>NC_134285.1:13722220-14357605 GCF_949628215.1 Phalacrocorax aristotelis
TTTTATGAAGGAACTAGAGAAAAAGTTGGGAGGTGGCTTTGGTTATAGAGAGCTCCTACTGAGTGTAGGAAAACCTTCAAGGTACCTCTCTCAGTATTTAGTAGCTGTGCTACTAAGGGTTTTAACAGGGGCCAGGTGAGAACTGGTAACTCAAGAGTAATATAAAGGGTAGGGGTGAGTAGAAGAAGAGAGAAGAGGCCATGAGAGTCCAGTAAACGCAAACAGCCTTCTTATTCCTGATGTGGCTGGGAAGAGGGAAGCGATGAAGTGATACAAAGAGAGTTGGTGACATGGTTGAGGCGACTGGTTAAGGAAAAGACCTTTCTAGAGGCTTCCCAACAGCTACAAAGAAGACCAGTTACCAAGACGAGAAAAACAGTTGCTACTGTAATTTAAATGGAATATCACTAAGGCTGCATTTCAGGTCTTGTTTACAATATGAATGTGGGGGAAAAAAGCATTTTGCAGCAGGGGTCAGTAAGATTTAGACATTGGTCAATAAAAGCATCTATAGAAAAGTCTCAGTCAGAAACAATGCCTCAACCTAACAGGTAGGATTTTGTCCATACTGGTCTAGTAAAGCAGCAGGGCAGGAATAAAGATTAATCTGTCTGCAGCTACATGGAGCTAAAGCTGGCAGTTAGATAGCTCTGGAAAGATGTTGAAGAAACTTAGACATTCTCTTGAACACGTGTCAGATAGTAGGAAGCATCAGCTAAGAGAAAGAGTGGAATTTATGCTTGCAAATGGTGTTACCTAAATGCAAGGTCTGAGTCAAGGAGACGAGTAAGTGGGAGAGAGTCCTGGGGAAACCCATCACGGTGGTGGATGGAGAGCAAGAGGGGTTCTACTAACAGGGAACCCAAAATAACATGGGCTTTAGAAGGCCAGAGAGGGAGGTTATGACTTTCTATGGCTTAGATGTATTCGACCAGAGGAATGCAGCCTGGGTAACATAACCTTTGGGTTCTATTTTAGATGTAGATAGGTTTTAAAGACAACTAGACACATTCTTTATTAATAAAAGTATTTCACTGCTTTTTACGAGTGTAAACGGCTTTCATGAGCACACTCTAGACTCCCATACTTGTTCATGCAGCTTTTAATAACCAGGCAGATTCTGAAGTAGGGAGTCATCATAACCAGTCTTTTTCCCTGCAAAATCCTCATATGGGGAAGAAAGAAATTTGTCAGAAACTGAACTTCTATGCATCATTCATTTCCATTTGTATTAATTCCTGCTTCTGCAGTTTGGTAATTTCTTTCTTGCCCAGCACAGTAAAGTAAAAAGAAGGCCAATAATGCCACCCACAGGTGTATGGGTTTATTGCTGTGATTAATTTTGAGATAGGTTTTCTTATCTTGCAGTTAAGTGGAATGTTAATTCTGACCTGGTAAGGGCACTTAGCCTCCTCTGAATTCACCCGCACTTGTGGTCAGAACTACAATGCCTGCACTAGTTCTGTACTGCTTTGTTATAGTTTTATTGTGCAGTTGGATTGTTTCTACTACAAATAATTTGGAAAAAAAAAAGGCTACAAAACAGAAATTAAAAATAAAGAATCCTTCCATCTCAGCACTCAACTGTATGCAGATCTGGTGAAAACATTTCAAATGTCATCCACTTTAATTAAAAACATACCACAGGCACATTTTCATAGTATACAGGAAATTTCACCTCATTTTATTTTGTCATTCCTTGCTCAGAGATCCTTCAATTGTGATGACAAGGACTGTAATGATGTAGTAGCTCTTCCTTACAGAAGATTACAAAAGCCATCTGAAATAAGAGCTCAATCTTTAGGTAAACTGCAGCAGAGAGAGTTCTGCTTACAAATACCATATTCAACCTCTATCTCATTTCCTTTATCTACGTTTATTAAGAATGGCTGTTGGAAGGGAAACAACATACTTGTTACCTGGACATAAAAATAGGATTTTGTGTTTAAGGTAAAAGGGATTAAGGCATATTTATTACTTCAGCCTTCCTTTCTTTCAGAGCCATTGGACTCCAGAGTAAACAGCATAGCAGAAAAGCTCAGGATCAGATTGCACTGCAGGGGAGAAGGCAATGTTTTCTCTTATACGTGATCTTTCTCAAAAGCAGCTAAGGTAGGCCACTCAGGGGAGATAAAGCCCTGGCACTCTGCATAGATATATCTCACAGTTGGAATTAATTTACAGCCTATCTCCTAGCTAGAGTCACAAGAGTGAGCTCTGAATTCACCAGGACACATGATGGCTCTGTGTGCCATAAATCCTTCTAATAGTCTGCTGCACCTCAGACACTTACAAGGGACCAATTTACCTGATTTCCCCAGAGTTTTCCCTCAGTATGGACTGAGGCTGCAGACATAGGTGTCCTTACGGAAAAACTTATAGGAGTCAAAAACACAGAGAAAATGGGTAAATATAATATTCAGTACTGCAAATGGTTTGCTGAAAAAAGGACTAGTCATAGCCAAAGTGTATTCACTACATGAAACATGGATGGTATATGCTGAGATTATCTTGGATGTCCATGTCAACTGAAAATTTTAAGAAAATCAGTAACGGAAATTTGCCATATTGAAAAAATTGGTAACTGACTTGTCTGAAACGTGTGTAGTAAGCATGAGGGTTCAAAGACAAGCTGTAACACCCCACACTTTATCTCATGTTAGACAGGTTATAGTTTTCTTGTACATAATTGCCAACATGGCACCTACATTCCAAAGTCTACATTTCAGCACAGTATTAATATAATCCTGTTTTACAAATAGCAGTAAGTCTTTGTATATTCATTGCATATATAATCATTTAACTTATTTTACAGAACATACATCAGCTGAGGCCAGATTCAAGATAAATTAGAGACACAAAGTAAAGAATATGAAACTGTTCTATCCTAAGCTCTTCCAAGACACGCCTAAACTTTGTCGAAGTTGTTCATCAATACCCTTATTTAAGGACCCTGAGCTCTTGAGGAAGCACTGTCATGTTAAAAGCTTGCTATCACTGTGTACACCACAGGGGATAAGTTATTCCTAACACTTGACAGCTCTGAGTTATCCAGTCTCATGGAAATCAAAGTCATTATCTTCTGTCCTTAAATATTTGAAGGAAAAAAATGTATTAAGTAAATATATTAAAGAATATTAAGCAACTAGATTTTTTTTCCTCATTAAAACCTATATTTAAATACTTTCAACCTTATCTTAATTATGTACAAGATGACACACTTCCCTCTCACACTCTCAGCCCCAGAGGACGAAGCACACATAACATGATGTTGGGAGCTGACAACCTGTCCTATAGCTGAGGGTGCTGCTGGGTGCTGCACAGCTCCCAGGCTGCAGCTATGCATGTTTGCAGCTCACAGGGCATGGAGAGGCATGAGTTAAGCAGAACAGGGAGCTGAATCTGGCTTTCCTACTGAACACCTCTTTGGAAGAACAATAGAAGGTAATGACTTCGTTCAGCTACAGCAGAGCAGTGCCTTAATTTTAGTCTCTCTATATTGCCCAGTCTTTAATATAACAGCAACTCCAGATGTTCAGAGCAATCACACAGCACTTGTGACACAGAACAACCGAAGGATTCCAGTTCAACCAATTCAAGCTGTCCCCCAAAACATCAAGTTTATATACATTTCTTTCTATGCAGCCATTAAAAGAAAATTTAATTAGATTAGTTGGTAATTTAGAAAGTTATTCAGTTTAAGATTCAACAGCAATGCAAGTTTTCCATTATAAGTGCTACATTTGTTGTCATACTTTTGCCATGTAGGATTTCACCAAGCAGATGATGAGAATATGTCTCGTGAGAAATAACACCAAAACACCCGTCAGGCAATTTTTTTTAATCCTCACTCACAGCCAAATGTGATAAAAAAATGGATCAAGCTAACTTCAGAAAGAGTGAGGGTGAGGGATCTGGTCCTCAGTAAACTTACTTTCAAAGTGACAGCTATCTCGATGATCTGGAGGACACGTTATCTGACAGCATAATTGTATCGTGCCGATGTGAACAACTACCCATTTGATGGTTTTGCTAAACTGGATTGCCATTGAACAAGTGCCAATGTACATGCACTGTTACAATAATGCCTCCATCCTTCATAATCTGCACTGCTTGCTGACTCAAAGAAAATGTGTTTCACCAGGAAAATATCAGAGAAAGCAAATGCTGATTCATTGGATGATTTGGGTGGCAACAGAGACTATCAAAGTGAGTTTGTAACTGGAAAAGCTGAAAAAGTTGGTGCATCTGGAGACACACCCAGACCTCCTGAATCCGGGCAGTAATTCTCCAGGGAACAAAGTTCTCCTTGACAGACTCCCCATGGGGAACAACAGCACGGGGTCTCCCTTCCTCTGTGGAAGGACCTTCTGCATTGTCCCCCAACAAAGGTGAGGAGGTGTTACGCAACACGCCATTGTTAAATAGCTCAGCCCTCACTGAAAACAGTTTTACACAAAGCTCCCACCTATTCACAGATTTTCCATCCCCTGGACACAGCCTGCATCCAAACACTAAGACAACATAAAAACTGCAACCATATGAGATGATCACTCTGCCACAGGAGAGAGGACCAATCTGAGTCAAAATTTTGAAACAGTTAAATAGGGTAGCCATAAGTTAAATTTTTTAAGAATCTTCAGGAAATCCAGCATACCTATGCCTTCAATTGGATACTCAGTAATTATTTTTTCACAAATATACCCTATACCCATATTTACAGCTAAATCTTCATATATCTAAAAGAAACACTAAATTACAACATAGGAACACCAGCCCCTCAGTGTGCCACAATACATTGCAGGCTTTAAGACAAATAATGGCAAGAACTAAGGGCTGTCCAATGGGAAAAATCTTACAACATGGAACTGGGGCTTTCTAGCACCTACTGGAAATGGTGTTGTCACACGTTGGCAGAAGAGAGCTACTCAGAAAAGCAATAATTAATTCCTTCTAGGAATCTGCAGGTTGGTACCATTTCAGTTGAACCCAGCTGAAATGGTACCAAGGAAAAGAGATATTAGAAAAATTAAAGTACATGAAAGTTTGACCACGAGATGTTTTAAGGTCCTACCCCAGGAGCTAATAACACTCACACATCACAAGACTGATTCAGATGAAACAGTCCCCCTGGGAACAGAGACCCACAGGAGGAAGGCTAGCCAACCTGCATCAGTGCAAACGTGTTGCATACTGTCATAGGAGATAGGGCTGCCAACCTTCCAGCAAGCCTAGAGTCTCCTCTTGCTCCCTCACTATTATGTGTCAAGTGCCCAGACTCCCCAAAGTTTCAGAAGCAGAACTAAAAAAAATCCTACTTTGCTTTCTATATACATAGAGCTAAATCCGCTTCAGCTAAGCTACAATTTTCTGCAAGTTTCCTTCACTGGTAGCCTTGCTTTGAAACAGCTCCTCCCTCTGCACCTCCTCCTGCCTCACCCTCCCAGCCACCTGCACACTGCTCTCAGCTGTTTCTTCAGATGTGCACTGAACTGAACTGGGCAGCAGGTTAAAGATGGGGGCTTAAAAGTGACCAGTAATTTTGGCAGCTTATTTTTTGGCCAGCTGACCTCCAAGCACAGTTCACGACCAGAGGCGTACCACAGGGTTGAAAAAAAGAGGATGGAAAGGGATACTCCATGACCTGCCACAGCCTTCAAAGCAGAAGGTCGCAAAATTGTGCTCCAACAGAGACCCAGCAGGACATCACAATCACATAGCGCAAAGAGCTGCAGTGGGACATTTTAAAAGCACCACAGGGATTCTACCCTGGACCCACAACAACTCCACATGGAACAAGGCACTGTTTGCACCTGCAAGGAAAACCTGCCAAAGTATGCTGCTGATACACTTTGCTGGACTGAAAAAGAATTACAAATATTATTTGGACCACTGGAATATCAAAAAGGAAACCTAGCAAGAGCTCCAGTGACAAACAGATAAATACCTTGGCAGTTGTCCAGCAAGCATGCAGCTTGGATTCATCTGCAGAGAACCGATGATAGAAATCTTCAAACACAAATCCCTTTTTCAATTGTTAATAAACCAGGAAAATGATGTTTAGGGGAAAAAACATTAAAACCTTTTCTTCTGCAAACACAGTTTGCCATAGCATGGATGGGACAACATAAACTCTAATGCACAAATATTGAGTCAGGTGCATCTGCCAAGCCCACACAGCAGCTCTCAGAAGCATGAAGAGAGTCACTAGCAGCAAAGGTTGTCACCACGAAGGTAACAGAACAGGAAAAAAAAATCAGAGCACATTGTAGGGGCTGGTTTACTTCACCCAGCCTGTGAAAGCACTCACACAAGGGCACGTGACAATGAGCTAAGCTTCCACCCGTTTGCCTTCCTTAAAGCACACCTATAAAACCTTAAATAACACCAGCTTACCTACTACTGCTTAGCCAATGCTTTCTAAGTTCACTCCAGCATCTGCCTGAGTTGACTTCCTTCTTTCTAAGTCCCACATGAGCTCAGTATTGCTCATGTGCTCCCTCCCTTTCCTTCCAGCAAGGCAGAATTTGGCCCTTGAACAGGTTCAGCTGTGCTTGCACCTACCTCACCTGAGAAACACAGCACTGCAGCCAAGAAGAGACCAAACAGAAACATATCTCATACTCTCCAGCAGGATGTTTAAGCCTATAGAGTGTTTTTTCACAGGGGTCAGGATAGCCTGAAAGAAGATCCTGACCTGACACAACTGAAATCAATAGAAGTCTTTGTACCAGCTGCCCTGCATGATGAATTAGGTCAGAGACTAAGCCTTAAAAATCATTGGGATGGAAAATTATGGTTTGGGGAAATAACTCTTCCCAACTACAACCAAAGTTGAAATTACACTAAATTTAAGTAGATGAGCAAGAGATGTAAAACTCTATTTCGGCTGCCTCCACTCAGCTGTTCCCACCACCATCTAGAGCAGAGGCAAGTCACACTGGCCCTGCAATTTTGAGAGGTTAGAAGTAACCACCCCCAGCTGTACTGTATTTGATACCCATCTGAAGAAAGCCACAGTGTTTTTAACATAAGGTCTGGAAAACAAACTTACATTAGAACTTACATATTGGGGAGAATAATACTGGGGAGAACACTTTCTATGTTAGCTCATACCTTCTGGAAAAATGTGCTGTTCCAGTTCAGGAACATGACTGCTTTCTTCTCACTTTCATGCTTGAGGCTGATAATACTGCGGAAAATATTAAGTCGCAGGTTTCCCTTCCTCAGGAGGTCACACATATCACTAAATTGTCATTCAGTGTTGAGATGAGACACTTGTGGCAGTACACTGAGGAGATGCAAGGGCTGGCAAATTAATTAAAATCTTATCTATTCATTTGGAATTTCCTTTGGAACTTTGCTCAGCTTTGACCCAGATCCCATTCTTTAGCAGTTCAATAAGCATAAAGAAAGAGTTTCTGAAAGACTCCCATACACCTCTGTGCTACAGGTGTTGAAGGAAAGGTTGTGTACCCCAAAGACTTCAAGATTCCCAAACTCTGGCAGGGTTTCCCAGGAGGGAACAGAAACTCCTCATGAGGACAAGTGACATATCTGCCCAATGGTCTCTTGTGCTGGTTTTGGCTGAGAAGGGGTTAATTCTCTTCACTGTAGTGCCTGTGGGGGTCAGGGACCTTTCCAGCTTCCCACGCTCTGCCACGTGGGCAGGAGGCCGGGAGGGGCGGGGCCACGGCCGGGGCAGCTGACCCCGGCTGGCCAATGGGATGTTCCGTACCATGTGACACCACGGCCAGTATATTAATGGAGGAAGTTGCAGCTTGGGGAGGGGTGGCGAGTGCAGTTTGTTTTGGGGGTTTGTACCCCTGCCCCGGGTTTTGTGCTGCTTCTTGTTTTCCTTTCCACTGCATTTTTATTGTTTTTTTTTTTTTATTATTAAACTGTTCTTATCTCAACCCACGAGCGTTACCTTTCTGATTCTCTCCCCTATGCCACCAGTGGGGGAGTGAGCGAGTGACTCTGTGGGGTGAGTTGCCGGCTAAGCCATGACATCTCTACACTCCAAGGGATGTGCTCCCTCCCAGGACCCCACTCCAAAATGGCAATGAACAGCTGCTGTGTTCAGTGCAGAAACTAACACTGCTTTGGGTTCTTCATCAGCATCGACATTACTAGTACTATCAGGGCCCACCTTCATATGTAACCAGGCTGGGGATTCAAGCAATGTTCCATGCTCTTTCCTGGCAAGACACAAGATTCAGATACAGAGAGATGCACCCTTGATAAATGCATGGCTGCGGAGGGTAATTTTGACTTCCTTGATTGTAAGGTGAGGATCCTGAACTGATGATCAAAGCTGAAGTGCACTTCATAAAGAAATGAAAGAAATCTTTGCCATTTTCTTCTCTAGTGAAGGGGTTAGCAATAATGAAGTAAGATAATAAGAGAAGCAAGCCTACAAGCAGCTAAAAATGATGGTGGACTAATCAAAAACCTAAAAATATTTTGGATAGATTTGTCCCTAACAGGAATTAAAAGGGAGTAAATAGCCTGCCCCATCAAGCATCTTTGATGTCTGTGTACTAATGCAAGAATAAATAAACAATCAAAATTCTGTTTACATGAGGAAAGCAGAGGATGGTGATTCGAAACGGAGATATACAGTGCTTAGATGTGTGTTTTTAAATTAGCTAGTCGTGTTAACAAAAATGACGAAGAAACTTCAGGATCATTAGTGATTGCTTTGGAGCAAGAGGATGAACAAGATGTCCTCTTCACTTTTCTGTCAGTAAATATAGTTGTATTATGAAGGGTCTGGACTGAGCTACTGTGCATTTTCAGCTAGGTCAATTTTGCTCCTGGAGAGAAAGGTAAGGGGTCAAGGAAGCTAGGAACTGTTGTAAATAAACCGCCTGCTGTAAGATTGTCCCTTACGTGGCACCTTATCATTGAGAAGTAACTTTCAAACAGAAAAAAGACAATTATTCGCAGCAGATACCTGCAGTTTTTCATCAACGCCAAAGAAATGTCTTTTCAAAACTTCCCAGTAAGAACAGAAATACAAAAAACATTTATTAAAAACACCACTTAAGGGAAGCTTACTTTGTTTGAATTTTCTTTTAACAGACAGATGTGAGGCTAGACTCCTTGAAATCATTGTGGGGTTTTTTGAAAATTCACCTTCAATTCAGTTGAAACCATTTCCTCCTCAAGTAAACAAGGATTTATTGGATAGTGCTCAACACATCCAAAAAGAAAACAGTAGAAAAAGCCTACAGCTTTGGGGCATTGCATGGTTTTTATGGTATTTGCACACAGAGAGGTTTGTTTCAGTAGTTCTTTCAATTTGAGAACATTTGAACTCTAGTTTGAGACTTGGGGATGTTCAGTGCCACCTTTGTCACTTCTGTTCATTCTTGCTATTCATAGAATAGTCTCAAATCTTACTAAATTTGCTTTTCTTTTTAAGAATTTGACCGTGGCATTTTTTTAATCAATATATTCCCAGTCTTGTATAAAAACACAATTAAGGATTTCTGATGTGTCTTAGATAAAGCAGGCATTATTTTTATCATGACCCTTCCATTCCAAAACAAACATGCCTAATCTTTCCAGGCTCTCTTCAAGGGAGAACTCTATCATGACCCAATTATTTCTGAAAAATATATCTGGGAAAGTTCTATCAGGATGGTTAGCTCACAGAAAATTAAGTTATCACAAAAGAAGGAAAGCTTTGGTATCACTTAGGCTCTCAGGAAAATTCAGATCAAATATTTTGTTGTCTATCAGCTTGATGAAATCTTGTTTGTTGCCCCGTTCTGTTCCTAATTGGATAAATACAGAATTGCGTTAACCTGAGATGTGTGGGTGATGCATGGGAATTGCAGGCCATGTGTTTCATTTCAAAAGGGCAAACTACTGTTTTAGTTCTCATTTTCTGACTTTTACTTTGAATTCCCCAGATAAACAGAAGTAAATCTCACTGAACTTCTTGGAGTAAAATGAAAAGGAAAGAGTGATCTGTGCCCTTCATCTGCAGATCTGTCTACCATACTGAATGTTCTAACATGAGGTTGGGATCCAGTCTCACTGGTCTCAGGTAACAAGGTGTTGTCCACTGCCAGGATGTCTGCTTGGACAGAAGGATTTACTAGATATCAGCTGAGCTTTAACTAACTTTATCCACTAGATGTTTGAAAGATTTTTGCACTGCAGTGAGTAAAATTGGGCTTACAGCGGGGAAGTTTGTTCTGACTTTAAACTAGCCATGTTGCAAAAAATCAAATAAAAGCCACAAACAAATAGTCACTCTTCACAAGTCTCATAACCTCTATTGAATTGCTGTGACATTAATGAAACTGCCTCCTGGAGAGACTAGAAAGTTTGACATAAACCTGGCCAATCTCAAAACAATATCAGGGTATTTTAAAGATAGATTTTCCCATTTACAATCCAGCAGCATAGCCTTCTGTGAGAGTTTCAGCTCCATGACTCACCCCCAGGGACTGAAACGGTAGGCTCTCTATCCGTGAAAAATGAATGTACATTTTACCTAGCTTCTGAACAGTGAATGACCATGCACTTCACTGAAATGCTATTTCTTTTTATAACTATGTAACAGCTTAAGGGGGAAGAAAAAGAAGAAGGAACCCAACACTGTCAGTTTGGACAGCTTTTATTGTAATCAACCTTACAATTCTTTTTGTTATACAATACAAAGAATGTTTAATCTCTCATGGCTGGCATATTCCCTCCAGGGCTTTACTGCTTAAAATGGGAGCTTTTGCTTTGACTTTGGCAAAAATAGTATCAAACCCCATTGTGAGGCATTGCTTTTACTCTGGATTCATTTGGGAAGTTCTGAAGAATCAATGACTCCTTGCGATACGGGAGAAAAATAGGATTCCTTTTGAAGAGGGATCATATATTTCCTATTCGTTTTGCTTCCCATGAATAGAGCCATGTCTAAATTGTGTTTCATTTTGCTGTCACAAATGGTCGCACAGTTTGTGGCTTGAATTATTTTTTTAAAAAAATTATGAGCTAAGGTTACCATAACACTTGTTCTTCATATAATTTCCCTGAACTCTTTCTGGATGTGCAGTCTCGAGGTATTCCAGGCAGGAAGGGATGAGGCAACAGAGGTCTTGGAGAAAAGCCACTGAGCTAGTGTTCCAAAGTGCTGATCTGTTTGTAGAACTGAAACTTTAGCTTTTTCTTCTTTTTTTCATGTTGGTTTAAAGGGAAGCGAAACAGTCTGTGCATAGTGAGCTCTGGCCTGTTATTTTCTAAAGCTCAGGCCAAATTCAACCTCTGAGTTTTGGAAAAGGTTATTAGAAAGTTACAATGCAAGAAACTCACCTGTACTTCTAAATTTTTGCCAGGCCTACAGACTGACGGATGGAAACTTCCCATGAGGATTTAGTTTTGTTCCCAGAGAGCCAAAGAAACAATTTCTATCTGGATGATGTCACAACTGGAAGACGTAAAGAACAAATGAGAAGTGCAACTCTCAATCGAAGTGAGCACAGGTTGAAGCACCACGTAGCGTGCAATGTGTACGTCCTGCACCAGGAACCACAGACACCTCTTCTGTTTAGAGAAGTCCCATGAAACAACAAAAATTCATTTACCTTGTTACATTATTCTCTCTACTCCCAATAGCAGCAGTTTCCAAACGAAAGAGGACATTCAGATAAGCGTCCAGATTGAATCTCTGTATCCAACTGATGCCAAACAAAGCTAAGCTTGTATTTTCAGTCTCTGCCAGAGTGGCATAAAAAGGGGTAACACAGATAGAAAAGTAAATGTGTTGAGTTGCATTAACAGCCAGCTGCCCACTGTGAAGATGTGCTGCTGGGACTTAATACCTTCATTCTGTGTGAGGCCTTGACAATGATGACAGAGTTTTGTTTAAGGTTTAGCTTTCACACTTAAATTTCTTCTCCTTGCAAAACAATTAAAGATTTTTTTTCCCTTATTTGTTGCTCAGGAAGAAGTATTTGGTTTATATTAAGTGGATGTGACTCCTAGCTTAATATTTATTGCACTTAAAATGCATCCAGAATAGCTTGCCAGGAATAGAGTCCCCAGAACTGTATTTCAGTAGCAACTAGAAACGAGTAGAAATTGTGTACTTTTTTCACTAGATATATTTATGAATTGCTGAAATATAAAATTAGATTAGAGTCACAGCATCTCTGCAGCTTTCTTAGCTGTTAATTGTGCAAGTCCATCCGTGGGCCTGATCTATAGTACAAAGAGATGAGCCTTGCACCCTGGGTTAAAGAGGCTGTGTTTAATGATGGACTAGGAAAAAAATATCTTGTTATTCCAAACAGAATAGAAGTGAAAATACTTCAGTCAAATAACAGAAATGCTTCCACAATTTTACTAAAAATAGGTGAGGTTTTCACAGGTATCCAAAGAGTTACACATCTGGTTTTCCTGACTTTCTATTCAGGCTGAGGCTTGTAACGTCTTTGATGCCTCTAACTGTCCAAACCAAGGCTGCTGTGCTGTCACTGCTGGGTTGGATGACAGTTGTCCACTTGTGCAGCTCCTGGTGAGGTATTTCTGCATGTGTCACATACAGGGTGTCAAAGCCAAGCATGCAATTTTCTAGCAGTGTACAAATGAAAAAATAGGTCATAAAGTAGGTAGAAAATAAATCTCCTATGCTGGCTAGTTTCTCATCCAGTATTTTGATCAATCCTGATTGAGTCTTTTATGGATTAAAGGTGAATGGATAAGAGGTGGACATAGAGAGGCTGTGTTGTATAAGCTCTCATTTCTTTGATAGGTGCTAGATAGTAAATAATCCATCCACCTTGGAGAAGGTTTGGTGGGGCCGGAGAGCAGTATCACTGGTTACTGTTGAAATTAAACTCAGCTCTGCTGTGACAGAGGCAGGCTGCAGCCTCCTCAGCAGATGGGCTAGCCTGGCAAAGCCTGCAGAGAGTGCAGGGAGCAAGAGTGGTGAAGTGAGATGGATAAGGTGTGTGGAGGTGGGAGTAGAGAGCATATGATCTTCTATTTTGACTGACTGGAGACAACCAGAGAAAGAAACGATCCCCCAAATCATCCAGGATAAGTTAGGGCACTATACTGTTTTCTTTGAAATTAATAGTGAGGCTTGCAATTAGTTCAACACTAAGACACTTTTGCACTGACCATAATTTCTCTGCTGCTGGAGAGAATTGGTCTGCAATTTTCTGAAGAAGAAAAACTTCATAGATGAGAAAAAGCACATAGGTGGGCAGCCAGATGTGATAAAACTACAGGGAGGCAGCACAGGGAAAATAAGAACTGTCTCATGCTGGACTTAGAAATGGAATAAACAGGTTATTTTTACAAGCTGGAAATGAACATATAACTCCAGGGATGAGGAAGAATGCAGCAAGTAACAGCATTTGCAGCTCAGCATATTCCATTGCTTTAAAAAAAAAAGGCAATGAAAGCAGATGGGAATAGCACAACCAAAGCACCTCAGAGTTTTATTTAACCACAGGAGAAGTATTTTGAGAAGCAGAGAAGACAGCACTGTGGTATCTGTAGTTATGTATTCTGCTTTCTGCACACTCCAGGATAATGGGAGATGTGACCCTGTAATCTGCTGCAGAAGCGCTGGTCATTTTATGCTGGCATTAAGATGCAGAATGAGAGCTGCTCTTGCTCTCTCATGGACAACTTATACAATTTTTCTTTGCAGTTTTGGCCAATCCACACTAACAGTCAATTGGACTGGAGTTTTCTTTGTCCCTCAGAATGGAAAAATTGGACGGATTCCTCTGAGAAGTAAGAGAGCCAGGTATTAATTATCATAAGGTGGATTTGCAAAGAACCTGCTGGCTCAGCTCTTTTCCTTCATTTTTCAGCTCACATTAAGTCCTCGAATTTGTTGCCGCTTATGCCATTACATGAAATAGCCCATCATTCAATGTTATTAAGCATGGCCAAAAAGATTATTAATATTAACAATAAGCAGCAAAAAGTGAATGATCACTTGAGAAAGTGTTTCTTCACTTGTGTTTTATGATCTGCAACAAAAAACTTTGCAATGAACTACAGCTCTTTTTCACTTGGAATAGTTCTAATACTGTTGCGGTTGTACTTTTCCACTACAGCAAAACCACCAGTATTACCCTTGAAGCATCTAAACAGCTTAGGTCAGGGGACCAGATCTTTGTGAGAGTGAAGTACTGTATCTACACCAATTGTAATACAACCAGCATACTGATCTAATCCCATGGTGATATTTGTAGGCATAACTTTCCTGCAGTACATAAATCGCTACTGATGGACACTGGATGGCCAGCGTGCTGGAAAGCGGCAGTCAGGGGCATGCAGGGTTTGTCACTGGCATGCATGAAGCAGCTGTGGCTGTGCGGGAAGATGAACACTAGGATGTTGGGAGTTGGTACTGGCATATGGCTCTAAATTAGAGAACCATTTGGCTTTTCCCATCCCCTTGTCAAGAAACATTTCTTTTGTTTTTTCAATACATAGGAGAAGTTCAAAAGACCACACACTACTCTGAGAAGACCCAAGCCTTTCTCCACAGACCAGACCTCAGTGAAAAGTAACCTGTAAGGCCAGAAGCACAGCAGCAAGCACTAGGGTAGCTGGGTGCACTCTGAGCCCTCTGAAGGACTCCTCAGTGTTAAGCCTTTGGAATTTGCCTTTCCTGATAAGCAGAGGCAGCAGGCTGCGCTATTGTACCCAGCCACTCAAGTGTTGGCAATTGAAAATTACTATCCTGAAAATAAGACAAGATGTCCTTAATCCTTACATGCACTTGCTCTTCAGATTCATACCATCAATTATTCCACTTGCCTGTAATGGCTTCAGACTCTTCTATCTTTCAGTGGATTTCTCTGCTGCTTCACATTTAAATTCACCTTGCCTTCATAAAAGCACAGTTGAACTGTAAGCAATAAATGAGCCAGACAAAAACAAACATGCTGTTGTTTTCTTGGCTTTCTCTGCAGTCCCAAGCAAAAGATGTTTTTATACCCCTTTGAGAGAAAGGCATTCTACTCTGCCCGTGCTGAATAGCTATTTGAAAGCAAATGGGTAGGATTGTACCAGCCACCTACTCCTCAACCTTAGAAACAGTAGGAAATCCCACCTATCCATAAATATTTGTTATGATGATAGTTCTGAAAAGAAAGTAGGCTGGAACACTCCTTATCAGGCCAGGCTGCAGTATCCAGCTTTCTTATACCAATTACTGTCTATTTGACATGCTTCATGCTCTCTCCATGAATGGGGTGAAATGTTTTATGGGATAATAACCTACTTCCAGTGAGCAAGTGTATTTATGAGACCAAAAGCCAAGTCATTTGTCCATGCAGAAGTAGCCTTGAGACTGTAGTGATTGGCACTGGTCTAGGATGGATAAATCACAAGGGCAATTCTGTCCCATAGAACATGAATCCATCCATGAATCGCTGAGGACACAGGAGCTTTCTCTGCAGGAAAGCTGAAAGAGCAGAGATCATATTGGTGATGATGCTGCTACAGAAGAAAAGTAAGAGGACAGCCATTGGCTTCACTCGATTATCGAAGAGGCTGTAATTAGAGCTACTGCCATATTAAATAGTCCCTAATGGTTTCCTCAGTTGAATCAAGGTTTGGCTGAAAACTTGTGACCTGAAATTGTGGTCATTACATTGTTACCAGCACTTACTGGTTTTCTCCCTCTTCAGACAGTAGGCAGATAGCAATTGCTTCCTAAAACATTCCTCAGCTGAACGGCAATGACAAACATTCCTCTCACCTCAGAAATCCCAAAGCACATTACAAACTACCTGGAATAAAAGGACAGATGATTTTCCTTGGTTCTGGTAAGAGCTATTCAATAACCCCTCTCATCAGGGATGAGGCGTGCTTGGCTAATGGACAATGATCATACCTGGCTTTCCTCCCCAGCTGTCCCATACTATTAATCTCATTTCATCTGCACCCACATCATCAGTAAGGGTCATCTCCCCTACTCCACCAACTAGTTAAATGTAAAATCTTCCATCGCAACACATCCGGAGAGGACTGTAAGTAAGAATGGGGGAGGGTCTGCAGTAAGGCATTGCTAACAAGAGGCAAACCCTATTTTTCTCCTGATTAGCCCATTCCTCCAGGGGGACCAGTTGTGTTAGCACCCCGCTTGTGTGATCCCTCTGGGAGCTTGACATCTCTGCTTGGGGAAAATAGCACAATCACCTCTGATTGTTATTCCTGGCCATGTGGAACAGAAACTGCATGTCAGGTTCTTGCTGCAGGCTCTTTTTCAGTTCACACAATCCATACAGAGAGGTCTACCATAAAAGGAAAAAAAATCTATACTGATCAAAAATTATCACATAGTGGCATCAACATATCACATTGTACAGTCCTAATCTATATACTGTATAAAAATGCAGTATTCAAAACTCCACCATGAGGAAACTGCTGACTTTACTGGCAGGCATTCTAAGATTGAAGTCTTTGAGAGTTTGTAGTAAGGACTCTAGAGGAGTCTGTACTCATGGCAGGTAAAAGTCAAATTGGCTGTACAGAAAATATCTGTTTTAAGCTCAGACCATGGGTTGAAGTTAGAGCTCTAAAACACTTATTTCCTAGCTGAATGACAGGTTCTTACATGGTAGCATTTACTACAAAAAGCCAAGATTTTTATCCAAATCACTGAGTGTAATAGTTTGAATTTTGGCTGTAAGAGAAAGTTTTTTGTTTTTTTCACCTCCTTAATGAATCCTAATTCAACCAAGGTATGAATGAGTTAGTGTTGGTCACAAAACTTCTCACTGCTGTAGTGTTCTGCCCTGAAACACACCTCCTCCAGTAGTCTGTGATGTGCAAAGAGGGCCACCTCCTCCCCAGCACATGTAGCCTTTGGAGCTCCTTTTAGACAGCCTCACAGAATCTAGATGAAAACTCTGCCTTCAGATGATGGAAGACAGCTTAATAACTTGCAGGGCATTTATTTTTAGAAGGAGAGTCATAGCTACAAGAAAAAGATTGAAGAAAGGAGAGGTGCACAGTGGAGACTCCCTAAATATTTCTGCTAATCTGCTCCAGGGCAACATCTATGCCCAGCACAGTAAAGGAACAGCCTTTCATGAGATATGAATAGCCTGTGGATTTCACCAGCAGACGATTTGGGAGATACAAAGTCATTCTGTACATGGGTGGTGAGAATTGCACAGCTACCTCAGGCAGGGTGAATATTAACTTACTGAGGCACTTGTTAGATGAGGCAGTATTTACTAACATATGTATTTTTTCAATTTTCTAGTCTGCAGTTATTTTATGCAGAGAGCACTGTCTAACTAGAAGCTTCTACTTGCAAAATCTTCTTTAGCATCTCTCAGAATTGTTATATGTTAGATTGGCAGAGAAAAAAAAATCGTAATTTGGGAGCAATTTATTTCCCATAGCTATATACTAGCAAACACTCATTTCCATGCCACCTGCAGATATGTGTATATATTTTTGTTCTAATATTGAGAAAAAAAAATATTTGCATTCTTTCAATACAGGCAATCCTTGGCTTGAATTTTTAGCTGGTCAAATAATGCTAAAGAAGAAAATATATTGGAGTTTCTGTCTGCACTGTTGGGACTACGCAGGCAAGGAAACTCTATTACGGTCACAGTCTTATCAAAGGAAGGCTAAATCTCCTCATTAAATCTTGGTTGTTGGTATTTTCAGGAAAAAGTCCCTATATTGCAGGCAAAATTATGGAGAAATGTGCAAATGAGGGGTGAAGGATTGCAGAGGGAGGCTACTTGCAGAGCCACACAGTCTGCCGGGTGGAAGGAGTTAGCTGCCTCTCCCAGCACTGCATTGCTGAATTCCCTGCTTGTTTACACTGTTCATCTGATGGGTACCAGGTACAGCCAAGGATTGGCTCTGGATTAATGTATTTTGGCCACTAACCCCAATATTTGGCATTTGTCTACAATCTGGCATCACTTCATTTTAGCTTAAAAAAAAAAATCCACGACACGTGCTTTTTCCTCCTACACACGGCTGACATCTGTTTGGACAGCAAATTCATTCAGGAAGGCTTAATTTAATAACAATACATGCCAAAGCTCATTTTTACAGAAAAGTGTCCAAAATTTGGACTAATTAAATTCTAGCTAAATTAAAACTAAAGCAATTAAGAGTACATGCCAATGGAAAATGCATTGAACCCAAATTTGTGCATTCTATTAATTTTTAATTATTCTTTGCATCATTGGGCAAAATACTTAAGTCTAGATTCAGCAGAGCATCTAAGCACCTAAGTAACACATGTAAATCCTACAAGATTAGAGGTGCAGTACTAAAACAGAGCACTCACTTCTCTCTCTACCCCTTTTACTACTTTGCCATCTGTTAAAATGGATATAAAACTAGTCCTGCTTTCCTATTGTCTTACCTGTTCTGGGAGGAAGGGGCAAAGCAGAAAAGAGGAAGAGGGGATGAGGTACAAGATGAAGGACTGTGACATAAGGTTAATTATGCCTCTCAAAAAATTTTAGTTTTTTTCTTAGACTATTATCTTGTGGAGGATACAGTCTGAGAGGAGTTTAAGAGGTTTCCAGTGATTATGTTTAAAGTATGTAGAAGTAATCTAAATGGTTGATAAAATGTTGACTGGAAGCTAAACATGTTTATATTATATTAACCCAGACATTAAAACTGCTTTTTTGGTACTTCAGATGCAACAAACTGCCTACTGATTTTACTGGCACTCTTAAGAAATGTTAATAAGACCTTTTCATGCTACATTTTAAACAGAAGGTAGGCAGTATAAACAAAACCGTACACTGATTTCTTTATTCTGCTCAAATATCCAGCTATGCTCCAACTGATCAGAGACACTTTTATTTACATATTCTGCATAAAGTTGCCCAGCAAACTTCAAATGAACCCATGCCACGATCCAAAATTCAGTGTATTCAACGGACAATGAGAGCTTTCCCCTGGCACCTGGTCCCCCTGCTCTTAGCCAGCTGGGGGATACTAATTCAAATATCAGTGATAGGTGAGTTTATGATTTAGGAGTCTAGTAAATTCTACTGAATGGTTTAAAACAAAAAGATGCTGGCAATACTGTAGGCTACATTTTTATCTCAATTCAGGTCATATGACCCTAACTCTAACTCCCTTTATTGGAGACACTAACCTCTGATCAGGACCCTGCTCACTGCCTAGCCAGGCTGGAAGGAACAAACCAGCTGGGGCTGGGTGCAGACATTTGTGCAGCATGTCTGTCTTTAGCTTTTGATACATTACAAAAAAAAGGTAAGCCTGGGATCAGTCAGGCCTTACTGAAAGTTCACTTCAAAGCAAGTTTTTTATTTGTTCTGAACTTTTTTAAATAAACACCCGCAATAAAGCTGAAGTCCCCGTTGTACCTACACAGGCTCAGTTGCCAGAATATTTAGCTATGTGTACAACACAAGGAATAATAATCACTATGCCTTTAATTCTTAAAATAAACTGCTAGGAAAGCGTTAATGTTTTTGTAAAATAAATTGGATTGGGAATTTCTTTTGTTGTTTTGTTGTTTTTTTCTGAAAGCAGACTGGATTGACTACAAAAAGGAAGGTAAATTAAAAGGACAGAGTCTATAAAAAACTAGTGTTCCAAGGACCAAGTGCATGCACCTAGGAAATCTTTGTTGATTGTTGTTAATATCTATGATAATTAAGCTAAAAATACCCACAAAGCGATAGAATTTGCAGAGATTATTCTATTGTCTTAACCAAGTAATGAAGCAAGGAACAGTTAAATTGATCCCATGACTCTCATTTCAGTAATAAAGCAGCAACAGCTGTTAATCTATAGCACCTAGTTTAGATTACAAACCTAACACCAAATGGGCAATTTCATTAGAGACAATATAGCTAAGTGAGAAATGCTGGCAGGGAAAAAAGTCATGTCATCCCCATTGAAATCAAACCATCCTGAGAATTTCTTGCTGCTCTGTACCAGAAGCATAATCAGTGAATTTGTTCCCACAAACTCCAGGTATATCTGTAAGAAGCCTTCAGTGTCCAAGCAATTCCCTTTTATTTTACCCCAAAGGCTACTAGGATACAACTGGCTGAACCAGCTCCCCAGTATACAAGCTACCTTGGGTTGCTTGCTCCAGTCTGAACACAAGAACCATCGGAAAGGGAAGCTGACAAAGGAGAGGAGTAAGTTCACCCCTACATCTGCCCATGGTCGGAGACCAAGGAACCACGCTGATACTGCTGTCAGAGACACTCCAATACAGGCGACACATGTGCGGCCCTAAGGACAGAAGGAGCCAAATAAGCAGATGGGGAACTTTTTTTTTTCTCTTCTTATTCTTGTCCCCGAAATCAACACATCATCTGAAAGCCAACCAAACTCACCCACAGATAACAGCACTGCCTGGAAGAGAAAGTTCTCTCTTTAAATTAGATCCTTTCAGACACTTACACAAACCCATAGATATCACAGGGCCTGCAGAGCTGGAGCCAATGAACGTCCACAGAGCAATGCTGTAGGTGAAAGAAGGAAAGGCTTTCACCATCTCTGCTGGCAGCTGTATGGAGCTTATGGGAGTAAGAACTTTCCATTCTCACTGAAGGTAGCAGGCAGGACTATAAATATCCACACGGAACAAATTTACTGAAGGATTGAGTGCCATACGAACAGCCATTTTTTTATGGCAGGACCATATTTCACAGGTACTAGCAACTTTTTGAAATAAAATCAGAGAATCAGAGAATAATTGAGGTGAGAAGGAACCTCTGAAAGCCTCCAGTCCAGCTTCCTGCTCAAAGCAGGGACAACTTCAATGCTCAGGGAGGTTGCTGAGGTCCTTGGTTAGCTCAGTTTTGACATATTTCAAGGATGGAGAGCCCATAGCCTCTCCAGGGAATCTGTTACTGTGCTGCAGAACCCTTATTCTGCTGATTTTTCTCCATATACCAAAAGATGGAATTTCCCTTGCTGCAATGCACGACTACTGCCTCATCATTTTGCAGCACGCTGCTGAGGAGAGTCTGACTCCACCTTCTATACAATACCCTTTCATTAGTGGAAGACAGCAATTAGATGCCCCCTTAGCTTACCCTCTCCAGGCTAAACAAACCTAGCACTCTTAGCCTCCCCTGATATACCATGTGCTCCAGTCTGCTGAACATCCCATTGGCCCTTTGCTGGACTTGCTCCCACTTGTTGACCTCTCTCTAACACAGGGGTACTCTAACACCACAGTTTTCCAGGTGCGAGATGCAACCTCACAAGTGCTGAGCGGAGGGGAATGATTGATCTGTTGGCTACACTCTTGCCTGAACAGTCTGATATGCAGCCAGGCTTCATTGCCTTAAACACATCGCTCAGATTCAACTTATGGTCCGCCAGGACCCTCAGATCCTTTCTGCAGAGCTTACCCCAGCCTGTCAGTCCCCAGCCCATATTGCTGATGCATCCCAGAGGCAGGACTTGCTGTGTGTGTCCTCACTAAATGTCATGAGGTTCTTGATAGTCTATTCCTCAAGTTTGTCGAGGTCTTTGCCTATATTTGAAAACAGAAGTTTTGGTAACATCTTCTGTGTGCTTTCATGAAAAAAGGAGTAAATGTCTCATAAGCTTTCTGTATATATATGCAAGCTTCCAGGTGTCATGTTGTTTTACACCAACAGTCTATGTTCTTTACAACACTAACAAAGGACAAGAAAAACCCATATCACAACTGACATCAACAGCATTTATACTGACTACAATGACATTGAAAATACTTCAGTCACGTCAGCACAACAGCAGGAATCAAGATATCAGCATTAGTGCTGGAATGGAGTTGTTTTAACATGACTTTACTGAAAAGGAAAGAAGATTTAGTTGCTGCTCAAAGGGGGGGGCTTGAAATCTATAACCAGTATCCCTGTTTAAAATTCTGTTAGCAAAATTTATGACACACATTGGAGTCCCATTTTTCCTCTAGTGAGAATATTTCTTTCAGCCATTCATTTTGCATTTCATGAAACACTTCTGCAGATGCAGTGAGCTATATCACCCTATTCTGCTTATATAGCATCCTGAGATCTAGACACTTCAAAACCTGCGTGTGTTTTGATGACTGTATAGAATATCTCAATGAAAGCCTACCTCTGCATCCTTGATATTCATTCGTATCTAAGTGGAAATAGTCACTGCAGCATTTGCAATGGCTGTTCTAAGCCATGGGGCAGGTGTTCACAAAACCTAAACTCCTGTTCCTAGATTCTTGCAAGAATTCATCTTATACATGGGATCTCCTTTATCACAGGAGTTTTGTAAAACATTGCCCCTCCCAAAAGAAATTTCCATTTTTCCCCTGCCTTGTTGCAATTACATATGCATTTTACAAGTACACCATGACTCTGCTGCTTTAATTTTGTTATGATACTCAGGGAATAATTAGTTCTGCATCTTCTAGCAAAGAACAAATGTATGCATTAAAAATTAAATATTTACTTTCCAAAGAGCCATCACGAGTTGTTGTGAGTGCTTGTCTTCATTACGTGTGGAGAATTAAATGCACTCTGTATAATAATTCTGCTGGTATAATAAAGGATTATGCATGACAAGGGAAAAGTGACCCAGTTCAGTAGGAAAAACACACACCCTTCTCATGAAATTTTAGTTCATACTGCAATATGCTCAGGTCTTACCAAATATAACAAGTTAGGAATTCTTTTACTGTATTGAGTTACACTGATTGCTCAGAAGGTACAATACTAACCTAGTTTACAAATTTGAGGGAAACCTTGGGTGGTACCTAATGTCAGGTGCTATGCGAAACGTAAGGAGTTAGAAGTATTCTCATTCCCTTCCCAGGTGCTAACATAGGTTTAATTGAGTGGGAGCTCTCCAAATAAAAAATAAACCCAAAGTTTTCAAAAATCCCAAAAGGGTCAGGATTTACTGATATCTGATTTCTACAGAGTGGGTGAACTGAGAACTTGACAAACAAGTGGAAATCTGTACCTAAGCATAGGTGGGATGAGAAGTCCAGGAACACAGCTCAACATAGAACAGAAAGCATTAAAGATGTTTTGGAATAAAACATTAAAGATGCTTTGGATCTTATTTTAACAGATTATAATTGTGCACAACTCACTGAAACCATTCCAGATGAAATCAGCATCAGGGCTGGTTTTGTGATAGAGATGCATTAGCTAAACATATTTCCTTAACACTTACTAGACCTAACACGTGAAAGTCTCCTGATTTCTCTTTCTTGGACACAATTGTTGTATGTGAAACAATCTGATGCCTCTGGTAGCTGAGGCACACAGTTTGCACTCCTATATAGCAAGCTCTGTTGTCCTCCACCTTTGCTGGCACTGAGGAATCTAGGTTTTCCTCATCTCCTTTGGAAGCTTCATACGGAAAATAACTTCATAACTTAACTTCATATTTGGAAACTCCAGCTTCGTGCTGGAGTTTTTGTATTTTGGCCCTTGCCTTCAGGCTATTAAACAGTTGTTCCAGCCTCTTTAGATTAGATATCCTAACTTCCAACTTGCTTTAGGAGGTTAAAACGTATAGAGAAGACCTTTAGCTTTTTGCATCAACTAATCTATTGCAAAACCACCACCAATTTCTCTCTCTCTGCAGATATGCTAACCTCCTGTCACTACATGAAAGACGTTTAACAGTTTCTAGGACACAGAATATATAAAAGCACAAAATTTTTAACTGCTTTGTTACCATGGATTTCATGTAGCTTGAGGCTTGCAAGGCATTACCCAAACTAAGTCACGATGGTTTTGCTTTTCCAACAAAACTAGCAATAATCACAAACATAGCATGACCTGTTGATCATGCTCAAGTCCCAGTAAAACCTCCCATGGTCTGGCAAATAAAGTGTATACATGTTGCCAGAGATGCCTGGTTTCACCTCACGCCTGGGGTTCTGCACAACCACACACTGACTCAAAGGCATGGGCACAGCTGCCTGTGGGCACAAACCACCATCCAAGGGCAGGGCGGCAGCAAGAGAAAGTCGCTGTGTCCCTCCACTTCCCTGCATAACACTGTAACCTCTCCAAACCTCTTCCACTGTTGTCTTACACCTTCCAGCATCCTCTGTACTCAAGACAGCCAAATATACTACTATGAGAAAGCTCCTTTGTAGAAGAGTACAGTTTTCAAAACAACTTAAAATATTCAGCAGCCATTTTAGAAAATATCTTAAAGTGAAACCTACAAAATTATGGAATTGTGAAAAAACCATAAAGGCCTTGCAGGGGATTTTTTTTTTAATAGCAGGAAGAGCATCTGGTGAGACACCAGAACCTGGGTTAACCACCCACCCATATCTCCACCTACCCAAGGACTTACTGGCCCCAGGTGACAAGATGTCTCAGTCACAACAACTCTCAAACGATTGGGTTTGTAAATAATCTTGGCAGTTTTGAAAATCAGTCAGTTTAATTAGGCTCAATATAAAAGAATTAAACTGTGATGTAAAATGCCACGGGCAGACACTTCACCAGTAGAAACTCTCATAGCTCCACTAAAGTCAAAGGAACGATGACAGTTTACACCAGCTGAGAACATTCCTGAACATATGTGGAGGCAAAAGTTTGTAACCTGAGAAAACAGTATGTGACTATATAATTAAGTACCTGGGGCCCAATCCTCTTTATGCACCCTCATTTCCTTACATACACATATACATTGGCACAGCAGCGTTAATTGGTGTGAAGATAAACACAAATCAAATGTAACAAAAGAATACATACACAAGGGAGAGAACAGCTGTGAGGCCACATACATTGTGACAGAGTACTCAATGCCATACACAGCAATGGTATTTTGATTTAAAGCTCAGAAACTTCCAGAAATACAGGCTGCATTCACACACCTGCTGTCTACCTAAGCAGCCTGTAACACCTCCTCTACACATCTACCTGCTTTTGCAAATGCATATAGGCACAAAACACAACTTTTCTCTTGCCTTATGTGGCAGTTCAGTTTTTAATAGATACGTTATCACTCCAAGCTAGATGTACCCACAAGGCAATAAATGAATCAAAGTAGAAAAACAGCTGTAGTTTCTCTGGTGGCAGCTGACCTTGCTTTCTGAGAGCACGTCTGCACAGGGAGCACCATCAGGCCAAGCAGCATCGATCAAGGGCTGTCTGAATGGCCCTCTTCAGAGCACCAGCTTCACCAGGCTGCAAATTCAGCTGCAGAGCAACCAGGTGAGACCTGAGGATAATCAAAAGCTCACACAGTGATCACAAAGGAGACCAGACCTATTTACCAATGGGGAAACTGAGGCACAAAGCAATGTAGAAATTGCCAAACAGCAGCTGAGCACATCCATCCACAAAGTCCTGTAAGACTAAAACTCTTTTCCCAACTGTAGTGGGAGCTGGCACAACTGTATTCTTTGCTTTTCTTAGCTTATACTAATCTAAATGTTGTTCTTAGAGCAACTAATACTGCCTCCTGGGTCTTAATGGTGTCATGCAGAGCTAGAGAACAGAGCTTGACCCAGCAAGGGAACCATGCTGCATGCAGCTGCACAGCTGTCGCTGGTGTGCACTGGGCAGGAGCCCAGCCTGGTCCGGATTACTGCCCAGGGCATCCTAACTTAAGCGAAGAATTTTCCTAAACTATCTTTAACCATGTGGGATTCAGTTTTATGCCCAACGTTTCAGAAGAGAAGTTTGTTTCTAGACATGATCACAATTCTAAAACACAGAGCTGTCTGAGAATCTCGCCTTGATAACCCCTGGCCAGCTAACTAGTTAAGGACCATACAGTGGCTCTGCGCCGTATGCATAGGGAGTCTTTCCAGGAGCAGGGAACAGCCATGCTGTCAGGTTTTGTTCCTTGGACAGACACCTGGGAACACTTTTCCCAGCACTACACTGTCTACCTTGATCTTACAGAGTTAAGATGTCCCATGTCTTCCTTACCTTTCACTGCCCACCTCTGGATTTGGTATCTTTAATGCTTGAAAAAGAGCACATGCAAAGGCTCTTTAAACTGTTACAGAGGCTAGCTCATGACTAGAAGCTAGACCCTCCTCATATGCACCCCAGTAGTGATTTCCTGGAAGAACAGGCAAATTTTGAAAACTAGACATGAGACAAATAGCTGAAGAGCAGTACTTCATCGAAGAACTGCTTGTGCCCAGATAACTCATAAAAACAAACCTGGCATAGTTTGTACTCGTGTCACTTAGGCTCTGAACAGATACAAACCTGCAAACACAGGACAATGTGGAGCAGTCATTCTCCCTCTGCCAGACTGAATAGAAAACATTTATTTTTTGCACAATGCAATTAACACTGAGCAGTAGATACTTTCAGGTAGCCTTTCTGGCCAGTACCCTTCACCAGGCAGTTTATTTCTGCCTCTTGGTCCTACAGAGTAGATCTGTCATGAAGGAATCGAGCTGCTCACTCGTTTTCTCATAAATCATCTCCAGAAGTACCATAGCTGTCCCAGAACATTTCTATTAATCCAGCTGCCAGTGAAAAATTAAGAACAAAAATAATATGGTATGTCCTATAAATTACCTTTTACTGAAAGGGTAAGGAATGGTTTGAATGTGTTGAGCACAATGGTACGTCTTCCACATCAGGGTACCTTTTTTTATCTCAAGGCTTTCGTTTTGAAAGAGAACAGAAAGATAGCACCAGATCTGAAAGCCTTAATTTCTATAATAATTGTCATAAGACTAGATATAGGATTATTTTCAAGATACAGCATCTTTTGATTTCCTTGTAACCGAACACTGCTACAACCAACACACTGATAATGCCTGGACTGTCTTTTCAATAGCAGTTTCACCCTCAGTTTAGGGGCACTACCATCACGCTCAAATTCGTTTTCAGCAGATGGATGTAATAGTGTGACACATGTTTATGCACCCTCTTCACCTCCACGTGCTGTCTCAAGACTGCAAACTGTACACTGAAATGGGTTCTGCTGCCAAAGGGATGCATCGTGATTTCTCTTGGACAACGGCACCCGCTTGACTGTCACATGCAGCCCTAGGCAGGCACATGTGAATTATCTGATGCCTGTACAGCACTTGAATCTGTTAGGATTGAACCTGTTCAAATTAATTAGAACTATAATTAGCAGACAGCTGAATTTCTTTAGGAAGCCCTGAAAATTCTGCTTGCAATGTGTTACAGTGAGCTAGAGACTGGGCTGACACCCAACAAGGGTAACTGCTTCCTTTCAGACAAGTGTAACCCTAGAAATACCTTCACATTTCAGGATCCGGCCTTTGGAAACCCATAATAATGATACATATTCCAAGTATGCAGGTGGATTTAGCACCTTGTTCAGGAATGGACTCTAATGAAACATTGCATCTCAGTGTTGATATCCCCTGAGGGAAGAATAAGTAGGAGTTAGAATTTAATCTTTTGGGATGACAGTATGTAGCATGTGTTTAAGATAATCAGTGGAATTGCTGAGTAAAAAACTGTATTATCTTAAAATAAATGTGGTTCACCAAAAAAGGTATTCAAATTGAGAACTGAAAATCTAAGAGAGGAAAAGAAAGGGGTTTTATGTGAGCTTCATTCTTTGCTCAGAGTTTCATGTTCCTGTATATGCAAAAGATAGAGGCTACAGAGCCCTTACCCCACACCACACATGGACTTCTCTGGAGATTAGCAGCCAGCCAGCTTGCTCATGTGTTATCCATCAGCCATGGAGGAAACCATACCTTCTCCTTTAGGCTGGAAAGCAGCTTAGTGCTGTAATGTTAATGGTATGTTCATAAATTGGCATAGGAGATAGTGCATTATGTCCTAGAGATTTTTAGCAACTTGACCAATCCTCCTGTTCTTTTCAAGGCTGCTTTAAAACACCTATAAAATAAGCTGAGTTACTTAAAGCTACCCTGATGTTTAAACTTAAAGCTGAACTTCCCAAAATAGATATTATGGTCCTTCAGAGTCAGACACTTAACACAGTTGTTTTATGTATACTCAGCTTCCCCCTTTTTTATTCTGGTTCATCAGCAATTTCTGGTCAAGTTTCCAGACCAAGTCTGTAAATGTTTACTCTTTTTTAGTGAACAGGACTAGAAACATTCAAGTAAGAACCGCTCTCTCATAAAAGATTTTGTAAACTCTAGATGCAAGTAGGTGAAACAGGTCAGCTTTCGTCTCTTTTTTTTTTTTTTTTCTTTCATGTTTTGGAAACGTTAAATGTTTTTCCAGCTTCCTCTGAGGATTTTCTGCACTGCCTGTCCCCCTGGTTCTTCCTGAAAGATGTGGTGGCAAAACAGAAAGAACAAAAATATTCTTATTCTCTTCTGGCATCTCCTTCTTGGCTTCCAGTGTGTCATTTCCAGCAGAAGGCATCCAATCTGCTGTGCCCACATGGAGGCTTGGCAGGGGCTTTCCTCTCCTGCATTTCACTTTTGGGCCTGTTTGTCCCACCCATCAGCATTTCCTACAGATTAAAATGCTATTGCCTGGCCATTGCCTTGGATCTAATTACCTCTGAGCCTTGAGAAAACTGCTGTTTTCTTCCAGGTCATGTTTTCAGCATCTGTTTGTACTGCAACATAAATACATCACTCCACCCCAGACCCCTGCTTTGAGCCATTTTCACTTTGACCCCATTCACAAGTGTTCTATTTTATCAATTTTAAATGTTTCATTGCCATATTCCAATGTTTCCCTTGCCACTGCCCTCACTGCCATCCAAAGTCTTTTTTCTTGCTAGTGAGCTGGGCCCCTCTTTTCCCATCCATTACTTCCATGGATGTTCTGCCGAGGCCAGTTAAGCCTCCCCACAAGGTGTGTTGATTTCATTCGGACATCACACAGTGTTTTTGGAATCTGCATAACAGCTAGAACAAGAAGCAGTCCTGCTGTCCATATCTGGAGCTCTACCAACTTCCCTGAGGTCTGGGAAGGTACAAACTTCAGTGGACATTTTCCCCATGCCTGGGGCACGGACAAAGTCCACCTAAATTCTCCAGCATCAAACAAGAACTGGCTCTGTGCCATCTTTTCTTCACCTTAGGCAAGAGGGGGCATTTCACTGTCCATCTGTTGCTGTGAATCTTATAGGAACTGTATGTCTGAGCCCCTACCCCTCTACCAAATATTGTTGAAATTGGCTGACAGTGTCAGAAGCTATTAGGAGGGATGAGGAGGGATGGACAGACAGAGTCTAGAGAAGCAAATTCCAAATCTCTACTTTGGATTTGAGCTCTTGAAAGACCACTCTCTTTGGGTTATAGAAAGAAGTCTTATGTGGTTTCACCTCTTTTTCTTTAGGAATCAGCAAGCCTGAGCTGTTTTGTAAAAGTTGCTGTTTACAGTTTGCTCCTCCAAATAAACTTTTGCTTCCTTGCTATACCGTGGTAACCTACCTCTGGCAAATAAAGTGGTTCCTGATGATCTCACCACAGGGCTACTTCTTGTAGCAGCAGGAGGGGTGTTCAGGCAGCTTGTTCTCAGCACACACAGCTCAGAAGAGGAGACTGGAAAGAGAGAAGTAGGGGGCGGGGGGGAGAAGCAATAGAGAGCATAGAGGAAAAAAGAAGAGAGAAAAAAAAAAAGATGGACAGGCTTCTTGTTTCTCTTTTCTCAGAAAGGATTGAGGCATGTTATCCCAGCTTCCCTCTGACAACTACAGCACAGTACAGACACAGGGATGCCAGGCTTCTCTGCTGCTAGAGACAGCAACACTAAAGGCAGCTGTTTCTTGAAGACCCATAAGAAGCTGCAGGGCTATTCCTCCTAATAGCTGAAAAAGACTCTCAGTGATCAGAAAGGAGGCATTTCAAATCCCTTCTCACTTTGATTTTCCATCAAGCCCTCTGAAATATCCAACAGCAGTACACAAAAACACGTTCCTCATAGCCTGAGCAGAACAAAGAGCACACAGACTTTCAGAGAGGCAGGAGAAGCTGAGGGGAATGAAGGCTTGGGAAAAAGCAAAGTAGCTACTTTTCTTGCTGGAGTTTTCTATCCTGTAATTTTACCTACAGCAGAACTGTTCAAATTTGCAGTAATGGCTGGGAGACCCATTGTGAGCTACTGAACCTTGTGAATTACAAAGTAATTGGAAAAACACAATGAAAACAAGGATTTGCACCATAAAGCATCCCTAGTTCATTTACTGGGATGGCTATGGGTCTGGTTTTTTAAAAGAACACTTTGCAATATGTTGCCATACTTATGAGGGGATGCTTAGTATAGGAAACAAACAAATTATGAAGTCCTAATAAAGAAAGGTTTCATTGTAAGCAAGAAAGGCAACATCGTTACAGTAGTAAAGATTATGTCTGTGAAGAAGTACCCAGAGCCAAACAAGTTGTACTGGATTTTATGAGGGCAGATTAATGAAATGACATTTGGGGCTGTTGCGCAAATTCTCACTTAGTCCTCTCTGCCTCAAGGAAGCCACCTCCTCCCTGTGCAGGTGGCTCAAGGCAGAGCTCAGGCCCCTACAGCTGTTACCTGCATGAGCCAAGAGCCTCTTCTGCAGCCCCTCTTGTCCTGCAAGCCATTAGCATCCTTTTCCCTTCCAGTCCTGACAGCCTTTGGTCTCTTGCTGTATGGATCCGGACAAATGGGGTCTAGCAGCAAATATAACACCGGGTGCTGGAAAAGACCATTAAGCTCAGGTGATGGCAGCACCTCCATGGAGCCAACAGCAGGAGTGAGGCTTTCATCTGGGAGGAATCTGGGTCCAGATGAGGTGTTGTGTCATGGTTCACCCCCTGGCAGAGTTACAGCCACTGTGCTTTCTGCCCCCATGCTAGTGTGTGGCAGCGTAACAGACGTAAGGAGCTGCCGGTATTGACTCCGCTTCTGAGAGATGGATGCTGTTGAGGATGCGTGGTACAAAATAATTCAGAGAAGGCAAAATCCTCTGCCATAACACTGACAGTCCTCAGAATGGGTAGAGATTTTGTGAATGCACTGCAATGGGTAGAGTTTGACCCACCAGCTCCTTGCTGGAGCACCGCGGGGCTGCGCAGAGCAGGCTGCACCACCAGGCACATCCTGAGTTCCCTGACAACCCTCAGATCCATTTCAAAAAGAAGAAAATGTTGCCGTTTGCTTTGTCATTTATCTCCATTTCCAGCTGTCATAATGATATTCGCCATTCACACACCCAGTAAGGTGAGGAACGAGTACAAGATGATAAAAATGTGTATCTTCCCCCTTCCTTTTTTTTTCTTTCTGTGGATTTGCTACAGATGTGCTAGTTAGCAATGGATGAGTTTAATCTTTGCCCCTTTTCTGAGGTCTGTTGATTATTTACTGGTGTTCTTGTAGTTTGCTGATCTATATCTACAAAGGGAATTTTGTAATATGTAATGTCTGCATTAATGGGATTTTGGGCCTGTATAAATCATCTGACCTCGATGCTTACTGTTGCATACATATTTCTGAGGCAGAGAAGTGCCCACAGCCCCTCTGAAAATCCCACATGGTGCTTTTTAACCCTGTTATTTTTTAAAACCCTCTATGAGTATCCTCCCTCCTTTTCTCCCACCAGAAAAAAATGTGAATACTTTTGGCATTTGAAGAAGCCAAATCTTTCTAATGGTTTTGCTGTTGGTTTGCTCTGGGTTATAGTCCAACTGCCTGAATTTTAAATCTTTAGGTTATTTGTGTTTGTGCTATATTGGTCAGAAAAGACAGGCTGGCCTTACCCCTACAGATGTCTGGCTCCATGAGGGTGGGGTTTTGCTTCAAAATAGTTTAAAATTCCCATAAGTCTATAACATTGAAGTTGTGCTCACTTTTCCAACTAAATTTTCCTTTTACTACAGGATTATAAATCTAATAGGAGGTTCAGTATTTGCAGAGATAGAATACACTCCCCAGCCTTATTTAATCAGCACTATTAATATTTAGATACAATCCTGGTCCACATAAATCATGAGACAGACAGTCACTCTCAACCCTGTTGTGCAAATATGGCAGGCTGACCTTTAAAATAATACTGCAGTAATCACATTTTACATTTATAGACCTCTGCTTATCCTGAGGGATCCCACACCACTGCAAGGTATACCAGCTGCCTGCTGGGAAGCAAGGATCTCCGGTGTGCAAGCCTACAGGCATGCAGCACCCTGCACAGCACAAGGGAGAAGCAAGATCTCAGGCATGGAAACCAGCATAACAAAAAAGATGTCTCTGAACCTTTGATACAGTCTGAGCAGAAATTAATTTCTCAAGGTTTCATTGGGTAACTTCCATTGAACTCAGTTCTGTGAAGCATAAAGGGGGCAAAGATACAATGTCCTCATCTCCCTTATGAGGAAAGGCTGAGAGGCTTGGGTTTGTTCAGCCTGGAGGAGAGAAGACTGAGGGGGATCTCATCCATACTTACAAATATCTAAAGGGTGGGTGTCAGGATGATGGGACTAGGCTCTTTTCAGTGGTGCCCAATGACAGGCCAAGGGGCAATGGGCACAAGTTGGAACACAGGAAGTTCCACCTAAATGTGAGAAAAAACTTCTTTCCTGTGCGGGTGCCAGAGCAGGGGCACAGGCTGCCCAGGGAGGCTGTGGAGCCTCCTTCCCTGGAGACGCTCAAAACCCACCTAGATGCGTTCCTGTGCCCCCTGCTCTGGGAGTACCTGCTCAAGCAGGGGGGATGGACAAGGTGATCTCCAGAGGTCCCTTCCAACCCCTACAACTCTGTGATTCTGTAAAAGAGGTGAAAGCCAGAGCTGGGCACACTAGAGGGAAACAAATGCACTGCCCCAGGTGGACGCAAAGGAGGAACCTTGGATCACTGGCCCAGCCCTCCTGAAAACATGCTCAGACACTCAGCCACCCTCACAACACAAGGGGATCTCCAAATGGCTGCAACGGGAAAAGAGAAATCAGCTTGGCAGGTAAACTCAGCTGTCCTACAAGTTACATGGTCCCGTGAGAAACACTTGTGCACCCAGAAGTCTATCTATTCTTTCTAAATGTAACAGTAAAAGATATTACTTCTTCCCACACATCTTACTCCAAATAGAAATCAACTGAAATTGAGTGATAGGAGATTTGGTTTTCTTACAACATCAAGTTTGCTAAATTACTCATGAAGTAGCAATACATCTTGGATAAAAAGTTTGTGGAGGACCAGTTTCTGTCAGATGGAGAAAATTCTGGTTTGGAAGTCAGTGATGCTTCTGTGGAAGCCCTTTTATCATTTAGCAAATAATTCATGTTTAAATAAAGTTTGAATGGGGATGACCTTGGAAATAATGAGAAACCTCTTCTCATTTTTAGTTAAGTGTGTTACTTTCTCAGAAAGTCCACTGAACATCCAGAGACTTCTCATTTACATAGACAAGACATTCCCTTTCACACAGAGGTATAATTGGTGCTGTAAAGGTAAGAAAACATATTTCTCAGTCACCCACAGTAAGAGTTTACTCAAGATGCCCATACAATAGAAAGCAAATTAAGTGCTTCCATGTTTATATTGGTAGTTCATCTGAGGGAAAGCATAATGAAAAGCTATGATAAAGGCAGGCTCAGCTGGCTTCCTGAAGTGATGGAGCACCATTACAGTAAACACTTCCTTAGGAAGCCCCATGCAGCATGGGTTTTGTACAAAAGCACAAATGGAATTAACCCTTATTAAGACATGAATATCAAACCATACAAATGAATGATGAACAGCACTTTCTCCTTCAGGACTGACATTTGGATCCATGAGATTGTAAGCACAGTGCTGTCCAACACACCTAACCTGAATGTGTGTGTTTTCCTGATGTTCTAGGTGTTCCTGGAGCTCTTGATGTTCCATAGCTCCTTATCTCTCCTGGTGAACTAGTGTTGGTCCAGCCAGTCAAAGCCATGAAAAATGCAGTTGACAGCACCATCACACAGATCAGGCCATAGCAGGTTCCAAACAGCTTAGAAGTTATCCAAGCTGTAGAAAAGAAATAATAAGTAGTGCTGCCTGCTGGGTGCAATCTGCGTGGAATATGTATCGACATCAGGCGTATAGCAATTTGATTTTGTCTGACTGGAAAATGTAGCCTTCGGAATGAATGTAAGAAAAAACATGGCAAAGCAGGATATATCATGAAACATCTCCCTAGTATTAAGAACTGTTTGAGGGTTGTTATTTTCATGGATCTGGTCTAACACAAAACAGTCTTTTTCTACCCTGAGAGAGCAGCATGACTGTATCAGACAGGCTCGTCCTTTTCAACAGAATATCAGAAACAGAAATGCATTGATTTTCACCAGAGTAGCATTAATAGCACATATCTTCACTACCCAATGAATATAAGGAGACAATAAACATGATTCAGGCTTTTCAAGCCACAATGGGAACATTATTGGTCTTGAAAATCTTCTAAACGTTTATACATAGAGTTTTGTTCATATGAACAGACGGATGAACCAGCAGTCAGTACCTGTATACACGAACATGTATAGAAAGCTTTGCAAGATCTGAGTCTGTTCTTCCTAGCTCTTTTAAATCCATATAGATTAGGAGGCAGAGAGTATTTCTGACCCAACAGCAAGAAAAAGTTTCTTAACTTTGACTGAATTAAGCACAATCATTTTTTGGTGAGAAACAAGCTTCATCGGTAAGAGAACCACTTGTAAATTTTTCAGTCCTGATGTTTATCCATGAGACTTTCACTAAAACTTCATCTTTTATGCTGAACTGCCACAGAAGACACAGAAATGACAATACGTCCTGCTTGTTAAGATCACACTTGCTTTCAAGATGCACAGCGGAATAAAATGAAAGCTGCCTTCATTTACCACCCAAGACACTGCTGCATTTCAAAGAGGTGATAGCCAAATGCATACAGACGATAAGAAAGAACAGTTGAAGGAATGATTCTCAGCAATGACTAATATTCAACAATAACAGCCATGAAATGAAAGCAGCATTAAGTTTTATTAAATAATTTTCCACTGCCTCCACAATGAAGCATTAGCATGAGCAGCAGAGAGATTAACTAAATTATCAGCTGAGAAAGTAGCGTTGGGAATGATTACAAAATGTATCAGTAGTAATGAAATTCAAAGTCCATGATTGCTTTTAGAGAATTTGTTTTATCGACGTAGAAGGGGGGAAAGAAAGGCAATCCTAGTCAGTAGCCAGTGACAACTGTAACTATCAACCTCCTCCACTTCATCCAGCTTTGGAGAGTCCCTGGACTGCATGCTTGCTTCCTGTACCTTGGTATGAGCACAGGACAAACTGGGGGCTGAAAGGCCAAGAAGATCTAGGCTATGCCTCACTGCAATCAAACCAGAATCCTTCCAATCCTCATTACACTTCAGTGCTTCCAGCACAGAGGTGTAAGGGCTCATTGCTTATTCAGCAGTTAGTGCCTCAGCAGGGGCAGGCCCTGCCAGTTGAAAAGTGCTTCTGTAACACACCATACAGAAGAAAAACTTGTAGCCTAAGTGCATATGTTCCACAGCCAAATCTACTTATTGTAGATGTGAAGGAACCACTGGTAGCCCCGTGATACAGAGATGTTGGCATAGCCAGCTCTGACAGTGCAGTGTGCCACCAGCACATGCTGCAGCCCTTGGTTCTCAGCTCAGCTCGTAAAGTGCCCAGAGACTCTAGTTCCCCTTTTCAATCAAGAAGAGAACTGTTCCTGAAGCATTTGCTCTAAGTAAAACACCTTATGATTTTACTTCCCCAGATGCCATCACCTACAGACAAATGTTTGGCCATCATGTCCCAGGTCCTGTTGTCATCTTTTGACTCATTTGATTTTCAAAACACAAAGGTCTAGGGACTCTAGATTTCTTTTCATGAAATTCTGCTTTGCTGGCAATTTTTTTAAAGGCTTTTCGTACTTTCTTTTCATACTCGGATGCTAGCTACAGGCATCTGAGAAGCATGAAATGCATGAAGATAAGCAGCAATGGTCAGTCAGGCCAACACGCATTTAGAGATATATGGTAGAGATGTAAATGAGAGGGATGCAGACAACAAAGAAAACATATATAATTGTGTACAGAAAAGTGATTCACCTAAAGATTGAATTAAAAATATCCTCAAACAAAAAAAAATCAGTTGCATGAAATGGTTGGGCTAGAATCCATTTTCTTCTCACAGCTCTCTCCCCCTTTCTGTTGAATACTGAAAGATTATTAATTATTGCTACTGACATGGTATTTCTGGTATGGTGCTGTGCTAAATAAACACAACACACAAAATGCAAATAGTACAACATGCTTTATGCTCCCACCTGCCTATATTTCTTCACCTCTTATGCAAGTTCCTCAGAGTTCCTTGTACGATGCCAGTGCTTACAGTAGTAGGATGAGAATAACATTGCATGACCAGTGCACCAGCTGACTTATGAGAACTGAAGTAAGGTTGAGAGTCCTCCCAGTACAGACAAGTAAATAAATAAAAAAAAAAGGAACGTGGTGCAAACAATGTGGCCTACTCACTTTTGTTCCTTCTTGTTGGGGCCAGTACCAGTACCTCCTGATGTGCTGTAACTCCCACTGTTAAGTCATCTATCTCAGAGGTAATTATACATCGACTCCTTAGTTTCTTTGATCCATTATTTTTACAAGAAAATGAAATAATTCAGCCTAGAAAGATATTCAAAAGAAGACATCTTGTTCGTGAACAATAATTATCAGCCTAGAGAAGAGATATTTGAGACTAGAAAACCTGAGCAAAAAAAAAAAAAAAATTAAAACCAGATGCCATGTCTGAAAAGCAGTCAGCCACATTCACACTGAAAATAAAATCTAACCTTCATACAACTAAACACCAGGTAGACCACTCGTGAGTACTGTGGGTTTATCAGCAATTGAGGCTCTAAATTAGCAAGGACAGTGTTCAACCCCAGGTTCTTAGACTTCATGTCTCAGTGTTTCATGTAGGAAAGACTGGCTGGAACTTGTGGTCTATTATTCAGAATGTCAGACAAGACAAGACTCTGACTTCTGGTTTTAAAATCTTTAAACTGTTAACAGCATTCCCTACCCAATGCTCCCATCCTTACTGAAGCCTCAGTAATTAGCCCAATAAAAAAATTGCATGAAAACAAATTAATTTACCACCCAAAAATATAAATTACAAAGGCTGGTAGGTCAGAGGCACTACAAAATATACACAAATTAAAATACAGGCATACTCTGGTAAAATATGAAATGCCATTTACTGTTTTTAGCTGCTCAGCTTAGCCATTAATACCTGCTCAGGGATCACTTTATACCATAACAAATAAAGGAAAGATGACAAGCGAACGCCAGACGCTGTGGCTGTAGGAAACAAAAGCCAGCGAAGCAAAGGCTGTTTTGCCCTTCCTACATTCAACCTCCATGGGTCTGAACTCTCAAGTCTCATTCTGATTAAAGGCCATGTGTAAGTTCCATCAGAAGCACCACTTTATTCATATTTTCTTGGTGAAAGGATTAAAAAAATGTAAACATGTGCATATATATAAAAATATAACAGCAAAATCATAATTCACCTGAGGCTTATGACTGTGGCAGACCAGATGAGATGGAGAACCTTACAGACTTTCATTGAACATATCTGCCCAGCTCTTGTGACTGGAGACACAGCCCTAGGTGACTCCCTGACCTCCACACAGAGAGGTTGGATCATTCTGCAACCTCACTCCTCTCTCATATTCTTGCCTTGTCTGAGCTGTCATGTAAGCCATGACTTTGCTTCATATAGTTATGGGGCAAACTGTCCCTCCAGCGCTGCCCACAGTGCCTACACAGTAATTGGTACACTGCAATGATGAACTGAAAGCATTAACCAACGTTGTTACCAATACAGAAAGCAGCAGCTGCATAAGTGCATTTCTCCACAACAGACCTGGGCATGCCTTCAGGGTCTTAAGAACATTTTTAACTCCTCTTCATAACTAATAATTCCTTGGAAGTACAAAAACCTAATCAGCTTACAGAACAGATCTGTCGTGGCCTATTACATGACGCGTTGTTTTGCTGCCAGTTACTGTGCCTCAGCTGTCAAAGCAAATTTTCTTCCCTAATCAAGTATTGATGTGCAGTGATGGGCATGTTTGTGCTGGAGCATTACTTATGCGGGCCAGAAGGTCTCTGTGTCCACTCCATTTCTTTAAGGGTTTCTTCATTTCGGCTATAATTTGTGCTACAAATACTCAAACCTGGAGTCACTTTCCAACCCAGGCACGTCGATTGTCAGGGTATCATTAGAACACACAAAGGTATATAACATACACAGACTAGAACAGACTCACTGACTTGCAGAATGTCTACAGACCACTTCAAAAGTTGTTTAATATTATTAAAACTTCAACTCTCATTCCCTTCAACTCCAAGGCATCACGGGTTTGTTTCCAACATCATATAGCTGATACTATCCTGCTCCCAAACCCATGGATGGATAACTTCTCAGAGCCTCCTTTTTTTCTGTCGCTGAGCAGGGGAGGTCTCACCATAGGCTCACATTCTGGCTTGTTGCCTCTCCTAAACAGTCTGTGCAGAAGTAGCTTAGAGATTGTCCACCACAACTAGCAAGCAAGTACAAGCAATGTTGCTATGCCACATAGGGTGGCCACACAAGCAAAGATGTGCCAGAGCAATTGCTGAATACTAGACTGACAGGAACGGATCATTAAAATCCACCTCTCCATTAAACAGACCACTGCAGTATCTTCTGACAGATCTGTTTAGAACAAACAGACTAAGCTGTATCTTCTAAAATGAGGGTGTACAAATTGAACAGAAGGATTCAGAGTCACCTCATGGGGAATACCATCATTCTTGCTGAAAGCTTTCATTAGGGTTGGTTTGATTAAAGTTCTTTACAGTATCTGGACAGATGTGAAAGTGCAGAGAGAAGATGGACCATTTTGGTTTGATGTTTTGTTGTTTCTCCTCATTTAATGTATTCAGCAGACACTTTCCAAATCATCAGGTAACTTACAATTACCCAAAATAATTAGTTGTGCCAGAGCAACATCTCACCACTTAGTCTTGGAAACCTGCTTAGGCTTCCCACAAGATGTTGGATGTATGATTTAACATCAACGTGAATTAGCAGAAGCAACCTTCATTCAAAAATCTAAGGCTCATTCAAGGATTTAAGATTGTACAATTACAATTGATTTTTTCTGTCAAGTTTTTGCATTTGCAATAGTTTCTATAGGTTTCTTGTTTCAAGAGGGTCCAAAAATGACAGGCCAAACTTATTCATGCTACAGATTAATCTTTCTGCATCAATAAGGTTTGGGCTAATGATGATAGAAATACAAATGAGGTGTAGTATCTTTAGGCTTGTTTTGCAAAAAAACCCAAATATTAATTTTCTACACTAACTGTTAGTGTCCAGACTGGAGAATGCTTGAAAACACTAGCCATTGCTGGAAGCAAAATCTCTGTGCAAAACTTGGTTTCATGACATACTGAAGTTCAGATAAATGCCTGGTTTTAGTTGGAAACATGAAGCCTCATCTCCTAAGCTTTGAAAAAATTAAAGTGCAAAGACTATTTATGACCACTGGTTCTGCAACATTGGTTATGCTCAATAGTAAGAAATCTACAGTTCAGAGATCAAGCCTGGTCTGGACAGACCTCTACCCTCATCCCTGGCCCTGGTCTGACTTGAGACACATAAGAGAGAAACTGTGAAAGAAGTGCATATAGCTAAAAAGGTTTGGCTTTTGGTGGAGGACAAATGCAAGATTTACATTAACTCCACAAAAGTCATGGGATTTTGGCTTTTTTCTTTGCTCTGGCAGCTCCTAAGCCTATGTTTTTCTTGCCTTCTTGTTGTATTGCTATGTAGTTATCTGGGGGGTTACAGAGGTCTCTTAACTAAGGTACATTAGGCTTATTCAAGCACATAGTATACCTAAACCTTGGCCAAAATTAGGTATTTTGAATTGCCATTCCTGTCCTTTCCCAAGAGGCTACTTCTCTTTGAGCAGACAGAGAAATTGCAGTGCCTAAATTAAATGTTTAAAACAGTGGCATGAAATCCTTCCTATCCCCCTGCATGTCCATGTCTGGCAATGGTGTAGGGTCAGTATGAATCAGGACCACTCAGGACAACCATCATACAAATAACTGTATTCTTATTTCCACAGAACCTGTTTTTCCCTTCACAGGAAAAGTGTATTGACATAAATCCATAACAAGACAGACACATTTATGAGAATCAACAAAGAGGTATTTCCTCCCTTCACTTTGGTATACTTACTCTTTCCCAGGGATTAACCTCCATTTGGCTTTACTACATGTTGCCTTGCATGGTCAGCTCATTCACACATTCACTTCAACAGCCACCAGATTGCCTCCCATCATTAGTTTCAGGTTCTCTGTCTCTTCACTTTATGACTCCCTCTCCGGACTTGGCTGCTTTGTGCCTTATGAAAACAATACGCAATTCCCTCAAATCTATGTCACAATTCTATCTAAATTTATCAGCAGACTTTATTCTGTTAGTTTGTTTTTTTCTCTTAGAGAACCTCATCATACCCTTTATTCACAAAAGAGATATCATCTCTGGTCCCAAAATATTGTTACATGCAGCAATATATTTCATCTCCTGCAGACCTCAGAACATCAGTAGCGCTCTCAGTGAGGTCTTAGAGCAGAGCTGCATTGATTTGTAATGCCTGCTGCACTGCATTATTATGCCATTATGCTCATCTGCATTGTGCTGAGTACATGCTGAGTCAGTTATGCGCATGAATGCTATTCGATGGCACATCTGTAAGCTGATTTCCAGACAGCTATTAGAGGCAGAAGACATCACCACTGCGAAAGGAGGGAAATGAAAGGCTGACACAGTTAAATCAGCTTCAAAAGTGATCTGGACTTACATGAGCGTACTGACCATGTGTCCTGGTTTCAGCTGGGGTAGAGTTAAATTTCTTCATAGTAGCTAGTATGGGGCTATGTGTTGGATTTTTGCTGGAAACAGCAGTGATAATGTGGAGATGTTTTAGTTGTGGCTAAGTAGCGCTTACACTGGTCAAGGACTTTTTCAGCTCCCCGTGCTCTGCCGGGTGCACAAGAAGCTGGGAGGGGGCACAGCCAGGACAGCTGACCCAAACTGACCAACGGGATATTCCATACCATATGGCGTCATGCTCAGTGTATAAAGCTGGGGGAAGAAGAAGGAGGAAGGGGGGACATTGGGAGTGATGGCGTTTGTCTTCCCAGGTAACCGCTACGCGTGATGGAGCCCTGCTTCCCTGGAGATGGCTGAACACCTGCCTGCCCATGGGAAGTGGTGAATGAATTCCTTGTTTTGCTTTGCCTCCACATGTAGTTTTTGCTTTACCTATTAAACAGTCTTTATCTCAAACCATGAGTTACCTCACTTTTACTCTTCCGATTCTCTCCCCCACCCAACCAGGGGGGAGCGAGTGAGCGGCTGTGTGGTGCTTGGTTGCTGACTGGGGCTAAACCACGACACCATGTAAGCTACCTGTTCCACCTAGACAGCCATGGACTCAAATTTCTCTGCAAGCCAGTAATAGCAGATGTCTAATTTTCACAGGGCCCTTGAAAACACTACCTAAACCCAAGTAAAGCTTTGTGAACTGAAGTAGTGATGGAATATTTTGAAACGTTTGGAGATGTGCTTCTACAGAGGGAAACTCTGCCATCTTCTAACTCTTCTATCTTATGGCTAGAAGACCACAGCTTTTATCATGTACCTTGTCTCAATATGCAAATGTTTGCAGCTTCTTTTTGTTGGTTTCCACAAAAAGAGAGCAGCCACGATAATCTGAGCCTATCTATATGCTTTAGCTGCTGTTACCAACTGTTCACAAAGTTCTAGGTCTTCCCACACCCCAGCTACAAGAAAAGTTCCCCAAAAAATAAACTCAGTACACCTGAGAGATTAAAAGACCCTCACTTCTAAATGTTACTGGAGGCTGGTACATCCTGTGGCTGGGAGTTGTTCCATAAATTAAAATATCTGAACTCCACTCCTGGGTTTACTGCAGACTATCATGACCTTGGGTAAGTAATTTTGCTTTTTCTGTTTCTGCTCTACTGTTTTGTTTTTCAGGTGAAAGATCCCTTGGGAATGGATATGTCTCACACAGAGTGCCCAGATACCACTGCCCTAAGCTGTAGGATCACAGGCTTGACTGGACAGTACATCTTATTAACAAAGAAAAATACTGCAAGTAAATGTTTCCTATCAGGACTTAATTAAAATTTTATAACACATGCTTTTTGCATGAGAATTATCTTTTTCACTTGAAATTAGGCAAAAGAAAAAATGTCCTAAAGCTCAAGAGATTTGGATTGATTTGTCATTAACATCCACAGGGACGTATCACAAGATCTGGTTCATATGCCGCTTATCTTCCTGACTGTTGCACTTTTACAACAGATGGGCTGGACTCTCTTGAGACTCACAGCTATGTTGCATGCCCTGATACAGCTATGACAATTGTTCTTAATCCTCTAGGATACCTCTGCCTCTTGTTTTCTAACGTCTTCTGAGAGAACATCATCATCTGCATATCTACTTTCTGCAGTGATCTGACAATGCAGAGTAGCAGTCCACGTCCCACCTCCTGTTTGCAGAGATTTTGCTCTGAGTTCAACGTTCTGTCTGGTAATTTGTTTCCGTCAATGTCCTTTTGTTTACCACTTAGGAAATGTGCCTGTGACAAACCCATGATATTTCATTAAAATCTGAGGAGCATTAGTAGGAAAAGGGCAGAGTCATTAGGCAAAATTACTAGAAATATGTTAATCTCTCCCAAATGCACAGTAATTTTTTCTTACTGTGACTTATGCATTATGAACATTGCAACAGTTGCTCATGGAACAGGTCCACCCTTACATATCTTAAGGCATACCTTATTCCAGTTCACTACAGTCAACTCCTAAAGCTCCTAAGGGAGAAAGAAATTAGATTTCAAGGCCATTTTTGGAAGATATCCTGAGTGACCTAAAAGGTCTTTTCCTTCTGTGGGTTACCGTCCTGACACCAGAAACTGCAGGGTCTTGGCATAATGGTCTCTATGAAGATATATAAATTGCAAACTGAACAGAAGCAAGCAAAACTTTGCAGTTAAATACAGGAATCAATGCATAGGAACAACCAATATATAGGTATAAAACCCTAGTTTAAACAAGATCATTAATTTCATAGGTAGGGCAAAGTGCTTGTGCTTTAAAGGACTTTCTACTGTGTATCTCCTCCAAGAGCCCAGGTGGTTACTAGCTTCCAACACTTGTTCCCAGGATGTAATCTTCAGCAGTGACTTTGGAGGTGACTGCTCTTTCTTCTTGAAGATCCTGGACCTTCAGAATTTTAATATTAAAATTACATCTTTGTTCATACTATAGTCTATAAAAGTCATTTTAGTACTGATAAGGAAAGTTTAAACAAAACTAATTGGCATATTACTGGGACTTGATAAAAACATCATCATTAACCACAAACACACATATAAGTTGTACAGCCCATCTGCAGAAGCAGATGGTGGTAGCTCACTGAGATGGTCCCTTATAGACATGCATAAGTATCCCCTAAAGCATGTACTATCCTGAAGCAATAGAAGAGCAATAACCATTTTTGGTTACTTGCTTTGGTTATTTTTATTATTGTATTATCTCTGAGGTGCTGGAACGTAAGCAGGTACATTAAGTAGTTACCTTTATGTGGGCCAGTAAAGCAGTAGCCTGGATGAAACTCTGAATACGTGATCTGGTATCATGCCTCTGTAAAAGACAATTTGATCATACACAAGGAAAAGCATAACCATTTCATGTTCTTTCCTGGAGCTGATAAATGAGGAAAACCCATGCTTACATCCTCAGGGACCTTTTTAACTAAAAATAGAAAAGAACAACAGCAACATCACTACATGGTGTGTGTAATCTACTTAAGCACTGTACATGGATTGGATTGTCTCCAATTCCAATAAAATGCTGTTGACATAACTTACAGATATTTTAAAGACTGATGCCAATGTTCTTGAAAGGATTATAAACTATTGCTGCCTACAGTTTGACATTTACCCCAGCCACACGGGAAATTCTTTAACTGTCTGAAGGAGATTAGGAAAAAATCAAGAGCAACACAGCTGACACACTCAAAGCTCATGGAAACTAAAGTAAATCCAGGACAGTGAGGAGAGCTCACAGTACAGTTATAATGCACTCACTGCTGTGGTTACCATGCACCTACTCTAAAGTAGCTCCCTTCCAGTACGATTCAATATTATAACAGTGCAGGCTATACCCTCACCCATGGCTTTCTTGGACATGTTAAAGTGTCTACTGAGTCTAGTAGAGTGTCATGGTTTAGCCCCAGTCAGCAACCAAGCACCACGCAGCCGCTCGCTCACTCCCCCCTCTTGGGACGGGGGTGAGAATTGGAAGAGTAAAAGTGAGGTAACTCATGGTTTGAGATAAAGACAGTTTAATAGGTAAAGCAAAAGCTGCACACGGAAGCAAAGCAAACAAGGAATTCATTCACCACTTCCCATGGGCAGGCAGGTGTTCAGCCATCTCCAGGGAAGCAGGGCTCCATCACACGTAGCGGTTACTTGGGAAGACAAACGCCATCACTCCCAATGTCCCCCCCCTCCTTCTTCTTCCCCCAGCTTTATATACTGAGCATGACGCCATATGGTATGGAATATCCCGTTGGTCAGTTTGGGTCAGCTGTCCTGGCTGTGCCCCCTCCCAGCTTCTTGTGCACCCGGCAGAGCACGGGGAGCTGAAAAAGTCCTTGACCAGTGTAAGCGCTACTTAGCCACAACTAAAACATCTCCACATTATCACTGCTGTTTCCAGCAAAAATCCAACACATAGCCCCATACTAGCTACTATGAAGAAATTTAACTCTATCCCAGCTGAAACCAGGACATAGAGTTATGTCTCATCCCATCAGTATACCTCACCTATCTGGGGTCCGTCTACCCAAGCTGCAGTCACAGTCATGACTACGGCATAAACATACCTTTCAATCAATTCAGCAAGCAGGCAAACATCCAGGGCTGGCTTACCATGTCACTTGTTAGGAGACAAAAACATACACAAGTGACTCAGAGATACTCCACCTCCTACTCTGGAGTCCCTGTTCTCCTACTGAAGCCCCTCAAAGAACATCTTCTGTCATCCAACATCAAAAGCAGTAGTACAGCAAAGTTTTATGTACTGCTGGTTACAGTCAAAGTTATCCAGCATGAGATTTTTCCCTTTGTCTACTCTAACTTAAAACTTAAAGGCTGGGTTTCCCCAGCACCTTGGGACAAGTCAGAAACAATTACTCCAATATCAGTGCAATTACACTTCTGTGAAATAAGAGCTTAAGAGCTGAGAACTAAGTCCTATTTCAGGGAATAGCCTTCAGCAGCTCTTCCATGCAGGGATATTCTGCACAGAAAATTGCCCAGTGGTGCCATTGGCCACAGATATATGACACCGCATTTTTGCCTACTGCATGGAAGAGATCAATGTAAGTCTGAACTACCAAAATAAGCAAAACTAAATTCTTTAATTCACATGAAGCAATCAAGTTGAGAGTTCTGTGAAAAAATACTCGGGGGGGGGCTTGAGTTCATAGCAAGCGTGCAATAGAGCGAAGGTATGTGGTCTGTTCAGGGGAAAAAACAAAGCATCTATTGTCTTTCCAGAGTGTGTAAAAAGATATTTTTCTCATGTTCCAGAGCTAAATACAATACATAGGATTGTTTGGTTCAGTCTTTTACAACACCTCTGGGTATGATGAAACCTTAGTATGCATATTTTTTTTATAAAAAGTCTTTACTACTATCTAGATCTTATAAAGCACGCTTCTTAAAATTCTTAAAATTCCATTTGAATTTCAGGCAGTTGAAAAGTTGAGTAAAATTACATGGGTGCACTTTTAGGCTCTTATCCATGCAAAAGCTCAGTTACAAAACAAATTCTGCATCAAAATTTATTTGATGTGTTTTCTTCTAAAGCCGTTTTTAATGTAATAAACAGTAACATCATTCATGCATTTTACAGTGTTGGAAACCATAGAGATATACTGTGCTGAGAAAATGATACAAACTATGATACAGAAGATGATATCCGAGATGATACAAAACTCTCAGACTTCTACTAAGGAAAAGCAATAAATATCATCACTTATTCTACAGAAATATACAAGAACTCCAAATATGAAAACAATTACCTACTTCCTAATTCTTTTCCAGTTTTTAAAGTAAAAGAATGAAAAAGATGATATTTTGCTTGCAGCATTCCCAAAATGTGGATTCACATTTCTGCAAAGAAGATGGATGGGGAATAGAAAAGAGACATGGAGATGCAGAAGGAAAATATGACATTATTCATGAGTCTGTCCACTGTTTAGAGCTTTCTTCAGCTGATTCTCTCTGAAACACTAACAACAGGTTTTGCTGGTGCAGCTGGCCAAATATTCTCCTGACTTCAGGTACAGCCACAGCAATCCATTTCAGCAAAGGAAAACCTGAGTTTTAAAAGTACCCAAACACAATTCCCCCTTTCACTGCCATAATCAGCAATAATACATTGGTCACTGTGTACTACTATGTTATATTCCCAGATGCCTCCAAAAAGGAGGTGCAGATAATTCACCTGTATGTTCAGACTTCACAAAAGGGATATAAATTTGCATTTTAGCCCTAAAGAGACAACCTTTTTGTCGGACGTACTGAATGCTCCAGTGGCTTCACTTGAAATACCGAGTGTTCAGCAACATTCCTCTTCCCAGGGTCATGCAAAGTTTATCTTTCCAAATCACTCAGTGCATCTATAATCAAACTGCTTCTTGGCTTCAGTCCTTAGGTTTGTATCTTACTATCTGTCACGTTGTTCACAGGTTTAGAGGAGGTCAAAGCCCCTTGTCCTTCACATCTTCTCTTGCTGAAAACTTATCTAGTTAAAGCCATGGAGCTTCTTGTGCATGACTAGAAGAATTAAGATAATTTCGCAAAATCAATGTCAGGATGTTTTCCATAGTGGTTTATGTTCAGCTGCCAAGTGGTTACTCAAGTAGATTAACTGTCTAATAAGTAAAAGGGTTTCAAGGGATACACTCAATAGCCCTCCAGAAGTTGTAAAGATGTAATATTAGAACTTGTAATGATGTCTCTGGTCAAATTCAGTTCTTGCTGTGAAAGCTATTAGGTTAATCAAAACATGAGGAAGCCCACCATCTACTTTTAATTAACAAATTACAAGTTACTGTGTAATCAGCAAGATTCCATCAGGGTTAAAATTAAGTGCTCATCCCATGACCCGTGATCACGATTTTCAACTGAGGCTCATGCAGTCCTCATGCTGATTGCTCATGAGCAATGGCAGCAAATGAAGCCTGGATTTCCAAGTATAAATGTGACTGTGTCTGCAACACTGTAATAATCATAGAATCATTAAGGTTGGAGAAGACCTCTAGGATAATCAAGTCCAACTGTGAACCCAACACTTCCATGCCTCCTAAACCATGACCTGAAGTGCCATGTCTACACATCTTTTAAATACCTCCAGAGATGGCGACTCTACCACCTCTCTGGGCAGCCTGTCCCAATGTCTGACCACTCTTTCAGTAAAGAAATTTTTCCTAATATCCAATTTAAACCTCCCATGATGCAGCCTGAAGACGTACAGATCACAGAATAAACCCCCCATAATCCAGGAGGAAGCAGTTTAAGACCTGCTGCTCCACCTGGACACTCGCAAGCCCCATAGGCCCGACAGGATCCACCCGAGAGTACTGAGGGAGCTGGCGGAGGAGCTCGCCAAGCCACTCTCCACCATTTACCAGCAGTCCTGGTTAACAGGGGAGGTCCCAGATGGCTGGAGGCTTGCTGATGTGACACCCATCTACAAGAAGGGCCGGAAGGAGGATACAGGGAACTACAGGCCTGTCAGCCTGACCTTGGTACCAGGGAAGCTTATGGAGCAATACATCCTGAGTGAGCTCACCAGGCAAGTGCAGGACAACCAGGGGATCAGGCCCAGCCAGCATGGCTTCATAAGGTGGCCTTGACCTCACACAAAAGCTTTAAAACATAAGGTTTTACTGTTTCAGAAAGTACTTAAAAGTGTGTTTATGATTAAGCACATACAATATTTCAGTCCCATTAAAATGAGTGTTTTTTAAACACATCCCTAAAGCTGAATACACACATCAGTAGCTTCCTGATTTGACTGGATTTAAATAAACGATTATTTTTCTGAACAGGGGTCTGAGCACCTAAGGAAAGCAGTCGTGCGGGCAATGGCATCCAGAGCCCACCACTGTGCAGATCTGCTTGTACAGATCATTTTGTGCACATCTAGTTCTAGCCCAAATCTTTGCATAATCCTGCAAATGCCTCTTCAGAAGTCTGTTTTCTTTATATCAGTAACTTCATTAACCTGAAGACAGCTGCTACCTTCTGTAAAGTGAATGACATCTGTAGGCTTAAGACTAATATTTATATTACCTTCAGTGACTCACAGGAAAAATTAAACATTCTTTCTTACAATAGCTTAATTTCTTTGACTCAATTTCAATGCAGAGCTCTGCATCAACCATTTGTTGCAGGTACTCCTCAGGTTCAAGGATGGCTCTGTAGAAGTCTCTGAACTAATTGTATTTTTTAAAGACATTCTTACATTTAAGAAAAGTTAAGAAAAAGGTTACAGTTACTCTCAGTGAAAGGCTGAGAATATAAACTTCATACAGAGCAGCAGAACAAAAGGCAGAATTGTCTGTAGGACCACCAGTTTTGCTGAAGAACTGGACCTTGTCGTGACTTCGTTTTAGATAATCAAAATATTTGTTCAATATAAGGATGAAAACCCTGACATCCATCATGTGATAAAACTCCTGCACAGCACATCCTTACACCACTAGCTTGTTGGGCTCTGTAACTCCCTGAACCCCACATGTGAAGTTCTCTAACATAGAATTGTTATTGTAAGAATCAGCCTATAAAAAAAAAAAAAGAAACTTGCATAGAATTCTTATTCACTTCAAAAGGCGCTTATACATGCAAAGTGTACTCATAGGTTGTGCTGAAGCAAAAAAAATAATTCTTTCATTTGAAATAAATTAAAAAATTGAGGTGCTGGAAGATATTTAGAAATTAAAGGAGATAGATTTTTCAATTTATTTCAGTCACGGGCTAAAATTATTAGATCTGTCTGATGTCTGGGGTAACCTGAAAACTCACCAAATCTTCTGGAATAAAACACTGGTATTTTTCCCCCATGTTCAAAGAAACTGGAGAGTGACACCAGCTCTACATTCAAATCAGACCATGAGGATTGGGCAAAGGTAGCTGTTATCTCTCTATGCAAAGCATGTTCACATCAAAGGAGATTTAATGAAAAAAACCTTCCATTTCAGTAAAATTTTATGAGAACATGAAAAACAGTAAAATCTTTATCTCAGGCACCTTATGCCACCTCATCCTCCCAGGAGCATTCTTCTTTTTGATTGGTTTTACAATATTTTTATTCAAGAAACCATTCTTTTCAAAATGTTAACTCTTCAGTGTTACATGCTTATCTCACTGCCTTTTAAAAAACAATAATTCTGTTTGAGAGATGCCAATGCTTTTTGGTACTCAAGGAGTAGATCAGGTTTTATATTTTATGTTTTATTGGCCCTGTTTTACAAGTGTTGAAAATCAATTTTCAATAATCAATTTTACAAGTGTTGAAAATCAATAATTCTCACTGATTATAACTTGGTTTGTGAAAATGTGATTTTTATTTAAGCCAAAAGCAAATCCCCCAGTTACTTTATAGTGTAATATCAGCACTTAGATCTGACAGTGACTGTGTGTTTTTATTACTAGGGAGTCATTTGGACAATATTGATTATACACAAGCTTATGGTGTATAAATCCAAACTAGTGTGAAGTACAACTCCAACTAATTTGTAAATTCAAACAAAAACATACTGCCACAGCCAGATACAAATTAAAAGGCTCCCAGGCCTTTATCACACATTGCACGATATTCAATATTGCTTCCATGGCTCAGTACTGGGAGAAGTATTCTGTCCTAATGACTGTCATTTGTGACTGCAAAGATAACCTTGAAAACGTCCCCTATCAGGGCAATAAGTGGGTATTAAACCCAAAGAACAGCTTTTCTTTCTAAATTTGGGAATTTTTAAGTCAGTCCCATAATTCTGGTATCCCTCCTAGAACTGGTAAAAAGGTTTTCTTAAAAAAGGTTTTTTTCCAGTAAGAGCAGTTTTATTAACATTAAGGGTTCTTGTATCACACGTTTTCAACAGTCCCATTTTAGAAAAAAGGCATGCCTTTTAAAAACATATCATCATTTGGGCAAAAATATTACTGAAATATAATTAAGAAAGTAGGAATTTTCCAAATCCTGAACTTTCAAAGAGTTTCTATATGGCACAAAGCCAGATTCACACCTTCTAGCTCATCTCCCCATCAATATCATTGTGCAAACATCACCCCACCATCTCTGATGACCAGATCAGCAGCAAGCACCATCATGCTTACCTGCATTTACCAACTATTCAGATGCTGATAGAATGGATGGCTCTGCAAACCCTTTGTGAAAAATAGTATAAAATTATGGACACATGAGAAAACCTTAATTTTTCCTCTGTTAAATCTTATCCTGTTCCTTCTTTTACATTGCTTTTTTTTTTTCAGTTTTCCCAAGAAAAACCTATTAATCTTGGCAGCCTGACAGCATGTAGAGTAATTACCCATTTTATCTTCTTTGCTACAGGCCTGCTCATTAGAGTACCTTTTGGATAATGCTGTTTGGAGAATGTTTATTTCTCTGGAAAGTATAATTATATTTGAGAATATGTTTTTCCACAAAACTTTCCACTGGGAGGTCAAATTCCTGACATTTCTTCATTTCCTGGATTCTCTGTCACATACTTCAGCAGTGCAGATCAACATCAGTCACATCCTGGCATTAGTAATTAGAGGGATGGTATTGGGTCTGAGCGGATTTAAGTGCTCTAAAAAAGATTTCCCTATCAGCTGTTGAATTCAGGAGAGGTATTTTCTTTCCCCTCTCCTGGAAACCTGCCTTTTTGCTTTATGAAAACAAAACCAAAAATATTTCTAAACGGTCTGTCCCATTTCTGAAGCAGGTGATTGTTCCTTTTTTGAAGAATTTGGTTTTAAGTTCAAAGGTAAATTGCCATGGAAAAGGTACCTGCAGGCACTTGCTCAGAGCTGGACGCTTCTGCTGCCAGCCCTAGAAGAGCCTCTGCAGGGGTTATTAAAGGACAATAAATGTTAGCTCATTCAAGACAGAATGCAAGCATTATGCAGAAGTTCTACAAGGAGACTGTAGAAATCTATTTCATCTTTACAAAAAAAAAGGTTAATTACAAAGCCTTCAGAACATGTTTGTTATTTACTACAAGCAATAAAAAGCCCACCTTGGACTCAAAAGTGGTTTAGCACAAAGATTAAGATTTCTACTATTCCAATTTTGCAGCTGAATAAACTGAATTGGAGAGGGGACATGGGGGATCCCACCTGCCCTCAGCGACTTGCATAAGGAAGATGATGTCCTCAGCACCCATCCTGCCCACTGTTCCTGCTAAATGAACATTAGGGGATGCATCCAGCCCAAGGGATGGAGCCAGCTGAGGGGACAGCCCACTGTGACCTGGAAGTCACTAGTAATGAGCACAGCCCCTCACTGTACAAGCTCTTTGGGCACCATGGATCATTCCTAATGCCAAGCACAGCCTTGGCTTTTACTGAAACTTGTAGGGCCAGCTTGATTTCACTGCAGCATTCCCACAGGCTCACCAGAGCCCTCTGCATGCACTCCACAGAGATTATGTATGACAGACTTCAGCAATGAAGTTTTGGGACAGCTGAGCAGGCTGACAAGAGGCACTGGAATAATTCAGTCAACTGATTGACCAAGCCAAACTCTGCTTTTCTCTTTCTCCCTATTTTCTGCTTACATTGCTTCACTGCATGGCTGGGTTTCACAGGAAGAGGATTTGTTTGGCTTTGCTTTTTATCAAAATAATATTTACAAGCTGTTAAATACACCGCTTTTCTTTGTGGCTGTGCTGATACCCATGGAGAAGAACACCAAAGGTAGGTTGGCAGGGGGGACCTCAGCAGCCTGAGCACAAGATGCCTGTGCTCTGTAAAGGGGAGGGTGGGAAGCTGCAGGCCCCGTGTCCACTCCTGCAGCACTGTGAGAAGCTGATGCTTCTATCCTTGTAAAGGTCAAATGCCTCATAACAGGAGCATTAGAAACTCAGCACCACGCTCTGCAGAGCTCAGCCTCAGCCCCATAATTCACATTGCAAACGCTGCAGTATGAATGCAAATCTCGTGTCCTAACAGAGCCATGGGCACCACAAAAAAGTCAAGCGGATTTATTCCTTCTTTTTCTGTCATTGCAAGGACAAAATCCCACACCAACAAAACTAATTCATTCCTTTGATGAAGGCAATAACCAGAAGAGGAAAAAAAACGATAGGAAAAACAAATCTGACCTTATGACATTTGTGACACACTGACAAGAATACAAAATGGCAAGAAGTCCTATTTTTAAAAGCCATCATCCTGCTGCTGTCAGGCTGCACTTATGTCAGCAGTAGCCCATAGCACCCTTCTGGATGGGCTAGCTTTTCCATGGCAGAAAACTGCCTCCACAATATTCACTTGGAGCAAGAAGCTGGACTACCACCTAAAATTTCCACAACCACCTGTGCCTCCCTTTTAAGATCTCTCTTAGGGAAACTGAAGTTTGTGGTCAAAATAATCCAGTTTTCATTTTATATCTGTGTGCTTAAAATTAGCCATGACTGATTCTGCTGAGGACTCCAGATCTGTAAAGGACAGAAAAGGAGGAAGGCAGAACCAAAATGCAAATAAACAGCCAAGGTGTAAATAGGACTTACACACTCACAGAAACACAGAAAGCTTCAAAGAAGTCTTTGTAAGATTAACTTCATGGTCTTACGTTGCAGACGAACAGTTATAAGGAAAAGTAGCATTTTCTTGGGGTCTCCAGGTCAATAATATATTTTTTTAAATTCAGATTAATGAGATCTACTGCACTCACTTAAAGCAGGAAGAATTCTTTTTTAATTACTCAAGAGAAAATCCCAATAATTAATAACCACCAGGAATAATAAATCAGCCAGTGTAATCTCATTTCCATTACCCTTATTAGCTAGAGATTGGGAGATCAAACCCAATTTCATTCTTCCAGAAAGATATATACTATTATTTTTAGCCTCATTTCCCAAGACAGTGAAGTCAATGTACTTGGGCTGCCTGCCTGTTTGCCCACTCTGATAAGTTTTGAGCCTGCTGGCCAATTTCAGCTTAAATTAATGAAGACATAATGGTTTCAAGGATGTCAAAGTCATACCTGTTTTGTGAACAATCTCTGGCCAGGAAGGACTCAAACAAATGCTCCTACTTTGCAAAGGCAGTAGCAATGCAGTGTGAGACCTATTCACCTCATTTCACAGAAATGGATAGTGGACATGAAAAGTTGCCTGGCTGGCTACAGGGAGAGAGAGGGAATATAGAAGGATACATGAGGATATAGAGAGGGCTTAGAGGTGTTGCATGGAGGGGTCAAAGAAACTTCAATACCTAACTAAGGAATACTGCAAGGATGTAAGGATAAACAAACAACTCCAGAATCTACAAGGTTCATTAATTCTACCACTCCTGGAACAATTTGTTACTAATTCTTCACTCATCCTAATGGTTTTTTGCTACACCAATGCCCATGCAATCATCCTTAAGCAACCCAAACTTCAACACAGGAGACACTTATTGGAGCTAAGGGGAGTCCTTAGGCTGGTGTTTGGACTAAAACACTTTGAAAATTTCTGTTCTGTATCTGGCATCTGTATACATCAAAGAAAAGTAAAGGTTACATCCAGACTCTGTTTTACTCCTAATCTGGAGGCCCACTGCCACCCAGCAGCATCACAATAACATCAAGCTAGGCATGGAGCTCAAGAGCAGAAATGGCTTGACTGGAACAACAGGTACAGGCAAAGAAAGGAACTGACTACTTTGGAAAAGCATTCTTCCTTAGAAAGATAACCTCAAAGTCTGGCAGAGTGAGCAGTCATTGCTTTGCTCACAGAAGAAGGAGCTGACCTAGCAAGGTCCCCTCCTTTCTGCTTACAGCTGTATTGCAAACACTTATCCTTCATCCCTTCTTCTCTTAAATTAGATTTTGGCTGTGGCTTGTGCTGGTTTAGCAGTTTACTGTATACTTGTTACGTGCAATCCACAGAAGACAAATAGCCTAACACATGGGTTTAATCATATATGCCTTAGGCAGCTTGAGTATATTTAATAAAAGAAACACCATAATCTTTAGGCATACAAGGGTAGCATAGCAAACATGACAATGCTATCGGTAAAAGCTTCACAACTGTGAGTAGCCATTATAGAAGCCTAGACTGAACTTCACTTTAGTTCTGTTAAATAAATAAGGTGGATGAAAAACAGTGGTAGAGAGAAGATTCAGGAAAACATTATCTGTGACTTTCCCTGGACAAAAAGCCCATTTAGTCACCAAATACCCACAGATGTATTTGTGATATTACACCTGATAACTTACTATCATGGTATGTTTATTTATCATCTATAGAGCAAATTAATATTAATAATATCCAATTATCTAGATGCAAAAAAAAAATTCTTTGAAAACTCCCTCAAACTGTCTCTGAATTCCCACAAACTGGGGCGGACAGTCCTTAGCAAGCTGGCAAGCAGGTCAGGTTCTGAAGTAAATTTCTAATCATCTGATTACAATGTATTTTAGGTTATTACTAAAATATTTACCCAATGGATACAGTGCAACACAGCTTTCTGTCTGCAAAACTCTCCTAAGGCCAAAAATAGGTTATGACTTAAAATTAATAGACACTACATCAGAAGTGAATGTAATGCACAACCTGACTAAGACCAAGTTAGTAAGTCATGAGGTGTCACACTTCTATTTTTAGCAGTAAATTATGTTTTTTCCTGGGCATTGACAATGACTACTTTCTTTATGCAGCAGTTATATAATGTGACTATCCATTTACCAGGTAAGGTGTTTCACATACAATATTGCGAAAGTGTTTACAACAAATACTGCAGAAAGGACGACAAGCATTACCCGGAGGTTGTGCTGGAACGGCAAGCGTTACGTAATCATCAAATTTCTCCCAGGTGCCTTTTTGGCTGAAGTCAACCGGAAAAGGAAGGATGATAAAGTAGATCATGGTCGCAGCATAGGAGCCAGCTATTCCTGCAATCATTTCTATGTTTTCCATTGTCAGAGCACTTGTGGTTAACAGCATTGGACTCATACCAGGAAATAAAAATCTTTGATCAGTCCAACAGGGAAGGAGTAGGCACAGGCCATAGAACATCTCTTAAACCACTGCATTTAGGGCAAAGACAGCACTCACCTTGAATGTTGGGTATAGTCCGAAGAAATAAATGAGGAACAGCCCAGGAGCAGGAGAGCAGTCCAAGAAAAAGAAACGTAACAGCCCAATTGATTGAATCTTACCATTTTTGCAGTTGAACAGAACTGGCAATGGAAAGGTACAAAAGGCCTCAGATGCCAGGAAAACAGTAACAATCCCAGCATCAAGATGATTCCCAGTCTGCCTGGGAGGAATCATTTGGGAAGGGACTGTGTGGGACACAGCAGCTAGCTGGATTTCCTCTGCCTTGGCTTATCACCAGGGGTTGGAAAGCCACCATGAACATGGAGTGAGAAACTGCAAGAAGAAAAAAGAAAGTCTGCATTTACAAACTCACAGGGAAATTCTTCATAAGGACCTGTCACATTTCTAGCTGAAGCCTGCTGCAATATCCTTTTGTGTTTTGTTTAGAGTTTTTTATTAATCCTGATGTTAACCATTATCACATCCTGCTTTCTGTAGTAATTACAGCAGATAAGAGAAATGAGGCTGAACCATCAATGGATGCAAGTAGCACTAGACTTTGGGGAGCTCCAAATCAATTCTTTTTAGTGTGGGTGTACCTTGAGAAAAACAAAAGAAATTTGTTAGAAAACAAATGCAGTGGAGAACGAAATGCAGGTTGTCAAGCAAAGTAAATGAGGACCCTGATAGCCCTTTGAGGAGGACAGGACATGTTACAGATTGCAGATACCTAATCTCTCGCTAAATGAACTGGACCTGGTGTGAACTCAGAGTATGGTGTTCAGCCCAAACCAAGAAAGATCAGTCCCACAACAGCTTAAATAGATGTTAAATGGATTACCTGGCCAACAGGCTGTTTCACATGGTGCTAGCTCATGCCAGCACACCATTTCACATGGTGCCAGCTCATCTTCAGTTGACTTCTAATGTGACAAAACGTGGGCAATAAATTCCAGGATGCTGGCATAACATCCTGCATGACACCCACAGCACTGAGCAGATCTAGCTGCTGTTAACATCACGTACTATGATAAATTCAGACTCATTTCTTTTTGCTTTAAGAAGCATTCAACAACGAAACAGCAAACTGCTGAGATGCTCTAAACCATCCTAGCAAGGATGACTAGGGTGAGGACGTGACCAAGGAGCCCTCCTTCCTTTAAATTCTGGCATTTCTCATAGACCTTTATGAGCTTTGTTATCGGAGACATACACATATGTAAAAGCTGGAGGCCTAATGCACAATGATGTGGTACTTCACTGCTGAAAGCATTCATGTCTCTTGTTTCTACCTCTTCAGAAGCTGAATCTACAACTTCCTGTTCAAGGCACCAGATATTCAAATCCAATAATTTCCCTAGTGTCTCACCAACAATCGAGCATTTTCTGTGCTTTTTTTGTCTATCAGGTTATATTCTTTTCAAGAAGTAAAAACTTGTTTTCCTTGACCCAAGCAAGTTATACAATCAAGTAAAACTAAGTATATCATCCCTAAAATGGTGCCTTTGACAATTGCTCTGCTAGTTACTCCTGACTGGTGTACAATGGCTTCATAAGCTGACTGCAGGTAAGATTTGTCTAAATGGAGAGGACGATGTGTAAACATCTGCCAGAAAAAATGCTATGCAATTTCCCATAAAACTCTCATTTATCTATATATTAGTCCATGTTTAGCCTGCAGCCCCTTTGTTCCACGCAATCTTCATTAACTTTTAGTACTAACATTATTGTTCACCAAAATCTAAAGCAAAATATGAACCTGAGCATGTAAAACACTTGTATGTTTTTATACCTTCTGTGGTGCAGCACGCGTAAAAGGAATGTGATTTCTGTTTCTCAGCTTCCCTGGGGGACTTACTGCTCCAAAGAATCCCAATATCTGTTGAAAATACCTTATTTCTTAGCTTTTTTATTTGCCTGTATGTAACTGAGAACAAAACCACCAGACCTTTACAAGGCAGCCAAACTTTCAAACAGCCCTGGTGAGGAGGCAAACTCCTATGCAGTGTTTTTGTTCCCAGTGGGAGAGATTTCTATTGCATCCTTGCTAGCAAACCTTAGAACCATTTCACTATAGCACAGTCATTATAAATTCATGAGAGCACAGCAGAGATCAGACTGGGGCCTGTCTCATGTGAGCCAGGCAGTTTTGCATGCCATCTATGTAAGGCTTCTTAAGGGGCCATCTCTTAAAGTCTAGGAATAAGAAGAGCACACTGTCATTCCCTCCTCCGAGGGAGTGTGCCCCAATCTGCCTGTTGCCATTGCCCAGTAATGCAGAAATACTGCATATCAGAGAGAACAGCTCCACATAACAAAGTAGGCAGGTAATGGGGAGGGTTGCAAATTAAACTCAACAGCACTGGAAGCTGTGCAGCGCTCAAGCATCTAGATGCTGCAAATCCTGCAAGGATACTTGTAAATTGTTTAGTTTGTTTTAGTATGAATAACGATAATTAAATTACAGAATCACAGAATGGTAGGGGTTGGAAGGGACCTCTGGAGATCAACTTGTCTAACCCCCCTGCTTGAGCAGGCACACCCAGAGCAGGGGGCACAGGAACGTGTCCTGGCAGGGTTTTGAGCGTCTCCAGGGAAGGAGACTCCACAGCCCCCCTGGGCAGCCTGTGCCACTGCTCTGGCACCCGCACAGGAAAGAAGTTTTTCCTCACATTTAGGTGGAACTTCCTGTGTTCCAACTGGTGCCCATTGCCCCTTGGCCTGTCATTGGGCACCACTGAAAAAAGCCTAGTCCCATCATCCTGACACCCACCCTTTAGATATTTAAAAGTATTGATGAGATCCCCCCTCAGTCTTCCCTTCTCCAGGCTGAACAAACCCAAGTCTCTCAGCCTTTCCTCATAAGGGAGATGCCCCAGTCCACTGATCATCCTCATAGCTCTCCACTGGATTTGTTCAAGCAGTTCGCTGTCCTTCTTAACCTGGGGGGCCCAGAACCGGACACAGGACTCCAAATGTGGTCTCACTAGGGCAGAGTAGAAGGGGAGGATAACCTCTCTCGACCTGCTGGCCAGACTCCTTTTAATGCACCCCAGGATACCGGTTTTACACAGATCATTATTATAATGTGGTAACAAGAAAAGGAGAAGGGATTATTTGCAGCCTTTCAATACTTAAAGAGGGCTTATAAAAAAAGACATGGACAAACTTCTTAGCACAGACTGTTGAAATAGGACAAGGGCTAATTATTTTAAACTAAAAGAGGGTAGATTTAGACTACATATAAAGAAGAAAATTTTTAGACAGAGGGTGGTGAAACACTGGAACAGGTTGCCCAGAGAGTTGGTAGATGCCCCATCCCTTGACATGTTCAAGGTCAGGTTTGATGGGGCTCTCAGCAACCTGATCTGGTTGAAGATGTCCCTGCTTACTGCAGGGGAGTTGGACTAGATGACCTTTAATGGTCCTTTCCAACACAAACTATTCTATGATTCTATGATTATGCTTCCTCCTGAGCCTCCTGCAATTAAGTTAATCTTATCAGGATAACCATTACCTGAGTTCACCCAGCCCTGTGAAAACTTTTCATGCATTAGTGAATTATGTTTTAATTCCTCATTATCACTCATGGAAATAATACGCAGAAACCCATGTACGCACAGATAATATGGGACTTTGCACCCACCTTTGCCAGCTGCCTCCTCTATGGAGTTCTTGCGCTCCATGCTGTACTCAAGCAACTGAACAGCCTGCTGACCAGCTGAGCTGCCACTCCACATTTAAATTAACAATTTTGTGTAACATTACCTAGACTTAATTTATTCTTTATCTTTGGCTTCTTAATACAGAAAAATGCAATAACAAAGAGCCAGCCAGAGGGCTGTTTTTACAATAAATTATTCAGTATGTTTTTTCTATTCCAAATTTGAAGCCCTTAAAAGTGCTTCTACTCCACCATGTACCAAAACCTGTGGATGCTTCTTATCTCATCTACTTCTTGTCTCATTCTATTAGAAACCCTCCCTGTCAGATAAAGTCATCAGGTCTTTAGATAAGGAGAAGCAATTTCTTTTGCTTGATTAACTCTATGACTTAATGCTATCAGCCGCATTAGGGGACAGAAGCATGAGACAGGCTATCAGGGAATCAAAGTCAGCCACACAAATCTCTGCAGCAGCAACACCATGAGGTTTGAATAATCAATTGCACATTCCCAGGGAGTTTGCTCACAATACCAAAAATATTTCTTGTAGCTTTCAAAGGAAATAGGTAGATCAACAGTAGAGACAAAAAAATCCTACAGGATCACTTTCTATATTATTTGCAGAGCTTGAGATAGGTAAGGTGTAAATTTTTGGCAATCCAGATGTGAGAAGCTGTTATTACAAAGATATGTTTAAGTATTTGCAAGTATTAAAATGACAGAAGTTAACACTAGCTTTACCCAGGTGTGACCAGGCAGAAGAGCATCCATCGGAGAGTAAACTCTCATCCGCATGAAGTAAGAGTCCTGCCAGCCTTTTCACTCTAGTAACTCAGTAAGTGCATCTTAATTAAGTGTGAGATCTAAGCCAATGCTAAACTGCTAAGTGGTGGTTGAGTGTTTGAAAGAGAGCTGCCCACCATACCAGGAAGGTGTCTTGAAGTCCCAGAGAGCAGCACACTTATACCAGCAGAGGTACATCAGCATATGTGGAACCTGAGCTTTCCCAGAACCTGAATGAGAGCCATTGCAGCAACAATGCACTCAGCCCCTTCCTCACCAACCATCTGCTTTAACGAAGAGTTCATATCTCTTCAACTTATGAACTGCTCAGCTGGAGTCAGGTGTAAAAATTTTGCTGGGGAGGAGACAAAGGGGAGCATGCTGGCCAAGTCAGATAAGGCTTTTGCTTTTACATCAAGCAGTTTAGTTCAAATCACAATAAATGCAAGCTATTTTTGTCCAATGGCATTCAACAGTCAGCTCTAGTAGATCAGTATCCACATCAAAACTGTCATGTGTGGTAGATATCTCAGAAGAGGAACTGGGACTGATGAAGTCTGATAAAGCTAACCAGGGCTTCACAGAAACTCTTGAAATTTGGAGTCCAGTCAAAACATCCAACTTTGTAAGCTCCTTTCTGAAATTAAAACCCATGTACCACCTCAGGCAGAAAAGCCTCTCAGAATAAACATCAGCGTGGCTAACAAGAACATGGAGTGAACTGCAGAATAATTAAACTCATCATATGTCAAGGAGAACCTGACAGATTGCTGTAACTCTGATTAGTTGCTCCCCCTGCTCTGAAGAGCATTAGCTTGAGAGCAGAAGATAACCTTGATATTTCAGTAAATATTGAAGCTACCTGTTTAGCTGCATGGGAGAAGTTATTGGCCCAGAAGAGGCTTGTTTCAGCTAATTATGACAACTCCTTCCCCTCCTACTGCTGATACATGCCTAAGGTTGGAGGCATAGTTTCCCCAAACAAGAAACCAGTCCAGTTGTGGGAACTTCTGAGCAGCTGCTATTCTTCATGCCTGTTGAGGACACTTCTTTCACCCAGCTAGGTGGTAGAATAACTTACTCCACTCTCTGCAGCAACTGCTTTCCAGAGATCAGGACTTTCAGCCCTCTTTTTTTTTTATTAAATAAAAGAATTTACATCTCTAAGTCAATTCCCAGCCCTGCTGCAGTTCAGCCATTTGACAGGAGCATACCAAACATAATGTTTGGGAAATTCATATATATAAAGATAGATAGATGGATAGAAGGATGGATGGATGGATGGATGAATAGATAGATAGATAGATAGATAGATAGATAGATAGATAGATAGATAGATAGATAGATAGATAGTTTGTTCCCAAATAAGAGATAGTCATCAAGTGAAGCGCAGCCTCCAGGCCTTTTTCTGAGATGCTCAGCTCCAGCCATCTCACCCACTGCAGGAGGAAGCCACAGGTCTCACTACCCAAGTAGATTAACTCTCCAGAGCTTTTCTAATTAGAGACACCAGCTCCACGCCAAGGAAATGTGCTTGCCACAGCTTATTTTAGCTCTGCAGTTCCAACAAACCAGTCACTTTTCTTCTTATGATCCTGTGTGATTAGAAGACAAAATTTTTCTGAATAATGAATGCTCAGAGATACCACTGTTCATGAAGCAATGTATTTTCATGATAATAGATCTATAAAATGATAGCTTAACAATAACAGAATTTGCTCCTGTAAATCACAGAAGCAGAGAACAGTTGCGGTTGGCAGAAGGTCCCCACTCCAACCCCTGCTCATGGTGAGGCCAACTTCAATGTCAGATCAGGTTACTCAGGGCTGCAGCCAGTTAACCTTTGAGTGTCTCCCCGGACCCCTGTGGCAATGTCTGACCACCCTCACATTGAGAACAGTTTTCCTATCTAACCAGAACTTCACTTACTGCAAACTGCTCACAGCCCCTTGCAGCTCTGTGCAGCTCTGAAGAGAGTCCAACACTACTCTCTGTAATTTCTCATTAGATGACAATGCATTTATTTATTGTTTGATGCTGTCCCCATTTTAAGCTTTTAAAAATCAGGCCTTATTTTGTTGTGAAAGTTACTGGGTAGAACTGGGAAGAGATGCTTTTTCTACACAAATGGCTCCTGCAGGTGAAGATCCCATCTGCAGAGCAATGTGGTGAATTAAGATCCTCAGACAAAAACAGCCCTAATGAAAACTCATATTAGTCAAAGGAATTAACATATTCTAGCTTACATTTCCTTTCTTCTTTACTTTGAGGGGCATTTGGTAGGGCTATTGCTCCTGGGAAGCTCAACTCACATCAGTAGAAAGCACCATGTCTGAGTCTCAGTGGTAATACAGTCTATCAGCCAAAGAGTGATGAAGATTAACATGTTTTCTTAACTTCTTTCAAGCTTTTTTCCTTGTACAGGGCCAGAATTCATGAAAGTTCCTATTTTTTGCAACTTGCCCCAATGCACACAAAATGTGCCTGAGGACCTTCCCCATTCATTACTTATTATGTGAAAGAGAGAAAGTTGTTTTCTCATTTAAAGAGTGGGCTAAATGTTTTCTTCCCTATATTCCAACTCTAACAACGTCACACAGCCTCATATCCTGCCACTGCCCATCAACCTGGGAGTGGTGGGACCCTGTGTGCTCAGCCCCAAGGCTGCAGAGGGTTTCAGAAGTTATCAGGCTTTTCTTTCCTCCTCCACCATTAGTTCACAGGCAGATGCAAAAGATATGCACCCTAACCCCCACTGAAACTTAAAATTTTGTCTAGCGAAGCTCAGGTAAGTCCTTCCCAGCAATTATTTCTAGCTGAGAGACTTATGCTCAGCTGCAGTCCATAGGATTTGTGCATCTCAGGCCTCTTGGTGGGAAGAGATGTAATGGCTCAGCACCAGGGGAAGAAAGGAGAGGAGGAACTGGGATGGGATGTGCCTGGTGAATGAGCTACCCCTACCATCCCCTCAAGGAAAGTCTCTCCAGATCGACAGCCAAAACACACAGTCTTGGACCCAAAGAAGAGCACTCTCCTCCTGCTGTAAGTAGCGGCGTGCAAGCAGCACAGAAAAGCACTGCTTCCCTGCCAAAAGTCTGCTCCATAGCAAAGCGGGTGAGAAAGATCAGGCCAAAAAGCTGTTTCTCTCCCTCCATCACCAGCTTTGACCAGCTCAGAGCTCCCTGATGTGCAGCATGGAGCTAGTAGCATGTAAACAGAGGCATGAGCAAAGTGTTTTGCAACAGAAAGTTGAGGAGCCAGATGATGGAGGTTAAACGTGCATGCGCTGGCTCCTCGAAGGAGCAAACCAACAGCAAGACAAAGCCAACACTTCAGTGTTGTGAAGGAGCCCAGCACAGAGACAAGATTTCCAGTTGCCCTGATGGTTTCTCTCCATGTGTTCCTTGTGTGCCCCAAACCTCTGAACTGAAACCAAGAGCTGGGACTCACACTGCCCACTCTTTCCCACAGCCCCATAGGCTGATGTTCTGTGTGCTGCACGGTGTTACACCACAGAAATGGAGGAAAAAGGTGGGAGCAAATAAAAAGTCAATACAATACAGAGCCATTAATAGAGTTTTCTGTGCTGTTTCCCTTGGATGACATTAAGGGCTCAGCCCTTTGTCTCAACATACCACTGCAACTTCTGGTAGGCTTCTCATAGAAAAAATACCACAGGGATATTTTTATTCTGTTTCATTTTCTGCTTTTTCTTGTTCCCCACACTGTCTTAAGAAAAAATAGCTAGAAGAGTTTCAGCTATTGCCAACCACTGTATTAAAACAAAATAATTTCAGGTAGCCAAAACAAGCAGTTTATAACTGACCCTTTCACATCAGCAGATCACAGGGAGGGGCTGAAAAATTGTTTGCGTACCTAAGCACATATGCATCCCACCTAAATAACAAATATTAATTGGAAGTGTTAAATGCCCACAGCCCACGCACTGCATCCTTCAAACTACAGAGGGAGGAACGTCTGAGTTGGGCTGAGTAACAGCTCAGATCTGCACCTCACACTCTGCCTTCTGCAGAGTGAGCCCAGGGGGACTGGTGTCCTATCTCATGGAATAAATGCCAAACGTCAGGTGAGATCAGCCCAAAACCCCATCCCAGCATCCATTACTGCTGCCAACAGCTCCACAAAAGTCAGTAATTGAGCCTCTCTGCCATTTCCGTATTACTCAAAATTTCAGCTGTTGAGTCTAGCAGTCTGTCACATCGCAGCATATTGTTCTTCTCTATCTAAAATGATGGTGTGGGGTGAGAGAGAGAAACACGTTTTTTCTTCTCCACAGAAGTAGTCCTTCTCCCCCAGACCTTTTCACACCGCTCCTACGTGCAACACACAGGCTAAGACGCTAACCCTGAAAGAGCTCCTTGTAGCAAAAATTCAGCAGCAGTACACTGAATGAATCACTTCTTGTAATTTGCTATCTACAAATACAACATTATACATCAATCAATAGGTCAGAAGATTTCACTGCTCACTGGTTTTGTGGAACCGATTAACTGGATGATAAAGAAGATTAATTTATTATGGGATCTGTTAGGACGCTAATAGTTTGCAGGAGGAAAGAAATTGTTTACTTTGATTTAACAGAAGAATGATTCCCATTTATATATGTGTACATATATATGTATAATAAGATGTAGGAATACATGGACCTCAGTTCCAAATAGCTGCAGTGTGTGGTGTCAAGTGGCTTTGCATTACAGCAAGGAGCTGATGCCACTGGGCACAGCAAGGTCTGCAGCTGAGCCCCTCCACTCTGCAGCACGCCGTAAACCCTGCAGCCGCGCAAATAGCCCCAAGCCACGTTCATCGAGTGTGCCTGTTCGTGCACACTGTACGTACCAGCGCCAGTAATGTGTTCTGTGTTCAGTCCAAAAAATTCTGCTTGGGGATGGCTGCAATGTGTTTCAGTCTGCTGAGTAAGAAGCAAAGATTTAAGTTAGACTGGAGAAGAAGGCTGGAGAAAAGCAGCATGGACTTTCTTTCACCTGCATCCCTTCTGCACTTGTGGAAAAGCAGCACCTGTCTTCTCTGAGAGCGGAGATTTAGTAGCCTTTAAGCGGTAAAAGGTAATGAGAAAAACAGAATAAGGCACTTCAGTGGCCACCAATGAGCCTGTGTGATCTGTGTTGCCATTAATCCCACAGGCTCGGCAGGGAGCCTGGGAGAGGAGTCAAGCACACGGCCATGTGTAGGTGGGTGGCAGCACACAGGCCAGCACAGCATGACACATGACAGCACCTGCATGACCGAGCTGTAGCTACCCTGCTCAGCAGCTGCACAACTGGTTTTACCATCTCAAACCAGTCGAGGTGACTGTGCAGCGTGCTGTGACGTAGATGTGCCTCGACAGCATCTGCATCACTCCTGCTTGTGCTGCCAACCTCCAGGACTCATCTCTCATTAACATGTCTGCTGGCTGGGCTCTGCCAAGCCACAAAGGGTTTTCCCCTTTATTCATCTGCCCAAAAAAACAGCAGAGTTTTTCTTTGGGATTTAGCTGCAGCCTCACACAAGCCCTGAAGAGCACACAGCACCCAGTGATAGTGCCACACAACATCACTACAAATTTGAAACCACCATTGGAAGGAGTGACATCCCCAGCAGAGCAAAGACAACTCACCCATGAAGGCAGTGGCTGGGGGACCACCATGGGCACTGACCCCCCTGTGGCTGCATGCCCCTGAGCACCGGGCTGCAGCATGCCAGCAGATCACGTACAGGGCTTGTAGTACAGCCAAGATGAAGCAAAAGCTACTGCAGCGTGAAAAGATTGGCATCCGCCCAACAGGGCTGCCCTTTAATGGACTGATTTTAGATACATATATTTGGACAAGGAGCAATCAATATTGTACAGAACAGCACAGCACATACATTGTCTCCAGCCAATTATGCTGCACTCTCCGCTATACAATATTCATTTTAATGTTACCCTGAAAGGAGGGAGCATGGCAGGTCAGCCAAGTAAAGTGACAGCTATTGCTATACAACCCAGTCCTTTTTACCTTGAAAACCCATGTCAATACAGTGCAAATCCTGACAACCAGGCCCTTACAAAGCACAGTTCTAGGAAATCCATTAAACCTTTACTTGGTTCACCGCTGTTTCTGTTTCCTCTTGCAAGTGCCATACATGCCATTAAGGGCTCTGCTGCCAGCTCCACTCCACACCCAGCACAGCATCACCCCTTCCCACCAGCCACCCACCAGTAACAGTACACCCACCTCCCCAGGTAGAAGCAGGACGGAGTCCCAGGGACTCAGATCGTCCTCCTCTTCCTGACCAAGCACAGGGAGCTTAGGGCAACATAGGTGCCCAAACTGAGCCTGGATACCTGAGGGCCTTAGCCTGTGCCCGAGTATCTGACTATAGATTCACCCAGCAGAGGGCAGCACTATATGGCAAACCGTATTACGGCTCCAAGGATGCTGCTCTGAGCCAAAGTGCCGGTCCTAGACACAGCACTGCAGTCTGCTGGGCCACAGCATCCTTAACCTCTTTGCATGTCAAGTTATAATGTGTGAACTACCAGAACCATCCTTTTCTCCCAACCTTCATCTGTCTCTTCTCCAAGGCTGAAGTTCCCTTCACAACATCTTCAACTCTCATAAGTCAGTCTCATATTATCTGGCATCTATTTTAAAACCTCAGAATGACAAAGAAAAAAAAAATCCCAAACAACGAAAAAACCAATTATTTAATGACTCATAAAAAGACCCTCAATTGTTCAAAGCCCATGATTAAAAGGTATGGCTTTTACAGGCAGTTGGCCAGCACAATGTTCTGTGCAGTACCTGGAGGTGCTTCTCTATCCCAAATAATAGAAAATTAAAGTTTATAAAAGGCTTTTGCATGTTCCCAAGCAGGATGCATTACAGGAGGCAGCAGAATCAGTGTTATTTATATAGATCTCATTATTATAAACTAGAACTCCAGACCGTCACTGTACTAAAGCATTACCCAGGAGACCCCTGAAAGACCCGAATGAAATCCTGTAATATGCTGGAATGAAATAACAACACAAAAGGAGACAGCCTTTCAGATCATTTGCCATTATCCCTTTAAACAGAGCCTCCTCGACATATGCTGTGCATCACAGGGAACTGGCACGTGAGCAGAGTGCTCTATAACAGTTGCAGAATGCTAAAAACTACCTTTTCCTTCTCACCTGTATTTCTTGGTTTAATTCTTCCCATTTTGTTTTTCTGCTGATGTGAATATGTGAATATGCCTCTTCCATTGGGGGATTTGGCAGCAAGAAATGCCAGGGGATAGTCCTGGTAGGTACTGCCCAATTTGAAGGCAATACTGAACAACCTTCATGCAGAAGATCCCTAGCAGGGACAGACTGAGCCAAATTTCTCCTGAAAGACAACGATGCTGCTCTGCAGAGCCCCACAAGCTATGTTCTACCATTTCTCTTTAAGCAACCAGCTACAGAAATAGCAGCAGCATGTGCTGCAAAAATAAGGGCAAGCAGTTTCTACCTGTGTTTTATTGTGGTGGCTGCGGTGCTGTTGAGCAGCCAGGGTTTATGCCACAGCACCGCCTATGCATGGTATGTATGTACCAGCGCTGCTGACCTGGCCAGCGGCTTTGCCTCTGCCTGGGCACAGCTACAGGCTTGGCTGGGGGGTAACAATGTTTTTGCACCTACAGCCAAGGTGGCTTTTTAGTTTTAGGCATAAGCTGCTTGAATGCAGTGCCTGTGGAGCCAGAGAGCTGCTCGCTCGGCCCCCACTGATGTTGGCTCCACCACTGCAACTAAGAGGCACACACCCCAGGGGAGAGGGAAAGCCAATATTATTTGTGCTCCGAGGGAGCTGCAGAGAAGCTCATTAGTATTGACATAGAAACCCAAAAATCAGGCCACTCCAGTCCTTCCTATTTGTAGGAGCAATAATTCTCCATGAGTGCTTAAGTGAATACAGAACAGACCCCATGCAAAACCTCATTTCAGATCCGGATCCATTTCAGAGCAATCGTGAGCAACTTTCAATATTTGGTGATCTGCAGCAGAATTTTCAGTCAGCATCTCAGTCATGCCTGTTAGAGACCCTAAGGAGCAGCTGTGCTGTTTCGCTATTAAAGGAGCCAGGGATAGGTTAAGCTGGGAGCCTGAAGGCACAGACATAGCCTGAGCCCGTAACTGCCCGTTGCAGAGCCACCCCTCCCCGGGAAGGGAGGTCGAGCACAGTCAGCCCGCGCAGCATCCTGCCTGCGCACTGCTCTCCCTCTGGTTAGACATGCTGGGGAGGGAGCAAGCCAGGACAGGCACAAGCCAGCCGAATTAAGCCCATCCAGAAACACTCACAGAGTCGGGGCTGTTTGAAGCGGCTAGTTGTCACCAGCAGAACTGTTATATTTTAACTCACAGTGTATTTCACTGTACTGCTGGGACCCAGACCTCTGGCCAGAATCCCTTCCTTTAGGAAAAACTCTTATTAAACAAACTCCTAAACAGGCAAGTGTGTATTCCTTCTTAGCAAACATGTGAAGACAAGTTACCCAAGGAGAGCCCTGAGCAGTTCATGCCAACTGTTAATACATTCAAAAAATATAGCAAAATCCATCCGGGGACTGTGGATAAAGTTCGCTGTAAGCCAATACTTTTAGATAAATGGGGTATCAGGGAACTAAAGGTCAGCTAATATGCATATCACCAAAACCCATGTAAATAAAATGTCAAATAAACCAGGTATTTCAGTTGCATCAGTACTTTGTTTGAGAGAACCAAAAGCAGACTTCCATGAACAGTAGATTTTTCAATCTAGAAGTGTTTTATACAGAATAAAGGTACTCAAATTATTTTAAAACTAGTTATCCAATAGGTATGACATGATAAACAGAGAAACAGTCAAATAGTTCTGTCCTTGACCCAACCCTATTGAGTACATTACTCAATTATACAGGAAATACATGAAACCATTACTGATACAGCTTGTGCATGGCAGTATTTGGTGCCAGAAACAGCATTAATGATGGGAACAGATCTGGAAAGCTGGGTAATATCAGTTTATTTGAGCGAAGTGCTCTGAATAGCTGCAAATGGCACATTGCCTGTCTAAGGACCAAGTACACACCTCATGCTAATAACATCGACAACAGTATTTTGGCATCAGCAATTAAGAAAAGGAAATGGGGACGTTTGTACAGAACCAGCCGCGCATGAACACCTCACGTGATGCTCTTACTAAGAGGGAAGAAGCAATCCAGGACTACATAAATAGGAGATTAACAAGCAAGGGCAGGGAAATGGTGTTATTTCAGCATCCAGTATCCAAGATACAATTACTAAATGCTGTGAGCAGCTCTGGTGACCATATTTCAAGGATAGCCTTGAAAATATATGGAGGAGTCAGACAAGACTCTGAAATTATATTAGCTCTAGAAAACTTGCCTGTGAGTAAGAGGCTTTCACAGCTCAGAGCTATGCAGTTTTCCCAAGAGGTGGTAGGGATAATTCAGCCACAGTCTACAATTGTCTCTGAAAGGAAGAAGCTACCATGTGGCTCCTAGCCCAGCCAAAATGGATACATTGCAGAAGCAATAAATGAAGCAAATATTTTAAAGCAGAGGGCAAACAGTTCCTGGAAGCACAGCCCTGGGGTGTGATCAACTCCACTCCACTCCGCTCAGCAAGAAGCACGGGTGACTTGTGGAGAAAATGCCAGAGCTGAAGTTACAAGCCCAAAGCAGAAGGTGCAGGTGGTGTTTGGATGTGCAAAGCGGCACCTTCTGTCTTGGGCACCTGATCAAGGTAGACACTGGGGGTCCTGCACATAAAAAACCCCTCCCAGCCATGCTTAAATGCTCTCTAGTCACGTGTCTGTTGTGCTTTCCAAACTACCACGAGCTCTTACATCAAAACCTGTGCATGCATTCACTGGGGGGCTCCACACATTGTCTAATAAAAAGGAAGGAGAAAAAAAATGTGACAAACCTCCAGAGTGATGAGGCAATGTTTCACATTTCAGAACAGCAGTTTTAATTGAAGTTTAGAATTTGATAGAAAGCTTTGACTAAAAATAAAGGTTGGCACTGTGAAAGAATATATTGTTAGTAATGGAGGTCTGCAGCATGAGATCTTTTCCAGGCAAAAACTACTTGTTATGATAAATGATCTAAAAAAAAAAAAAAAAAAAAAAAATCAGTATTCATTTAACAATCCGTGTGCATCCATAAAATGAGTTGCAAATCAATTAGGTTTAAAACAATCTCAGGAAAAAAGATAACTCATTCTCAGTTAAGTTCCCCCATATCCTGCCCTCTCAAATCACTGTGAAGAGCACCAGTATATTCTCAGAAATCCCATTATCTCTATGTTCTTGTCATAAATTCAGCAGTGTTTGATAAATTACATTCCTTTCTATCATATTATTTTACTAAAAATTCAAGTCAGAATTCTCCTTAATTAAAACCTACACCAGTATTGGATTTTTTTATATATAAAATTGGAATGTATACACATGCATATAGTATAAATATAGTGTATGCACATATAGATGGGATCATGATGTGCCATTATCAAAACAGCATTATCATTTCTATAGCTCTGAAAGAGCCTATTGTGACCTATGATTCATGTGTTTTCAGGAGCTGTGTTTGTCACCCAGAGTTCTATACCTCCTTCATTTTTCTGTTTAAAATAGATGTGGGGTTTTTTTTAGCTTGTCTACGCGGTAAATTATTCTGGAACAGATATTCTTGTGTGGATGCCCTCAGTCTGGAATGAAATACTTTATCATTTTGATTTAGTTTTATCCATATGCTCAAAACTCCAAACATTTCCCTTATTCCAGATGAGGAAACCAAAGAACAAGCTAACCGAGCAAGCCCAACTCCAGCCCACACGATGGACTAGCCCGAACTTCCTAACATTGGTGCTGGGCTCACGGCCTGAGGACCCACATGCTCCATTCACACAAACGCTCATAAATCAGGGCCTATCCTGTGCTCATGCTGCCCTACAAAATTAGGTTTTGATTATTTGAGTTTGTTACACTGGGCAAATTTCCCATCCTCTCCACATAAAAAATAAACCCATGCACAGAGCACATGGAATTAGAAACAATCTTCCCAAATTTCTGCCATCTTCCTAGCTGGGGAGTAAAGAATTCAGGAACCAGACTTTTGCTGCTTTGATTGAGCATGTTAACCAGCAATTTTATTGGGACAATTTTAATTATATGAGACTGCAGTATCATTTTTGGGTTTTTTTTCTGAACTTTTGAACAGTTACCCACCCACCCAGTGTTGTTCAAGATTTAACATTCTCTCTCACATGCAGCCCACTCCTCTGCATGCATCTTGTTTACCCCAATAAGTCTTTTTTCAAAATTACTAAGACTGTTGAAATATATAAGAGAACAAAAAACATTACTCAACCATAAATAGACAATAGAGAAAAAACAACAGCAAATTTCAAGGAGCACTGTGCATCCTCAGCACATCCTTAGTGATGCAGTGGGTCATGCAGGCTGATGCAATCAGACATGTGCCTCTGCTGAAACATTCAAGTGAAAGAAAAAAAAAAAAAAGCGGCACTTTGGTGCTTTGTGTGTTATCGGCCTGGAAAGGGAAAAACACTCCCCCTCTCTCCGCCTGCCGGCCCCACAAACTCAGCTTAGCATTGCAGATGTGTCTTCACAATAGCTGTTCCCATCCACCTCTGCTCCCATTGCTCAGCACCGGTCCTGAACTGCCCTCTAAGAAATCACCTTTTGTTGCAAGCTTTTAAGTTGAATGAGTTCACAGCATGGCCAACAGTGCTGACACAGCAAGAGTGCAGGATGCTGCTCCTTGGAGCAAAGCAGGCGGCAAAGGGGACGAATGGGCAAACCTTGACTTTCCCCAATACTCTGAAGCACAGCCCAGGAGCCTTCCTCTTGCAGCAGCCAGGGTTACACTCCTTACCTGTGACCCAAACACCACAAACTTGGCATTGCTGAAAAAGCTCCTTAATAACAAAATGCACTCGCATGTTAGCTGTACATTGGCACCTTTCCAGCGGGTGACTGGTCCAGCCGAGAGGAGAAAGAAGACTGTGCAAACACCATCACAAGATACAAGTGCCCCATCACTGTTCGTGTGTTCTCCACCACATCTGTAAGTCAAATACTGCACTGTCACCCATGTTTCAGTTGCTTGTCTGTAAAATATGCGGGAACACAGATAATTTCTGTATCTCAGGGATTTGGGTATTCAGATCACACAGACTTCCATCAAAAGCTCACAGTGATTTCAGTGACTTGCCTGGGGGTAGGAAAGGAGCCTGTGGTAGTGCAGGGAATTAGCCCTGAGAGGCCCCAAGTCCAAATCTGGAACTGGACATCGCTATTCTCCCACTTAATACAAAAGTGGCACCTCCAGGAAAGGCTTCAGTACATGACTTCAATTTTATTTGAATTTACTTAAAATTAGCTTGTGCTGTACAAGCATGTAGGAAACAAGCAATTAAGGAAAAGCATAGAAAGACTACCTATTCCTTTTCATGAGGTTAGATTAACTTTCACAGTAACCTGGGCGATGAGAGTGTGAGCTCTCAGCCTGCAAAGCAGCCAGGCTGCAGCGCTTTCAGCTCAGCACACAGTAGATCAGGCACCAAGGTGTGGGCTGACACACAGACCCCCCCCAGCACACACTGCCTGCTGCGCTGCTCTGCCCTGCTGCATGCCCCCCATCCCTGCGCCAGAGGCAAGGGCAAAGACTTTTGCACCAAACCCAAGGTGCCACAACTCCCCTGGCCCCACAAGAAACACACAGGTTCGCCTTCCCTTTATTAACAGCAGTTTTGGCAAGACTCAGTGCCCAGGTTGGGACAGCAGCAACGCAGGCAGCAAAGAAAATCCAAGTGGCCCCAGGACCCACTGGCAAAAGCAACAGGGGTTTTGCGTGCAGCACTGCACAGTACAGATAGAGCTCACGAGGCTGCAGAAGCGCATCTGATACCCTCACCTGCCCCAAGGAGGCAGCGGATGAGTCACGGCCATAGGTAGGTCAGGCTGTTCGGCGCTGCTGCAGGAACATGCTGAGCAGCCCCAAAAGCATCCCTGTGGGAGACAAGCAGCCAATTCACCTCTCTTCGCAGCCAGCAAAAATGAAAACCCAGCCAGAGGCTTTATAGCCTCTTTATTTAAAAAATAAAATGGAAATAAACTTTAGAATGACGTTAACTAAAACTTTCTGAAATAAACCTTCCATTAAAAGAGGAGGCTGAAAGCAGATTATTTCTGAAGCTGCTGCATCCTCCACTGTACTCACACTTATTGCATCCTGAACCCCCCCAGAGGAGCCACTGCCTCCCCACGCTCCAGCATTGCGCTCCTTGCTCTAGCTAAATTAAAAGGGAAGGATCGTTGTCTGCAATGACAGGCTGGCAGGGAGAGCGAGCTCCTAACAATCAAGTCACACTGTCAGGTTAATTAGCACATAAATTAAGAAATGTTTTGCACGCAGTAGTACAAGGCACAAACGTGGCCCTCCTTGACACACCACAGAAGAAAGGTTGTGGGGTTGGAAATGAATGAATCACCAGGGAGCGAGGGCACGACTTTTTGCCATGTCTGCACCATGGCCCACAGACAGTCTCAATAACCAAAGCAAATTTTAAAATTTACCTTCTTCCTACCCTAGCATCTCTTTCTTCCTTGATTAATTTTTAAGTTTTCTACTTAAAGAGAAGGGACATATTTTCCAAATATTTCCAAACTGGGCACCTAAACTATGTTTCAACCACACTATTTCTGGGGCTAGACCATAAGTGGGAACCACCGTGCTATCAGGCCAACCCCTCAACCCCAACTGCAAGTGCCACCACGTCAGGAGAAAGTAGTACATCTACAACCACGCTCCATCCCGCATCGCTCTCCTCACACCAATGAAGGATCTTTGGATGATGATGACATCATCTAAATATTTATTTTTAAGATTATTTCTATTAATTTATGAAGAGCTATGAATTAAATACATCACTCAAAAGAAACCTAGAATGCGAGAGGTCAGAATGTGTCTGCATTCAAAGTAATAAGCAATTCCACTTGGTTGCCTGAAATTTTCTTGAAGCTCCTTCTTTCCTGAGAATGTCACAATCATAAAAAAGACTTGAATAAACTTATTCTTCTGAATAGAGAAAAATGAAAGAGATCTTATCAGTAACATGGAGCCAGCCTGCCAGAAGGGGGGGGGGGGGGGGGGGGAGGGAGACAAAAAACATAATTAATGATGCCTTAATCTTTTAAAGCAATAATTCCTGCCTTCAGGGGACTTCTGGTAAATACCACAAAAATTCTCACCTGGAAAGCCCTGTAAGCATTAATCTTGCTGCTGGGCCCTAGCAGGGTTTTGGTGTGGCAGAAAGCAGTCAGATGCTCCCTTGGCACAGCGAGGGTATTTCTGGGACAGCAGACAGACATGGAAACCTATTCCTGCTTCAAAAGCAGCCCAGGTTCAAAGTCTGTTCCAGCCCATAACATGGGGAACCCCATCTGGAGCTCTGCCATGCCGTAACACACTGCCAGAATCCTGAGATTCCTCTTCTCCCCACATCAGCAGCTCCTCCACAGACCCTGAGGCTATTTCTGGTGCTCAGTCACGGAACACTCAGGCAACCTCTTGCTCACTACTCCCTGTTTGCTCCACGTCAGGACAGAAGAGCTCCTTCAGGTTACTCACATCCTGTGTGAGCAACCCTGTGGTCCATCCAGTCACACCTCCCAACTGGCATGACAAGTGACAACCCACTGGGACCATACCCATCACTCTTCTGCCTTCATCCCTGCGGGGCAAGCAGCCTGGGAGGAGATGCAGCGTAGTAGCCAAAGACAACAGATTTTAAAGCTGTCCAAACTGCGGTCAAGCAGCTCTGAAGAGTGGGTTCACATGAACCCACCACGAACTGTGCTTTTCGGAGTATCTATTAACTTTAGGAGCATGAAGAGACACAGCTGAGGGTTTGAGCTCGAAGTCAAAATGCTACCTGAAAGGCAACACTTTGTGAAAGGGACCAATGGATGGGGAATGGAAGGACAGAGATGGACAGAGAGGATGGGTATACATGTAGATAGGTACATTTTCTTTTGACATATCCTTGGTCAACAGATACCAGGAGTAGGAAAAGTTCTAAAGTCATTGTGTAATTTTATTTATTTAAATCTTCTAATCTGCACACGCTTCATCCTCTTCTACCTTGCCTTCACAGTAGCAAGCTTTGAGGGCAGGGATTTGAAGGACGGGGCATCAGCTTTATAAAATCATTTCCCAGAGTTCTCATTTACCCCGCACAGGCAACAACCATCAGGTGAACACAAAACAACAAACAAGGCACACTGGTTTTACAAGCTGAACCAGTGCAAATCAGCAAGAAATAGCTGTACACCTGACACTGCCCACACTACAGGTGCAGAAATTAGAGGGAAGGAGAACTTCAGGAAATGTATCCATACACACAGGCAATCACATCAGAGATGAGTAAGAGCAAAGGAAGGGAACCGGTGGGAGCTGGAGGAGGAGCAGATGAGCCACACTCACACCACCACCCCACGCGTACACGAGGGCATCCAGGGCAGAATCACAAACTGGCAAAAAGAGACATTGGATTGACAAACCCACTGCTGCTCTGGCAATTGCCACTCAGCAAAAAGCTGCTCACTGAAAACAACACATACTGTGGATTTGTACTGGGGTGAGGCCATGGCCAAGTGCCCCAGCATGGAGAAAGGTGGGTCCCTGAGGAAGCTGGGGGTACTCTCCAAGTGCCATGTTAAAGGTAAATGAGCCACCAACAGTCAGAGAGGACTCAGAGCAAACTTACAAGACATACAAAGAAATATCTCAAAGTAAGTATCCCCAGAAATTGTTCCCAGCACTGATGCCTTCAATTAAAGAGAGTCACGCTCCAAGAAAGGCCACTGACAGAGTTGGTCCAGATTTAGCAAATGATTATTTAATACTCAGCCACATATTTCCCCTTGCAGGCAAGGACCGTATGGATAGACAAAAATCCCCCTTCACCAAGATGTGTTAAGGAAAGGACACCACCAGGAAGTTATACGATGTATTCATCACCTTTCATCCCATTTAGGCCAATATATTCCACAGCTTTACAGTAAGCTAAATAGGGAATTGCACACATATGTTGCATATGCACCCTGGGCACCCCCAGACATCTGCCTAGACAAAGATTAAGACGCTTGATTTTCTCACATTCTGAAGCCCATGCCATGAACCCAGACCATCAGAAAGATGGTGCCAGTGCTACTTTGCTTTTATTGGGGATGCTGGCATCTTAATGCAGTTTAAAAATGCACATTGCTGTTCCCAGCACCTTCCTCACACTTTGTACTTCCATCTCTCTGCATTTTCCCTGGTCATTTTAGCACATCCCCATACACCCCTTACTCATCCTCCCCAAAATGCCTTTGCCAGATCCTGCTTTGTATTTGGTGCCCCCAGATATTTCTCTTGCTGCCTGAGAGTAGCCAGAAAAAATAAACTCCTAGAAGGCGATAAATTTGCCTTTAAAAGTAAGAAAGTACTACCCTGGGGCAGCTCTATTTTCTGCAGTATGTCAATATCTAAATAATAATCATCTCTATTTATTTTTCTAACCCCTTTGCTTACTTGCAAGCCTTTGAAGACCAGGCTGTACGACATGTAGTGACCCAGGGAACAGAAAGAACGAACAAGCTCCAATGGGCCAAATATCCAGTACCAGAAAGGCTCAGAAGTAGCACAGACTACAATGACAAGAAATAGGTGGGTGAGTGGTAGAACTGGTTAAGGAGATGATGAGGAGGTCTGACTGTGCTGCAGCTTCCCGAAATACATAGCACTTATTTATCAAGTGAACATTAAGGGACCAGCAGCTGCTCCAGGAGAAAAGGTTATTTTTTCTAAGGTCCCAGAGTTCATAAACCCTAAAAAATTCCATTAATGTAATTTCTTTTCCCCTCCTCTCCTCCCTTTCCTGCCTATTCATGTAACCAGAGTTTGACAAAATTACAGCTAAAGATTCAGACTCTGATTGCTGAAACTTCACTCTCCACTTTAATTTGCAAAAGGCTTTTTCAGACTGCACAGTGCCATCTAGATGAAGGAAGGAGGATTTGCTGTGAATCAGCCAGCTGGAGGTAATAAATCCTTTGGGGGATGCATCACAGAATGCCTACAAGATGCTTTGCAGAACAGCTTTTTGCAGACTGCAGATGTTTTGTGGCATTTTTTTTTAAGTATAAAATCCTCCTGTGGCTGAATGAGCAATGCTCTCAAATGGCTTACGGGATGAGAGCCCTTTTAGTTTAGCATTTGAGTATTTATGCATTCTCATAGAGAAACATTTTAGGTCCTTATTTTTTCCAGGCTTTTTAAGGGTTAGGCTGGTTCAGATGGACACTGAATCTGGACGATTTTTGTGGCTAGGTTTCCAGGCAGACCCTGATTAAAAGACACACGTGGATGGGCACAACTGGACTTGAATGAGGTCCTGTGCATAAATGAATGAATTCTTTACATATATGCAAATATTTGCCCATGGGGAGGTATTAGAAGTCATAGGCTCTACGAGCTGTTTAAGACAGACTGAAAATCTTGCCTATATCACGAGTGGAAAAAAATTCCTCCAAGATAACTACAGAGATGTGGTGGGCAGCAGCTGCTGCAGCAAAAGGGGACTGCTCCAAGAGACAGCGCTCCCACAAACCTGCCAAGCAGTGATAAGGAACCAACAGCACGTACACCTGTCTTCTGTGCCAAGAAGGCAACCATGTACTTACAGACTGATCATCTTATTTTCTGTAAAAAGAAGGTGGTGCAGGAAAGACTCTCTTAACTTGTTACATTTCCCTTACACCAAGCTGTGCATGAGGCCAGATCACTGAAGATGCCAACCACCCCACAGAAGTATGAAGAGCAACACTGGAAATGCAGCAGCCTCCTAAACATGCATGCACAAGACCCAAATGAGCACGAAGCAAGTTGTGCCCTCACTGCCCAGGAGGTTCCTTCTGGTTTAGATAAGCCTAAGGACAAGGCAATGCTGCAAAGGTCACCAAAGAGGATTAAATCCCCACTGGCCTGCTTGGGGCAGGAAGGCAGCTCATGCTGTCCCATCACCTTCATTAAATCCAGTGTGGAAATCAGCCAGTTGCACCCTGCTGGCTCCCCTCGCAAGACAACCCCTAGGTTAAGGGAAAATTCAGCTGCAGCTGGAGCAGGAGAGATGGCAAGCAGCATGAATGTGAATTGCCTTCCTCCTGGGCCCATGTCAAAGCCCAACCTGACAAATTCATCGTTTAAACTAAGCAGCACTGAAATAGCCAAACAAATGTCTCCTATCAACAGCCCATATTTAAAAGTCAGGATGCAGCAGCACAAAGCCGCCCTCCAGAGGCACAATCATTTCTTTGGGAGTTATAAAATGATACACTAGCACAGCAGTGTAATAAATAATATAACCTGATGAATAATGCAAATAAAACTTTTCCCCTTCCTGTTTTTCATCTTTCTAAATATATTTCCTTCCGCTGCAGTTGGGCCCTTTCTGCTTTGCCTTTCAAACCTTCATGCAGTGTGGTGACAAATTGCAAAGAGATTTGGGAGAGAAACGGGGGGGCTGCTGCCACCCGTGCCTTGTCCCCCCTTCCCTCTGCCACACCCTGATGGAACCAGGAAGCTGGGACTGACTTGGACTCAGAAGGGAGTCTCTGCCAGCCTGTAATTATGCCACAGCTTCACAAGAGCTTTACTTTGGATCTAAATAAGACTTAGAGTTGAAAACAAACAGAATTTGGTTCTTTCTGATACTATAGACCCTTTACATGTGCAAAGCACAAAGATGGAAACAAAAAAAAAGCAGTGAAATTAAGAAACAAAGAGGTCTGTGCCCAGCATTTTCATTCAGGGCAGGGAGCCCTGCGTCAGAGGTGGTAGGATTGTAGCTGGAGGGACAGAGCATGACCCAATGTTCCTCACTTACTAGTTAGGGGCCACTTGCTAATTGCTTCTCAGCACACTGGTAATGCTGCGAAGCAGGAGGGAAATTGTGTTTCATAGCTTCTGACGGCTGGGAGGAGGCACAAGGAGAGGCAGCAAATACTTGCTCTTGGGGTGAAGGACTACACACCTTTGCAACTGCAGGGGAGTCTGCGACAACCTGAGCTTCCCTTGGACAACATGACTGTCACCTTAGTTTGTGTATTGAATACCTAACACAGGTGCAAAAAAAGACACTAAAACCAGAGTTCTTCAAAAAACACAAAAGCTGTACCAGACACCAGCAGATGAACCAGCATCTTAGCCCCAACCCTTTGATCTTCCTATCTCCAGAGAGACACAGGCAATAAATGCAGTTCATTCGCTCTTTGCGTAGGCTCTCGTCTCATATTAAGAACATAAGGTGACAAGGCTGTGCGCTGAGCTGCAGTAACTCAGCCCTTGGCACCGGGCAGGGTGCTGAGCCCAGCACAGCTGCTGGAGTGCCAGTGCCCTCTCCTGTTCGGCGCGCACCAGCTTCCCCTGCTCGTTCCACAGCATGTTTGCGTGCCTTCAGAGGCTGGTGGGAAATAATCCCAAACAGACTGACATCTTGCTATCAACTAATAAAAAATGGTATTGATAAGGTTAAGGAAAATGTGAAAACGCTGCAGAACTTACTTGGCACTGTATCCTCTTCACTGCAATCCAGAAAAATTATCACTTTCATTGGGCCATTTAGGACGAAATAATCCTCAAACTACCTCATTCCATTAAGTACAGCAACTCTTCTTTCCGAAGCACATCTCCAGTGACATTCATTTTTACTTTCTGTGGCTGTAACTCAAACCCAGCCACTGCCAAATGCATTTGCAAAGTCACAGAGGAGGAAACTGAAGCCAAAGGGGAGTCATTAGTAGGTCTGACGTCAGGGAATTTTATGCTCCTGTTATACCTGGACTGTTTTCCAGACTTTTCACACCATCACTTAGTTATGACAGCACAGACTTACCCTCATTTTACCACAGTATCAAAAGCAGTGGTGATGCCACAGAGTGTTTTCTAACAAGTCTTTTCTCAGTTATGCCAAGGACTTCTGAAGGGGAGCTCTGATGAAGTTGCTTTCTGGTCTAATGTTATCACCTATCATAAAGAAACTGAAGAAATCAAAGGAATGAGCAGAAAACCTTTTCCCTGTTGGAGGATGGGTATATTCCCAACATGTCAAAGTCCCTCAAATGCCTTTGGATGGGCAAAGTATCAGACCAAAATGGAAAAAAAAGCCAAGAATTGTTACTGATACATAAACCAAGGGAACTTTCCTTTCTTCTCAATCACCAACGCCTGGAGTCGTGCTGTAATGTGGAAATTTCAGCTGGCAAGCTATTACAGTGAAGGTTTCCAACTCATGTTTGGAGAGAACTGCTTGAAAGCATGACACCTAATGGCTCAAACTCAGAAGACAAATAAAAAGAACCCAAAGCTCCCCTAAATGAACTCAGCTGAGCAAGTGCTCTGGCCATGTCTGACACCCAGAGCCGACCAGCAGCTTTACAAGGCAAACTGAGCAGTGAAGACACTCCTATGAAATAGGATTTGCTAATTCCTGACCTGTACTTGTACCCTGAGTAATACCATTTGTCACATCACTTCTGTGCCACGGTGCACAGTCTCAGCTGAGGAAGGAGGGGGGTGAAATATAAAACTGCTGCCCAGTCATTAACTATTCAACTAAAAGAAGAAACACAGAGTCTGTCTCCTCCCTACGGAGAGCACGCTTAGCCTGGCTAATGAAGACAACCCTAATAAGCTGAAAACATGGACAGCAAAAAATACGGAAGTAGTGAATGAACATGTTTAGCACATTTCAGCCTTAGGAGGCTTGCAAGCAGACTTGTGCACGAAAGAGGAGCTCCTTGAGACACCGCTGGGCAGAGCAGGGCTTTGGTGACACTGCTGCCACCAGCACCAAGGGAAATCTCCCCATGGGGACTCAGTGGTGGATGGTACCTCCTGGCAAAGTCAGGCTGTTCCTGGGGATGCCCTGCCTTCTGAAACCTAAATTTCTCCAACTGACCAGTTGAAACTCAAGGCTCAGATAAGCTGGCAGTCACAGGTCACCCAGAAAAGTGGGTCTTGTGTCACTCTCACAGTTTCAGAGTTATTCACCAGCAACAACTAGCAACAGACAACACAAACACAGAGCCTCTGTGACGACCAACCTTACATGGCATGTTATTCCTTACATTTCTCCTATGCTGTTACAAGTTAAATCCACAGCATCAGCCAAAAAATCATACCAAAAATATTACCTAGTATGTCAGCAGCAATATTTCTATAGTCTCCCTGGCTTTTAAGATTTGTAGTAACCTGTATAGTAGCTTAAATTAATTCTGCTTTGTGTTCTGCCAATTAGAAACAACAAATACAGCTGTTCTGTTATCAGCTGCCAAGTTTCCTGCTACTGTATTTCTGTAAACCTATTTGCTGGCAGCTCCTGCTGGGGGCAGAGACCTGGTTTGGGGTTCACAGGGGTCACATGCTTCAGCAGTCCTTACTACAGGGCACAGCTAAGCAAGGCCACACCAGAGCTGTACTCACAGGGGTAACACCAAGAAGCCCTTCTCCAGCCAAAAGCGAATGCATAGCACAGAGCAAGGATGCAAAGGCCTCATACGGTAACACCCAGGAATTACCCACAGCTCCTCGCATGCAGATTTTGATGTGTCTTTTTTTTTTCTGCAACTCAAATCCATGAAAGAAAACTAATTTGTCCCAGTTTGGATGCTCACATAAAAAACATCAGTATATTAGGGTTTTTCCAATGACAAATTTTGGGTTTTGTCAGTTCTTCGCATAACATATGTTCCTACAGCACTAATTAGGACCATATCTGGAACTTGCTGAAAGCCAGTTGGGAAATAGGGAGATTTATCCAAGAACAAGTTTTGGAAATCTTAGGAAACAAAGGTGATGTTGCACCAAAGAAACCTTAAGTTCAGAAGATACTAAAGGTGTTTCTATACCCTAAGCTGGGTTGGTTGGAGTCTAAAATGAGTTGCATGTGATGACTTGTGGCTGTAACTCCAAACTCCCAGCAGCCCTACAACACCACTTTTTGGAAAAGCCCATCAATGAACTTCACTGTCTGTAGATGCCAGACAGATGTGCAAGCAGAATATGATGCTCCATATTTCTGAAAAAAGCAGTCCCAAAGTAAACATGAAGGGAAAGCTGTACCTCCAGAAGCCTACCTGCATTGAAGCACATCTTCATCAGATCAGAAAAAGCAACTCCTCTATGTCAAGACCACCAGGCTTGGGTCTCCTGGCCTGAAACAGCAGCAGTTGAACTGGAAGCTTCCTCGACCTAGTTCACGTGCTGTGTGTAAGTGTGGGCATCCCCCTACAAAATACCAGCAAGGGTGCAAACCCAGGCAAGGAAGGAACCGTTCATTCGGGAGGTGATGTGGGCTATGAAAACAGACATTGAGGGTGGGCATGTCCCCTGCAGTTGGGTCCCCACTACAGCTTCACATCAGCCAGTGCAAATCAATTTCAGAGCACTGCTGCCAGGGTCTCCCCCACGACTCCCCTTCCTTTAAGTTCTGCATGGGTGCTAAGGAAGGCTGCTGAAGGATTCCTTCTCCGTAGGACACAAACATTATTTAATCAATTACTTTAAAACCATTTAGGGCAGAAAAGGTGTCTCCTGAAATTTCTCGTTACAGCCGATGCCAGTGCCTAACAAGCTACTTTCCTCTATGAAATCACTGCTGGCACTCAGCATTTTCCTTCCACCTCTTCTACAAGGAATGTGATTTCCAGCCACCTTCCAGGTCCATGTGCTCAGGGTGACTTTAGGCAGTAATTACCCCATGAAATGGCATCCACTCTTAGCTCAGAAGAGGGACTTGCTATGGTACGGCATCACCACGACAACACCATCCTTCGTGTTCCCCATTTGAAGAGCCTCCTCAGTGAAGCATCCACTTTTTCTCTTGTTGGCAGCCAAAAAGCACAATTTCAAGGTATAACTCTATAAATTGTATAAATAAAGATACAATGTATAATACTTACTTGCGTTAACTAAAAACGCATTCATATAAGAATTACTAGCCTCGCAGTCTCTGAAATCTCTAAAGGGCCTAAAAGTAGGAAGCATTTAATTGCAGAGTAACTGATGGATTTCAGTCCATCTGTAATACTTAAACTTAATAGTTATCTCAGGCAGCTACATCTACATTAACAAATAAGGGGGAAAAAAGGTCAAGTTCAAAGCACACTGAGATCAATACAGCTTTAAATGTACTCATCTGAGATGAATCTAAAAAAGCCACACATTAAAAAGTATCAGCTAGACATCTTTCTAAGAACTGAATCACCTACCCACCAGCACCACAGGACTCTGAAGTGTGTTTCACAGAGGAGGATGATGTCCAACAAGAAGCCTTAAAAATAGAAGCAGCCATCAGGGCTGCAACAACGTGTCAGTACTTCCAAAGGCAAGGGAATAAAATAGGGACTACCCAAAAGAAAATTCAGGGAACTACCAACTGAAGGGCTGTTTGGTGTGCAGACTCTCCTGCTTTCTTTCACAGGGAAGAATATTTTATTTCAGCTTCATGTTTAGAATTCTAAAAACATGAAAGAAAACAGTATAGCAAGTCAGAGCGATAAATACTCCTATTTACTGATATTTATTGATTGTAAGAGTGAGACCCAAAGTCTTGGTGCAAAACCATGTAGCTCTAAATCTCACCCACTGCACGCAGCATTACAAGCAACAGCCATGTTCACTGCAGTTCTGTTTTGCAGGTTTTAAATCATGCCTCTACTACTGAGCACACATTAAGGTTTTATCAACCCAGTGCTTATACCAAAAGACCAAAAGGTTGGAGCACCTGTATACAGGATTTATTCTTAGGAAGTGGGGGAGAAAGGAAAGTTACCTGCATGGCTTAACTTTATAAGGCTTTCTGCAAGAATATCTAAAACCATTTCAGGTGTGATACAGCTTTTAAGTCTGATCCATAGTTCATTCTACAGCCACAGCACATAAAAGGATGTCAGAATCTGTGCTCTAAATTGCTGAAATTCATCAGGATCTATGAGGAACCTGGAACCAACTAAAAATCCCACCCAGATTAAAACATCTAATTCCTGCTAACTCTTTGTCAAACTTTGTCTCAACATTGTATGGACTATAGAGATCACTTCAGATTTATTTAAAACAGTGCAAAGATTAGAAGATGTGGGGAAAAGGAAGAATGACAAAAAACTTGAGGTATTGCTGAGTAAGGGCAGAGGAGGTACTACCAGGAGGTACAAGGAAGAAGGTATTTGTAAGAATAGGATGCAGATCCACAAACTGCACTGCCTTAGTTTTACTGCCACAAACAGTTAAAAGTAAGAGGCAGCTAAAAAATATACTCTCCTCTTTATGGCTGTCATATCACCTGTTCCAAAGTACACATGCTTTGCAGAGACCATTCCTTCAGTCAGGAAGGTCACAGTAATACAGCTGTGGAATAACTGCAGCAGATATTGATCTGGACTATTAAGTGACTGGTTCATCTATACTGATAGACAGCAAAATGGCCCTGGAAGCCCCTCTCCATCTGGCTCTGATCGAGCATGCCAGCTAGGCAGAATTTAAGACTGTATGTAAATTCATTTAACCAGGAATTTGAGCTCAGGGTAAAATACCAGCTAGATTTGCTGAGGTCTAACTCATATACCACGGTAAGCTTAGGGCAAACTGATGCGGCTTCAGTACACTTAGCCAGGCTTAAGTTTAATGCAGAAAAGTGAGAGGCCCATTTGCTAGGCTTTACAGAAATGAAGTCTGTAGCAAGTAGTCTGTAAAATGGAATTTCAGTTACACCTGTGATGGAAGTATAGAAGAAATTTTCCTTTTCTTTGAAGTACTTGATGTGGGGTCAGAGCCATGAGTGAAGATTTCAAGCTGGGGATTGCTTTTGGTCTGAATTGAACATCTGTTCCCTAAACGTGCCCTGGAGCCCAGGCAGAAACCGGCCTGCAGCTGAGCTTTGGCTCACGCTTTCTCTAAGTATGTGTAAAAACTTCTTGGATCTATAGAAAAGGACTGTTTAATACAAAAGCAAAGCAAAGAATGTGGTATGGTGCACAAGCCCATCCCCAGAGCTGCTCAGTAGTGTTTTGCAGAAGCACAGCGTATGCCGCAAGTAAGGGCTGCCCTGCAGAGAGCCCTTAGTTTGTGGCTCAAGCAAGAGCCGCTGCCAGCCATCTCTGTCCTCTTCCATAAAACCTGACAAGCTGCACAGGTACGCGTAAACAAGCAAACAAGAAAACCTGTACATGCCCAACCACATGTAAAGAGCCAGTCTGAGATCAAGGCTAACCTCAGTGGGGACAAGGCACCTGCAGCAAATAAAGGCAGCAATAGTGCTGCCTGCAGGGCACAGAGAGCTCACGGCAAAGCCAGAAACCAGCTCCCCGTCCAAGACCATGCTAACACCCAAGTCACAATACGTCCTCCTGTCTTTTTTTATATGCAGCTTTTTCCTTCGAATAATATGTTGTAATATAACAACGTCGTTGATACGTGTCTAACATCCAAGTGCTGCTCTGCCCCAGCAGCCACGGTGTGCTCTGGTCTGGCTGTCCACACACCCTTCCCGAGTGGTGCTTGGGGACAAAACACTGAGGAAAACACTGTGGAAAGTATTTTAAGGTGGCTGCCTGTGTCTGCAGCGAAGCTTTTGCACGCTCGCACCCTAGATGGCAGCACCATCCAAAGAATGGGCCTGGAAACCCACGCTGTGCCAGAAGTCTGCCTTTTATCTTCATGTAAATCCTATTTGAAGACCTGCATCTAAAAAAAAAATTTCTGGAAGGCTGAATAAAAAGTGCATGTGTGAGCACCAAAGCGTTTCTGAGCACTTGGGAAATGAGGAGCCTGGCAGAGGTGCAGGTCGCAGGGATGCTGCTCCCCTCATGCCAGCAGGGAGCCCAGCTCTGCCAGGGCAGCCTGCAAAGAGTGCAGCAACAGCCTGCACCTCTCTGTAACCAACACGCTTTTCTGGCACAATAATGGTGATAAACCTGCTGTAAAGGTACCACCTTTGTGTAACCAGGAGGGCTGAACTGCTGGGTGAAGATGACAGCCTCAACGTGAAGGAAATCTCTGTCTATTTGCCTGTATAATCATTTCTAAATCATGCCCATACCTTAAACTTGTTTTGGTACTGGTACGCCTCTTGTCCACCTCCCCTAATTTTTTTCCTCAATACCTGGACAACAGGAAAGCCACAGCCAAGGAGCACAGAGAAGGCACAGGATATGTTTGGGGAGATAGCTGCAGGACGACAGTGCTGGCCAGCAGAAGCTGCAGAGACATTCCCCCTATATCCACCCAACAGCAGCGTAAGCACACCCTGTTGGGATTTTTCCAGGAGCCACATACCAGTAGGTGATGCTGGGTGCCATTTCCACACTGGCACACAGGACAGGCACCACACAGGCGCTCACCTTGCTGTGCGAGGTTTGTTGGAGCGCTTCAAACAGCCCAGGGAAGTCAACACATACCAAAGCCCCATGTAAGCCCCAGTGCAGGATGAAGAGGCAAAGGTGAAAGAGTCTCCATGTTATTTGCCTGCCAAGGTGAGACTCCCACCAGCCAGCAGCATCAGCAAACACTATGGGCAAGGTGAGGATCCCAAGACCAAAGCCAGGGCTGAACAGGCACACCCTGCCCACCTGAAGGAGGACAGGCAGACGTAAGGCTGGCAGGGACACCTCAGTGATCCCAGCGACAAGCACAGCAAAAGCCAATGTAGCAATGAAACCCTGCACTGTGCTATCTTCTCCATACCTTCCATACAAGGAGGCTTTTCCAACACAGGACAAGGATCTCCCCAAAAAACAGGCAGGTCACGACTTGGGACATGCAGACTGGACCTTCCTCCAAGCTCTGCCCATCTTGACCTTTTCCTCTAACAGCAAGAAAGATGATGGCTAACTCGCATCAGACGTTTCTTCTCTGCGCTTGCACTACCCTCTACTCTCCAGCTTTACCTGCAAACCCTGTATTACCCTGAGGAATTGCAGTCACAGCTGCAGTGAACTCCTAGGAGTGAATTTCCCCAGACCTAGGGCCACGTAGAAGAAAAGCAAGCAATATATTCCATCCCCTCATTTTTGAAGAGCATTAATATTTTACCATCAATGAATATTGACTTTCTTTTTCCATCTTGCATTGCTTGATCACGTCCTGTATGGAAACAAAGTTCAGAGAAAAGAGAAAGCAAATAATGTCATTTAATTTGCAATGTATTATTGGTTTCATTATGTGAAATGCTATGCCTGGATTTTACCACATGGATTAAGTGTCACTCTGGCAGGTAATGGAAACAATACATCTACAACTATAAAGCTGAGAATGAGATACAAGTTGCAGAAGTGGGAGAGCGCGTGGCATCACTCTATCTGCTGCCTCGTGCATCACCCTGCAGCAACCGAGGCACCAGCCTGAGCCTCCCCGAGCTGGGCTGGGCACTACCACAGGTTGTACCAGATCACCTGGAAAGCATCTTGGCCATCTTGTCACCTGTTTCATTGCTGTCTGAGGAGAGTTAACTTTGGGCTAGATATGCAAGAGTTACTCTGGTATAATGAAGTTATGATTATGGAGGTTACAGCAATTCTAGTGAAACACTTGAAAGTTTGAACATAGGAAACATACAGGATTAACAAAAAGTGACAGTTTCAGCAGTAAGGGCCTGCAAAGCTGCCTTCAACCACTGAGAAAGGAGGAAAGCAGGTTGTCAAGACATATTTTGATCTTCACAAAGAACAGATGACAGCACACAGCTCTTAAGGATACAAATACAGCTATTAAATTCAAGAAAGATTTTCTGTTCCATAGTCCTGTTCATTTGATGATCTTCAAGTTCATCAGCTAAAAAAGCATCAATTCCTTATCGGTTGGACTAGCGGGCAAAGCCATTGTTAGGATGCTGACTCACTGTGAAGGATGCAGACCCAGCCCTGCCATCGCACACCACAGCACAGCCATTGGCACAACCTGCTGGATGCCACATACCAAAAGAAAATCTGGCCTAAAACACAAGCAGCAAAACTCCTCCAGGGCTTGGATGAGCCAGGATTCCTTCCCCACACCTTGGGCCGCCCAGGTCACTTCATCTTTTCTCTGCCAGTTAATGTGGGGGCTCATGCGGCTTTCTTAAAATGCTGTCTCATTATGGGTATGCACTAGGGTGAGCCTCCCAAAACATCAGGGGCTGAACCACCACGTGGGATTAACAGGGCACATCATCTCTGTTGGATTTTCTCCTCTTCCTCTCCACTTGTACACTGTAAACATCAGAGTGGTGCAGTTAACCCACCACTGGGAGGTTCACCCCTCTTTTTTCCTGCAGCCGACCAGCCCCGGGGCTGTGCCATGGAAAGGAGCTCTTCTGATTCACATTCCCAAGCAGGTCAAATGGGCACAGCTCCATAAAGCAGCTGAAGATCTGGCTCCACTTGACAGTAGTTTTATCTGAGATTGCAATGAGCTTGACTAGAGGGTGCCAGCTGGATTGCTCTGGGGGACCATATTTATAGCTAACACTTGAAAGGACAAGTTCAAGGTGATGGCCCTCTTCATATTCCTTTGAGATCCTTATTGACACCTACCCAAGTGCTTCCCAGGCAGGTTAGAAAGATATAGGATAATGAAATTAAGGCATAAAGGTTTGGCTAAGTCTCCCTTTCCACTTCTGTTCCAGTATTCTGTTAACTGAAGCAAGCAGCTGCAGCCATAAAAGCAAGATGGAAATAGAAAATCTTACCATATAATCTGGTTTTTGTTTCTGACAAATTACACGCCATTCTCCCTCCATACCAGATTTTATTTATCAAGCATCAGCCTTTCCAGAAAACAATTGCAGACTTCACCTGCAGCTGCCACATAGTCAACACTTGGGCACCAGGATCTTTCTTCTCCAGCCACCCAACAGGAGCCCCACTGCCGCTTTACCCCACAGCACAGCCATGAATCAACTGATCTGCAACGTGGCTACACATTCTTCAGGCCAAAACTTCATTTTTGTGGCCAGAGCAGGACATTTGTTTCTGTAAGCATTGAGATGCTCAGTGCAGTAACAGCATATCAGCACTTTTTTAAGCCGTCATCTTCCTGCCTCCCAGCACAGCTTGGGTGACTCATTACTTGATGCCAGACATTTTGCTTTACAAAGAGCATTTCAAAATCACTGGCTAGAGTCACCGGCAGGATTATTTTTGCTTGCTGAATGAGTGGTTTTCAAAGGGGTAAAGACACTGGGCATGGCAGTTAAATAATCCCAAGGGATCCTTGCACTGCTTTAATGCTTTGAGAAACTCAGAGATACTTTAAAGCATCAGCATCATGCCCTTGAAATCCCCTGTGACAGAGATACCCCCACTGAGCCATGTACCAAATTATGGGTTAAAAGAGATTCTTATCCATACTAGTGCATCATGGCTTTATTCAGGAACTTAAGCCACTATCTTACATCGCTCTAAGTAATACAGCATGTGGGCAGTTGTAAAACTGACTTTTTGAAGTCACCCAAACTGGCCAGTACAGCCAGTGCTGAACCAGGAACAGCAGGAATACAAAGTTAATCTGATATAAACTTAGAGTTACTGTAGTTGAGGGCTGTGACAGCTGATGGGCAAGTTCACTTCACCTTCCAATCCCCCTATACCACCTTTTATTCCTTACTTATTCTTTACATTCTTCAAGACCATCTCTTACTGACTGTCTGTACAGAGTTTAGGGGTCTCAGTGGGGCCTTCGAGTTCCACCTTAATGCAACTACCACAAGGACTCACAGGTTGACCTAGAGCAGTGCACTAGGCAAGTTTATGATTGGTGCAGGTTGTGGAAATCTGCCTTTAGATTTGTCATCTCTGTTCAGAAAAGTTGTAGCAAAATAGCTGCACAAGAAACTTGACAATATTATCTCAAATCCACACACACAGGCAAACGATGGAATGGAAAGTTAGTCTCATTTGGAAGCTGCTCGGTCAGCCAGACAGACAACCTGGTGGGTAACTCATCAGCAGTGCTGGGAACCTCAGGCATCTTAACATCTGTATAAACAATTAAAACTAATCAAACATAACTGAACTTCACATGATAAAACCTACAGATAGCTGTTTGTTTACTCCAGGTGGTGTCAGATCAGCCTCTGACGCACAGACAGGTACCAAAGCTACCCATGCTTCTCAAGTCTGCCTCCCTTTTGGCACACTCCAGTGACTTCTCCGATCTGTCCAGCCCACCTTCCAGAGATGCAAGAACTGTTGGCTGTGTTAAAAGTATTCCAGTATTGTCATAATGGTATCATAACCTGGGAGTCCAAATTGAAAAAAAAAAAACCCACACTGCAGTATGCACTTGCAGAAGCCTGTGGCCAACAGGTAGTATCTAACATCCCCCTAAGCCACAATATTTAATATACATTCAATATTGTTTTTTACATTTGCCACTAGTTTCTGTTGTGACTTTGACATACCCTTAAAAGGAAGGATACTTTAGCCAGGACCTGCTGCTCTAGTCTCTGGAATATGCAAAAGTCTGAGTATTTCAGGAAATAAAAAAGTTAAAGTACAGTTCCAGTTCATTGCAAACAAACTCAGACACTGGAAAAACTTGAAAAAATCTGCATTTCTGGAGGTCTTAGACTGGAACAGGGTAACTCTAATCCATGTTCTACTTTTCATGCAATATCCCACATTTGTGAAAAACATCTTGAAGCCACCATTAGTCCACCCGGTGCTTTTCTGCATCTTTAGCAGGCTGTCCACTAAGTGGAAAGTTTTAGACCTTTGTAACTCTCATCGTTTTACCATTTGTCTACATTGTCATACAAGAAACGGACATAACAGTTAGAGCTTTAACTGATTATACATCTAATCTGTACTGACAGTTTCACTTTAGCCCATTTCCCCTATATCAGATCACACTAAAATGTACACCAACGGAAGCGAAGACACGAAGTTTCACTCCGAATTTTGCGATATCACTTACCAGTCTGCCAGAACATTAACAAGGAGGGGCTTTGGCCTTAATACAGAAGCACTTAGCTACTCCTAATTGGAATTTCACCTCTTAGAAAATGGCATTGTTATGATTTATCAAAGCCAAGCTCTGGCAGACACTTTCCTGTCCTTTCCATCGCCTTGGAGGTGATGCTTCCATTGGCTGAGTGATGATGTAGTGCAAACATCCACCATGGCAGTAGCTTCACAATTCAGTCCAAAACACCTCTGGTACTTCAAAGCCTATGAAACACGTAACACAGTGGTGAGAAATTCAAGTAGTCAAACCTGGGGCCAGTTTCTATTTTGCAGGGCTGCACATCCCTGAGAGGTTATGCAGCAGCAGTTTTGATGGAACAACGTTAAAGTTTCCAGAGGAGTATGTGCCTCATAGGAAGGGAAAATTGTCCGTTCTTAAGTTATCAGTGGTCAGATGTTTTCTGAGCAGCAGGTGTTACTTGGCAGCAAGGACACCAGCATCTTCTACCCCTCTCACAGATAAAATTGCATCAAGAAGGACAGTATATAGTGAATCCTAGAATAATTCAAGTGGAAAGTGAGCCTGGGAAGTTACCTGGTCTTCCAACCCCTGCTCAAAGCAGGTCCAAGAGCAGGATGCTCTGGGCTGTATCCGCTTCAGTCCTGAGTATCTCCACAACCTGTGAGCAACCCAAGATTATGTTCATTTAAAAGAAACACCACGCATACCATATACAAGCACTTACCAGAAATGCCTTGCTGTTCAGACATGCTGCATTCAGCACAGGGAGATGCTCCTTGCATAAAAGAGGTCAGAATGGGCCATGGTTACAAACAGGAGAAAGAAAATCAGATGCAGACATGGCTGGTGGACGTGCACTTTAGAAAAGATCAAATCAACCTGAAAACTAACACTGAAGGGACTCTTAATCCTTCTTGGGTTGAACCTATTATTAAAGACCCCAAATTCTGGAATTCAAATATGTTGAACCCATTTCCCTGGAAAATTTCTGCATGAGGAGACGATGAATTGCCCGTATTTCAGGGAACGCATCTAGGCCTAAGAAAATCCTGAATTGTGGCAAGACCACATCCAAAGCTGTCACCCAGCAAAGAGTGGCAGACAAGTCAGTTTTTAATAAATAATCTAAGACTCCAAATGAGTTCCACCACTGCACTGTCATGTAGCAGCACAGAAGCCTCTGCAGCTACAACATTGAGAGCATCTTCAGCAGTCTCCTACTCTGAAAACTACAATCATTTAAGTCAAAGACTTTACAATTCGTTTTAGCAGAAATGCATCTTCAGTGATTCATGTTAATGACAACAGCTTCTCCAGGGAGAGCAAAAAGCCTGCCTACCATGGGAGATCATAGATGCTCTTCCACAGAAAGTCATTTAAACAGAGCCATGAAAGACCAGACTTACTGTGTGAGCTTTTCCAACAGAAAGACTTAGAGATGGAAGAAATAATACAAACTGTGATTCCCTCAGTAAGATGAAGAGTTGGATTACTGCCAGCATATTCAATGCAAATCTCTAGAAGACAGTCCACCTTAGCTGAGAAGTCCACTCACTTCTAAGCACAATCCACACTTTTTTTTTTGTTTGTGCTTTTAGAGAAAATAGGAAAACAGATTTTAGAAAACGTTTGTAGAAGACAGCATTAGTTATCTTCAGTTGCTCTTTATGAGATAGATACAGGGCAATATCACTGTTGCCAACTTGTGGCAAAACTCTTTCCCTAGAGCTTTAAAATTTTAATTATATTCAAAAAAGCACAGTAGGTATTTTTGAAGATAGCTACAAGACTGGCCTAAAGCATGCTAAAGATGCAAAGATTTTTGTGGTTTGAAAGTTATCTAAAGATCATTAACTTGCAGAGAAGCAATACTATACAGAACTCGAGTTATTAACTATATATGAGGTCAAGTAATTACTCAGTTAAACAACAGAACAAACTTGGTACTTTCTCCTCATCTTACTCTTGATCTTGCGTACTGCACTATAGACTCCCAGAATTCACTTCAAAACAAGAAAGCTAGATTCAGTTACCAATATAAAACACAAAAATATGTATTAATAAAGTAACAAATGGTAACCTTTGCACTTCTCAGCATTGCCCAGTTTCCGTGAGCAGATGTTCACACAACTATATGGGCAAGGGCTGGAGGTGACCCTATCAAAACTCCAGTAGGAACTTAGAACAAGGTTCTCAGTATACCTAGTTTAAACGCAAACAGTTCATATCTTCTGCTTTAGTGCTTTGTAACAACGACACTAGATTTATAAAATACCAGAATTCTTGTGGCTTGAGTTTCAGAGCTGGAAAAGCACCAAGTTTCTTTCTGACAAAAATGCAGGACAGTGTTACATCATAACAACACAAATGAGGACCCCGTATTTCCTTTCACATATAGGTTGCAGTTCTGTTCTCTGGCATCCATAACCAACTTGACCTTTACACTTAAAAAACCCCAGTAAGAATGGTGAAATATTACAAAGCATGATTAAGAATGGTCGTAGATGCCACCTACCCAACTGATCAGTACTGTTTTATACTAAAGTTCAAGATTTTCTACAAGCCATAGTGCCTGCCCAATAGGTTCATAGCAGATTCCAACAAGGTCATATTCTTGTGTACACCCCCACCACATCCCATCTTAGTCAATGAAAATACAGTCCTTACATACCGTCCCAGTGTTGAAAAACCCAGACAGATGCTGTAATGTCAGCCACAAGAGCACCAGCATCACTAGTTGAAGCAAAGTCACATAGGAATTGCTGGAACCTTATTACCCGCTCAGAAACATTTAGCTTCCAAGTCTCTTACAACACAGGGCTAGGTGGTGCTTCCATACTACACAGATGTGAATTTGATTGCTTTACTCACTATTGCTCTTTAACACACATTTATTTTTGCTTTTGAGATGGTGTGAAAGGGGCCCAGTGAGAGGAGGACAGCAGAAAACACCACTGTTGACTACAGAGCCACCTCATCATAAGCTCTCACAGGAAGTTTACCAGCCTCAAACTATTCAGTTACATGCGCACACAAGGAAAGCTTTAGAGAAGCAGAGTTACCAACAGGTGCCAGGGCCTTCCTCATAACCTTAAATAACCATAGGATCTGGAATGCACACACCACTGGGCCTCATGGCTACCCCAACCACATCAGCCCCACCTGGTGCAGTGAACTCCATGGAACAAGTCGGGTGTGCAGTCCTTGTTTCTGCCAAACTATTACTAGCTCTAAGCTAACATCTGAAAGATGCTATTTTATTAGAAGTCATTTAAGAATACTTTCCAAACCCTGACTGGCACATTTTATTGGCTAGAAGTGAAAAAAAATGCTAATATTTAAAAAAAAGACATTCTTAAAAGTTCTTGTGGAATAAAGCTTGCCTTCATAATGAAATTCAAAGACCTGCTGATACAAGCAAGTAGAAAATAGTTTGCAGGTTGAGGGACACCCAAAGTAAAAGCTGCTAATGAAAGCACCTAAGTTCAATTAAATCCAGAGTCTTTTGTAAGAGATTGGAAAGCTCTACTATTGAAGTCAGTACTGCTTAACTTCCTAAAGAGGTTTTAAGTGGCATATTTTAAGGTGCCTTCCCTAAGTATTAGTGATGTTAAACTCTGCAGAACATCTTGTACCAAAGCAACAGTATGCCCCAATTCTTAATATCTTCATTAGTCCTTAAGAGACAGAAAACCTTCTAGGTGTACCTAGACTGAACAGCTCCCATCAATTTACATTCATAAAGAAATACCCTACTCTGCAGAACCAAATAAGCCTGTCAGCTCATATTAATCATGTTTTGGACTTACTGATGGACTGTTATTATTCAGAAACTTAAATAACTACAAAGCAGCCTGATTAGTTGCATTTATTTTTTTATTAGGTTTATTATGACTTAGAGTTTCTATTACTCCAGCTGGGTAAACCACATTTGAGAGTAAGTTTAACTGCAGGACTTCAGTTTCAGCCAAAATCATTTTTGCATTACTTTATTGTAATATAGATTTAAATTTAACATTTAAAACTTACTTCATTAATAAGCAAGCCAAGCTCAGTAGCTTCAGTGCAGGATGTACTTTATGTAACTTGCCGCACATTCATGTTAGATTTGATGTACATGGAGAAGAGACCGATCAACTATACGATTCATAGGAGAAAGCAAAAATAAGCACCATTTTTATGAAACTAAACAGTTCAATTCAGTGTTTCTTACAGGAAGTCAACTCACATCTGGCTCCAGGACCTACAGTTTGGGTAATAGCTGAAAGCTATTTCCAGAACATCAGTTTTCTACACTGGCATAAGAAATAGTCTTCCGAGCAACAGGTACTGGACTGTTGAGAGACAACCTGTTTTCCTTGTGTTTCCCAGATGAATACATGCATTTTTGATCATTCTGGCAGAGGTTAACATAGAGCAAACAACAGTTGGGGCTAAACAAAAAACAACCAAAAAGTTGCCAAATATTTAAGATACAAGCAAAAAACATTAATGCAACCAGTTTAATATCTAGGCCTGCCTTCTTTCAAAGAAAAGTGGCAGAAATTAAATAAAAAGCCAGACAAATTTAGTTTTAGGTGGTACTAGAGTGAATTAACACTTCAAAGCATTAACAGGATTTATTTCACTGCAAGGAAAGGGAGAAGTAATTTGAACAGGCTCTGTATATTTGGGCTAGACCAGAAGCACTGTTACAGTTCAATCCATGTATGCAGAACTGATACCAATATGATGTTACCTTTACCACACATAATAGTGAGGTGTGTTAGAAGTTGCAGAGCATAAGCATCTTAGCTGTACAAGCCAGTTAATGAATAAACAGAAGAGCGGAAGAATGGTTCTCACACATGTCCTTTCTGTTCAGGACTCTAGATTTTTCTTCTGGAACAGAAAAATCCCTCTGCCAACAGCCTAATAAATACTAACATATATTTAGATACCATCTTCAGAATCTTTGTTGAAAATGCAGTCTCCAAAGAAAAACTAGCTTTATGCAGTATTAATATTTTACAGAAAATAGGTTTTATGAATCGTAGTTAATAGCAATAACTGAAATTAATGTATACTGAGTCTTTGGGTGATGTGCAAGCTTAGCTATGTAACACAGGTGGGGGCTTTGAACAGTTTTTACCATCTTGTTTGGACAGTTTTTCCACTTGTCCCATGAACTACAGAACCTCTAGCTACAGTATTGTGCAACTGTTGACATCTTCAAGAGCTCTTCAATGTAAAGAAATTTGATGGAAGCACCACAAAGCAAGGAAATCATGCTCTTAGTAGAGAGCCTTGAATTCTGAGAATTTAACACGTTGCTGTCTTGCCTTGACTACAGAACACCAATGAGAGGACATCAGGGTAAAAAGGAAGAGAACTACAGTGAAGTCTGCTTCAAACAGGGAAGATTATACAAAAAGATCTGACTAGCACATAAGCAAAAGTCTTGAAGAGCTATGTATTAACATGGAGCTCAGAGTGCCTTAACTTAGCTAGACCAGCACTTCTTTTAGAGTAGCCTGAGTCTAGCATAGCTGCATTTCATCCAAGAATCAGCCTACGCTTCCAGTTAAAGCATGCATACCACCTTGCTAAGTACCCCTTCCCAACTTGCAGGTTTGGAGCTCTTCATTTTCTTATTCCTCCTGTATTATCCCTTTCCTAGGCAGAGATTTAGAGGCCCTAAAAGTCAGAGCTCTCCACCAAAGATGTACTGCACCTACATGTTAAAATAGTTACGACACTCCAAGACTGACACATATCCTTCCCCATTCAGAAATGGATTTGCAGCAGGTCAGTCTTGATCTCTAGTTCAGTTTTAGATTATGCTTAGTTATGGCAGCCAGAGTTCAATCCTATGAATGTAAGCTCAACACAAAAAGAAAGCCATTTGTCCTTTTTAATTAATCCAGAGCTTTATAATCAACTTCCAGTTTTAAATTATTTTCTTAGCACTTCACAGAACCTGCATGTCACTCCCTCCTGAAGGAGATGGCATCACACAGAATCTTGCTTAAGTTAGTCCAAGTTTCCACATGTGACCAGAAGTCTTACTTGTTAGAACATACCCTTTTTCCAACTATTCCCCCTCATTCCCTCTCCTCCCACCCCTCCCCAGCAATGGGCAATTACTTCACAAGAAATGTAAAATGGGATATGGGTGTACACAAAACCTACCCTTCACTAATACTGAACAGAAAAGCCTATTTTCCAATTACAGGACATCTTTCTCTAAATTTAGGTCAGCACTGGTGCAGTCTGCACTGTGTATGATTACCACAAGGATAATACCAATAAGTACATATATTTTCTCAAACTGATTTAAAAGCCTATGAAATTAAATCGGGGAAAAGTTTAATATTGCTACTTCAGAGCACTAAAACACACAAAGTTAATCCAATAAAGATCCTTGTATTGATTCAATATTAAGTATTAATTGCATGACCATCATAGCACCTCTTTACATTATCACACAATCACCAGAATTATCAACTGCTTTTAAAACTAAAAAGGGTACAGTCCAATATTTATAACTTGCACACTGTTACTATATAGAAACTAGGTGCATGGTACAGTGCTGCAAAAATGGAAGCCTGCAGTTTTGACAAAGATGCCAAGTTATGTTGTAGACAATTTCAGTCAAACTGGCAATACTGTTTAAGCAAATATTCAACACAGCAGGAAATAAAGGACAAAAAAAGCATTCTATAACCAAATAAACATCTGAAATTTCCTTTCCCTTTAAGAATACAAGTAAGGTCACTTTTAGCCTTGGAACGGATACATGTTCGCCTATGATGATCTTGCTAACTACTACACAATATCTGATGTCCTCTGCTAAGAATATAGTTTAAGAAAGCCGCAGTTACAAGAGGCATCTAATGTAATATCTAAAATTTCCTTTATGGCAATTATTGAATTCATTTGTCTTAAACAGTGAATATGGAAAGATGGCCTCATGTTTCCTTTTCAATAGTATTCTGAGGATCAAGTGGCTTTCAAGCAGCATGGTGGGTTTGAAATTTTTGCAGTTTAGATCATTCTGTTGCGTTTATGAGTTGGTGAGTCTGTAATGACATCGCCACACTGGGCTGAGGTACGCTTTCTAGTTCCACCATTGTCCAAGTGGAGTGCCATTTCTTCTGATATGAAAGTGTTCAAATCAACATCATGGAGTCCATTTCTCCTTCGACTAGCATTGGAGCCACTGCTCACGTGAGTGGGCGAGCCTGGGGTACTTGAGCGAACACTTATACTAGCCATTGCACCACTAAGACCTAGGGGAAAAAAAGAAAAAGCATTTAGGTCAAACAGTAAAGAAAGTTTATTTCCCACGTGTGGCAGAAGGGATGACATCTGACTTCCAGGGATGTGTTAAATGCACTTCATTATATTATTTGTACCACACCTTCCCAGATTTTAGTTCACACAAGACCATATAAGAATCCAGCAATTACTAGAACTGCTTTCTATGACATTAGAAGTGAGCTTATACACCAGGTTGTAACAGCACACTATGGCAAATGCTAGCTCCATAAGCATAACATGCTATTCAAAATACCCACACGTACAGAAGAGTAGACCATTTCAATATGAAGGCTTCACACTAGGCCAATAGTTACATAGAATTAAAATCCATGTCAAGGGCTTTCCAGGTTGACTTGATCTTGTTTCAAACACACACCACCACCCTGCTCCCTTTCACTCCCCCTCAGTCACCATAGTTCTAAGAAAACAGCAGTATGACAGCAGATTTCAGGTCTATACCACAGCTAGTGTTTAAATAGAAGCTTTATTTCATGGTTGCCACTATTAGCCAACACATTAGTATTATCAGAATTCAGAAGAGCACTTACAAATAAAAAAATAAGCCAAGCAAGACCACATGACAATCCCCCCCAAATTTGCTACTGACAGATGTGATCCAGAACACTGTCACAGGTACCCACCAATCACTTTTGTCTCTGTTCAGGTTATTAATAAAATGTTTAATTAAACAAGAAAACCATTAACTTCATGTCAATTTAAACTTTTTGTCTTCAGTAACATTGCTATTACAACATTGCAAAAGCAGAACATTCCAAAACTTAAGTTTAGGAAAGGCTAATATATGAAAGCCTAACAATTTGTCTCAATTTGTAATTCAGGCTACATTTGTAGGTGAACAAGAGCTCAGAATCAAAAGACAAACATCTGTGCTATCATAACTTCTTCAAATCTGAGTATTTTTAGGAAAGTACAGAGATATGTCAGCCCTAGAAATAAACTACCAAAGCAACAGTCATGCAGGAAGACTAACAACAGCAGAACAAGATCTACATCTGCCTATTTTTCTAGCAATAAGAACAAGCAAATGTTAAGCTGTCAGGAAGATTTCTATCTCTGTAACCTTCAGGATCTTGAGCGCTCTCAGAGGTTTTCTCCAGTCTCAAATGTTCTATACCTTTGTCCAGCAATCACCCATCTTGCCTGTAATACACATCTTTATATAGTCAAGTAGGCAGCCAATAGTCACACACTGACGCTGACAAGTAAAGCCTAACAAAACCCTATCTATTAGCTGCTGATACGCCAAACAGCAACTTCAGAGGCTCTGTGAAGAGAAGACTGCTAGAGCTACTAGATCAGTTGCCAGAAACCTCAACTGGAAGATAAATTCTAAAGCAATCTGCAGCAACGGCAGGTTGATATAGAAGTCAGGATAAAACAGGTCAATCAATTTCACTCTATTGTATGTTACTGTAGAACCAACATTTTTAAAGCTTAGATCTTGTAGTGGCTCAGAATATACTTTTGCAGACTGAGCATTATGCAACAACCAGTAGAAACAGACACTAATCACTGATGCTTTCGTAGAGCTTTCGCTTACAGCTCTAAGCGGTGTTCCAACACAACTCAGAAGCATGGTATGAAGTGTGATAGGGACCCCACAGGTTTTATTAGTATTAAAATAATCTTTCATTCACAATGGTGGAATGTTTTTAAAAAGCAGAAGCTGTTTTAGTGAAAAGCTAATTCAGTAACAACATTTATTCCAGTACTCCCAGGATTAAGGTCAAGCTTAAATTCAAAACCATTATGAAAAGATGTTCCTATACACCTATCAAAGACAGTAAATTGGGTGACATCAATATATGAGCAAAAAGCCAGCTCGGATACCATAACTTGGATAAACCACCAACATGCAAAATTTGGGCAGGTAACAAATCACAATTCAAAGACAACAGCAAGTTTAATTTCAATTGGCATGACATACATTAGGAAAAACATTAATTCATCCTGTACATTTAAAGCCAAAAAAATTTGACAGTGCACAGAAGGTGACATTGTTTCAAATCCAAACTGGTTGCAGAGATTTCCCCCCACCTCACTACTACAAGCAAAACTGCTTTGAACACGGAAGTTCAGGGTTGTCACTTCCACCGAGTCAAAAATTTACACCACTTATCAGTCATTTACTCATATTTATACAACCCATAACCAAATGACCAATATACTAATTCAGTTTTAACATGACATCATTTCATTACAACTAGTGCCCAAGTAAAGAGAGGAAAATTATTTTCAATAGCCCCAAAACTGACCTGGGATGTAAGAATACATTTTTTTGGCATCACTCAAGAACTATGTTCTTAAGTAGAGCCTTTTCAACTAACAAGCTTTTTTTTTTTAATAGTAGATATAAGTCAGAATTAAAAGATGCATCTGTAATATGCTGCAGTGTATTTTAAAACAGACTGCCAGGGTTTGCAAGCAATGCCTCAAGCAGGCATTGACTTTCCAATATTCAGGTAATACTGAATCACTGCGCATTTAAACACACAACCAACCTTCTGGAGATAATCAAGTAAAAAAAAAATCAATCAAACCTGGTATTAAAGGCAGGAGAGCAGTTTTGAGTTAATTTCTACAGAGATAGGAGTACAAGGATATTGCATCACAACATGGACTTCTAGCTGCAGTTTAATCTTGCATCTCATACAGGTATTTAACACTGAACTAGCAAGTAACAATTACCAAGTATGCTAACAGACTGAGTGACAATTTGGTATCAGTTACTGGCAGTTAACCATATTAAAGCACTACACATCAATCCAAGAGAGCAGAACCATCAAATGAAACATTTAGATCACAGTTTAGGATAGGGTAATCCAGCTAACATGGAAGAGTCAGAAAGAAAATTCAGGGCATGCACTGAAGTATCAAGTTGCCATTTCAGGGAAGCAACACCTTTGAAGACAACCAGCAATGCAATAGAAGCAATCTATTTTTTGCTGACAGTGAAAGCACCTTTCAGGATCTGAAACTGAACCGGGATGCACAGTTCATTTTTCTTGGAAAGTTGTTGCAATGCAAAGAGAAAATCTCAGAAAATCCATTTATTGTGATTTATTCCAAAATTTAAGTTTTCAGTGAACTGAGGCCTCTTCCCAAAAGCATTTAACCATTTACAGCAGAAATGAAGTAGTAAGATTACTTGACTGTTAGCAACACTATTTCACAACCTCAAATTTCTGTATTGTGATTAACATGACCTAATCACAGGCACCTAAGTTTTGTCTACACAACAGGACAGATTCAAACACCTACTGAAACATCTTCTGTCACAATCTCATGACCACCCCTGAAGTCTCCCACTGCATTCTACAGGAAACATTTTGGTTTATGAGAGGCCTTTAAGAAAGGACACATGGCTCCTTCTCCCTTTTTAAGTATGCCTTCCACATCTGAAATATCCTGCAGTACTTATTACATTCTCACTCCTGCCATATCTTTCAGTCAAGTCATCAACAATATGGTGTTTCATAACCAGTAATTTCACAAAACTCTGCTTTTACCTGAAGCTATATTCTAAAGCATTTACTATAGTAGTTAGAAAAAGCTGCAGTACAGAAGAAATTGTGACTAATACTAGCTAATTTATAATGAAGTATTCTCCAAAACTATCAAGTGATTAGAATGCATGGCTACAAGCATAAGTTTTATGAACTATGAAATACTTCAGGTAAATAGAACTGTCAACTCAAAATTAGCAAGTTTGTCAACAACAGCCTAAGAAACTGAAAATGCTGTTTTATCTGCACTGTAACCACATCCATAATGGGAATGTGTTATTCAGGTCACTACCACATCAAAATATACTTGATAACTACTGTTCAGTATAGAGATAATACTATCTATTATTTTCCAGAAGTTTTAAATCAGGAAGCATCAAAAAACATTCACACTTCAGTAAAGCGTGACTAAGGCAGGTATTAGTAAATAACCCCAAATACAAAATGGCATGCAGATAGATCCTTGTCACTCCTTTATGTCATACACACCCTTCCACGGTACTGCTCAAAGAACAAGTTTTAGCAGGACATACCAATGTACAACTACAATAGCTATATATACACACACAACCTTTAAGTTAAACTCTTTGAAGCTAACCTGAACTCTGCTCTCCCCCACTTCCACCAACTGCTTCTTTTCCACTCTAAATACTGCTGATGTTTTATACTGCAGTTTAATATTCCGAGAAGAGAGTAAGAAGGCCTAATGAAAATTCAGGCTCTTTAAAGGGGCTAAGCCACACACTTCTTCATGCTAGAGCAAGGGTTTCCCACCCCAAAGAGACTGAATCACATCAGTGATTACATCAACATTAAAGCTAAGGAGCTAAAGAACTAACACTCCCCAACTGTGCTGCAGTCCATTCACATTGTTTTTAGTTAAGAATGCTCAAGCCCAATGCATTTCAGCATTGCCTTCCTATACTTGCTTCTTACCCCTCCTCACATCACAGCATTTTCTCCCACTATGCTGGGAGAATGGTTTTTAAAGCATAGACATATCCCACATTAAAAGACCAAAGCATCGTTTCAAACACAGACTGTGCACAGCCAGCAGCACTGTAAGACTTGGGATGCTAGCTACAGCCAAGAAGAAAATTACTTGGCACATGTCAGCTTTTGGGAACCTTAGGACTATTAGCTCAATTTGATGTAATTCTTTCATTTGAAACTCTTCTCTTACAGAATTGGATATGGCAATAGACATCCAGAAAGTAGGTGAAGATACATCCATACCTATGCTAACTGCAATGACATTTTAGGGTCTGGTGGAAGTTAAAAAACCAACTCTGTATCTGAGATATTGAAATAAAGGTATTTGTCTTCTACTATCACATCTTAAAAACACTAAGATGCACAATTCTTCAAGTGATTTTCCTGAAACTTCAACTTCAGAGTAAAATAGCAGATACATTACTTTGAACCAACTACTCAGATTTTCTTGAAGGCTTCAATTTCTTTCCAGGTATTCACAGTTCAAGTTTCCAGCCATGTTTTATCTCAAAGGTTACCCATCGGCGCACTAATAATGGAAAGCTGATATTTAGGGCAAAGATTTTTTTATTTACCAGAGTAACTCTCTCAAGAAGTTATGTAGTTTCAAAAATTCCTTCTCAAGTACCCTTAAGTTACACTAAAGATTTCCGTGACAGCTGCACAGCATACATGCCATGGATTTAAGAGAAGAGATAGATCACATACACCTTAAACATTGTGTCAGTAGAGGGTTTTTTTGTCATATCATTTTGCTTTTAGCTGCTGTAACAAGTTTCCTTATAGCACAAAGACTACTGATAACTAGTATCACAAGATTAACCTTTATTTAAAATCCCTAGCTTTTGTCAAGAAAATGGTTAACTACCTTGCAGAGCTATGATATAGGTCAGATACAACAAGGTTTGAGATAGAGGTAAGGTCAAAAATCAAATTTTTAACAGATTTCTCTTCAGATGCAGCATACACTTTAAGATTGCACCTATGCCTAAAGCTACTCTTTTTTCTAATGTTTTAGTCTAGGGTATACACCTAGAATTGCATTTTATGTTCCAGGAAATATTTAATTATTAGCTACTTCATCATCGCAGCTTCTGTCAAGATTGTCAGATGTGATTACAAAGTATTTAGAGGTTACATTATCAGAACACAGCTATTTCCCCCAAAGAGCAAGATCAACAAGTTATAGAACTGTAGTCTTCAGACATATTAGTACCTATTTCTGAGAAGTCAATAAACCAGCCCAACTTCAACAGAGCTTTATTTGGTGTCGTAATATGACACAGATTCATACCTATCCCTGCTTCACTAAAAGATACCTTGCTTAGAGCAGCAAGTTTTAGCATTACATATCAGATCTAATTCGTTCCATCCACGTTACCAATAGAGAAATACTGCATTTCCACAGGAAGCCTACCAGCACAAAACAAAGCCTCACTCCTTTACATGCCAGTCAAAAATTCCCCTTAAAGCTTTGTCCTGAACACTTGCTAAGACTGCTGCTCACTATCATCAGGTTTTATCATGTTTCCTCACAATACCTAGAAGCAACAAATCACTTTTAAACAGCCTGCCAAAAAATGAAGATAAAATAGCCCTACAGAGGACAGTAATATACACACACCTGAAGGTCCTACACAGGTTTCAAAATCAAAACATAGTTTGATAAGCCCTATGAAAAATAGGACTTTGGGAGATAGTTTAATCACAACTTCCTTAATGGTAAAGAAAAGGAGGGGAGAAGCTGGAGGAACATAGACATTGGAGGCAATAACCTAAAGACAGTTATGAGGCCAAATACTAGTCACTAAAGGATTACCACAACAGCATTTGTGTCAAAGACCAGATTGAAACAGAGATCAGGAGAACGTAATCCAGAGGGTGACTGACATGTAATCTTGTCAACCAGCTGATGAGGGGAAGAGTGCATTTCTACCCCGTGCAGTGCCAGTACAGAGCAGAGAACTTCCTACAGTCATCACAACCTTGTATTAGGTTATGAAATATGAAAAAACTTTATACTTCATGGTTCAGATTCCCATGCTATAGAGAAGTAACTTTCATAAACCACCTCTATACAAAGCAGATGCTAAGAGACAATATCAGGACCATAGAGTCCTATTGCCAGTAAAAAATGCTCTGCTTGAGAGCTTATTGCGCTAAAAATTAGTTCATCCAGCTTTGACTCTCAGGTGAGAGTCAGTCTTCATAGCTAAAGCCAACTGTACACCAGATTCAACTACAGTTTCAGAAAAGAAGATTTAAGAGGGTGTTTATCACATCAGATGAGAGCCAGCTTCTGCAGTTGTTCTTATGAAATTAGCTTTACCTACTGAATAAGCAATACTAGCGCAAAGAATTCTCTAGCCAGCTTCCAATCAGAAGGAAAACTGCCAAAAACTGCGTAACTGGGTGGAAGCATGCTTGATTTAAATGGCAGAGCAGCAAACAATACCAGAATTAGGCTGTCACCTAGACAGTAACAGTGTCTGGCTTATGTATCTTGAAAAACTAGCACAGCATTGCAGAAGCAACAACTACATTTTCAGGAATCTAGTCATCTAATTAACTCATTAATTCCACCCCCCACTGAGAATAACAAGACAGCAAAATTTTCATTTAAGTTTCACAGGTTGTACTTTTAGAATGGTCTGCTATTTATACCTCAAGATCTGCTACCCTTTAGAATTTTAGAAGACATAAAACCCACTTCACTTTACCTCAGGAGTAATTTAAAACTCATTTTTCTTCCTCACTTGCTAGGTAACAGTCCAATGCAGAATAAGCTACTGAACATTCATATCCAAAAAGGCAAAAAGATCCCCCACCAACATTGTTGGTGACGGTAAAAAAAAGAAATTCAGTATGACACTGGAAGATATTTAAGACTGAAAGTGAACTAGAACTGAGATCTGAACAGGACTCGATTAATGCAATGATGTGCAAGTGAAGTACCCTTTCCAAGTAGAATGCTGAACTATTTTATCCAGCACATATCAAAGGTACTAGAGTGAGGTAAGGTACCCCAGAGACAGAAGCTTCAGGCATCAAATTCCCTCCCTAACCTAGCAAAAATTTGCTAGTTATTTGCTACTAGTCAAATCTTAATCTTTAACTAACTGCTAGCATAGTATTATCATTTTCCAGGAATTCTGTTTACTTTAGCATCAGTATGAATACCAAGTCTCTTCATGCTTCAAAAACACTACCAAAAGTTGACACTTAACTGTTGAGTTCACAGCTGTAGAATATTACAGATCCTCATTTTCATACAACACCTTTTCCTCATTCAAAATATTTGACTATCCAACTTTAGTAGCTACGTGCCTTATACATGCAAAAACTCCCTTAGAGAATTAAGGAGATACCTTCAGCTGGAACATCAGATACATGACATACAACACCAACAAGGGCCAAGAGTCAGACATCCTTTAAGAACCCCCACCCAATTTTAACCAAGTAGTATTGAAAAAATTACTGTTACCATGCAGAGCTATGGCTTCACGGAAGGGTTGCAAATCAGTCTCTACAGATGAGCTAGTTTCTGTTGAAGTAGCTCGGTTAGGGGATACTACAGTCAGTCTTGGGGGAGCTCTAGAATTTCTTGGAGGAGGAACTTTTCCACACAGGAAGCTGATCAAGTCTTCTCTACGTATAGTTCTTCTGCGTTTTTTAACCCAAGCTAACACATCCTTATTCCGACGCTGATAGCCAATCTGAATTCCTACATCAAAGCTTCGCTGATGGGCATCCACACTTTCTGCAAGAAGACAGAAAAAGTTTTCTTAGTAAGCATTATACATGGAACAACGTATAGTATGGCACATCACTGATATGCCTTCCTGTCAACCATGAGACAGAAGTAGATCTTCTACAGGTTACTGTAATGCAGCACCAAGTTAGCTATAACAAATTAGCTAGTATTGAAGGTGAGTCACATTAAACCTGAAGGCAATATTAGCTAAAAAAGTTCCATCCCTTTTACAAATCAAGAAGTCAACATCAACTCAAGCACCACCTAAATACCATTTACTTTACTTCAGGTCAACACTACAGCACTGTTTACGAAATCATATCACAGTACTGTGAAGAAAACACACTTTGAACCTGTCAGTCTGAGGAAGGTACTTAAATCACACTCTTAAAGTGCATCAGTAAAGGCAAGAAACCCCACAGAAACAAAAGGAATAGCTTCTTTTCTTCATTTGGATAGGTAAAGAATTTTCAGAAACACTCAGATTTCTTTAGAGTCCCTCTAGTTTCATCTGAATTCCAGGTGCAGAGACAATTGACATGAGGCCATAGTTTTGAAGCTATTTAGAACACAAGCATCCGCAATGCCTTCCAGTTAGGCAACATACCATTTACAAAGGAAGTTAAAAAAAATTTCCTTCCCCATTTAAGATCCCATTGCAAATTTGTTATACAAAAGCTTCAGACAGATATTATTTGCAATTAGTCCTACTACAAAATGCAATTTCATTCTCCATTGATGTAATTGGTCACCTGTGCTCATCAGTTATAACTGTGCCTCTAAGAGGCCCTCTTAAATGCCTGCTATTATATTGCTCTCAAACTTCAGTAAGTACATTTCTGGCTACTAGTTTAAGCATGAGTAAATTTCAGAAAACAGTAACAGGTGAGACAAACCATATTCTCTACACAATTACACTCATCTTTTGTTTGTCAGATTTGTTATCAGAGCTTTGCCAACAGCTTTTTCAGCTTTATGAAAATTAGTGGTGTTAGTCTTTTAATGGAGCAAGAGCTTCAACATATTTCCATAGGTTTGGTTTTTTTAAAATCTGGCAGAGCTGATTAAAACAGCTTTTTATATTCTTGCTTTACTAATGAAGTCCAACACAAACCATTTACCCAGAACAATATTAAGAGATTTAAGAAAAGCTGTCCAATATATTGGTTTACAGGTAAATAGCAACATACACATCTACTGTAGGTTTCTCACACTCAAAAGACCAAAAATAATCACTATTAAACACTGTTCTTAGATTCACAGTCTAAGGCACCACTGCATTGTCCACAAGACAGCACTAAAATCTACCCTATCATAGACCTGCACTTCAAACATAACACAACCTACCGAAAAAGAAAAACCATCTCAAACTGATCATAGCTAAATCTTGGGGATTTTGGAATACAAGTTGTACAGGTATACACAGAATACATGTCACACGTTAGTTACTTCCATGCACTCTAAGAGTATTTTGTCTATGCTGCTTTGTAATCAAAAGGCTAGCCAATTTACAAATGCTAATTCCTGTGAAAGCAATGGCAACATGACAGATTATTCCTCCAGCCATTTTATATTCCACAGCAAAGGCTCCAATGCACTCACTAGCAAAAGCCACCCAAACACCTCGGCCCTAATTGGGAAACTGACAATATTCCTTTAATCACTTCCTGAAATACCAGGAGAAAGTCCTTCTGAATGGTGAGGAGCCCAGCTTTATGTCAATAACCTGCTTTCCTTGTATAGGAGACTGCTTTACGAAGGATTAACTACGAACTAGTTACGAGGTCACACACACTGACTACTGATGTAGCCTGGACAAATTTCAAGCATCATCATTCTGGGGAAAAAAAAAGATTTTTATGGTAAGAGCTACAACTACTTTGTTTACAAAGTTAAACTGGAAAAATGTAAGCAGTCAAGTTGCCTACATCCTGAAATTACTAAGTCAAAACTAACACAACCATTCAGCTTTTCTTTAATAAAAATAAGGTAATTTGTAGGCTCACAAGTCTCACTCTAATATATGCTTAATGCTTTCTCAGTGGCCTTAAGTTCTAAATCCTACATCACAAGCCATGCCTTCACTTGTTTAGTGCAATCTGGAAGACAATCAAACACCTTTAAATAAGGCCTCTATCAGCAGCACCAATCAAATTCATGATCCAAGACCTTCAGTGTGGTGTGATATTAAACTTTTAATCCATTTTCAGAAAAAAGCTAACATTCAAGACATCATGGTATTCTCCTTATGCACTATTCTTCATGTAGCTCTTGTTAAAAGAATTTTGATGCCTCAAAATTCCAACCATTTATCAGATCAGAAACCAGCTGACAGGGCAAAAGGCAGTTTGTGCTGTTCAGTTTAACACATCAAGTATTTCTGCAGTGTTTTGACAGAGTCCACAAAACACAAACATCACTGAGTATGTGAGAAACAACAGGAGATTTTTAAAGACCCATGCTCATCACCAGGGAATGCAAATTCACATTAAGAGACTCCAGCTTGCCTTGTATGCCAGTGCCTAGATGGTTCTACCTGTGTTCTCAACAAATTTCTACCCACTTGGAAGTTAATTTAAAATTGAAACATGGCAGTTCTGAGTAACTGAGGTACCTCAGCACTTCTTAAAGATCTGTTTTAATAGAAGATTTGTTTCAGGTACTGCTTTTTGAAGTATTACATTACACCTCACTAAAGACAGCTTCCTACTTTAATTCTAGTTTCTCTGATCACCACATACATCCTCTTCTGTTAATCACATTATTGAAGAAAATAGGGCTCATTTTGCCTACAAAGTACAAGCACAAAGTACAAGTAATCAAGTGATTTAACCAAAATAAACAGCTAAAGTCTTCACAGTAAAGATATTGTAAGCATTTATAAAAAAAGCCTATAATTATTCCAGACAACACTACCTGCTGCTACTCTGGCACCATGCTCAAGTGACTTGTGTCCCAGACCATGTTCTACTGACCCACTCCCTCAGGCCAATACTTTTTTACCCTTTATGTGATGTGCTGCCCCTTTAGACCACCTGACACATACACAACATCCAAGTGCACTTTCTGCCAGAGTCAAGTCTCTGGCAGTGAGGGTTATGCACCTACATTTCCTCTGTGCTCTGTCCACATCTGTTAGACACCTGGTCAGCCATTACAAACATGTTGCTAAGTTCAATTGCTTAAAGCAAATCCAAAATGGATAAACTGGGACAAATTAAAGAACATGCAGGCAGAACTATAGATAATGCTGTACAGATCAAGGGAAGGAAAAAACACAGCTCAAAAATCAAACTACAAGTCAGAAAAACAACTATTTGGAACTTTTTCCTTCCTAGGCATGGAAGATACCACACTCTGCCAATTTAAGCCTCCACTGATACAGGTATCATTTTTGTACATTGAACTAGAAAAAACTGAATGATTCTTCTGTGGACAAAAATTCTTGTGACAACCTAAAGAGCAGAGTTCAGAAACAGAGACTGATAGAAACACACAGTAAAACAGCACAAAAGCACAGCCACATGCAGAGTGCACTGTTATCAAGGTTTTGGCTAACACTGCTTTCTTACAGCCACCCTGGACATAGTCATAATGACATTCTAGTGCTTAAAATAAACTGGGAGGCTGACTTAAGAAGCCTTACTGTCACAAGAGGATAAAACTTTGTCACATTACATCTATGCAGAATTTTACAAACACTAAACCCAGCTTATGCTTCACCACAAATGTACATGTATTATACCAATATCCCAACATTTAATATACCATGAAAGAGACAAAATGCAGGACATTTTTTGCACTCTTCCCTCGAATTCATGACAGCAAGCCACACATTAAAAAACATCCTTTTTCAAGGGGCTTGAAATAAAACAGCTTTTAAGTTCTTAGTCACTGACATGAGGCAACAGAAAAAGATTCAGCTACCATCAGCTAAAGTGGCCCAGGGAAAACTTGCAAGATTCAGGAAGCAGTCTCGGGTTAGATTTTATCAGGGTGAATAAGAGACATTAACAGGCCCTGCTTATGAGTAAGCCGGGGCAGGAGGCACGGCGGGGCCCGGCTTGGCCCGGCAGGGAGGGCTGCTGGGGCGGGGGGGGGGGGGGCAGCCCCTTACCTTTGTAGAGGTTGGTGACCGCAGTGGCGGCGTTCTGGAAGGGGACCCAGAGGGAGAGACCCGGCTGCTGGCACACCCGGTCTGCAGGGAGGGAAGGACACACGCTGTTTATTTTGGAGTCACCAACTCCGAACGGCCATGTTAGGTTTCGCCATTTTGTTCCACCTTCCAAAGGCAACTCGGGATCAGGGCAGCCAAGGGCAGGCCGGCAGCGGCCCGGTCCGGGGCGGTGGGGCGAGGGCAGCGGCGCCCCCAGCCCGCCGGGGAAGCGCCCTGCCCGGCCCCCGCCGCAGGCCCCGCCGCACAATGGGGCCGGCCCCTCACTTCGCCATTTTGTCGGAGCCTCTTCCCTGGGCTGGGCGTCAGGAGCCGCCGCCGGCGGCAGGGCCGGGCTTCCCGGCCTGCCCCCACCCTCCCCGCCCCCGCAACCCGCCGCTCCCCGGCCAGCCGCGGGGCTCGTCCCCGGCGCCCTCCCGCCGCGGCCGCTCTCCGCCGGGGCGTCCGGCCTCCCCGGCGCCGGCAGGGCCCCTCCGCCCGCCCGGGCCGCGGGGGCCAGGCCGGGCCGAGCTGCAGCCTGCTCGCCAGATCCGCGAAGGGCAATGTCCGGACAGCGGCCGCGGTTCCCCCTCACGCCATTTTGTTTTCCCGTCTGCCTCTATGGACGGGCGCGGAGCCCCCGGGCCGGAAGCCCGCTCCTCCCCCTACCCGGGCCACTCTCGCCGCCACATCCCCTTTGTGACGCCGCGGCCCCGGTCCCACCCCACCCCCAGTGGCTCCGCGGCCTCGGCGACCCCCCCCAGCCCGCCCCGCCGCGCCTCAGGGCCCGGCCCCAAACCCTCCGCACTCGGGCTCCGCCACCCACAGAGCCGCGTCCCGCCCCAGCCGTGCCCCCCCGCCCCGCCGCCCCCCTTACCCTTGTAGAGCTGCGCCACGGCAGTAGCCGAGTTCTGGAAGAGGTGCCAGAGCTTCTGCTGCTTGTGCTCGGGCTGCGCCGCCGCCTCGTCCTGCAGCTCCGGGGCCAGCGCCTCCTCCTGCTCGGCCTCGGCCAGGCACTGCCGCTCCCACTTGCTGAACCAGTGCTCGGGCCCGTGCTCCTGGATCTCCGCCTCACCCTCCTCCTTCTTGTCCTCCATCCTCCGGCCGGCTCCGCGTCCCTCCCCACCACCGCGCAGGCCCGGCCCCGCCGGACAGCCGCGCTCGCCTCCCCTCCGCCGCAGGGCCGGCCCTACCTCACCCCCATACTCCCGGGCCGGGCCCGTCCCTCCGCCGGCTCCAAACACACTGAACGCCGGCGCCGCCCCGAGCGCAGTAAAAGCCCGTCGGAGACGCCTGAGAACGTGCTGCCGCCCAGCACCCACCCCCGACACCCGACTGGCCACCGCCACCCCGGCACCGCCGGTTTGAAAGGCAATCTCGGCTTTCATTGGGCCGCCCGCACGCCCATCATACGTGACGTCCTGGGGAGCGGGCCCGAGAGCAAGATTGGTTACGCCGTCACACACCCGTGCGCAGAGGGTGGCTGCAGCCGGGCGCAGGCGCGGTGGCCGCCCTCGGCGCGGCACGGCCCCGCCCCCTGGCCTGATGCGCCGGGGCCTGAGGCGGCTCCGCCCGCCGGCGCCCCTCTCCCCCCGCCGGCACCAGGGCGGGTAGGGGCGGGCCCGGGCGGGGGCTCGGGGGGCCTGGGGCCCCGCACGGCCGTAGCGGGGCTGCGCGGGCCGGGCCGGGCTGGGCGGGGCGGGGCCGTGCTGCCATCTTGGCGCTGGGCCCTTCCCTGAGCGGGGCGAGGCGTTGCCCCGCCTTGGGCTTCCCCGCATCCGCCGCCGGTGGGCCGAAGCCCGGGGGCTAACAGCCGGACGCCGCGCTGCCCTCCTGAGGGGCACGTCCTAGCCCAGGAGGCGGCTTCCTCCGCCTGGCCAGCGGCCAAGGCCGGCACCAGGCCCGGGGGAAAATGGCTGCCGCGCAGGGCCGGAGGGCCGGTGCTGAGCCAGGGCTCCGGCGCCTCAGGGGGCGAGGTGTTGGCCGGGAGGTTTGCCCTGAGAAGGCAAACCCTTGCGAACCCTTTTCTAACGTTTTTACACCTTTATCCTATACCATTTCTCGTAGTCTATTTGCACCGTACCAGGCAAAATTCTAACAAACGGCAAGATGGAAATCACAGTTGCTTTGCACGTGTTCAAACCAGTCGTTTACCTCACGATCTCTTCAAAATGCTGCTGTGAAAATCATCTTCCTAACTACTCCTTTCAATCAAAGCAAATGTCCCCCCAGAGCCAGCACGTGAGCTGAGCCATGAATTGGTGTAGAAATACCGATCAGCTGGTGAGTGCCTTGAGTTGCTCTTTCTGTCCTCTATAAAATACTCTCATATATCTATAAAATATTCTTGGTTTTTTGTTGCTCTGATGCAAAGGCTGGAGGTACCTGCAGCAGGTTTTTGCATCACTCTCCCTACTCTGCAATGCCACTGCTGCATGTGCGCAGCTGGGCTTCAGGTCAGCTCTTTCATATTATTAAAAACCAGTGTTACGCATAAACTGGTAGTCTGGTATACCCATCCCATTCAAACCCACTGGATGTTAGAAACACAAGCTTTATGGACTGTTTCTTCCGCTGACAGTCTATTTTATTTAGTCAGTACTTGTTCCCCTTTTGAACTTGGATCTTCATACAACTTCCCCAAAAGTACAGGAATTCAAGCCTAAATCAGATGCAGTGGGGAAAGAGGTGGTATGAGGAAATAATTAGAACTGTTGGGGGATTTTTATCTCTAAGGAGAACTGAAAATTGAAGCTGCAGGCTCCTGTCTTTCCTAGATTGCTGAGACTACTAGGGACCTCCTGCTTGTGGGCTATGCTGTGGTACTCCATGTGAGTAGAAGGTGTGAGAGTATCTACTTCTGTGCACGTGTTCTTAAACTGAAGCTGTGGCATTGGCTTTTTAACATATTTCATAACACTAATGCACATACACAGAGGCATGGATATTCTGTTCCTTTCTAGGTAAAGCTCTGTCCAATCCTTGTTTAGGATTAGGAACCTCAGCAGGTTTAGGAGTAGTCCTGGGTATAAGCTATTGGGCTTTTATGAATGTACAAAGATAGCATAGAAAAGAAAGGACAATAAATGAAAATTGGGTTTGTAAATCATATATTGATCAGTAGGCCAGTAAGTATGTATTGTGGTGGAACATGGATTTTTCTTCTCTGCAACTTTTTAAGGAAAACTAAGAACAGAAGAGGAAGCTATCTTCTCTATTGAGTAGGATTTCTTATAAACTACCTACAACTCGGAAGTGTTAATTCCTTATGCTCCTAAATTGTTAAAATTATGAAAGACATCAAATGGGAGTGTGTGATGAGACTGTGTTCAAGTAATTCTCTGATAAATAGGGTACTTAAATCCATCTGCCTCATCAAAAGGTGAGCAGAAATGCTCCTGTCAACCTCACTGGGCTTTGCAGAAGCTCTCTGTAAGATCTGTTAAAGTTACTGTGTGGAGCTTAATGTAGGAGGGGCCATGGCTATCTCTGGATTTTGTGTACCACACATCTGTTTTTCTGAATATTTCTAAAGAGTTGCATAACGCTGGCAACTGTGAAATAAACAGTTGGTTACTGCAATACAATGTCGTGTTAGTCATGATTTATCAAGCACACAGTCCTGAAATTTGGCTATGACACCCATTCAGTATAAACCAAGCAGGGAGTTGTAATGCATTACTGGGTAATCCTGGGTAACAGCATAGCACCCGAATTTCCTGGTTCTCAGAAATACCTACATCCAATAGAAACTGCTGAGATTTTAAAAGGGCTGTCTACCTTTCTACGCGCATTATGCCAAGCAGGGTGGGTAACGTTGGAGTTGTATTAATTGTTTTTACAATTTTCTGAAGTGGCCATTGGTGATTTCTGGGCCAATAGTGTGGAGAGGCTTAGCACAGCTGAGAACTGAGATAGTGAATTTTAAAATTAGAAAAATTATGTAATTTCTTGATAGAATGGGTTGAAAACCTTTAACTTGGTCTACAGACTTCTTTATGCCACTTGAAGATAGAAAGGTTGTTAGGGACCTGGGAAAGGAGCCAAGCAATTTCTGGGACTAGAAGAATAATGAACCAAAGGAGTCCTGCAGGTAGAGAAGTAGCCTTAAATGGAGAATGAAGGCAATATTGATTGACTTTTCTTGGGTAAATTGTGGAGGAGGCAGCAAAGGAGAGAAGAAAAAGGAACAAAAACACCATGCACAAAAAGCTGTTAATGAACCCAAATGCTCTTCTCCCTGATCCCTCCAAGAAGCTTAGTGCCTGTATCCTCTGAGCAATACTTATTCACCAAACAATTTTTCCTCCCTGTAAATAAAGAAGTTGTTTCATACGAATCCATTTTGACCTGCCATCAGTGGCCTGGAACAAACACAGCTGTGCTGATTTTGGTTGCTGGTAAGCGACATGTTGGCTAGAATCAAATGCAAAAATATTAGGAGAGCAGTGGTGTATGCATGGCGAATGTGGCCTCTGAGTAATCTTGGTGTTTTGCCTCTTAATTTCCCCCACGGGAATGCTGTAGTGATGAGAGCAGTGTGGCATCCTGACTGAAGTCTCAGGGGAGATAATTACTGGAGCACGATGAGGGTATGCTAATTGTAGTAGGCTCTGAAGCCTTGTTTTATTCCCTTACGCAGACTTGTACTGGGAGTTGAATTTAATGATAAATAAAGGAAAATATTTTTTAGATACGAAAATATGAAATTGGGGGAAGAGAAGGGTTTATTGATAATACAGTCTATTCAAAATGAACACAAATATTTTAAAATATCTGAATGGATAGATAGCTGAATATAGACATGAGAATGTTTTCACAGTGCTGCGGCCAAATGTACGGATACTTGTACAAAAGAACTTTCACGATAGTTAAAGACACTGGAGGAACTGAAGGGAGCAGGTATGCATTTCACCAAAAGGAAAAAAAAAGCAGGCCTGAGTGACAATATTTTAATTTCTTGTCACCATTTTGTCCTTTAGGATCAGACCCCAGGTATGCTGTCCTCCAAAAAACAGGTCAGCAGGGAAGGGAAATTGATCAGCTGGAAATTGTAATGTTCCTCAGGCAAAAGTTTTCAGCCCAGGTAAAGCTGAAGTGGTATGCCTGAGCAAGCAAGCAGCAGGTATCTATGAGAAGTCTGGTTTGCAGAGAACAGCAGTGCACTGACTGTTGCATGTCACATAATCAAGAGGGTTTAACCTGTTACTGATGCGATGAATTTGGCTTTTATGTATATTGGCTTGTTACTGCTATTTCCCACTGGAAAACCTGAAGATAGAGCAGCCTTAGTGGTAACACTTGACCAGTCTGAAACACAAACTGATTGACAGAGGTCAATAGCATCCATGTATGTGAGGGTTTGTTATGGTTGAAAGAGCCTCATATTCTCCTTTTTTGGAGTCATGGGAAGTAGAAAAGAAACGAAATAGGATAAAAGATTTCTTTTCCAATATGTGCTCCCAGGTAATGGTACGGGTAGGTTCCCAAAACCAAAACTAGATAAGCACTTCAAAAAGGCTATCTCTAAAATGTTGATAACCTTAAATAAAAAAAATGAATATTGCAACAGTGTCTGCATCCTTGCTGCAATTTCCTAGGAGCACTTTAGAAGCAGCACTTCTAAGACGATGATCAAAATGCTGTCCCATAAAAAGCCACTGGAAACTATGTGGCTAAAGCTTGGCCAATTTATTTTTGCCTAAAAATCCAGAGACTTTTTGCCCTCAAATCCGTGCTGAGTATGAGAAGGAAAGCGGTTTGACTCTCTGGGAACAAGATTCTCAAAACCTCATGTCAGAGCTCTGATATCAAAATAATTAAAAAATCCAGACAAGGAGCAAGACTCCCCTTTTTTGAGAAAGACTACATGACTACACCAAGATACAGATCATTTACGTGTGAATTCAAACTCTAGCAGAAAGAGTAGCAGACATAGTTTTCGGTTTTGCTTGGTAGTACCTTACTATTTTTTAGTTCCACTGAAATAAATGGTATTTCTTGCATAACAGGATAAAGCACATAGTGAATGTGCAGTTGTCCTCCTGCTCAGTACTTCAGAGCAGCCTAATCTTTCTTCATGCCTTAAGAACTGCTCTGAAAGAACTCTGCTTGTCCGTAACACTTCTCTAAACAGCTTTTTTTTTTCCACCAGATCCAAATCACTAGTGCATCATCGAAAATAAAACCAGTTTCTACATAGCACATTAATTAAGATTCATGAACAAGGTCCTATTGCCGTGGGCTGTATAGAAATGAAAGAATGCTGTGGAGGACTAGCAATTAAAACACAAAGGAAGAAAAAAGTGCATATCATATTTACATGGTATACGATGAATGAGCAGATGACTATTCCTTCGAATAACACAACCTTACTAGTCTGTGCATAAGCTGGTATTTCTGTTGTCAGTAGTAAGACAGATCTTGAAGCTGAATTTAGTTTGGGAGCTGTGCTATGGTTAGTATAACTGTTGGCCCAATATGTAAATTTTTACCCAAAATTCAATCCCAAAGCCATGTCCAAGGCTGCAGGAGAAACAATATCCAATAATCTCCAGCTACTGCCGGTCAAAGTCTAACTGTAAAGCATCTTAATCACTTACTGAAAGTTCATGACTGTCCTATAAAGTGAAAAGGCTACTGAGTAAATGAAAGACTGGGAAAGAAATCATTGTGGGGGGGTCATCTCAGTGGAGTTTCCTTTGCTTGCAGAGTAGATTACTTGCTCCAGTGCCTTCACAAGACAGGAACCCAATGCTTTTAAAAATCCTTAATAAAGCATAAATGAAAGTAGAAGTTCTCCATGCGATCCTGTGGTGTGATGTTGCGATATTTGGTACTATGCAAATTGCTGCAGCTGGCAGGTGCGTTGCCACTTACTGTCATTTATTAGTTGAAGGAGCAGCAGGATGCCAACGGTCTATAGTAGGTTGCCTGCATGCTCCCAAGGGCAGTTATGAATCACTTCAGCATTTAGCTCCCCTCTTTTTTCAGAGCATCACAGACTATAAAAGAAAAAGTAGCTTGCTGTATCACTCTTTGCAGAGTGTTTTGGAATCACAGATTGAAAGAGTGTTTTTAAGTCAACCCTGTGCTCAGAGAATTTTTTTTGTTTCTAGGCAGAATGTCCCATGCCAGTAGATTTATTTTTGAGTTGTCAGCTTACCTCCATACATCTGGTAATGTCACATAACCCACCGCTTCTGAAATCAAGATACAAGGTCATAAGTAGGGCATTAGTTTACTACATAGCCTTGTTGGGTACAGTCCTGAGAACATTCATTTTATACTGCTGGAGTTAGCTTTGACAAGCAGGGATCTCATAATCTTTTTATACCTGATATTGTTGCAAATGAGAATAAATGTCCTCCTTTTATCTAGTAGCACACACTAGTCCTACAGCTGAGCCTATCTCAGCCTCATTGACTACTCACAACTGGACTAAATGCACATGAACAGGAATGCAGGAGGGTCTGATTCAGTTGTGCCTACAGAGCTCTGTAGGAAACGTTTTTAGCAGGAGTAGATGGCTGAATAAGCCATGAAAAGCAAGCTCCCTGATCAAACCTTTGAGGCTCCGCAGAACCCCTGCTGAAGGTATTGAATATTTTGCTTGCTCAAGGGCAACTGAATTTGAACTTTTTCTTTAAAAGAGCAAGTGGGTATATTGTGCACAGCTGTGCATAGAGGTAAGTAGTAATATGAACAGAGGACAGACATCGGATCTCGGATTCCAGCTTCAATAGAAATGTCCTTTCAGTTCTTGACCAAATTATTTATTTCAAAAAGTACATCTCTCCCCTCGTTCTTCCAATCAGCTGACTGGAAAAAAAATCAAACCACCTACTCCCATGTTGTAAGGACTAACTGTTCGAGTTTAAAGCATTTCAAGTGCTAAATATAATATTTGCAGTTCTGCAGCTCGGCTATTGGAGGATCCAATAGCTGTTTGAATACCAGTAATCTCTTGGGACCCTGGCCAGGGAAGACTTCTTTTGGTTTGTGTGGGAGTAGGAGGCACAGCACTCCCCAGAATGGGTCCTCTAGCTTCTCTGCTTATTTCTCCACCTATACACTTCTATTCTGTAAGAAGTGTGGAATTAACACCTGCCCTTCAGGGCACCCTGTAATGTCAGTTCTTTAAAATCTTCTAACAACTTGTACTGATCAAACAGGACATGTAGTAAACTGGGGATGGTAATAGTCACTCGGTCTCAGTGGATGATGTATACGGTTTCTTTTCTGGAATGCCTGGTTTTCTAGTTCAAGGACAATAAGGGTGATGTCCTATTGACTCCATAAGTGCTTAATGAAATACCTTCTTTCACCAGGAAGATTGCGTAAGAACAGATTTTTGTCATGAAGTGTTAATATTTAAAATTAAACATAATGAAAATACAGAAGAATACAAGGTTTAGCCGACAAGTTCTGGATCAGTAGATGTAATCTGACATTATCACCTCTAGCTGCCTGGCTGGCATGTGCCAGAAGCCACAGCCACGGCAGCAGGGGTGGCAGGGCTATGTGTGAGCCCCAGCGTCAGCTACCATGGTGCAGCCCAGTTACTTGGTCTAAAATCACTTTGATCAGGGCTCAGGCTGTGAACTAAGCCCCCTCCTTCATGGTGGGAGCTAGTTGCACAGTGGAGGAGGGTAATGTGAAGAAAACAACTAGAACTTCATCTCCAACCATTAAGTCTCTCCGAAACGCACCATAAAGAGTGAGCGCTGGGCCCCAAAAGGTTGGTGTTTGTTGGTGAAGAAATTGGAAAGACTCCATTTGACCCCATTTTTCAACAACTCTCTGCAGCGTAACTGAGATGCTACTCATTTTTCCTGTTGCTGCTGTTTGATGGAGTAGAGGAGACTTTAAGTGGCACTGGAGCTGGGACTCAGGCTTCGAGTGCTACTTCAAGACCTGAATATAACAATTTCCTTTGAGAAGCAAGGGCAGGGAAAGATTGGTGTTGCAGAGAGTGGAAGCATACTCTGATGGGGCAGTTTTCTGGGTTGCTATGGTGAGACTATGTCCCGCTGTGTTCTGTTGTAACAGCCTTAGAAATACAATGGCTAGAGTCTATTCCAGTGCAGATTTATGAGGATGCTGGAGCACTTACTCCACAGCATATTTTTCTTCCCCCATCACTATAGTCAGTTGTTGTCAACAAATGTTTGTAACTCTTCCTGTATTTTACTCCTGGGAATAAAACAGAAACAGACCCTTAAATCCAATAAACATGGAAATGGGATAAGCTTCCTTTCTTTAAAAAACTTTTTTTTCCTGTATTTTCTTTGCCTTTTACTCCAGATCTGAAGTTCTGGTTCTGGCCTTGCAGCTTGAGGCAGTTTGGGTCATCTCTCCCTACTCTTACCACCCCAGCTCACCCCGTTTCATCTGATGAGAGATGAGGGCAGCATCAACCAAAATGAGGTTTAGGCAAGGTACAGACACTCACCAAAGTTTCTTTCCAGCCAAATTTTCCCTCCGTTTCTTTTATGTCAGCATTCGCAATTGTGTGCCACATACCAAACTAAATCAGATTGAAAAGAATTTTTATCTTATTGTGTTTTAAAAAAACTAGTTTTCAGGTAAATCCATTTCCTGAGCTGGCTAATTGGCCTCACGTGATGTGGAGATGGTGAGACAGAGCAGACTTGAATCAATACAAAGTCGTCAAGCAACAAGAGCTGAGTATTGTGTTTTAAGTTGTTCTTCCCTCTCTTGGATGAAATATTAACCATCTAACTTCTCCTTTAAATTGTCTTTTGGGGAGGAAACAGGATGGAAGAAGGTAAGGGAAGGTGGTTTTTTTAAACTTTGGCCTTCCCTAAGGAGAAAATATCTGCTTAGATGATGAGGAAATCATATATAATGCCAATACAACCTGTAGAACAAATAAGGCATGCTAAACAACTCTGTTTTAACTTATTTTTAATTCCCTGTGTCCCCACTAGGTGCACAGCTTCAGTAGTCAGTGTCAGCAGAAGCTCTGCCAGCCCCATGGATTATTGCCGTTGCCATCCAGGCAGGTACTTATCTTTATTAAAATACCCTTGTGCAAAACAGCAAGAGAGCGCCTGGCCTGTGGGTAGGTGCTGGAAGCCTAGCGCCCAATAGCCTGTGGGACCTGGAGGGGTTGCTCACACTGGGAATTTCCAGGCTTTATCATAGTTTGGAGGGTTGGGTTGGTTTTCTTTGCTGGTTTAGCTTCGTCAGAGGTTTGAAGAGACTGTACTTGACCACTCCTATCAGGACAAGTTTGGTAGCTTACTGTTTACAATGAGTAAAACCTGGCTAGAAAGTGATGTGTTTTCAGGAGCATCAGTTTGGTCTTGTTACATATTTTGTAAACTACTTTTAGATTCGGGGTTTTCCTATACCCTATACACCTGTAATAGTCACAGAGAGCAATGTGATCAGCTATTTGATATGTTTCCCTGCTTCTCATGAATTCTTACTGTTCTTCTGAAGTCATGCTTTGCTGCTATCACTTTTTTTTTTTCAGAACTGAATTGTTCTAGTCCACATGGCACATCATGTTTTCTATATAATGTTTTCTTCATTTTGTGGAGAATTATCATCACTTATCTCTTTTAAAAGGTGTCTTTGTATTTATTTCTGTTGTCTAAAGATCACTGTGCCCGGACCTTATCTGTGAATCAGTGGAAACAGATTGTAAAAATACATATGGGCTATGAAGTGTTTAAATTTCCTTGTCTGGAGCAGTCTTAGCGTCTTAGCTCATGATGTGCACAGCTGGCAGCTCTAGTTAAGTTGGGAATGAGAATGGTGGAGGAGAAGATATGTCTCAGTATACAGATACTGAACTATTTGGGAAAAAAAGCTGGTTAATCTGTTCTAAATAGTAATATGTTTCTCTAAATAGCCTAGAAGCATCACATTGAGTTAGAGCTGGGAAGGGAAGAGAGATATTGCTGGTTTTCATTTTGAGGGCTTAATTCTGCAAATACAAACTTCTATAGCTGTTTTATCTTAATTCATGAGAGTTAGATTATCCCTTGGCTTTATATTAGTGTATAGTATTTTATATTCAGAGATCTATAGTTCAGCAACTGTAATCAAATAATTACAGATGCCATTAGGTGAGTTATTGCACCAATCTGGGTGTATTTCAGTGGATGATAATTTAATAAAATTAGCACTTAACTTGTGGAGTCCTCTGCACATAAATGAAAGTGCTACACTTAAGCTTCCTTCATTAAGAAACTCAAGCCTTGATTAACAGGATCTGAACATCCCAACATTTAGAACTTGTTTTTCTAAATTTCTAGCCCCAGTGGCATTTATGAGAGGGCATCAAATTAAAAAAAATAGAACAGAAACTCCACATTTACACAAGCCACATGTGGGAGGGGAGATCGGAGCAGCGATGCCTCCTGCTCTGGCCGCACTACTGGAGCAGAGAACGTGCTGAGCAGTTATCTTCACCAGACCTTTGGATGGCAGGCACAGTCATACAAGCAGCAGGTAAAAGGGGAAAGGTCCCTCTGTCTATAAGTGCTTCCTCTCCACCCTTAAAGCTTGTCTGTGAAAGAGGTTGTTCATCAGGAAGGTCAGGAAGATAGTATATCAAAAACGCTGGGAAAGAACAACAAAGAGAAAGAAGGAAATGGATGCCGGAGTGCCTGTTAGTGTTCCTCTCCAGTGTCTCAGACAGGGACAGAAGGTTCAAGTCTAAATATGACAATGGTTACCCCTCACAATGAACTTTGTTCATTGAAATTCAGTGTCTTTGCCATATATGGTGTAAGTCATATAGCTTACAGTAAATGACTCCTTAATGTGTGGCCACTGACAGCAGGGACACAGGCCCTGCAGCTGCAGAGCAGTTGAATCTCTTTAGGTGTTGCCTTCAGAAACTGCTGAGGCAGCCTGAGATATTGTCTCTCACCTTGCCAAATCCCCTCAGTCTCTGAGTGTTCATATCCTTCACCCATACCCACTGTAAAAAGTCAGAGTGTTTAATTTATGCGGCATCCCCAGGGACAGAAGCTGGGACAGTGAACCTGGTGCAGATCAGGAGCATCCACTCCATCCATTCCTGCAACGCTGCTGTGGGGCTGCCATCCTCTGGCTGGAGCCTGCTGCAGCCGTTCAGGCAGTGAATGTTTGCATGTGAGAAAAAATGCGCCTGAGCTTTCAAAGGAGACTGAAACAGTGAAGGATCTCATTGCAAATACAAGAGAATCGAAATAAAAGGATTAAAGAAACTAGTGGATTCATTGCCAGCATTACAGTGGTCTGGATGCTTCTGACTTAGGAATTCCCTAAGGTCCCACTACAAAGCCTGCATGAGTAGGGCAAAGGAGGCTGACATCCATCTCAAGCAGCAAGACAAGTAGAGAGCAGCTCTTCCCAGGTGCACTCTCAAAGAGCAGTGGCTTACGGACTTTCTGAGTCCAAGGTTTCATCCATTTTCAATAATAACTGCCTGTTAATTTAGACTGCTGATCTGTCCTTTTATAATAAAACCAAAGCTGTTGGGAAATTATATACTATGGGATTGTTTTCTGCAAACTAGGCTGTAAGTAGCTTTTTTCTTTCTGTCTGGCCCAGGTGTGAGTGACACTTTGGCATTCCAGAAGGATACTGCTATACCGAGGTGTAAGCATGGGGACTCTGCCCTCCGGGACACTTGCCACTTCCCGGTATAAAACTCTGTGGCTGAAATTCTCTGCTCTGTGATAAGCAGAAAATCACGCAGATTTTCATAATAGTGTTTCAGGTAAGCAAGGAAAAATAAATTGGAATTCTTGATCAAGCTGTTTTTGAAGCACTACCCTATTTCTGGGTTTAAATTCCTTCTCATTCTTGGCCCCATCCTTGGATGTGGTCCCTCGCTTTCTATGCTTTGTATTGCTGTGTGCTATTAAGGGAATGTTATGGTAAAGTGAAAATCATATAAATACTTGGGGAAGAGCTCTTTGAGATGCTTCAGGACTTAAAGCGCTATGAATTTGCAAGCTCTACTAGTATGATCTCCTTTTAATGTATATATTTGTATCAAAATGTGGTATTTTCACACTCTCAGAAAATATGGTATTTTCTCTTCCTTCCAACAGGAATAGAGAGATGGTATCAGTCATCTGTATTTAAAATCCCAAAAGAGGAAGTTGCATATAGGAACTGGCATTAGGTAATGAGAGGGAAGATGCCAGTGATTCCTATTGATCCTCAAAGTGTGACCCCGAGCGAGTCCCTGAATCTTTCTGTGCCTCAGCCTGTGATGCTGAGATGTGATTAGCGTGTGTACTTTATCAGCAAGGATGTTGTGCAAGTTATTTAATGAATGCTTGCAAATGATTTGCAGCATTTGAATGAAAGAGGCTGTGTAATTGCAAAGCACTGCTGTATTGTATAATTGCATATGTTGCAGGAAGCATGTGGCAAGCCACTTGCTTGCTCCCTGCTGAATAGCCCATGAACAAATGATCTTTTTAGTGCTGGAAGAAAAATCCTGTTACACTGAAGCGTAAGTGTGGATCCTCTGCATTTCTGGGAAGTTTACACTTTCTTGTATAGAACTCAGTGGTAGAAGTTTGCTGCTGTGTGCTAAGCAGATTTTCACAGTGGTACCTTCTGACTTGAAATTATTATTTAAGCGGTGAAAAATCTGTTAAACTCAGTAACTTCCATCTCAACAAGCAGGGAGAAAATATCACACTTGAAGCATGTTTCCATCAGGATTGAGACCTTGCCACTGGAGATATCTTTGTCCCAGAGAAGAAGTGCAATCCTTACATGTATATCGTTAGTCCTCTATACTCCTCACACCTCCAGCTGGAAGTTTATACCTGCAGATGTCTCTCATCTATCAAACAGTACTGAGCCCTTCTGAATGAATGTGTATGACAGCAAGGAAACTGGTCACTGGATCTCACTCAAGAGCCAGCATCCCATATTGCTTGTCTCTCCCTTTGCCACCTCTGACTTCAGGGCTGATGCCTTCCCTGATTTCCTGACCCCTGATGCACACTATACACAGCTCCAGCCAGGGCTTTGTCCTTCTGCCTATGTAAATGCAACAATTTGGTTTTTTACATTTGCACTAGAGTTCACAAACTTCAGCAGTGCAGAGAGGAACCAGTTCAGCTGTCACTTTTGCCACCAGTTTTTCTCCTAAGTGGGTGCCTTTATGCAGAGTGCTTCTGTTTTAAAACTTTACTGCATGCATCAGGTGGCTTTGGCATCTAAATAAAGACACAAAAGTATTTACTGTTAAAGTCTGTAGGAAGTGGTCCAAGGACCAGCCCATGTTGAGGAGATGAATTCTTACTAATTTGGCCTTTTCCCCCTTTAACACACCAGTTTTATTAAAATTTCCCGCTTGTCTTTTGAATCTTGCACTTACACTTAGAGAAGAGGCTGTGTGTGTCTTGCCCCATGCATGCTCAGCAGACACAGGAGTGCCACTCACGGCATTGTCCCCTGCGGTGGCAGCACTGGGAGACTATGGCAGGTTCACTGCCGAGCTTTGTTCCCCAGTGAATGGAAAATCCTCCATGGGGTCTTTATGTAGCTGCTTTCCTTTTGAAGGCACTGCGGGGTCAGTGCGTGTGTGTAGTCTGTTTATATTGGATGGCTACAGTGGTCATTTCACATGTGTGTCAATCAGGCTTGAAGAAGGGGTTGAGTCTGGCAGGGACAGAAAGGAGCTGGAGCATGTGCAGGATAGGTATGGCTGCTCCTACATGATGGGATCCTGCAAAGGCTACGTTTAGGGTGCATGCTGAATGAATATGGGGAGAGGGCAAGCATTTAAAACCCCTAGTGTATGATTACAGTTTCTATGGATATACAAGTTAATCTGCTCTAACAAGCATTTTGAACCCTCTTTTGGTCACTAGGAAAAAAAAATGCTTCAGAAGAACTGCCCCTGGATCCAGCAGAGGTTCCTTGGGCTCAGGGCAGCAGTCAGCAGTGGTGGCAGGGCAGGGTGGGGGCGGAGGACAGCAAGCCGGTACTCCCCAGCCCTTAGGGCAGAGCCGGCAGCAGCTCACTGCTTTGTAGTGCTGGGTCAGTGTCCACGGCCAGGCCCCTAACACACCACACAGCGCCTACATATTTCAGCTCCTCTTCTCTTTAAAAAGCAACAGGAAACCTTCACAGCAGTGCCCCACAGAAACAGAAAGCGGACAGAAAGTCACTTCTTGGTGCTGAAATATTCACTGCCACCTGAGCAGGCTCGACATGGGAAAACACAAATTTAAGGAGCTGGAGCCCAAGGCTTCTTCACAAGCTTTTCTGTGTTCACATAAACATTGATGCACTGGAGTGTTGGGTGCATAGTTTTTTAGTTTCTTTATATTTTATCTTCTTTTCACACTGTAGCAGCTGAGAAACACCATAGAGCTGAATTCTGCCTTTTCAGGACAGTGACCGCTCTGCAAACACCCCTCAACTTAGGGTTTAAAAACACTTTTTAAAAATTACCATGCAATTCATTTTGCTCCATGTGGTGGTATATGCCCATTAATTTTGAATGTGAATATAAAGTCCCCAGATTCAATTTAACCTGCTTCATTCCTCAGCAGGGATTTTGCTTGGATGGAAGGAATAAAGCTGCTGCCCACCCCTGGACACGAGCTGATTTTGGAGAGGATTTGCTAACGTTTAAGCTTTAAGGTAGCACAAAGACAAGAAGTTGGAATTGGTGTAGCCGTCTTAACTAAATTTAATTTCAGTCCATTTAAGGAACTACTAATGAGCTTAATTTGAATAAGCAGCCTTTAATAATAAGCCCAGATGTGCTTATGATTGTAGGTGATCTGGTTCTGTAATGGATGTTGAATTATTCTATGTGATTTGGGAAAAAACTCCTGAAAGAGATTTTTAAACAAAAAAGCCAGTTTTTTAGGCAGATGCCAGTTTAGGTGATAATCTGTAAATAATTATCCTTTGTACCACCGCAGTTTGGAACAACCATGACTCCAGTTTGACAGTTTGAGCTGTGCTTTAGACAATATGTTGTCAAAAATCAAGTCTTTGACTTTTTTTGTGAGTAAATGCATGCCTTGGGCAGTTTGTGATACACCTGGTGGGCTCAGTGGTGAGTCCCAGGGAAGTGCCAACTTCCCACCACTTGTTCTGATGCTCAGGTGAATTTGATGGGCTTTGCAGCTGATGGAGTTGAGACTTGGAAGAAAACTTGGCAAACACGAGAAGACTCTGGACTACAGAAGGCCTTGGGCTAACCTGAGCCCTGGCTCTTCCAGACACAAGAGCAGCGGTTCCTTGCTTGTGCTGGATCCAGCACCTGTGTTCAAACATATGCTCTGAAATGACCCAGCTGAAAACTGCTTTCTGTGCTGTAAGGCATTTCCAGGTGTGTACTGGCTCTTCAGGACAGGAGCTCCTGTGTGGTTTGTGCACATGTATTTGTGACCAAGAAGCCCTGGAGGAGGTGTGACAGCCCCAGGGACGGGATGCATTGAGCATCCGCAGTCCCATGGGATCAGATATCACCATGTTGTACCGCATGAGACAGACTAAGGGCCAGAAAGCTACTTAGCTGGGAAAAAACATGCACTTAAATGGGCAAAACTCTTTAATACCTTTCAAGACGAAAGAAATATGGGAAAGCATTTCAGATTTCTTCTTTCTGAATGCAGATCTAATTTTTTAGGCCAACTGAACAAAATGTCTGTGTAGAGAGCTCCAGAAGGAGGAACAAAAGTAAACTATAAATATTCAGCTCTTGATTTCAGGTTTTAATAAATTATGAGCTCTGGGAGAAGTGTTTTTTCTTTCAAATATCAAATGACTTGATTCATTTTATAATTTGGTTATATAGTGCTGTCACCTTCTATCTGGGTATAATACAGCAGTCTCTGGCAACGCTTTAAGATGACACATCCCAAAGGAAATTGGGTCCAAGGGTCTAATGAGGAACAATCACTCCCCCGTGAAAGCTGAAGTCTATATCTCTGTATCTGTATCTGTATCTGTGTCTATATCTATAAATAAAATTTTCTGCATAGGAAGGTCTGATGTGAGACACGATGTTCAAAGATTACTTGACCTATATAAAAATCACAGAGCACTCTGGTGACAGCCCCTGGTGCAGGGTGATGGGTAGAGGCTCATTCTGCTGCTGTTTGCATGCAGACCTGCAGCGCAGGCTCTGCTTGCAGCACTGCATTGATCAGGACTCTGCCACTCAGCTGCCTGCCAGCCAGCCTTGCACGGACAGAAGTCTGCCATCTGTGTTTCAGAAGCACACCTGGCACACCTGAATGCTCGCTGGAAGCCAGGCTTCTTGAAGATGTGCCTTGTGACCCAGCTGGCATCACTGGCTTTGATTGAAAATCTCGAGGTACAGACACCTTCTGCTCTAAATGACCTTATTGTGAAGTCAAAGCAGACTTAGCCTTGTGTAAATTGTTAATGCTATACTTTACTGATGTTTACCAAGAAACACATACAGCTACATGGTGTGGTGTATTGGCACCACCTGAGCATGCCTGATTCAATTAGCGATAGAAGAGCTATGATGTTTTGCTGGCTCAGACCACGCTCCTGAGCACGCTAGTAGAATAAACAATAAAGATTTTTTTCCACCAGCTTAAAAATTGCTGATTGTTTTTCAATCTTCAGAGGCAGTTTTCTGGACAGATGAAAATATGTGGGAGCTGAGCTCTCTCTGGGTGTTGGAGCACTCAGGCTGCTTAGTGGGAACCGAAGGAAGGAAACAACGTGAGTTCCAACTGTTTCACACACAGCCAATGGAAAGAAAACAATTCTGCTGACCATGTATGTGCTTGTCTTGTGAAGCTGAATTACAGGGGACTGGGAACATGCAATGTACTGTAAATTCCCTTTAGTTGTTAATGAGCTGGGTGTTATCCACTGCTGAGGAGGAAGAGGCCTCAGCTCTGACAGCAGCAGCATATTGGTATTTCTGAAGTCATGTCGCTCGCAGTGTGCCGTCTCACGGCAGCAGTGGTGGCAGAGGCTGCCGGTTGGCTCTGGACCGCTCTATGGGGTGCTAAGTCCCTTTTAAACTCTGCCTTTCCTGGTACGGCCATAAAAAGTGCAATTTGCCAGGCTAGGTGTGAAATACATGATGTGCTTGGGCAAAACCCCTAGATACCAGCACATAGTTATTATTTTAACATCTGAAACTGCAAGAGCTGTGCTCAGTGATTTACACCTGAAGCAAAACACTCTTAAGCAGTGAACATTCAAATGGCTGCTGAAGTGCCTGAATTAAAATAGGTGTGCAATATCAGGGTAGCCAAATATTCCTCCACCTCACTAGCTGGCGTCTGCAGGAGCAGGGCAGCTGGGGCTGCTTTGGCTGAATAAACTCTGTTTTGAGTGTGAGCAGTCGGTGGGTACTGTCTCTCTGCTGGGTGCCCAAAGTCTGGAGCAAGTGGTTGCCGTGAGGAGGAGCATTAGAAATTGCACGGTCTAGGGTATGTTCTGGGGGAATTTTTGCTAGAATAGATCATTGATAGATGGTTCCCTCCAGATAATGTCTTGCCTGGTGTTTGATAGGAACTTCACAAGCTCGCTGGCAGTGTGAAGAGAGGGCTGCCTGTTGCCAGCTGTCTGCTAGACCCACCTCGCAGATGTTCCCTTCCCGAGGGCAGGACATCCCAGCTATTACCGCGGGAGGAGCAGCCCATTCACCTGGGGTTAGGTGCCAGGAGCACTGGTTTGCTTTGGGCTGCTGGGCTGTGAGTCGTGACAGCTGCTCTGCAAACACCAGAGATGCCTCTGCAATCTAATAACATCTATAATCACTGGCCACCTCAAATTGGTTTTGGTGTAAGTAATTTGAATTAAATTGTCTATCTGTAAAATTTAATACGTCATATATTTTCTTAACTAACTCTACCTTAAATCCCTTTCAGACTTCCAGATTCAATAAAGGGATAAGACCATTGTCTCAAAGGGTATTTCCAGGAGTAACATGTTCATTTTAGAGATGTTAAGTGTGATATGGACAGTTAACACAAGCTCCCCCTGCTCACACGGCCGGTGTAGTCCTAGAAAGAGGCACAGTGTTCAGCCTCTACTACACCAGCACCACACTGGGTAACACTTTTGAAGCGGTGATGTTACACCAGGGAGCAACGTTTTCACACAATAACCTTGGTTTAATAATAATGGAGAACTAAGTCCAGCCTTAAACCAAACTGTCTCCCAAGTAATTTCCTGGGAAGAGCAGATCATTTGGGGGAAAAAAATCCATATAGTAAAATAAGCAGATACTACTCCTGCAGCATGTCAGAACATGAGAGACGTTTCATGGGCTAGACGAAATACTGGCAGGGTGAGGAACAGAGCCGTAGCTGCTACACTTCCTCCAGAGCCATGTTCACAGCTCACAGTCCTGCAACCTACATCAAGCCTCTTCTCTTACTTTGAGAAAATTGTTTCAATTCGCTGTTTTCCAGAATGTGCACAATCCCAGACCGGGAATATTTAACAGCACCAGGCACAAAGCTCTATAACCAAGTTATTTCTCGGTTTTGCTCCGAAGGCACGTGGTGGGCACATGTGTAAGCAATCAGGCTGCATGCCCACCATTCTTCACCAGCCTGCTGCTGCGCTGGCCTGCTGGGAGGAGAGGACAGCCAGCTGAACTGGTCCTGCACCACTCACACGCAGCTCTTTTTGCCTTTTCTCTTCCAGACAGCCACACTGTCAGAAGACTTGACCGAGCCAATGCAGGAGATTAACTTTATCTTGTGCTTTTGTCAGCAAATCTTCTTCTCCATAGCAAAGGTGCTTCCTGCTCACACAGGCACAGATCTGCTGCCTGCATGAAGGAATCGATGTTTCACTGACTGCTGGAGCTGTGACACAGGAGTTTGCTCAGTATATCCCAAAGCAACATGATCTCTACATGTGCTTTGAGGACCTTGTTTAGTAGCTGTGGAAAAGTGATTCTCTAACACAATGAGATGGCACGAGTGGGTTCTGCCCTGCTGGTCCCTGATTTCAAGAAGTTGGCTTAATTTGTGTTCTGACATTCTTTATTGACGGGAAATCTTGCTTCCAAGGCTGCTGCTTTCTTTGTATGTAATGTACAAAACATCTTCCTAATTCATGCACTTTGTAACTCATACATTTTCCTATTTTTCCCCAAGAATTATCTGTTATCAAGATTTTGAACTGCAAGACTTATAATTTGATACAGAAAAAAAACCCTAGTTGATAAACACCATTTTCATAGCCTGTGCATCTGTAAGGTTTTGTTAAACGCTCTGAACACTGCTCTGGGCAGCACTGCTGAGACACAGCTGGAAGGGCACTACTGGCTCTTCTCCTGTCCCCTGTCCCTGCCTGCCTGTGACAGCCGAGCCAGTAGGTTTCAGAGGGTATTTTTTTTAGCCTTTATGAATTTAGATGCCTACGGTTCCTTGATTCATCTCTGTTTATGTCGCTTGCAACTTTGTGGGAAAAATCGCTCTGGGAGTCCCTATATCCATATATGGGATGTGCAATCCCTAAAAGCACCGGGTGGTTCTTATCCACGCACACTTACCCAGCCCCTGCGCATTGATTTTAGTAACTTCCCTTGTACTCTCCCTGCTGCCACAGAAATCGTCTGTAATAGTTTCTATAACCGGCTCCGGTTCTTCCTGGCCTGGGAGAAACTTCACCCGGAGCTCACCCAGCCCTGCCAGCCGGGGTGGGGGAAAGGGGTCAAATACCGGGGGGAGCCTCGGAGCTCGTACCTGGGCGGGAGCCGCTGCTGCCCGCTGCTGCCCTCTGCTGCCCTCCTCTGTCCCCTGCTGTCCCCTGCTGCCCCCCGCTGTCCGCTGCTGCCCGCCGCTGCCCCCCGCTGTCCCCTGCTGCCCCCCGCTGCCCCCTGCTGCCCCCCGCTGTCCCCAGCTGCCCTCCTCTGTCCCCTGCTGACCCCGCTGTCCCCTGCTGCCCCCCGCTGTCCCCAGCTGCCCTCCTCTGTCCCCTGCTGCCCCCCGCTGTCCCCAGCTGCCCCCCGCTGCCCCCTGCTGCCCCCCGCTGTCCCCAGCTGCCCTCCTCTGTCCCCTGCTGCCCCCCGCTGTCCCCAGCTGCCCTCCTCTGCCCCCTGCTGCCCCCCGCTGTCCCCAGCTGCCCTCCTCTGTCCCCTGCTGCCCCCCGCTGTCCGCTGCTGCCCGCCGCTGCCCCCCGCTGTCCCCTGCTGCCCCCCGCTGCCCCCTGCTGCCCCCCGCTGCCCCCCGCTGTCCCCTGCTGCCCCCCGCTGTCCCCAGCTGCCCTCCTCTGTCCCCTGCTGACCCCGCTGTCCCCTGCTGCCCCCCGCTGTCCCCAGCTGCCCTCCTCTGTCCCCTGCTGCCCCCCGCTGTCCCCAGCTGCCCCCCGCTGCCCCCTGCTGCCCCCCGCTGTCCCCAGCTGCCCTCCTCTGTCCCCTGCTGCCCCCCGCTGTCCCCAGCTGCCCTCCTCTGCCCCCTGCTGCCCCCCGCTGTCCCCAGCTGCCCTCCTCTGCCCCCTGCTGCCCCCCGCTGTCCCCAGCTGCCCTCCTCTGCCCCCTGCTGCCCCCCGCTGCCCCCTGCTGCCCTCCTCTGTCCCCTGCTGCCCCCCGCTGTCCCCTGCTGCCCTCCTCTGCCCCCTGCTGCCCCCCGCTGTCCCCAGCTGCCCTCCTCTGCCCCCTGCTGCCCCCCGCTGCCCCCTGCTGCGGCCTCCTCTGCCCCCTGCTGCCCCCCGCTGCCCCCAGCTGCCCTCCTCTGTCCCCTGCTGCCCCCCGCTGTCCCCTGCTGCCCTCCTCTGCCCCCTGCTGCCCCCCGCTGCCCCCAGCTGCCCTCCTCTGTCCCCTGCTGCACCCCGCTGCCCCCAGCTGCCCCCCGCTGCCCCCTGCTGCCCCCCGCTGTCCCCAGCTGCCCTCCTCTGCCCCCTGCTGCCCCCCGCTGCCCCCAGCTGCCCTCCTCTGTCCCCTGCTGCCCCCCGCTGCCCCCTGCTGCCCTCCTCTGCCCCCTGCTGCCCCCCCTGTCCCCAGCTGCCCTCCTCTGTCCCCTGCTGCACCCCGCTGCCCCCAGCTGCCCCCCGCTGCCCCCTGCTGCCCCCCGCTGTCCCCAGCTGCCCTCCTCTGCCCCCTGCTGCCCCCCGCTGCCCCCAGCTGCCCTCCTCTGTCCCCTGCTGCCCCCCGCTGTCCCCTGCTGCCCTCCTCTGCCCCCTGCTGCACCCCGCTGCCCCCTGCTGCCCCCCGCTGTCCCCTGCTGCCCTCCGCTGTCCCCTGCTGCACCCCGCTGTCCCCTGCTGCCCTCCGCTGTCCCCTGCTGCACCCCGCTGCCCCCTGCTGCCCCCCGCTCTCCCCTGCTGCCCCCCGCTGTCCCCTGCTGCACCCCGCTGCCCCCTGCTGCCCCCCGCTGTCCCCTGCTGCACCCCGCTGTCCCCTGCTGCACCCCGCTGCCCCCTGCTGCCCCCCGCTGCCCCCTGCTGCCCTCTGCTGTCCCCTGCTGCACCCCGCTGTCCCCTGCTGCCCTCCTCTGTCCCCTGCTGCCCCCCCGTCCCCTGCTGCGGCCACCTCAGGGTCCAAACCAGGCACCACAGCTGGGTATCCAGGGTCTTCCCAGGTCTCATGGAATATCCGCAGATCATGCATGTCCCCTGAGTCAAATGCTGCCTATGAAAAGAGTATTTCTCTGGTGATTTTGAAATGATTTCTCACAACTTCAGGCTAAGACAGATTTCCTCATTTCTTTAGCTTAGTACTCACCTCTAGGGAAGGAGAAGGGTGGTCACACTTCTCTTTAGGCTTCTATGTACTGACCTTTCAGGGTTTTTTTTATAGTTTCAAAATTGACCCAAAATATATTTGGAAATTCCTACAAATCACACTTCCTCCAAAATAGATCCTGCCTAGCGCTGTGTGGGTTATTACACCATCACCCCAGGCACTTCAAAGTAAGAAAATGAATAATTAACTATAAATGTGACTTGAGCACTAACTACACTTACACATTGGGAAAATTTCATAGGGAGCATTTTCCTCTAGTAGAAACCGTCCATTTAAACCCTACCAGCTGTTTTAAGCGGTAAATTTTATTTTGCCCTAAAAGACTATTAAACACTAACACACCCCTAACTTTGGGAACCTGTTTAAGAGTGTTTGTTTCCATAAAAGCAAAGCCTTTTAGAGTTAAACCCAACATGAGCTATGAAAGGAGTGAATTAGAGAAATACTATAGAGATCCTGAAATATCGATTGGTTTGTGCACGGCTGCTCCAGGTTACTGGAACGGCCATCCAGCTCCTGCTTACTAGTCATTAATGAGAAAGGTCATGGGCTTTTGTGTGGGATACAGAATGGCATGGGCTGCACGTTGGTACTTGATTAGCATCATTAGTACTTGTGTCCTGTGAGGCAGAGGGAAATGTTCCTTCATGATACCGCAGTTATTGCAGAAGGGCAGAGCTCACCTGTTACATGGCACTAGCAACTGGGAACAAATCTTTAGCACAGGTTCTAGCCCATATTTATTTGGCATCTTATTTCAAACTGCAGCTTCCTCTCCTCTCCTCATTTCCAACACTGCATTCATCCGTACTCTGACTTGTTTGGATCCTGACGCTGAAAGATTTGCTGACAGTGCCATTTCTATGAGACGGTGCCAAAATACAGAATTTTTTCCAAATACATTTCTCTGGGTGTTGCGATGCTGCTGTAAGGAAGATTATACCTCTTACCATCATACATACTCTGAGTATGATAAAATAAACGGGCCTCCAGGTGCCACCCTTTTGGGAGGGACACATTTTGCTCAGGAGGGCTCTGCCCGGCCCAGAAGCCCCAGCGGGGTCCCTGCACAGGAGCTTGTCTGGCCCTCAGCACACAGCACGGCACCCCTGCCAGCGGGGATGGCAGCTGGGGCTGCCTGGAGTTCCCTAACTCCTTGTGACCAAGCCTTGGCAGAGATGGAGCCTGCTGCCAGCGCGGTGTGCTGTGCAGTAAGCTCACAGATTGCAGCTGGTGCGGAGGGCACACGTCTGCCCAGAAACACCGCTTGGGAAAGGCCAGCAAAGGGAATACAAAAATCCAAAGAAATAGTGAGAGGTTTATTACTGGAATAAACCTTCTGGTTGGCTGCCCTTGTGCAAAGTGACTTCTGTGTTTGAAATGAGAGGTGTGCAGTGTACGGAAACCTCTGGATGAGCAGATCTATCCCTGAAGTTCTCCTGGGACGCCTGGGCACAGCGTGCCGTCTCCTCACAGCCTGAGCGGTCCTTCCCCGACTCAGCCTCTCCATCACACCACCTGTGCAAGGGGAGCAGCATATTTATTTTCTTCTTCCTGCTTTCAAACATTCTACTGCGTTGTGTATGTCCACTTCATCCCACAGCTTCCCCCGGAGTGTTTTTGGGGAAGTTGCTCTTTGGGCTGGAGGGGCTTATCCTGAGAGCAATTCCCCACCTCAGTCCCTGGTGAGGAGTGCTTTTGTCTGAGCACTGCCTGTGAAATCAGAGCGCTTCCCAAATCACTTTCCCCTCCTCTGAAAGAGCAAGCCGTGGGTTAGAAAAAAAAATTGACGCAAAATCTGGGCTGAAGTTCTCACATATTGACAAGATTCCAGCATGTGGAGCTTTACAAAAAAAAATCAAAAAACCCAAGCACAAAAAATATTGTGAAATGCCTCATATAGTAATTAAGAATTGGCAGTGCTGCTGGAGCTTGTACACCTGAAAGGCCTTTCTCTCCTGCCAGCCTACTTTAGGTACAAATGGTTGGTTGTTGTTGCCATTAAGATCGAAAGATAAGGGGGAGCTGGCAGAGCCCAGGAATGCAGGCTGTTAAGCAGACACCTCCCACCCATCTCGGCTCAGAGGGGTTGGGGCAAGCAGCTGCCCTCCATGCAGCTACCTTCCCCATCAGGGGTACACAAAAAGTCACCTTTTCATTACAGGAGCTCCCCTTCGGACTTAAAGCTTTTATTTACTGCTTTGGCTCTGCAAACCCCAACATGCACTGGTTTTAGCTTCTGCAAAGATGGACCGTGGTTTACTTTGTTCCTGGGGCTGATGTCCTTGCCCCTGCACAGCAGAGTGCAGCATCCTGCCGCCTTCTGCGGTGACCGGCATCATTCACTCACTTGGCATAAAGCGACGGGGTTTTTTGGCTAGAACCCTCGTGTAGCAAAGGGGACGAGCACACAATACCTGGTCTGGGCTCCTTGCAAGCTGACTCATTTAATTGTCAGCAATTCTTGTTACAGCAAGACTGCAAAGGTTTAAACACAATCTTCTGTCCTTCCCAGTTCCTGCTGAGCACTCAGATGTGTTTAAATCCTTCTTGGTGACTCTTGAAGTATGAATGTGCTAAGATACAGAGTATTTGTCATTGTGCACACTAAATGTTTGTATCGGTGCCATCGCCTGTGGCCAAAACAACGAAATTTTCTTCTCTTAACAAAGCTTGGCTCGGTTTAACATCAAAGCAGGTTTTGCAAATTTAAGATGAATTCAGCAGCTCTGAGGAGGTTCCCTTTCCTGCATCACTGGTCTCACCTTGGAAAAGCCTTGTGCAGAGTTAAAGCCTTTCGGATAGGGGTTCAGCTGGGGGGGATCCGGGGAAGCAGCCGTGGCAGCCACAGGTCGGGGAGCGGCTATGCCTGGTGTTTGGCAGCTCGGCACTAGAACTGCTTTGAAGGGAACGAATGAGGGAGCTGGTCCTCTCCCAGGAAGGGGAGAGAACAGCAGACTGGCATTGGGGACCAAACTGTGTCAGGGTGGCTGTATCCCACGTGCCGGGTGCTTTGTGGGAGTGGGGGAGGGCAGAAACTATCCATCGTAATATCGCAATGCCGTTGCCCAGCGTTAATTAAGAGCAGGTTTAAGGTAACAGAATTATTGCAACGTTTTGATGAGAGCCTCTTCCTCATGGTCACAGACACCAGGAAATCCCTTTACACCAGCGACGCGGTGTGACAGAGGTATGTGCGTTGCAGACCACGACGGGCAGTGGAGAACCGGGTCTGCCCCAGGGAGAGCTGCCGCGGCGGGCTGCTGGGCTCCCCAGCCAGCGGCACAGGGAGCTGCAAGAGCATCCGGGTGAGGCTGGGAACAGGGCTGTTTGGTTCCAACAGCAAATATCCCTTCTCCTTTACAGAAGTGTGAAAGGTCTCAACAATGGCACCTCCTCACCAGAAATATCTCCCTCCAGTGTGTTTGCCTTTGGGTGCTGCATAACCATAGAATCATAAGAATGTCCTGAGCTGGAAGGGACCCGCAGGGATCATGATAATCCATGACTCGGGATTTTAGTTCCTTAGTCCCTGTGTAGCAAAACTAGAGCAATATTAAAAATCCAAGTGGAGCAGCTTACGTTCTTAAATTCGGTTTGATGGATTTTTTTTCATTGTTCAGCTTTACAACTATGTCTTTCTAATGACATAAGAAAACCAAACTGATCCTAACGCCATTAAAAAGGCTTCTAAAGCAGATGTTCTTGGGATAACCAGTGGATGAATTATGCTTTCTGGGAAGAAATAATTTTCACAGACCATAATGCTGATCTTTCACATTAAACCTCAGCCTACTTACCTGTTAGAGGGAGCAGAATCTCTTTCGGTTACAGGTAATTTTTTTCAATTACACCCATTTCAATTGCGCTTAACCCACTGACTTCCAATACCTTTAGGTTCAAACAAATTACAAAGTCTTGTCACATATCAAGATTTTGCATTTCATCTGAAAATACCCATTTAGTTCACATAACACACCATCTAGTTTCCTTGCTAAAGCTGCTTCACAGACTCATGTAAGACAAATACTATTGCCAGTTCCATTTCACAGACTGAAGAACGGGGGCAGGGAGGAGATAAGGACTGCAAAGGAGTCTGGAAAGGGTGGTTGCAGGGTTGAGCCCGGCCTTCCCTGGTTTTGTCTCTTGTCCTGACAATGACTCAGCCAAGCTTCCTCCTTAAACACAGGCTGGTTTCCTGGACCACTTCAGGGACTCTGTGAATAGCCAGGGGAGCAAATGTAAACCCCAGCATATGTATTGAAGGAAGAAAGAAGATTGAAAAGATATGCACAATAACGCTGAGTGCTTTGGAAATCACGGCCATTAGGTCAGATTGTCATTAAATCGAGGCCTTGAGCAGGGCCCAGGGGCCTCAGATCAACCCAGACAATATCTGTGTCCAGCACCCAGGAGCACCACTAAACCTGGCTCTTACGGGGCTGCTCTGCCAGGTTTTTGCTGCTGAGGGGCTTTAGCAATCCCAGAGGTGTTGGCTCTGTGCTTGCAACACTCACACCTGCCCTCAACTTTCCATTCAAGTACTAAACTTTCACGAAATAAGTAAATAAACGCCTCTCTATTGGCCACTGAGAGCTGAGACATGAAGTATGGAACTAAGCAATTCATAAGTCACATTTATGTTTTGGCATTTTTAGAAAATTACAGCCGCTGAAGGAGAATAGAGAGCTCTCATAAATTTCCTAATCCACTGAAGTTGGTGCCATGCTGAACTGTTGGGCTGGCAAGGCAAGAAGCCAGCTTACATAGGAGAATTACGTCACTGTCACTTGCATCATCCCATCATCAGTCTTAGACATACAATACATAAATGTCACTAAACCAAAACTAACACCAGTAATTTACTCGCACCCACTGTATCTCATGGACCTACAGAGGGTTCTGTGCTCTCAGTTTTCAGGTATTTCAGATGCTGTATCAGATGCATCTAACTTATTGCAGAATCCTGTCGCCTGGACCGGGCTTAGGGGCGGCATGTGGGCGGTGTCCCCTCCCCTCGGGTGGCTGTAGGGAAGCGAGCACCCCATCTGTAACCTTCCCCCTGGGATGAGCACTTGGTGAAAGTGGAGGGGGCTTCCCAGGGAGCTGCCCTGCACACTCCAGAAAGGGGGTGCTGCTGGGGGAGGCAGCAGGCTCTGCCTGAGTCCTTGGGGAGTGGGCTGTGAGCAGACAGACCTACCAACTCACCTGGCCAGCTGTGTACTTAGGGGGTCATTTGGCCCATCTTTAAGCAAGTGTGCTTAGCCTATTAACTCACACGTGGCACTTCCAGAGACACTGGATGAGATGACCTGGAGGGGAACTCTGTTGCTATCTCAGGAATTATTTGATGCCCAAGCACTGGCTGGGAGCAGCAGCATGCAGACCATTTAGTTCCAGCTTTTTAGAAGTTAGTTCTCCAGAGTCAAGGAAAGACTACCCTCTACAGGGAGGGAACCAGTAAAAGAAATTAATCTTCTCCAAGGCAAGTAAATGTTCCAATAATATTCACCATTTAGTCAAATAACTGCCATAAAAGCAATACTTCCTGAACCTTTTGAGAGGAGTTTTGCTTTAAGCACAGACCTGACTGACAATTAGGAGACCTGCGACTGATGTAACAGAGACCCCAAGGGGTAACGGAGACCCCATGCAATTCATACTCACACAAGGACAGAAGTACCAGGACCAGGATCCCCATGAAACTGAGAAATCTATTAGACATCACTATTTTTTTGCAGTAAATCCACGGTAGCCCTACCACATTAACACTATCAGTTTTGGAAGTAAGAATCACTCAGTAGCTCCAGCCAAAGTACATAAGATTTTTTTTTTTCTGTTGGACAAGAAGGTATCAGAAATCATCAGTGTTGCCTCGTTAATTCTTAACGTCAATATGGTTTTGCACTGAATCCTGACTGTTGACCACCTGGGACCAGCAGGGTTTTGCACTTCTCATTTCACATGTGATTTCTACAGGAGAGGCAACTGAGGGAAAGGATGGAGTGCATCTCCCTACTTCATATCAAAGCTCTTTATGCTGGTACAGGTTGCATAAAAACATTTAAGTTTATACTATAGCTGTAGTTAGAACAAGGTTTAGGAGATACAAGTAGCTTCCTTCAGAAAATTGGAAAAGTGCCTCCTTGGGAATAGGGCGATGTTAGCAGGGTATTTTGGCTAAGTGAATCTGCATGCAGATTTTGCTGTTTCAACAAAGGACAAGACAAGATTTTTCATCCTTTTTGGCTGTTAATTCTTCCAGAATTTTCCTGCCAGGGTAATTGTCTAGGATGGTGAGTGATTAAGATCTATCTTGCAAACAGAAGTATAATGAGGTTTTAATATCTGGCATTTCCACAGCAATACCATAGAATCCCCATAAGATAAAATACACAGTTACGAAGAACAAAAGACATATCCTGGGTTGTCACCAAGGAGTCTCTGGCTTCAGTGCCTTAGTGTGGTTTTTAAAAAACGAATTGAGATGTAAGATTACAATTATCCATGATGGCAACACAATGCTCGTAACGAGAAAACAATGCTCTTTGGACTTCAACCCAGGGCAGCATCTGCCTCTTCCTCTCTCCATCCCTCTGACTAGCTGAATTAAAAATAAAATATGACCCGGAAGAGCAGGCACAGTGCCCATCGGCAGAGGGAGCGCTCCCAGCTGTGCTGCGCCAGCCCTGCGGCCTTGCTCCAGCACAAGCCGTCCAAAGGCCCCCGCACCATAATAAAGTGCATTTTGGGCCCACGCCAGCACCCGCCCAGGAGGATATTGGCTTATTTTTTGCTTTGACAACAGGAAGTCTGAGACAAGGCATTTCCCATTCTTGTTCCAGCATTATATGAATGGCCTTTAAAAGTGTTGTGGAGAAGTAAACACAAAGGAATGTCCAACAAAGGAATGGTTTTTAACAATGCCCGTTTTCTCCGTGTTCAGCTGCATGGCTGAGCACACTCCCTCGCAAGTCAGTGCAATTCTGCTCACTTCATAGCATGATGAACTTCTTCCTCGGTCCCCTCCTCTTGATGTCACTAACCATGAGACCACTCGTACTTTAAAAATGGCCCTTCATCTGGGGCTCTAAGCCTAATGATCCTCACCTGGGGGGACATTTCTAACCATATGTGAAGGTTTAGATCCAGACCTGTGTTTCCAGGGGCTGCCAGATCAAATGTTTAACGCACACTTCTGTCATGGAGGGAGCACCCCAGCCATGCTCAGGTCTCACTGCTGAGGTCCCACCACCTCCTAGGCATGGTTGGACAGGTTTCAACTGACCTTGATACCTAGGGAGAGCCCCTCTCCACTCTGACCCTGCTGTCTGACCCTTCCTGGCTCCTTTTCCCTTCTGCAGTCCCTTTTTCCCCTACCTTATCCTTTTCTGCAAACGCCTTTTCTTCCTGTCTCCCCACCTTAATCCCTTCTTCCACTGTGCCTTGTGTCACAATCATTGTGTCAACAGCTGGACCTACAAGAGTTGGTTGATGCCTTCACCATTGCCCATTCCCTCCTCTTCCTCACCCATCAGCTACTGAGCAGGATAGATATTCGCTCTCCATCTCAGGAAAAGAGGATCTATTCTGAGACCGACCCAAGGAGGGAGAGGGACAGGGTTTGCATGGGTTAGCCCTGGGCTGTCTTCTTGATGCTAATCTGCTCTTGAAGTAGCTGCTGAGGCTACTTTCAGAGCTGGAGGCCTCTCCTGAGCAGGTCTCAGGTCTCCCAAGTCCTTTTCTGAGCAGACAGGTTGAGTCCAATCTTTCTGAATCTTCTCAAAGTAAGGACAAAATCCATGTCAGAAACAGTAAGTGGTAAGTTCTTTGGGGTTTCATTTGTTTGTTTGTTTTTTAATGATAACTAATGATAAAGCTCAAAGTTTTCAGCTAATTCTTGATTACAGTCCTGATTATGGCTTATGGTCTATGTTAGATCCCCCTGTTCACACTTGCACTACAAATCCATTGCTGACCATGTGCTAAAAAGGGAATTCAAAGGGATGGATCATGAGATGGAAAATTAATTCCCTTTCCTACAGATACTGAGACTCCAAGTTGCGCTGCTTTCAATGTAGCAGCCATTGCCAGCTTCTGAGAAGTGTCTCTCTAAAACGTCGTGTTGAAGGCTGGTGCAGGGAAAGAGCAAGCACTGGGATGGCTGGTGGAGCTGCTGGATGGCCTCCTGATTGTTTCTTTCTTTTTATTATTTTGATTATTGGTCACGATGTTTCTGCACTTTTACAGTATAAAAATAGTAGACATGCCTCCTGACTGCCTCTGTACACTGTCCATTAATCAATGCTTTTCTAATTCATAAATAATCCCTTTAAACTCTTTTTGTGAGTCTTCCAGCCTTTGGGCTACTCTGTAAACTTTGCTATTGTGCATTTTGGAAAGAACCTTTAAATTATTCAAATATTGCCTAGATTTTTCACAAGTCCTCTGCAGAGAGGTGATGTTCATCTGAATAATCATCTTTAATTTGCACTACATGGGAAATGGGACAAAGAAAAGTTAAACACTCTCCTCAGGGTCATGCAACAGTCCAGTTAGAGAAGTAGTTTCTTGACTCTAGTCCCAAATCTGCCCTCAAACCACAGGTCAAGTAGATATCTATCTCTTTAGAAGGATTGCCGTACTGACCTCACCCTCCTGCTCATCTCACTTGCCCACTTTTTTATCTCTAATTATGTACGGACATAATTATCCTTCATTACATACAGCGCACGCTGTGCACACACAGACAGGAAAAAAAAACTATGTAGTGCAGCTGGGGCATGCTTTATTCTGTCTAGAGGTAAAATTTACCTACCATCATCAGTTTTTAAATATTGAGTGTAATAGAAATCAGTTCAGGAGGTGGGTTTTCTTTTTCAGTATAGAACTGCCCTTGTGTCGTGGTTTACAGTTCATCCATAAAGATACAAATTGTTTTCATTTCTTCTCACTTCTGTTCTACCATTTTCTTCAATATTAAAGCATATTCTGGAAAAAATATGATAAAACTGCTATCACTAAAGCTTTCTGCTTGATTCAGGGCACTTTCCCATGTCATCTACCTGTATTTATTTCTCCTTTGTGAGGATATAAATAGACAAAATATACCACCTGAGGCAATCTATGTATAGTAACTGCTCCTTAAGTCACCACATGGAAATCAATCAGGTTCTTACTGAGTAAGAGTGAATAAGGATAAGGATCCCTGGCCTGAAGACTACAGTCCACTGGGTCATCCATGAGTGAGCTTTCAGAGAGGAGAGGAGACTGCAAGTGAGACTTTGATGTTGCACAAGAAGTTTAGCTACACTTCTGCCATTAATGGCAGTGGTGACAAACAGTGCTGTTCAGACGAGTTCACCAGGCCAGTCTCACCCTAATGATGTGGCAGCTGGTGGTGGCAGCACGCCAGGTCCATGGTTTATGCTTATGCCCACAGGCTCCTGCAGAGACTTTACTGCGCTGTTATTGCCAGTACTTCTACCTGTACCTTTCCTGATAGACTGCATGCAATTAGTGTTATTTGAGGTAAATGAGGAATAGAGCCCTACATTTGATCAGACAAGTGCTCATCTAGAAGTCTGAAGGAGGCGGCAGCCAAGGGCCGTGGGTTTTGGGTGCTCAGGGTTTCTCAGGCGGCATGCTGTGCCTCCCAGTTACAAGTAACTCCAACGTCTGATGACAGTAGCCTTTCACTGGCATATAGCACCTTCAGATATCCAAGCCATTTGATGACAGGAGTTTATTTGTCCAAATTGGCCATAGGTCAGTGCTATAACTATTAACTTTTTTAGTATCTTGGTTCCTCCTTAACACTTTCTTCTTCTATCTTCCCTATTGGAGTCAACCCGAGAAAGAGAGAGGTGGTTCCCGGTGTACTATAAATCTGTTTTAACATCTGAGAATGCGAACCTGTATGTCTGATGCCACCTGGGAAAGGAACTTCTCTGCTGTCAAGAGCAAGAGCTGGCTTTCCCATTTAATTCAGTCCTCTGTCCTGCTGCCAAGGGAATGAGGGTCAGATTCCTCTGAATTTTCTTGGATGAATGTTAGACCATGCTGGTTTGCAAACTTACTAAAAAAAGGAGGCAGGGCTGTGTTTTCATTTGCTTGTATTGTTTTAAGCAAGTTGGTACATTCCACAAATAAAACTGTTCTTTGTTTTATGCATAACAGTAAAAGAGGTTGGGAGGCTGAGGCTCTCCAGAAAATCCATCAGTAATTCCCCTGTCTGGTTTTTAACCTATGTCACCTCACCAGCAGTGAGGTGCACTGTGCCTGATTCATATTTTGATAGTCCTGTGCTTTATGTGCTATATTTCAGATTTTGGCACCATCAGAAATGTTCTAGTGAAACATTTTTGTGGGAGGCAGAACGGGAGGCGGACAGGAAGACGGCTCTCCCGTCTCAGTGAAAGGAATGAAAAATATCTCCCATAAAAAAAAGAGAAACTGCCAGTTCACAGGAATGTAATGCAGTCTGCCTGTGGCTCTGCCATGTACTGTGTTCAGAAACTCTAAAACCTCTTCATTTTTTTCTTTGAGAACCAAGACGAGCTGTACAATATTTACACCCTTCTTTAACAGACCAAGGGAGTGACTCATCATGCTTATCTCACACCGTGGCCCCTGACAGGATCATCTGAGGCACTGTGCAGCATCACATTATTCAGCGTAGGACAGGAGAGGCAGCGCAAGGGCTGGCACTGGAGGACCAGATCCACGTCTGGCTGCTGAGTAGCGATGATACACACTTACACAAGAAATCCTGCTGTAGCAGAGCTTGCATGTCTGGGTTATACTCTTTCTTAAATTGGGGCATACTATTAAACATTTAGGGACTTTTGGTGCAGTTTATGTTTTTAAAGTTTTGGGCAAAACCCAAATAGCTTCATCTTGATGAGTCAATGTTTCTTTCAAGCTTTTCACCCCACTTGTAATCTGATTGGTAGCAAATTGCAATTGAAAGACTACTTTCATCTGAAACTTTACGTTATTCCACCAGATCAATGTAATATTAGTCACCATACAGAGCAGAATGAGCTGAAATACAGCACTGAAACTGTGCATTGCTCTTGTCTGGAGTACTCCTCAGATATAGCTCAGCATCCAGCTCTGTCAATGCACCTTAAATTGACCTTTTGTTCCTAATCCTGCCTTCTCTGGAGATAAAATCCAGTGAAATTACTGTAACTTTATTTGGGGAGGTCTAATGTTGATCAAAGAAGAGGACACTTTCACATACAGAACATTATGAGATGAATACCAATCTTAGAAACAGAGAGGATGCAGAGCATGCCATATACTTTCAAAATGAGCTGTGACAGGGAAATAAAATTACTCATCTAATACTTCTGAATTTGGGAAGACTGGAGAGAGGTTTCAGATAAGATCTTGTGTTACTTTGCTCAATGACAATTACATTATTTTATCATGTTTTCATACTAACAGATTTTTTATATCTTTTGTATACTAATAGCGACATTTCTACTTCAACATTTGTGACCTTTTATCTTTCCTACCACTGTACTCCAAATATCCATCTCTCCGCTGAGAGCCTGCCAACACTGAGCCATATTATCACTGTCAAACAACCACCCTAATATTTAGTATTGTATCATAGATGCCTGTAATATGAACTGTAAGCTTCTTGGGACAGCGACTACAATACACATTTAGAGAATTATACGGCTAAAACTAAGATGAAAGTTGTTCTCCTTGCTATAGAGCCTTCCTAGGGCCTCCCACAAGCCCTTCAACCGTCCTCCACTGCAAAGCTTTGCCTCTTACTTCTTACTTTTTCGCTAGAGCACTGTAGATCCTTACAGTCTGTTAATAAAGCAGGGCAGTACATTTTGTGCTTCCCCTGAAAGATGTCTTATGCTTCGGAATTTAGGAGTTGAGGCAAGAGGTAAGCAAGTTGTTTTTGAAGGGCCTCACAGTTTGACACTGTGCCAGAGCTAATGGAAGTTTAAACCAAAATAAAAAGCCAATGATATTAAGCAAACCAGACATGATGATGGGAGGGGGAAATGAACATTTTGGGAACTGCCAAATATTTTTTGAGCCACTGTCAACCCACAGACTTTGCTTTCCATTGACTTATCACTTTATTTCTCTTAGTATCAGGATGACACTGATTCTCTCAGGTATCTGATAACCAGAGAGAATCCTTCTCATACATGATCTCACATGCACTGCATACCTCACATTGATGGTCTTGCAAGCTGTGATAATGTCCTTCCTGCAATATTTCTCAAGCTAGAAATAACAGCTGAATGTTACACAGAAACTTTGGCTACATCTACGAGCATTGCTTAGAAGTTTGTGACATTTAGCATGTTAGGGGCTTGCCACTGCAATACTCTGGGCTTTACACTGGGCTCTAATGCTGGATCTATGACAAGTTCCTTTCGCCTGGGCAGTACGTCTCAAAGTTTGCTTTTATATTCCCCACCTTATTCATGACTTGGAGTGCAGTGCACTTAACGATGGAGACCACACGGGAGACCTTATATTGGGAAATTTACTGCAGCCAATCATTAAGACAAGCTTATAGCTTCAAAGGTAAGTTAAAATCTTCAAAATCTGACACAAGTATCCCTCAATATATGTTCACCCTTGCTGCTCTGTCTGGCGCCTGCAAGCCAATCTTAATAGTAGCCTAGAATGACTCCTGCTGGGAAACATTCACCAACATCCCCTCACTTTGATATGCATCTTAAAAAAAAAGTACAAATTTAATATTGGAAGCAGAATAGAAGCCTTTTTCTTCAGGAACAAGGTAGCACATTGGAGACTCTGGTTCTCAGGTCTGGTGTGTACTTGGCATCCACATTTGCTCTGGTGTACCAGAGTTTCTGAGTGTGTTCCTCCCACATGAAGGGTCATATGTTAAGAAATATGCATACAGAATACTATAGAATTAAGTGGATTTTCCATGAGGCATCATTTACATTTACCCAGGAAGAGAACAACGGGTGCCTGGAAGCTGGCTGTCAGGAAGGTTCTCACCTTCATTCTGGAAAGTGTTCAAGTAGGCAGTTAATCTAAAATTTCCTTTTATCTTATATTTGCTTCTTGACTATCTCTTTTCAGCCCATTAGGAAATAAGGTCAGCATCACCTCAGAGAATACCTTCCATGCTGTTTTGCTGTCCCCTATTTCCTTATGTTCACCAAAAGCAATCCTGATCTAGTCTGAACTTTGATTCAGCGCTCAGGTCTGGACAGTCCATGATGTGAGGAGTCAGGAAGACTGCATAAACAAAAAGGCACATTGACAAGAGAAGAAAGGTAATTTTCTTAAAATTCTGTTATTTTATTTTTAGTGAAGATTTGAAAATTCTCCCTACAAGAAAGACCCAGAGCTTTTCCTGGCTGCGAGGCAGTGAAGTATTTTCATGTCTCGTACGGATGCCAAGCTCTCGTAGGACATAGAGTGCTTACATCCTTCTGCTGTAATGGCTCCATCTTCTGGGATGCAATCAGTGAGCTTTCCAGGTATGTTATTCTCACTGCTCCCTAAGTCCTATGAGCTTGGTAATAATGTCCAGCGAAAAGTCTTCTAACCTGCAGAGCCTGCTCTCCAGTGGGAACTTATCAGTCCTGCTGCCTCTCTAGTATCAAGTCCAGGCTTGTCAGCAAATGACTCTTCTTTCAGGAGTCCTAAATGCTGGAAAGCAGATTTAGTTTCATTATCATTTCCTACAAATGCAGGATGACTCTTAGTCCTGGGAAGAAGTAGGTCGTATTAGGGAGACTAACAGGATTATGACCAGTTCAGTAGGACACTCAGAAAGCCACAGATTTCTCCCCTGCTGCAGCTGACAAGCATCACGCAGCACATCTGATAGTGCTGAATGTCCCTGACAAAGGATTAAATTCTTTTTCCTCAGGTACACTCCTACTTCCACTTTGAATAAAGAAAAGAATGGACAATCTCATAACAGGATCCAGGGAGCCATCAGAAAGATGATGCAAAATGACTCCCATTTTCCTCTCAACTCACCTCTTTATTCATTACTCCTCGAAATTCCCACTGTCAGAGTGGGAGCTGTGAGTGTGTGCAGGATGCAGGGCTGGGCAAGACCGCAGTCCCTACTCTAAATCTCCATCAGCTGTCATAACAGCAGCAATTATATCCTCTCCACTGCCTCTAGAGGGTAGAGCAATCATGAGTCTCTAACAGGGCAGGCAGGTTGAACAGTGCCATTTCAGTCTCCTAAAAGCTTTAAAATTTCCTTAGCAACCCTGGACAAAAATTGCCAGTCAGTGCAGCCAGCCAGCAGACCTGAGACTGGTGATACAGCAGTTTCACAGTGCTCTGCCAGATTCATCCCGCTCCAAACATATTCATAGCAGTCTCATGGAAGTCCCAGGACTGCTTTGGCAGCAATTGTGCAGGATAAATAAAGCTCCCATTGTTGCAGATGACTTTGCTTTCAATTGCATGGGAATCCAGGACAGTGGGGACTTCTGACTGATAAAGGTTAGCACATTTGTACTACTCTTCTAGTAACACAGGGCTTGAACTGCTGCACTAAAAAGGACCTTTTGGAGTTTATTTTTGGGCAGCTGTTTCCTAATTGCTTGAAGAATTTTTCTAAGCAGCTAAGCCTTCACTACAATGTTTAGTTCTTGCATCCCCAGCCTCACCGCACCACCATTTGAACAGGCATGAGTTAATGTATTCTCAGCCATAGGTATGTCTGGCTCGTGACATAAATAAGGAGGGAGTCTTTGCCTCAAAAATCTTTGGAGGAGGAGGGGTTTATAACATGGAGCAGAAGACAAGCTATAATCAAGGGCTTGTGCAATTTCTGAATTGTTGAGTGGAAGAAATAGTATTCTTTTTATTACATGCTTTGATAGAAAGTCTTTTTATAGTTAAGTATGAACGATGCACGTTCACTTAAAGTAGCCCTGATCACGGCCTCAGAAAGTATTTCTGAAAACTTTTTGGATTTCACTAGCTGTAAATATTCCTTCCATAGCACAAGTTAAAAAGACCTGATGCAGCTCCTTGCACACTGCTTTAATATTACATTTATTGGTCCCTCCAGTAATGTACCAAACTGAAGTTACTGCTCCTGACTATACAGCATGTACAGCATAGAGGTACAATCTCTTCAAAGACAAAAACAGTCTATTTGCTTAACTACTTTCCTCCTAAAACATTTAAGAAACTGCATCCAACTTCCCCAAACCAGAAACTTCCCACTAGTAGGCACCTGAATAATTAGATGTGTTACTGAAAATTTTATTCCAGAAATCTGGTCTGTTTATATAGCATATGGTTTTGTGAGCCTAATCAGAGCTCAGAGGCAGTTTATACAAATCAGCCTCAGGATGGTAATATGATAGCATCCACACTTGTTTATAACGCAGCCTTCTACATGGTGCAAAGTCTGAGTTTGATTGTTTATAGCAGGCAATGAAAAGGCATGCTTCTGCCTTGCCCTTTGATTGTTCGCCTGAGCTGAACCATTGAAAGCTGCAAAAAGAGTCTGCCGCCTTTTTTTCTAGAAGTTTAATTCACTGTGTTGCAGCCTGTAGAATAGGGGCGGGGGGGGGAATAATAGTAAAGTTAAGGCAGACAGTTTTTCAGGAGTCTGGCCTCCCTCACATGGGCCAGAATGAGAGTGTAAGAGCACGTGTCCCTCCATACCAGTACAGGGACAAAATCCACTGTGGCATGCTGAAGTGATGGCCCTGTACGTCTGAGCCCAGCAGTGCAACAGCTCGTTGCCTGAGTGCTTGCAGCCAGCACGCTCAGCCAAGCTGGTCCCAAAGAGGAGGCAAAAAGTGGAACTGGGACTGTGAGAGAGTTGTTTGTTTTCCCACTTCTCTGGATGCCAGACGTTTCAATCTGCCTGCAATTTGGGGAGGGAGAGATCCCCAGGGGAGAAGGAGAGAAGGGAAAGGAGGAGACTGCTTCCTTTGCTCTCTCAGCATGGCAACCCATTGAGAAATAAAGGAAGACAGACAAGAATCTTGTTAAAATATAGTCAATTAGGGCTAAGGGCCCTACAAAAGGAAGAAAATGTTGCTTATAAACAATGCTCAACAAGCAGCAGAAACGATGAGACTCAGTTTCTCCATGTTCTCCCATGCAGTTTCTCTGATGTCTGATGGCACAATTGTGCTCTTCTTGCAGCTTTTATACTTGGGCAGACATGGTGGGTTTCTCCCCTGTGCAGCACTCTATTAGAATGACATGTAGAGCACTCTGGATTTATTTATTTCGGAGCTAATCTCCTTGCTTCTTTTGTGAAAAATGAAAAATGTGTAGGGCACAGCCTGACCCCAACACAGGCACACTGGGGACAAACGCAGGGGGCACTTTCTCACCATTAAAAGAAGGTTGGCATGCCTGAGCTTTGTCCCACACAGTCACAAGTAATGCCGCATGCCTATCTTGGGGACCATCTTTGCTTTTGTAAGGTAAACAGCAATCTTTTTCCTAACGGAATTCCCATGGCCCTTCTCCAGCCGTGCAGAGCACAAGTGGTTGGCCAGAGAAGTCAGACAGCCCTTCCTGGCACTCCTGGTTTATCTCACGCACTGCCACACATGGGGAGCCCCTGTCCTCAAATCACCAAAATAATATCCCCAATGTCTTGGTCTCCATGAGCCCTAGCATAACTTGCCCTTTTAAAGCTCTCAGTGAACAGATCGTTTGCGAATATGTAAAATGTAAGGAAAATAAGAGCTGCCAGGACATGCTTTGCAGTAAAGTCTATTTCTTCTGAGCACATGGCATGGGCAGGCGATGAAGGCCTGGTTTATGGCTGTTGTAAAAGCTACGTGGAAAGTCACCTGATGCTGCTGGCTTAACACAACTGGTTTATGGCACATTGTTTTCCCTTTTATTGTGCTTCTCCAGGAACATGGTGTCACCTGAGATTTGCAAGATGCATACCCGTCGGTGCGTAACTGCCCCGAATCCTCCAGTGGACTGAACTGATGTGTATTAACTGCACCGAGCTTGAAACGTTCAGTTTTACAGCAGTTGAGGATTTAGCTTGCAAAGCCTATAGTATGTTAACTATGTTATCTTTGTAATTTTGTTATGGGACTATCCTATAGCTCCCTGGGAGGGGGACTGCATTCACCCATTGCTGTCCTGTGATCTCCCAGCAGGATGAGCTGCTGTTGGCAAATGAGCTGATGTGTGCTCCTCTGGGGGGGCATTGCTCCAGGCTGTGGTCTCCATGAAAGACCAGGATATTGAGAGGATATGCTCAAGTAATTTTTTTGGTTCCTTTTATCAATTTTCTGTATCTTCCTTTAACCTTAGTTTTATATTTATACTTTTGGTGACTGTAAAGACTGTCTTTTCTTCTCTCTCTTGGCACTGTTGACAGTAATACTGTAGCTATACAGATGTATTGTCCTGGTTAGTGTACAACAATTATTTTAAATCCATAAAGAAAAATCAGACTTAGAGTTGTTACTTTGGTGCTGCCCTTTTTTGTTAGAGTGGGATACAAACCACAGAACTCTTAATTTTCTTTACCTTGCTGCCCAGTCCCATTCCTTCGTGGATTAGCTGGCATTTCTTCCAGTTTACTATCAGTGTGCAAAGACGGTGATAAATCTTACAGCAAATTATTTTGGGAGTGAGAGTAGGTAGTCTGAATTTGTGAATTTTGAGTGTGAATTCCAGATATATTGCAGAACCATTTTGCCTTTCTGTTGCAAAATTCCTGAGATTACCTACAGGTTACTCTTATCCTTTTGTGCTTCTTTCACTTACTTAATCTATTTTTCTGCTTCTTGGATTCAACCATTAAGGCTACACAGTCCTTCAAGGAAAGATTCAAATTTCCTAACAGGGAAGCCAGCGATATTTGAAGCCTCTTATTTCTTGGGAGCAATTTCTACAGGACATTTGCAATAGCTAAACATTTTTTGGTTTTTTCTAGCATAAGGGTCAAGGAACACTCCCAAGCAGTAGAGGCAACATCAGGCCACAGGGTGCAAATGTCATACAAATGCCTTCCATTTGTAGCATCCCTATTCCAGTGTCTTTTGCATAATAAAAGCATTTAGCAACAAATACAGACCACAAGGAGTTTATGTGTGTCATTATTTGATATAGAAAATACCATACGTGAGCATCTAGTGAACTACAGATTTTTTAAAAATGTCACCAAATGTATTTTTTGAAAAAGAACCTCCGCATCTGCTAATGTAAAGCAAGATGACAGATCTATATAGGAAGACATGGTCTATACTCTTCCTGCTCTAATAGCTGGTCTTCCTCTGCCTTCCTCTGTTTCACTGAGATGAGCCTATTTCATACAATTTCTATGGTAATTTTTCTGTACACAAACTCCCAGTTACTACAACATGCGTGTAATTGGTTGTTGTGTTAGTTAATCATGTGGCCAAATAATCCCTCCACAAATACAGCAAGAATCACACACCATCAATCTAGGAAAACAAATGAAAATAAGATTTTCTACATAAAGATTTGTAAAAAGACTTAATTCCCTTAGTCTCAAGAAAAGAGAGAGTGCACGCACTCTGCCAGCCTTGCTGCTGCTGGGTCTGGCCACCTCTGGCTCCCCTCTGGTGCAGGCTGTTGTTCCCAGAGTGATCCTCCATCCTGGGGATTGTCAGACAGGCTCTGGGAGTATTTGCCAGGCATTAAGAAACACAAGATTTGTTATTTCATTTATTGATCCGCTTCACATTCTGTCTTTTGGAAATGAAGAGAGGTGGATTCAAACATTACAGGGAAAGAATGAGGAAGCTCCTCTGGGCAGGAACTGGCAGAGAGCTGATGGAGCCAGAAGAACAGGAAGAACAACATGAGGACCAATAGGTCTTTCTCCTTCACCCAGGTTATTGCTATTTTTTCTTCCTCAAAGTCTCATATCCCCAGAAATGACTCCTGAACCAGCCTTGGCTCCCTCCATTTTCCTCATATGATGTTTTCTGTTGGCAATTTTCAAAGAGCTCTGAAGAATTAAGCTTTGAAAAGTTCTGACCTCCCTGATGATTAAAAAATGGCTTTTTTTTTCTTCCCCCCAAAACAGCGATATTTTAAAAAATAATGGGGAAGGAAAAGTAATGAACCTGAGTTGTATGTGACAGAGAAAGAAGAGAGGGTGAGCGTGGGAATGTAAGCATTGCGCAAGGAGCATGTAATTTGCATGTCTCTCTGTGAAACTGCAGTTTCCTTGCAGTACTTCAGACCACACTATCTGGGTACATGCCTGGGTGTCCTCACTCTCAGGAGCCCCCATCTGTGCTATTTCACCCCTCCCTGACAGGATGCCCACCTACCCTTGTAAATTGCCTTCCCTTCAGGCAGTGGGTAAGCCTGGGCTTCCATTCCTCCCTCCTCCCATCACCACATCCAGCTGTAGCTCCCTCTGCTCAGCCACCGGTTCCCAAAATCAGTGGCCGTTCTTGCAACCCCTTCAAAGTCAGCTAGGGTCCTTCCAGCTGGGACTCCTCCCATGTTTCCCTGCTGCCCTGCTGCTGTGTGTGTAAGATTAACTACTTCACTTTTTTGTCTCCTCCACTGGGGCAGAAGAGGATTGAGGATGTCCCATGAATTTCTGGAGAGCCAGTCCTCAAGTTTTTGCCTAGCAGGGTTCAAACATAGCTTATCAGTATGTCCAAGCTCTCCACAGACAGCAAAATCAGACCAACCATGTACCTGGGCTGTAGTACCTGTCACGTAGGTCAGCACCGCTCCATCACTGCCACTATCTGATGCTTAACCAAGCTCCACCACACTTGGGACTGTAGATTAAAATCAGCAGTCTGAGGTTACACTGCCTTCAGCCTTACTCCTCTCCAAGGCAGAGACATCTGATCCTCTCGGGAATCAGGTCCTAGACTGCCACTGTCATCAGACCAATATACAGAAGGAAAATAACTCCAGCCTGGGTTGGCCTTAATATAGAACTGCAGCAGTCCCACGGCTAATTCACAAGAAGTTGTCCTTGCTTTTGAGGGCAGTGACAACTGGCAAGACGATGGTCAAGGTGACTAACAGTAATGCCATCTTTAAGCATACTCACCTTTGCAACATAGTATTTCTGAGTCTGTGTGACATTGCTATAAATTATTGTTCAGGAACGAAGGAAATTAGGACATTGGACTGGAAAAAGTTTGCCACTTCCTTGAAACTAGAGTCTAGCTCTTGTATTGAGAGATGATCAGTACGTGTTGGAAGTATCCTTAAAAAAACAACCTGTTTAAACATCAAGTTACCCTCATGTTTAAACAACACTCCCTCTACTATAAATAATTTTCAGCTTTCAAATTACAGGAAGAGAGGAAGAAATCAATTGCATTAGATTTGCAGGTCTGCAGATGTGTATGTGTAAAGTTATGCATAGGAATATCCCCACTGAAAACCTGTGTGTGAGCCTGAGGGTTTCACAACTCATCCTATTCCAGGTGCAGCTGTGCCAGCTAAGGCAATTATTGTCTTCCTCAAGTCCTAAGTGTCTGTGTAACCAGTACTTCAGTCTATCCTATCTGCTAATGCAGAATTGCTTCCTACTATTTTAAACCCCTTAAGGGACAGGCTTCTACCTTTTCCCTTGAAAGGTATGTCCATGATTTAGCAAGTAGCACTAATAATACATTTTTCACATACTCAGCCTAAAGTTTTTGAAACTCCTCTCCTCTCTTACCTATACTCAATTCCCAGAATGAATAATGGCTCTTTTTCTTTGTACCTATGTAAATCCAAAGTATTTAATAGAATAATCTATTTCTGCATTAACATGCATGGTTTTGCCTAGTTGTTGGTTTGCTCTCTAGTTTTGGTTAAGCTTTAATGCTGTGAATGCTTAATGAGATCTTATACTATACTAGCAACATCCCAAACAGTATCAATTGTGAAATATCAACTACCTAAAAAAAGAAAGCTACTGACCTATAATTTTTGCATTTGAAGAGAACATTCAGATTCAGTGAAGATTCTTGGTCCTACTGGCAGTCTCCACACCTAGAAGAGCTGCTCCATGCAGCTCCCAGTTTGAGCAGGAGCTAATGTTTTACCAGAGAAATAAATCAACCAAGAAGTGCAGAAAATAAAAGAGGATGGGAGCAGGCAGAAAGTCTGACAGAACAATTCAGAAGTTACAGAATCAATATCTTATCAGAGACCCTCCAACAATATAACAGAGGTGAACAGTCTCTTCAGAGAAGTCAGTTCTAGTGAGTGGCTGGCCCTCTCCAGAGGTATTCTTACCCATGGAGTGTCAGGAGGTGACAAAAAAGAGGCTTCGACAATGAGTAAAGCGATGTAAGGATGGAATTAGTAGGAGAAAGGAATAGCTACAAAAGCAAAGTCATATTTAAAACAAAATGGAAGGCAACTCACAGCAATCTCCAGCATGGCATTGCTTATCCTGCAAGATGCATGCAAGACTACAGCAGAAGAAACTCAGAGCTAAGTAATATTATCCTGCAACAGATGAAGTTTCTACTGTGTTGAACAGCTTGATTCCTATAATATTGGAAACAATTTCCACAGCACAGGAAGACTAAAATAGGATTTCTTGCTGTAGACCAAATCTAAATCAGAGTGGTTTTGTAAATGCATGGAGAAAGTCAACATAGCTAGCTTGCAGTTGCCTTTGATGGAAATATCCCAGAGACAAATAGTGAAGGCGGCTTTGTTCAGATCAAATGCAGTTTGACATAATTTAAAACTTCAGGCCAGATAGGTTATAAAACCAAAATGTACTGGCATAGATTAGCTGTTAGACAAGGTATCGGTAACAGAGTTGCCTATTCGGTTCATACCAAGTGAGATGGTAAGTTAGATCGACCTTGCACGGGAATTAGTTTGCTCAAGTAGTACTTCACAACTATAAAAAATTTAGAACAGGGCTTCATTATAAGATGCAGGGTGAAAATTACAAAGTAGCTCAAGTCTCCTCTTTGCAGTGATTCTCAGATGAGTTCTCTGCAGCACTCTACCATGTAAAATCTGAGAGAAGATAAGTAAGTGACTGATGCATGAAACTCACTTGATATCGCCAAGAATGTATTTAAGAAAGCAATGAGTGGTTCCAAGGAAGTAATCAATGGCAGACCCCATAAAGAGCCTAGAACAGAAGTTTTTGTAGGAGGTTTCGAAAATACCCGTTGCCATATGAACTCGTAACAAAGTCTTAAGAGTCTACCTTGGAGTAAATGAGCTTAGGTAAAACTTGTTGGCATTTTTACATCGAGGAGCCTGACTACTTGGATGTACTTCTTCCCAAGTGTATTGGGGAAACTCAGTGCTTTAAGCCTTCGGTTCTGATGGACCAAATCACCAAAGAATCGTCAAATAAAAGCATCAGCCCTTCTTCACTTGCAGCTGTAGGTCTTCTCAGATTTGAAACCCAGCTGAACATCCTTCAAAATCTGCTTGCTCTGATCTGAGACCAGAGGTAAAAGATTTGCCTTTGTTAGAAAGCTCCTGACAACATCTTTAAATACTCCAACCTCCTGGGGCTTGGTCTGTGTTGAAAGATGGCATTTGCTCCTTCAGCTTCTGCCATGGAGGTCCTCTGTGACTGACTTCCTTGAAGCTACTCAGAAGCATGAAATGTTATTAATAAAGATGAATCCCTCTCCCCTGCCCGTGACAGAAGTATTCAGATGAGTCCATGAGCTAACCGTTGCCAGAATCCTCCAGTTTAATGGTGGTAGTTTATTGGGCCTATGGATGGAAATATAAAAAAGCCAACCCACTGAGCATGCAGAAGCACCAAATTAACACTTTTTTAGAAGATACTGTGTGTTAAACCATTAAAGAAAAACTTCTTGAAAGTATCAAGGCATCTTGAGCATTGAGAGAAGACATATCATGAGTACCACCAACACCAAAACACTGAAGTAGCCTCCAGAGAAGCCAGGGAAATAAAGTGACAAAGCAGGTTCCCACATGCATCATAACACTCCAGGCAACAGCCTTCAACGTTGGCAAAGCAGTGATGATTCGGCAAGGACTTCTTTTGCCAGATACAGTCAGGAAGAAATGATGGGGGTTATTAAATATGCATATACATATGCTTGGTGGAAAGGCTAAGTGACGACCATAGGAATCCTGCTTTTTGCTTAATGCAGCAACTGCAGACATCAAGGATCAAACCAAAAAGTTATTGAAAATTATCTTAAGGATCCCAGACAAAGAAGTGACTTCTGACCAGAGGCTATCTTTAAAAATGATCAGTTGAAGGGTTTTCTGTGCATAGCATATCTGAAAAATTAAACTGATAATTCTCTTTCTACCCTATTCTCTTTCTGCCCCACTACTACTGACCACACCATGCATCAGAAGTATTTCAAATGCAATATATCTAAAACTGTCCAAAAGATCGCCCCGCCCAAATTAAACGGTTTATTCTTGACAAAAAGCAAGCTCAGCCAAAATGTGTCCTGAGTAAAAGGCCACTTCACTTCCACTACAGTAAACATAGGAAGGGTTGCCAAGAAAGCAAGGCATGCTGAAATAATGAAAGCCTGCTTTAAGCTGTGATGTTAGCACCAACTGAATGTTCAATGTTCATATTCAAATAACAAAACAGCTTTTATTAAATGTAATTAATATTCATTGCTAAATCTTGAGAACAAATAAAGGTAGTCAGATGCCACATTTGGCTTTGACTTCACCACTGTGGAAATGTTAATTCATGCTCTCATCTTGCTGCCCACGCTCTATTGTCAGTTCTCCTTCTATGTTCCTTAAAAGTCCAGCTTCCTAAACCCTCCCAAATGTAAAGCGCGGCTGACAATAGGAAGAAGTGTGATTATGTTATTCCACCAGCAAACAACTCTATCAGTTTCAGTTCCATTTCATGATCCCAGTTAAACTCATCCTTCCTATTTTTAAGTCTTCAAATGCATTTGCCCCAGGGAGTGTTCCAGATGTTTATCTCTTTGCTCCCAGCCCTGCTCTTTCTGTTACTCTAATTGGTATCTTCCTCCTCCATGCAACATAGCACAATTCTGGCATTGCCATGGTAAGAAACTCCTCCTCCTCAGACCCCACATATAGGAGCAGTTTTCTAGCAATTAATTCTCAGTCTCTGCTCAAATATCTGTAGCAATCATTCCTCTTCATGTATGCCTCTCAAAAGTATCTTAAAGAGGAGGGTAAAACAGCGCATCTCATTTATTTCATACAGCTTTTATGAAGAAAGTCTGAAGACACCATTTTTTATTCTGTCCTGGGTTTTTGGCTTGCTTACGCTTTGACCTCTCCAGCTTTGCTAGCTGGCAGATAGCATAGGAAAACCATTAGGATGACAATGACAATAGGGCTGACACCTGAACAATCACAGGGCAGAGGTTTCTAATCAAACTTCTTCCTCCTACTGAACTCAAATTGCTAATAATACTTAGAAGACAACTTACTTTGGGAAGAAATTCAGCAGTCACATCTTTATCAAATGCCAAAGGGCTTTCACTTTAGCAGTTTCTTGTAGGAACAATGAAGCTTCATCATTCTGATATTCCTTTCACACACACACACACACAAAAGGAAAAATACTTTTGTTCATTTTACTGGGAATTTCTGACTTGAAATCAAAACTTGAGACACTGAAGGACACTGCATTGTTTCTTGTACATAGCTCCCTGCCAGATCGGGGCTCTCATTTGAAAGTGAAAGAGTCATGTCTTCTAGGACCTACTTTTATTCACTTCAGAGCAAAAGGTGTAACTTCCCAAGCTTATCTTTAAGAAGTTTCCTTTTTTTATTGGTTTCACTTGTTTTAACTTAGTCCCTCTCTAGGATCTTTCCTCTGCCATTTAAACCAAAGAGATTAATTCAGCTACTGCCGTAACATTCCTTTGAAGTAAAAATGCCAACTGCAGATCTCAGTTGCCTTGTTTTATTTAGTCATTTTGTGACTAAAGATTTTGTGATGTTTGCTTGTTAAACAGTTTACAAGAATAATCTCCAATCGGATGGAATCCGATCCATCCTTGCAGACCGCACTGACCTCACTGGGTTTACCTGGGCTGATCAAATTGCAGGATCAGTTCCCACATTTGTTATGAACTCTGATGGATTGTAAATAACAAATTGAAAAGAAATCAAATCTACCCCTTAATATACAACAGATTAGCCTAATATGATAGATAAAGATTCGATTTAGCCATAGCATCACCTATGCTTATGCTGCCCCTGCCCTGTTTTCACGGTTTGTTAAACTGTCAGGATAAAGTGAAGACCAGGAGAATCAGTGGCAGAGGGGAGGTAATCATTAATGTGGACTCTTGAAAGGAGAGGATTTATGGAGGCAGGTTTTTCTTCTGAGGAAGAAGGTAGAGGAAGGAGACACGGAAATTACAGTGGATAGATTGCACTGTAGGTCTCAGGCTGATGCCTGGGCTGCCATCAGCTTCATGGTACACAAAAACTACACTCAGCATCCAGGTGGGGATTTGATGTGCAGCCAGGCAAAGGGAAGTGATCTCAGGGAGGAGAAACAGCTCAAATTTTGAAGTACTCAGATTTTTCATGTTATATTCTATATTTATTTTCACTTGAATCTAACTGTTTGCTTACCAGCACTAACACCTAGCAGACCTAGTCAACATCAGGAAACATTTTATTTAGCAGAGACAGTACCTGCCTATCTCTGTGACCTTACCCTGTGACTAGACAAGCAGAGAACCACATTTGTGGATACACAACTAACTTCTCTAGTAAGCAAGACCCAACATAAATGTGTATTGCGGTTTTCTGGATCAGCCACCCAGTGCTTTGTAGGGGAGGTGTCAGAGAGGAGGTCTGTGACAAAGCCAAGAACTGAAGTCCCATCTTCTATGTCTCAGCTTGGTACCTTAACTGGAAAGTTTCTGCTCTTGTTGTCTTCAAGGACTCTCTGAGCAAAGAACACAGAAATTCTTTGGTATCCTACACAGCTGGATACACAAGTGGCCAAATACCATTACACGTGATACTTGCTTTTGATGCCAAAAGCCAAGAGACTTAAACAATAGAAAATTTGCAGCAGGGTGATCAATTGCTATGCCATGCCTGAAGAATTCACCTAATTTTCAACCCACTACTCTGTGCCACTTTTCCTTGGATGTGTGATACAGGGATGGCCAGAACATACAAACCATATTTTTTTTTTCTAAAAAGACCACATAACTCACTTCTTTAATATACACAGAGCTTACATTCTGGTGCTGACAGTGAGTTAGCTGCTGTATGACCTGTGGTGCATGATAAGTTACTTCATCTTTTGCTGCCCATTTGTAAATATGGTGACCTCAAACACCTCACCTCCTTTGCAGAGGAGGAGATGTATAGATTATTCGAACACCGCATTACAAGCATTTTGAGAGCCTCTGCAGCTTGAGGCACTTCGGCAGAAGCATGCATGCTTCATGAAGCATGCTGCACAAGAGGCATCAGTTATCCTACAGTCAATCCTTATCTTCCATTAATAATACATTTATTTTAAAAAGTGCTGTTGCAATTATACCTAATTGCATAGATACTTTTCAGCTTCACCTTCTGCCTTCTACTCAGAGTAAGACACTGCTTTTACAACTACCCTTAGTTGATTAATTACAGTTGTAAAGAAAAAGATGGACCAGTAAGTACCTTCCATTCGCTTTTGACTTTGGATGTATATCACTGTAACACTTGACTTCATAGTTTACTGTGTCCAACAAAATTTCATGAGAAAAAGAGATCATTGGACTTTTCAAAGATGATAAACAGGGACTGAGTTACCACCTAGCAGCTTAGATGTAAACATACAACTTTTTAGCAAATGGCTTGGGTTTACTGTGAAAATTAAACTTCATAAATTCTTTTTTAGTTTTAATAGTTATGAAATTAGTTGTCTTGACTCTCTGAAAGACATATGAAAGATGTGGCTTTAGAAAACTTCTCAAAAATATACTTAAATCATGTAAAGCTTTGAACTATGGGATGCATTCAGCTGTAATGGATTTACCACCTTTTATTATTAGGGAATAATGATTTATATCTCTCCTTAAAAGATAATGTTTCTTCAATTGAAAAGAAATCATCAAACCAAAAACCTCTGAACTGAAAACACCCCTGAAATTTTTGTAATCATGGACCTTACCCTAGTTTCCTGAGGAAACAGAGCTTAGGTTATTGCACTGTCTGTCAGTCTCAACAAAAAATGATAAAGGGGTAGAAAACTGAACCAATTAATACCTGCAAACTTTGTGGAAATTGCTGGCTAATTAAAGAACCACAGAATTATTTCAGTTGGGAGGGACTTTCAGAGGTCATAGGGTCCAGCCCCTGCTCAGAGAAAGACTGAGGTTGTTTGGAGCTGTTTGTCACTTTGTGGAAAGAAAAGCCATGAAAGTCCAGGGTTATTGCGGGATTTTGAGGGTTGGTAAATACGGAAAATACATTTATATGACGTGAAACTCCATCCATCCCACTACTTATGCAACAAGTTGTTTGGCTAAATACATACATTGCAGTCAGACAAATTACCTAGATTTTTCCATCTAATTTTGTGACTTTAAAAACATTTTCTGCCTTTTGCCTGTTGCATTCCTGTCTCATGCGCTGCAGGAGGCTCGTGATTATTTTCTTCACCACATGCACCTTGAAGGTGCTCACAAGAGTAGCTGATTGCCTGGTTCAAGCAGAAGGTTTATGATTTGCAATTGCATTAATCTAGAGTGCCAAGGACATTGGCTTTGATTCTTTGGCTCCCAAAACAAGGTCTCCTGGGATCCACCTTTCACTCTCCAGGTCCAAAGCAAGCCAGGTAGCAGTAGCAATGTGGCCAAGCATGAGAAGGACCATGAACAAGGGAATAGAGAGATTCTGACAATGATATTTTAACTCCCTCTTATCACTGCAGTACCAAGCCTCTCTGATCATGCATGAAGAAGCAAAACAGAGACCAGAAGAGGCTGCCCAAGTGGGGAAGGCAGCCTGGTTTAACTGTGAGTATGGTCCCACAAGTGCAAACTCAATGATGCTGGCACAGGGGTACGCTTGCATTAATGTATATTCATCTAGAAACATAGAGTGAGCTGCACAAGTGGCAACCCCAGTTTTGCTAGTTTAGTGCATCTATATTAAGGGTGTGTGCTGATGTAATTCCGCTTCTGTCATTACATGGCTATAAATTATCTTAATTACAGACACGGTCACCTGCATGCATTGTAGAGAACCGTAAGTGGTGCTGGAAGTGATTGTAGAGACTGGACAGGAGAGAACATCTGTGCTGAAGCCAGGGCAGCAAATGGAGCCAAGTGGGAAGCAAGATTTCCTGAAGCAGCTGAGGAGCAGGGAGGAAATAAGGACGCTGGCAGAAACACTGCTGGTCTACCTCTTTCTGCCAGGGGGCAGAGGATGGACTAAGCATCCTCCTCCTTTCCTTCAGTCCAGTTTTCTGTGGTTCCCTCTTCAGTTTTCACTGGGGTGGCCATCAGGCCCTGCTGAAGACTGGGGGTATCCCAGCACAGCCGCCTCTGGGAGCAGCGGGGCAGCAGCAGGGCAGGGTGAGCCTCCCCAGCTCTGCCACCCTGACGACCTCTCACCCGGAGGGCAGAAATGCAGCAGAGACACGGGGCTCGCTCTGACTCCTGAAGGCTCAGCCTAGCATACAGGCAGATGAACACTGGCTTGCGAGTGTTTTAAAAATAAACAGCCTGAGTTGGGTTTATTTTTAAATTTCAGAGAGGCTCGGGGGCAGATCAGCATCACAAAACGAAGCCCATTTCTTCAACGGCATTTTAAAGATGATAGCACCTCTTTAACTTCATCTCTCATTACGATGACTAATGTGGAGAGAATGCGGGGAGGCTGCAGCCGGTCTGACAGCCCTATTGACCCCCAGAGCACAGAGTAAGGGATCTCCTTTGCCTTCTAATCTAGACCACGACCTGGAGGATGAAATCCTTTGCTCAGGTGCAGCTTCACCAGATTCCCCAGTGTTTTGTGTGGGCACAGGGGCCATGAGGGACTGGATTAGTTGACAGGATAGAGGCCTAAATATAGACAAGATTCAGTAAGTGGGTGTAGGAAATGAAAGGAAGGAGTGGAAAACAAAGGACAAGAATAAAAGCAATAGGAATGGATACACAGACTGTATTCATTGTGTTCCCGCTCGTGATCTTTATTTTTATTTTTTTTTAAATATCAGTAACCCTTGTCAGGGGGTTGCCCAACTCTTTTGCACAAGGAATTTGCCACCAGAGCTACAGGCAACAGCAGTCACTTGCAGAGGGATGTGGCTGTCGAGGATGGGCATGCAGTGCAGAAATGGATTTATTAAGAAAATAGAAGGCATTTATAGAACAGCTGCATAAATAAATAATTGGATATCAGTGCTGGGTAGAGGCTGGGTGAAATGCTGGCAGCAAGATATGGCCAGGTGGTTATACATAAGGTGACCATCCTTTCCTTCAAAGGACAGAGCTGTTGTGTCTTGTACCGGAGAAAGGCGAATGGCAGAAAGTTTCAGGAGGGAGTGGCAATGGGCCAGAAGTATTCAGCAGAAGTATTCTTCATGTAGTTGGGATAAAATGTTAGCATATGTTGAGATCTGGACTTCACCTTAGGCTTGGCCATTAAGAAGATTTCTACTTCCTGTCTAGAAACAATCACAGTGCTACAACCCCTGGCTGATGGAATAAAATGCCTGCTATTTAATTATTTCAGAGAAGCATTTGAGATTATTATATACACATACTTAAAATATATTCCCTCTAAAATATAAGTACCTGAATCAATTTTCAATAGAATTTTTTAACTTAGAACAATTTTCACACAATATAAATGGCACATTTTCACACATTTTATCAAAACATTATAAGGTACCTCTGTATTGTAGCTGGACTCTGAAATGATAAAAGTTCACTTAAATTAGGCGTATACAGAAAGGGGGTGCTTGATTGTGATATGCCGTGTTCACAAACCGATGATACATCATTCCTGCATCCAGTTACCAACAGGAAAATTCCTGCCTCTCTCTCCTGTACTGCCCTTTCCACAGCAAAGGATTTGTACAGATGTATTTTGTGTGACTTCTGCTCCTCTAGAACAGTAGGAGCATTCAACGACTTTGGAAAATTAGCTACCCTAAAATGAACTGAAACTCAGAGAAGTTTTGGTATATAAAAGGGTGTTTTTAACGTTATGATAACATCAGTTTACGGTTAATGTTTAGGAACTCGTTGTTTGCAGTAGTGGAATTGTTTTACTCAGTTGATCCTTGCCCACAAACCCAGCATCCGTGGCTGAAGAATCAGATAATAACCCATGGCCACCTTCTTGTTGTGACATACTGGTTCGTCCTGTATTGGGGAACACTTGTGGAGGGAGAATGGAGGGATGAGTTTAAGCCTGTGTATGATTTAGGAGGTTGGAATGGAAGTCATTAGGAAAGAGCAATTCTTCTGGGAGGTAATTATAGGGAAAGACTGGTGGTGAGGAATTCAAAGTTTAGGACATTAAGAAACTAAAGACATATACATCAATCTGTCCGAACCTCTGTCCTCATTCCCCTCTTTTGCTGAGATATTGTAAACCCAGCTTTAGATTTGTCATGTTTTTGCCTGGGTCAACAGCAACAAACCTTTTCCAAGTACCTAAATAATTCTTCTTTAAACAGCTTTCAAGAACTGAGGGGAACAACAGGGAAAGTCAGAATGTATTTTTTGGAAGGCAAACTATCAAATTAACTGTCTCTAAAACCTGATCTTCCCACTAATATCCTCAACTTCCCTTATTTTCCCTCTTTCTAGCCCTGGAGTTTTACAACTTAAGGTAGTGCTTCAGACTTGGACATTATTTTCCTCTCCTGCAGACTCCTGTGTTGCTGAGAAGGGGCCAGCTGGAGTCCTGGCTGGCTGGACTGGTCCCCCAGATTGGTTTTGATTTGCTCATTTTATAAACTAGAAAAGTAAACAAACTTTTAGTTCACTTATCCACTTGCAGTCAGACCAGCACCATCTGCCCAGGTACATTTCCAGTCCCTTCAAGAGGCCCAGTTTTGCATGACCTGAGCCCTTCCCTTCAGAAACTATCCTGCTGCCTGGGTTTCCCAGGACAGTGAAGTAAATACTGTGCTGTTTAATGCCAACTCCCCATAGCCTTCCAACTACTCTTTCATCCCTAAGTGAAGTTGCTTCCTTCGTTGCTCTAACCCCAAACTGGACCAGCAGGGTGTTATTCAGCCGCACACCTGCCTTCTCCTTCCATCCGAGGAAAACACATCCGTGCCTTCCCTGGGAGGGCCTACGTCCTCCATACAACGCTCATGGAAAATAGTGGCATCCAGGCAAGGAGCAGCCTCCTTTACAGCAGATTTCTCTCCTTCCTCTTTCCACGCGTCATACAGATACGTCCTTTACCCGCCCGCTCCTGCCCTGCAAGCATGGCAGCGCAGGGACACAGGGCAGCGGCGTGCCCGCTCAGGGGATGTGGCAAGCCCCGAGCAGGGCCCACCTCGGAGGCGGCCAGTGCGTGTGCCCCCGACCGGCAGTGCCGAGGCCGGAGCTCGGCGGCGGAAAGGGTCCGCGAGGACCCAAGCCCGCCATGAGCCCCGCACCCACCCGCGCACACGCGGGCTTAGCCGCAAGGGGCGGGGGGTAAAACGTGCCCGTACTGGCAATGAAGCCCCCGGGGCCCAGGCTGCGCCCCCCGCGGGGCCTGAGGTGCCGGCGCCGGCCCGCAGCCAGCATCTCGGCAGGCCCCGACCGGGCCCCGCGGTGAGGCGCCCGCTGGTGAGGCGAGGTGAGGTGCGGGCGGCCCCGGGCCCCCGCAAGGCAAGCACAGGGCGCGGCCCCGGGCCTCCCTCAGGTGGAGCCGGAGCCTCCGCGCCAAGCCAGCGGCAGCAGCCGGTCTCCGCCGTAGCGGTCGGGAAGGGCCTGGCGCCTCGGCCATCGGGCAGCAACGCCCGCTCGGGGACCCTCGGCCGCGGTGCTGCCGTCGCTGCGCGCAGGTGGCGGCGGCCTGCAGGGAAGCCGCGGCGGCGCCCGGGCCCAGCCCCGCTGGCCCCGCCTCCCCGGCCTCCTGTGGCGGCGGTGGCGGCTGCTGTTCCCGGGGCGGCCGCGGCGCTGCCTCCTCCCCGCTCGCTCCCTCCCTCCCTCCCTCCCTCCCCGGCTGGCTGGGCTGCCCCTCATGCGGATGTGACATTTCACGGCGTTTACCGCAGCCGCCATTTTGAGACAGAGAGCGCTGGCGGCGGCGGAGCGGCAGCAGCGCGCCGGGGCACAGGCAACGGGGGCGGCCCGCGGGCCGGGAGCAGCGAGCCGGGCGTCGGCCAGCGGCTGTGCCGGGGCGCTGGGGGGGGCGGGAGGGCAGAGGAGGGGCCCTGCGGCGCCTCCCCGACTTCGCAGCGCCGGGGATACCTCACCGGGGGAGGGGGAAGCGCCGGGCGCCGCCGCCGGGCCCTGACTCCTGGTCTCCCGTCCCCCCCTTCCCCTCCTCCCGGTCCCCTCCCCTCCGGCCCCCGGGGAAGCCGCCACCCCCGGCCGGTCCCTCCTCCCCACCCCTTTCCCCCGACCGGGTGCCGCCGCCGAGATTGGGCGAATAGCGAGCAAATACGTGCGCGTCTCGCTGCCTCCGCCGGCTGCCCGCTCCCTGCCCGCCGGAGCCCAGCCGCAGCCCCCCGAGGCGGGTGCCCCTTCCCGGCCGCTGCCCAGGCCCAGCCGCTCCTCCGCCCCTTCCCCTCCCGACACAGGCCCGCAGCCCCCAGCGGGAAAGGCCCAGGCCGCCGCCGCCGCCGAGCCAGAGCCGCAGCCCCAGCCCGACATGAACCACCATCAGCAGCAGCAGCAGCACCAGAAGCCCGGGGAGCAGCAGCTGAGCGAGCCCGAGGACATGGAGATGGAAGGTAAAGCTGGGGCCGGGCAGGGCCCCGCGCCCTCAACTCTGAGGAGAGTTCCCCCACCCCCCACGTCCCCCTGCCTACTCCCGGGGCTGTCCAGGCGTCGCGTCCCCCTCGGGGCGCTCCCGTCCTCCCTCGGCCGTAAGCACGGCACTCTCCCGGCCCTCTCCCCGCGCTGCGAGCAGCGGCGGCCGCAGCTTGCCCTTCCGTGCCCGGGCGTGGGGACCTCTGCCTGGCCGCGCTCTGGCGGGAGCGGGGGCACGCCACCTGGGAAAAGCTGGGGCGGTGAGGAGCGGTGCGGGGCCGGGGGGGGACTCCGCAGGAATTTGCATCGCGGGAGGGGGAGGGCGCGGGAGGAGTGGGGTGGGGGGGTGGGAAGCGCTGCTACAAAAGGGGACCTGCTCCCCCGGGGCGAGGCATGCGGCCGTGAACCGGGACCCCCGGCCTGGCGGGCACCGGCAGCCTGCAGCCCGCCGTGTGGTGAGCCGGGGGGGTGGCGGGGGCGCGCAGCCGCGCCCCGAGGGGGACCCGTCGGCCCCAGGGCGGGAGGGGGCCGGGGTCTGTTTCAAAGTAGTTGTGATTTCGGGGGAGGGCTTTGCCTCCCGCGGGGAAGGGGACGCGGCTGTCCCGAGGGCTGCCCGGCCCCCTGGGCTGCCGGGCGGCGAGGGGTGGGCAGCGGGGCCTAGCCCGGCCCGGCCGCCGCCGGCGTCCCCCGCTCCCGCCGGCGGGCTGAGCGGTGGGCTTCAGCTTGGCCCTGCCCGGGGCCGTGCGGGGCGGCGCGGCCCGGCCGCTCATTGTATGCAGGCAGCCACGCTGCTCGCCATTTTTAATTAACCCTTCTCGGAGGGTTATTTACAGAAGCCGCTGCCGGCCGGGCCTAGCGCGGGGTCGGCGGGCTGCGCTGACCATGTGTAGCGCCTGCACAGCCCTCGGCCCGGATCCTGCACCGTCATGCAGTTGCGCTGGTTTCATAAAGGAGGCACTACATTTTCAGGCTTGTACCCTGCTCCCGTCCGGTGTAGTCTCCAATGGTGCCTTTAGCGTTGTTTTTTTTTGTTTTGTGTTTCTTTTCTTTGTGTTATTATTTTTACACGCCCTCCCCCTGCTTTGAACAGCACCTTCTCTCTGAATTCAACGACATAAGATTATTTTGTGCAAATGTACAGTGGGATTTTGTTCCCTAAGGAAGGGTAGCCGCGGTACGCGGCTCGTACGGATGGTATTTGACTTGGAGGCCGAAAAGGCCAACTACCTAAATACCGTTCAGAGTACCTGGCTGTGAAGATGCCACTTCTGTTACGACCGTTTTAATCATCAGTGAGATAAATATTCGCCAACACAAAATATTTTGCTTGGAAACTGACAATCCACTTAGCAAATGTACCTTTCTGCTAAATAAGAGCCATTGAAACCCAGAGGAGCAAAGGTGTGTTAGTGGAAGCTTGTCACAGTGACTGTGAGATTGCATTTCAAGATTAGAAGGTCATTACAGAAAGCTGTGCGTTCCTAAACATAAATCTCTATTTCAGAAAATAGTAGCTAAAACTCATTTACTATTGGAGTGGCTATTTTTGGTTTTGTTTTACAGAACTCTCCAAACTGGTGTTTGTATACTGTGTGACAAATACATAAAAGAAGATAATTTAAAATACACCTCATGTTATTATTTGTATTTATACAAAGAAATATCTTGTGGGTTATATTTTCCAGCAGATTGTTTGATAGGCTTTAGCAATCTGCTTTTCCTCAGTATTCTTCTCAAGTCCTTTAGAATATTGACTGTATTTAGTGTTTTTATTTTTATGGGCTTGATGTTCTGCTGTGCTGGGCATGCTGTGAAATGCTGAACATTTTTATGCAGTTTAGAGGTGTCCTGAACTTCTCTGGATTGCATCCCCTCTGTCAGTGGGGATCCAGGAGTCCAAAATACATGTGGAAATCCCTTTGAGGGTTGTGGAAATCTTGTGCTGTTGGTTACTGCCATTGGACGGGTGAGGAAAGAGTCTCTGTGCATGTCAAGGTAGTGACACTGAGAACACAGTGCTTTTGAATCAGATTCTGAAATTATTTGAGATCTGTTAGGCTGCATGCAGCTGATGCAGGGCAATATTATGAACTTGCTAATTTGTGAGAGTTTATAGAACTGTCTTTATGCAAAAACAAAACCAAAAAAGTTTAGCCTTTGGAATGTTTTTGCTGGATTTTTTTCTTGAGAAATGTGTTAGTTTACAAGATTGCAAAGATTGGATTATTGCTAACTTTTATTAAAAGTTGATGCCATGGGTGTATATTCAGGTAATGTGTAAAACAGTGTTCATCATCTTAATGTATGGGTGTTTGTGCTTTCTTGAGAGAGATGCTTTCAAGCAGTGAAGAAAATACTTAATAACATATAGTTAGCTTAATTTTAACATGGACAGAGTGGTATCGGATGCCATTCTTCAGTGAGTGATCATGTTAGATTTAGGAGGTATGTGAAGAATGCACAGTGGAAAATTGCACATCTTGATTTTGAACTCTGAAGGTCCGCTCATTCTGTGTACAGCTATACTAGATGAGCAATTTTTGATGAGTGAAATAACCATTCCAGACATAGTAACAGAAGTGTGGAATCAAACTCTTTAGAATTAAATCAGAGATGGTATTTCGAGTGTCTGCTCTCGTGTCCTTGTTTTTCTCCCTTCCCTTTCCCTTATGACTAATTTACTCTTCCTTGATGACCTTATGGACACTCTGTGTAAATAGAAGTAGTACTAGGCAGGGCTATCAGACTTCACGAGAGAGGAAGGTATTCTCTTTAGAAAGGAAAATTAACCTCTGCGTCATGAAGGAAAGAAGCAATGACAGCCTTGATCAGGTGCAGGTACCCGCTCAGCAGGGCCAGGTGTGATGCAGGCCTACCTACTTGCAATACTTAGCTAGAATGTTGTGGTGTTACAAATCACCTCTTTGTGTATTTAGTCTTCTGTTACCTGTGGATGTTGTTTGTAATCAGCTTTAGCCTAACTGAGGCTCGGCAGCAGTGATACATGGATAGAGAAACTATAAATTTATGGGAACTGTCAGAAGAGGTGTCCCCTTGGCTGAAGGCAGGTGCTCCCCTAGCTGAGGGTACGGTTGGGCAAACGGCGTTTGCTGTTGCTGGTTTTCATCTCATGTGCCTCACCAGCAGTTGGGCTAATGCACCTTTCAGTGACTCTGAAGTGCTCAAAATTAAAAACAAAAAGTGGAGTTTAAAAATGTAGTTCAGGTTTTTAATTTGATTCACCCTGCAGTCCCATTTAGTGTTGTATGAGTGTGGCGAAGGTTTGGCATTTGGGCAGGAAGAAACAAGAAGGTCTGCTTGATGCTGGCAGTTATCTGGCCAAATTCTGTCACTTACTAGTCATGGATTTTGTGTGCACCCCTTCTGCATTGCTGCATAAAAGCATGTGATTCTGGCTGCCGTGACTGCCTTTGGGCCAGAACAGAGTGGGAGTGTGCAGGTGAGCTGTTGGTGCCTGAGTTTTAGATTAATTTGCCACTCGCCACCCCAAATTGTTAATTTTCCTGTAGGAATTCTGAAGAGTTTATTTGTATGCTAAATAAACTTAGTGGGGAAAAAATAGTTTTTCTGTACTGTTCGTAGGGCACGTAGGTTGCTTTATCATGCAAAGAATTATGGCTGTTTAGTTGCTAGTGACTTGCTATGTAAAGTGTAATTGAATCCAAGTCCCGATACTTTTTATATGCTTTCTCTGTAACATCTTTTCGCAAATGTGTCTGAACTTCAAAGAACTTGGCTTAATACAAATCTACAGTTGCATATTTCATAAAGTTCTTTCATGGAAGATCTCATTTGCAGCTTATGAACTGTAAATTTCCCTTTCTTATAGTTTGAATCTGGTTTTTTGTAGGTTCAGTCTTTGCCTGTAGTTACATACGCACATATGTGTGTTTTGCATTATGGAAGTTTCTTTTCCAAAGTAGCCAGCACAAACTTATCAAGACAGTATCGTAGTTCGTGAACATGCAGTGACTGGTAGTTCAGGCTGCACATTTGTGTTCCCCTTGTGTTAGCCCTGCAGCCTCTCAGGCAATGCCATGTTAACTTTTCCCCTAGTTAGGGCAATTTAAAGTTGAGATTTGAATTCCAGGTTAAATGATGCAAGATACTTACAAAGAACAAGAAAAAAAACTTGACGCCTGGGTGTGTGTGTGAATAGTTTAAAATTGCATGCTCCTGCACTTACCATGCAAGTTTGTGTTGCTTGCTGTTCATTCCTGTTTTGCTCACTAATGATGGAATTTACTAGATTTGTGACCCACTGTGTGATACTGGTCTCAAGTACATAACTTATTTTTTTGCCTGTCCTTTGAATGCTTACTTCCCTCTTATATTTTGTCCCCATTAGTATTCTCAATTTCTAGCAATTTAATATCATTTGCATACATAACATGGTGTTCGTGCCTTTTTTTGCCCGCTTCCGTGCCTTTCTCCTGAAGACCTGTATCCCTCTTGTTCCCTGAGCTCCTTTGCTGTCTTCTATATTGCGTGTAGCCAAGTTGTGATAAAGTGAGGCTGTATGTTTGAGAGGAGAATATGCAGACTAAATTAATCATATGACCGTGGGTATCTGCTTGTTTATGTTTTTCCTGCCCCTTCCCCTCTCCAGCCTTGAAATTTTTCCATGAAATAGATGATGCTCAAGCAAGAGGAGTCTAACTGAATTGGTTTCATTGCTGCAGAATGATTTATCACAAGGAAATCTAAATAGTGCATCCAGCCTGTAGCAGCTAAACCAGTTTAACCAGTACATCTTGCATGACATCATTTGATATTTGGGGTAAGGGTGAAAATGAACTGGTTTAGAGCTTGTGAAGCATCCAATTTTTCTTAAATGATAATACATTTCAAATAGGATATTGTTTGCTTTAGTTTGTGCTTTGAGGTGTCTCAGATCAGTTGCTTTAATTTAACTTTGTATCTTGTGGCTGTAAAGTGTTGGTTGTGAAGGAGTAAAATATTAAGTGGCTTGCAAGATAAGGCATTAGTAATCCAAAGCAAGAGTGCTTTTTCCCCCCCTCAAATACATATGTATATTAATGTATGCAAAATCCGCTGTGTGCTAGTTTGACATTACTAGCAACAGGATTAACAGTTATTATGAAGTGTCTTGACAAGTAGGATGGGGGCTGGAGACTGGCTATCTTATTTGTGAAGTTATTAAATATACAGTGTTGTTTTCTGAAACTGTTTTTATTGGTCACTTAAGAAAATGCATTTTGCTCTGATGATTTTAGCATTTTCATTTGATACACTAGCAAAAAGAGCAAAAGTACACCTAATCAGGGGCAATGGCTGTAGCATAATGTATCTGTGCATATTGTTGCAGGCTTAGATTTAACACATTTTAATGTTTCTGCTAAACCATTTTTTTTTCCGCTTGGCTTACTGATTGTAGTAAAACAAGCTCTGTAAGTTTAGAAACACTGAATGGAGTTTGAATGACTTGCCAGCAAAGTGAAGAATGGTCAGCTTGGAAGTTATGTTTTATTCTGACTTGTATTTGCCTGGTTTCTCCAGAAGGCTGAGATTTTTGTCAACTAGAAATAACTAAGCTTCTGGAAATTAGTAGGTGGATTTTGAAAATACTGAAACTGTACTGAATATTTGCAGTTTGGGGAAGACAGTGTTGGTCTTTTACCATAGTGCCTAGGAATCTTAGGGATTCTCTTCAGTCTTCAAATGTGTGTTTATATTCTGGTTTATATGGGACTTAACACGCATCTAGAATAACACAGCGTGATTGTTCAGCATAACAGCATGTGCAAGTTTGTGAAGCAAAATCTCTTAAAAATACGGACATTAAAACTAAATGATGAATTTTGATAAAAATAAAAATCTGATGTAATCAGTATAGCATATCTCAGTTTGTGTTTTTAATTGCTGTTTGGCAGTTGTTTTAAACACTGCCGGAAGAAGTCATTTCTGACCCATTTAATAGTGAAGTTCTAAATAAAACCATCATGCTTTGTAGCATCAAACATCTTAGGAGAACAGTATGTTCGGTTTCTGCAAACCTGGAGTTCTCCCTGACTGCAGGTGTAAAGCGAGCTCCAGAGTGACGCCACTCAGAGACAATGTGCCAGGATCGTCCTATTTAAATTGGGGAAGAGAAGACACTAGAACCTCAGCTTATTCTTATGTATATGCTGGTATGTGGAAATAAATAGTCTTCCAGGCATCCTGAACATCTTGGGGTTTTCTGGGTTGAAACGAGCACCCCGACTTGCACTCCAAAGCATATTGCAAGCCGGAGGAAGACAATGTGGATAGTGAGCTGGAATGTCCTAGGAGAAGAAAGTTCAAAATAGATGTTATTTTTTTGTAGCAGTACTGCAGTGTTTTGCACCCTAGGAGAGGTGATGAGTGTGTTTTAATACAGTCACACCTCTTTGATATGAAACACCATAAAAGTGCTAGAACACAGAACTTGGAGCTTTGTATTTTGTATGTTAAGGGATTGAATGCACTCCGGTAGAACTTGCTTTAAATGCAGAGGTCTGTGAAAATTCTTAAGGTTGTTTTTTCATAATTTCCCTTTTCCTAGTGTAAATAGGAAAGGTTGTGTAGGAATATGATTTGTGTTTACCATAGCTCTAAGCTTGGTCATCTGGTGATTTCACAAGGTGCAACTGCAAGGATGTTCTTAAAAATGTGGCATCTCCAGCTGTGCATGTGTGTTGTTGTAAAGATCTAAGGAAAATTTTGTTTTAGAGCTCTAAATGTGTTGTTTAACAACAATTGGATGAATTTTTTGTTGAGCTGTGTTTAAAAACAGAATGGTCCTGTATTTCCATAACAGAGATTTTTTCCTTCACATATGTTTCAGAGGGTTATTTCCTAACAGCACTGATACTGTTCAGCAGGACTTTGACAGAGATTTTGATAAAAATATGAGGGTGCAAATGTCTGTTAAAACTTGGCAAAGGTTTAAATTCCAAATCTGTCTTAGTGGGTTAATATTCTTACTGTTAAATAGATCAGGGATGAGTGGTGTAAATTTGTTTCATAAAACGGCTAATTTGTGAATTAAAAATCTATAGACTGTAGTAAATGTTTTAGTAAATGAATTGGTACATATAAAGAGAAGGGAAATTACATTTTTAAGAAAAGAAACTGACTTACCAGTATAAGATCAATGTGTTAATCTGTGATTAGGTAGGAAATTTTGGCTGTAAAACTTGCTTCTGAGCCATGAAAGTACGGGATAAATTATGGACTACACTTTCAAGTCTAGGCCATGCAGTGGTCTGCCTGCACCCTGGAGCATCTCATGTGTGGTTCTCCAGGCCTGTGGTCCCTCAGGCCCCAGCAGCAGCTCAGGGCGGCTCTGCAGGGGGAAAATCTGACCTCCCAGCTGAGGAGGAAGCCGCCCTGCACAGGTGCTGGGGCCGGCATGCCACCCCATCTTGTTCACCTGTGCAGTTTATGCCTTATCTCTTGGTAGAGGATGAGGACTTTGGGGTAGGTGTTTTAAACTTGCACATGTTCTGCGGTTCTCCTGTTGTGCTGGACATGGTTGCAGTGGCAGGGGGTTGTGACTTGTAGTGATAGGAACATTCTGGTTTGCCGTTCTTAAGGTCAGGGAGGTTGGCCACCCTGTGCCTGGGATCTGTATTTTCATGCATTGCTATTTTATCCATCAGCTGTGGTAGGGACCGTTTCTGATCTGGTCCTATGAGGCTGCTCCAAACCCTGTATGTCTAGAGGAGTACCTGTGTTGAATTGCACTTATTTAGCACTAAACAGTTTTTGGACAGTAACCTGTTGCATTTTTTGTCTTGACAGTCTGTGATTACTGGAAAAGAATGAGGGGATTAAAAAGTGTTTCAGGAATGATGAGTTTCCTTTTTTTTTTTTTTCTTATTCACCACTCCCTCTCTTTTCCTCCAATCTAAAAATACATTTTGTTTTAGGTCGTGAAGGCGGAGTTGGCAATCCTAGTACTGGGGCATGGTGGTTTCTGTATCATCTTTGGATTTTTTCAAGAACAGAGATCATTTCATTTGGAGGCGGGGAAGAACTTAACATTCTCCTTTCTTGCTTGTAAAGCCAGGCAGCTCTCCTGATGCAGCCGACTTTATGCCGTTGCTGTTTGGTAGTGGTGAAATACATCTCAGTTACATATCACTGGAATATTTCTGGTAATCACTATCAGGTAACAATTTTTAGACACAAGTTTGCCTTCACAGCATGTCTTAACTGTTCCATTTAGATAAATGGTTGGTTTGCTTCTGTTAGATGTTCAAGCTGACACTTGGATGCTGTTGCATGTGTTTACAGGCTTCAAGTCCTAAGACAGTTTGAGATGTATATTTTTTAAAGGAAATCTGCTTAAGCAGGGGCTGTGTGAACCCTCTTATTGTTTATTAGATCAAACTAAGGATAGTTAGATTTCCTTCTTCATTGGGAGTAGCAAGGAACTGACCTCTGCTAAAGAACTTTTCACTTGGTTAAGTGCTAGTTGCTTAATAATATTGAGGGTGAATCTAATTTCTGGAGAACAGTAGATAATATTAGAAGTTTGAACACAGAGATAATTCAAATGTGTCTATAAATTATATGAATTAAACAGTGGGTCACAAGCCACACGTAAAACCTGCCTTGCTAGTAGCAATTACAGTAGCATTGTTTCACAATTTTCTTCTGCTTTCCTTTCCCTCTTCTCATTCTTCCTGTGTGGTTTTTATCTCCTCTGTTTCAGTCTCTTTCAGATACTTCTTGGACTTCAACCCTGCACCAAAAAAACAGTCCCCTTAAAAACTAGTGTAACGCTTTGCAGTATTTCTGTCATGCCATGAAGGTAGTAATCATAAACATAAGTTTTGGGGGTTGTGGGGTTTTTTTGTTTTGTTTGGTCCCCCCCCCCCCCCCTTCTTAAAGTGCCCTACAGCTGAGGAATTAAAAATAAGCAGCAGTAAAATCAAACCAAAATCTGCCAGAAATTGAAACTTAACAGTTTAACCACAGGATTTGATAATAACTGTTTCTTCAAATGTATTGCTTCAGTTCCATATTGATTTTTAAGATATTTTCTTGTTCTCAGCAGATTTGTCTTGTTCTTTTTAACCTGTTTTGTTCATCAGGCTTATGCTTTGTCTCACAACCTGTGCCCTGAAGTGTATCATCCAAAGTAGGAGAGGGTTGATGTGGGAGGGATAGGGTCCTTACTGGAAAGGAATCCTGGGGTTTCCTTCTGAAGGAGGGAAAGCTGTGCTGCAGCTCCTTTGCCTTACCACTGGAGCTCTGGTGGGGAAACTTTCTTGATCTTGATAAATGCACAGATTAAGGGGAAAATTAATTAGAAGGTTGCACAAAAATGGATCTCGTTTCACCCGTGTCGGTTGCCTGTTCATAAGCAGTCCTGTTAATCTGTGACTTTGTTCTGTCCCCTCTGCTTTGCTGGAGACATGTAGTGAAACTGGTGGGTTCTCCAGTCCCTGCAGCTGAACAAAGAGCTGAGCTGGCTCTGGCAAAGAGCAGGGTGTAGGGGCGTGAATGAGCCTGGGGACTGGGCACATTGGCATTGCCACTGAAGAGATGTGTGTGGAATTGCAGCATCTGTCTTCAGACTTTGAAACTTGGGATAAAAACACTTCAGCTTTACTGGTCAGTGACCTCTCTTGATGGATTAAGAAAGCATTCTAACTAATTCTTTAAGACCTTTCAGCAGCCTTCAATATAATGGACTGAGAGGTGTTAACATTAATGCAGTGAGAGACCGTGCTGCACTCAAGTGGTTCTCTTCAGTATGTTTATCTGTTGGTTGTCTTACAAATTATGCGTGTGCCAGAAGCGTTTGTATAAATCCACATTGCAGACTACTAAGGAAGATGAATCAAAATTTAGATACTTCGTGACACCTCTGAAGAACAAAACTGAAATCAAATGCAAGAGAAGTACTTGGTTGCTTGAAGTACAGCATAGTCAAGGTCTGAACGTGAGCCATGGGAGCCTTCCAAATTCTCCTTACATGTCCAAATGTGCAAACACATGCTTTTGCTAGCAAAGTTATACTAGCAGCACTGAATTCAACCCTGAGCACACCTTCAAGGCCCATTTTATTCAAGAATATTATTATTGTTACCTAGCTTTTGCTTAAATTAATATAGTGGAAGCCTACATGCAGTTAGCAGGTGTGTGTGCTAGACATCTCTGGACTCAGAAGCATCAAACATCTCCTGCATCAAAGGAGTGTCTGTTAGCTAGTATGGTATCAGGTGGCTGTGCTGTGCAGCAGTCCAGCTGAGAGTGGTGCCTGCAAGAAAGAGGAGTCTAACCCAAAATTGAGCACAAGCTGCAGGGAAGGTCTTGCATTTCAGTCTGGTCACCAGGCTTCATTATATCAGATGACTTTTATATGCTGCCAGAAGAGTTTGTGTCTAGTTCACTCGAGCACTCTTACAGAGAAGAGCTATCTTTTAGGGCAAGTTTTTTTGACCTCTCTGCCTCCCTTTTGCCTCCTCACTTGCACTGAGATAACTGTGTGGAAGCACGTGGTAAACGAGATGAATGAATTTAAAATAACTTCCTTATTTTGGGTTTATTTTTAACCTAGCTCAGTTCACTGGTTTGCTTTATTGTTTGGCCCCACAAACAAGTGGGTCAGCTTGACTGAGGAGGCAGGAGGGAGGAAAATCTCTTAAGCCATCATTAACTTCTATAACTTTTTTTTTAACTTTCCCAAGGGCCTTTATTTGACACCTGGTCCTGTCTCCCCCAAGAAATGCAATAGGGGATAGGGCTGTAGCAAAGTTCCAAAGGTGAGTATCAAATCCAAGCTTACAGAGCTCTTAGTGCAGACACATGGTTTTACCATTATAGAAATCGAACGTTCAGATTCAAACCTCTTCTAGGGATGAAATTGTTCCCATTGCAGGTCTGCTTCTGAATGTCCTCTTTGTTACTTTTTTTTGCACAAGGGTATTCCTTGTAGCTAAAGATAGTCTCTTACATTTCCTAACTTGAATATATACCAGGAGGATCTTCAGCTTTCTCATCTCTATGAAGTAGGTTGCTATTTTCTGAATTAAGTACCTATTAAAATCTCAAACAGTTACCTCAAGTCATAATCTAAATGTATTTGTCGGGGTTTTAACCTCCTGTCCAAACTAGCTTTTCCTCAGCACAGTGATAAAAATTTCCACATTCAGACCTGGAGTTGGTGCTTACTGCAGCTGTTCCATCAGCCAGGCTCACTGGTCAGTGTAATGGTCCTTATTTAAACAGGAGCCACTGGTTTCTGGAATGTGGTTGGATCATACAAGTTTTTAGTAGGTCTATTAAAAGAAATTTCAGAGTTAACCTGATTCCTAATCTGGAAAGTTTACAGGAGAAGATGCGTGAAATTTGGGTCACTTTAAATTCAGCTTCAAGTATACCTATGGCTATTAGCATCGTGTTCACAGGTTACGCTTAAGAATATAAAACTGTGTTAGTATTGACTGGCATAATACTAGGTAGGGTCAAGCTGGTGGAGCTGGAGCAAAATACTGGCAGAGATTAACTGGGCTAATGTTAATTTTTGACCTCTCATTTTTAATATACCTTGAAATGCATGTTAACCACCTCAGTTGCACGCTTCAGTAAATCAAAAGATAGGTGTACAGTAAAAGTATTTGAAATTCTGGCAGGATACAACTTTGTAAATAGAGACATATTTGTGCTTTCTGAAGTAAGACTTTAAAAAAAAGTAGAATTGTTGAGCAATTTATGGGTCATTTCTACCCTAAATATGGACAGTTGCATGAAAAGCTAGCCAAACACTCAGTGTTACAAACCTATTCTTCATGGTAGTGTTTCCACATTATGCTCAGAAATGTGGGGAGGGCGTGTTAATTTGGTAACTTGCTTCTCCAGTGGGGATGCATTGCGCCCCCATAGCCGTGTGGTGTACCAGGCCAGTTAATCTCACCACTGTCCTGTTACTGGCAGCACTCTTTCCTTGGGAGCAATCTCCCGGCTGGGTGACTTGTGGGGATGGCAGAAGCTTGCTTTATGGCCCTGTGTTTCCGAGGTGAGGGGGTGCCTTGGAAGAACAAGCTTTGAAAAGTAGGTCACTACTTCCAAAAGACTAATTTTGCCCTACCTGTTGGTCCAGTTCAGAAGAGCACCTGGAGAAGTGGGCAGCTGAGAAGAGTGCCTTGTTCTTGGTTGCAGCCTTGTCTAGATGATCTTTGGACCTGAGCAGTGGAGAGGCTGGAGGGGTATCTGCTCCTTTTCCCCTGCAGCCGCTGAGATGGTGTGTTAACTGCCTGCCAGGCAAGGAGCGGCACCAGTGCTCCGATGGGCAACACTGAATTTTTAGTGGTGTATGTTGACTTCAGAAGTTCGGCTTTTATTCAAAAGATAGCTGTATACTTGGTTGTATAGAGGTGGGCTTGAATTTTCTGGGAGCTGGAATGCTTTCCTCAACCTACTGTATTTCTCTCATGTAATTTCACTCACTGAGGTCTGTAACTTAAGTCGTGTTGTTAGTTGAGTGTATGCAGCTGCCTCCTGGATCTGCAGAGAAATTTGGACTGTCCTCGTGATATTAATCAGCAGCAAAAGCTATTTTAAAATTATATATTAATGGTAGCTCAGTACCTGGACATACCTGAATAATTTGGTTAATGGCCTACCCAGATGGTTTAACCACTTGCTGTGTTGTAAGATTTAGGAGAAAATACAAATTATTGTAACTATGCCACTTGTAGTGGTCAGAAATACCTTCTTGCCACAGATCTCTACCCATTCTTTCAGATGTGTTTTTCAAGCAACAATAATCAAATATAAGGCTTAGAGTTAAGTTGTTGGAGCTGTATTGAAATGCATGTTACCATTGCAAAAAGTTTAAAAAGCACCAGTGCAGGTAGCAGTACAAACCACTGGCAATAACAGCTCTTCTGTGTACATGCCGTGGTTTCCACTGATACTCTCTCTACTTCTAAACAAAATTCAGTCTAGTCTTGAAAATGCTTAATGACATAGAATTCACACTTATGGTCTAGTTTTTCTTTTCTGTTTCCACCTTAAGATAAAGCATCAGGAGGGTTAAGAACCTCAATAAGCAGAGATTCTGATTGTTGGGTGTTGAGAAACTGTACTGCTGGCACTTGGATTGCTGCTAGATAGGTCTCAGTCTGAGATCTGGCCAAACCAAGGGCACTAGTATATGAATTAGTGTAGGGGTCATTTTTTTGATCCCAGATAAAGTATTAATGTAAATTGACTACTGTAACAATAGTATCAGTAACAGTAAAATAATACCAAATACTGTAAATAATACCAATACTGTTGTTTCTGATTTCCTCACTTGTGGAACAGAAAGTAAGAAAGCTATATCTTGTTTGAACCATTCTTTTGCCCGTTTGCGTACTTGTTAAAATTGGTAACAGAAATCGCATGGAAACTGCATGTCCAGCAGGCTTTTTATGCTCAAAATGCTATTCCTCTAAAAAATATTTAATATTTGTACATGTACAAAATTAAATGGTAAAATAAGGTATAAAATTATCCCTAGAACAGTAGTTGTAACATGCAATTAATGCAGCACAGGCAATGCTGTCATGTAACAGGAATTTGCCACTTAGTGCAAGCTCTTAACTTCAGCTGTAGAGGGATGCCCTAATTCTGGAGTGCTTTGGACACCGGTGTCTTGAGTTTTAGTTTGCATGTGTGCAAATGGATGGAGGGGTGCATTTAGTGGTGGATCTGGAATAAGCTTTCCTTTTCCACAGTGGCTGGAGCTCAACATTCATGTAGATGTTCTCTGTACAGCTCAGCAGGGTGAGTTCAGAATTGCTGTGCCCAGGAAGGAAGGTTGCAGGGATTTGAAGTGTGCTCAGACTTCAAGAATGCTGGATTTTATTAAGTGATAGGGAATAAGCACTGTTGGCATTGAAATTCTTACATTTATAGCCTTCCTGTTTGCTCGTGAAATTCATGGAGTTGGTTGCTAATAGCATTTATAGAAAATAATTAAAATAATTCCCTCTGCCCCAGAAACTTTAAAAACAAATGTGGCTGTGAACACTGCATCTATTAGGCAGGTATGGTGGCAGAAGCAATTGCAAAAGCTAAAACCAGGTGCCTGTAAGATATATTGAAAGGTGTTTCTCTTTGCTCTGGGATCACTTACTCTGTGTCAACAGTTTGAAGCAAACATTTTCCTTTTCAGAGAGGGTGGCATTTGCTGTGGTTTGCTCAATGAAGGAACACTTCTTTTGTTGTGAGTTGTGCGACCCAACAGTAGTGGGTGTGATATTTCCCCTGCGCATGCAGTCTGGTCACTGCGATAGACTTTCTCTCTCCTGCCATACGGCTGCGCATGGGTTAAGTCCCAGGGCCTTGCCTTGAGAAGGGGGGGGTATGAGGAGATCCTACAGCTTGATAGAAGTTCTCTAATAAAATCCCAGGGACCTCTAGCATCCCACAGATTATCATCTGGATGTTTAGTGAAGTTTCTTGCTTACCCAGACTGTCCAAGCCAAAGGACAGACATCTACTCACCATATCCCTTGTCTGTGTCTCTCTCTTTTTGGCCTGGTGGGGTTTCTTTGATCTTAAAAAACGCACTGAAAGTGTATAAACAATAAAATATCCACAGGGACATTAAAATACCTGAATTTGGCCATATGAATTAGAGTGAATCAAGATGTGTATGTTTATTTTAACATTTTTATGGTCAAAGGATGTAATGGGGGGAGTGTATCTGCTAGGTAAAAATCTACACAGTGTATTGTCTGATGGGTTTTGTGAACAAGCTTAAACAGGTAAAGAGACTTCTGTTAGATGTGCACAGCTAAATTTCCTTTTGTGTAGTTTAGCTGTTAAAAGTATGCCAGAGTTGTGTTACCACCCTGATAAACACAGCACAGTGATACTTGTAGGCACCTGGTTTTTGTAGGTGAAATAACTGAATGTTGTGTCAAAGGGTTGGTTTGGTTCTTTTGCTGGTCCGAGTGCTGAGTGCCAGAGTGCAGTTTCTCCTCCTTGATTCCTTCCAGCAAATAACCATTCTCTTTTCACTCCCAGTCTGTTTTGTCTTTTTTGTTGTTGTTGTCTTTTGTATCCTTTCTTAAATTCTTAATTGCAAAAGCATGACATGGCATTCTGTTCCTTTTTTCCTGAAAGAAAGTTTCCCCTTTCAGAAGGAGAAAGGTATTGCTGTATGGATAACAGTTGCAGTTAAATTATTACAGTGTCTAGTAATTCTTAAATCCTGGTCTTATTCTGAATTCGACTGATAACATCTGGAGCTCGTTTCAGGTTTGGGTCAGACCTGACTGTAATGACATTTAAATTGGAACTCTGTGCTTCAGTTCCTTCAGTTTGAGGTATTAAACAAATAGTGACTTTTAGATGAGAAACCTTCAAATAATGCACACCAGTTGCAATACTTGTTTTTGGTTTTTGGTTTTTTTTGTGTGTGTGTGTGTACTTTTATTTCTTAAGCAACACCTCTTAAATTGTGTTCTCTCTGCTTCTGAAAGGAGAAACATCCTTAAGAATTCTTAATTGAAGTTTGTTGTTGTTGTTGTTAAAGAAGGTCTGGAGCTGAGGAAGTGCGAGGAATTTCATACTAGACAGTTTGTGGTGTACCTGTATATTTGGATTTATCTCTTCTCCCCTGTGATCTGCTGCCAGGCACTGTCCCATGCTCACCCCCCTCCAAGGAAAACTGTTAGTGGTTTTAAAGTAATGGAAAAGTAGTCCAGGAAAAAGAGGAAATGAGATGAGGATCCAGTAGTGGGGAGGACTAACAAAAAATCTGCTTGTGCATGCTCCAGGGGTATACTCAAAACACTGAGAGCATTTGTGGGATGAAAGCTAGAGCAGGAAATGTAAATGGACTAGTTAGAGCCAAAGAAGTGTGAGTAGTGAGGGTTTCTGTGAGTTTTTTGTGGCTGATGATGACACAGGCCACAAATGCTACATTATTAGAGAGAAAAATAGAGGGTGGGGAGAAAACTTAAGGGACTTAAGGTTTTCCTGAGACAAAGGAAGAAACATTCATTGTCAATAGAATAAGGAATTTGAGATGCAGCTTAATTCGGTGGTGATGTTTATACCAGCTTCTAGCCAGAGGCAAAGCAGGAAGGCAGTAATCAATTTTTGAAAGTCCTCAAAATTTGCTTCAGATGAGTGGTGCTAGCTAATGGAGCAAAAATAGAAGTAGCTGGGAAGATCTGCTGGAAAGAATAGAGTATTGAGATTGGGAGTGTATTTGTGGAATTAGGGTGTTTTGCAGAGCATAAGAAGGATATAATTCACTGGGTGTCATGCAGTAGTTAGCTGTTCTAAAACACATTTTCAAGTCTGTTTTGTTGCCTTTATGCTCTAAGAATAGTTGACCAGAAAGCTATTGAAATACTGTGTGAGGATTTGGCTCACGAAACAAAAAATAAAATGTGATATGTACTAAATAAGAAAGTAAATACACAACAAACATGAGCAGTGAAGTACAACTTCCTCTTCAGAATGTAATTTTGCTCAAAAATGTGCTAGTTATAACTGCTGCCACATGTGAGGTGACTGGCTTTGCAAAGAGAAAGGAGAGGATTTCTGACCAACTTGTTTTGTCTCCCTTTTCAGGGAGAAACTAATTTGGGTGGTTATTTGGGGTGGTGACACATCAGAACATTAATGAGAGTGCTGAAATACGCAGGAGCCCAGCATGTAAAATAAACCCTATCTGAAGCATCATCCCTGTACCCTTTATTCACTTGGTTGCACTGCAAGATGAAATCTAAATTACATGGGTGCAAGGTCTCATTTCTTGAATGTGTCTCTCAAATTTCTGTTTCTAAAATAGTTGTTTGCATGATTTGCATAAACCACGTAGTTTTGAAGTTTGCAGCTGCAAATGTTACCATCTGATGTACGTGGTTCAAGAAGCCCTGTTGGTGCTAAAGAATTGTTTTAAAAATGATTGCTGCTTTACAGGTGTTCCAGTAGAGTAGTTGTTGTTGTTGTTGTTGGTATTCCAAGTAGCTTAATTTTGGAGACCTGAATTCAGCTGTTCTCAGCTAGTGCTGGTATGGACAAATATACTAGTTTGCCTCATGGATTTCAGTGCATTTGCGTTAGGTTTTGAAAGATAAAGCTAGCCTCAAAAGGTATGTATATTGTTTTCCCTAGAATACAAAGTATAACTTCTTTTCTGATTATGTTTGCACAGCTAGTATATGGACTTGGCTACATGGTCCTATGGCAGCCTTTTTGGCACCACAACAACTGGTTGGCTATTGAACACCTGAGCAGTTAAACAGGAAGAAGCTTTTTTTTTTTTGTCACTTCTTAAAAGTTCTCTTTTGTTGTCATTTAAAAAAGTGACTTGAAATTGCTGACCAAAAAAAGAGAGATAAAATTATCAGTGCAGTGCTTAACTGAGGATTATAAAATTCCTGTTCTGCATTATTTTAAGAATTCCTTGGTAAATAATGGACGCTAACCCCCCAGATTCCATATGTTTTCTATATAAGCAGTTTTTCAGCTGTGTTGTTTGTTTGAAGAAAGTTGTTCTTTATGTAGACGGTATTAAATAATTGACACAGTTTAGTGCTAATTTTAGTGTCTGCTAACATTTGGATGTTTTCAGTACAGTAACTTATATCTCCAAAGCAGTAAAGAGAAGCTGATTTTGAGAACATTTTACAACAATGATCAGCTCTTTCTCAGAGCCTAAATAATTATTTCCCTGCATTAACACTTGGGGGTAGAAAGGTTGCTGTCAGAATGGAAAGGGAAAATAAAGGTTAAATCTTACTTAGAAATGAATGCTGAGGAAAGCATAAACTGCTTTGGGACCTAATGGTTCTGTTGTCAAGTCTGAGGATGACTCTTGGTTCAGTCCTCTGTTAAGGCTTTTTGAATTATTTTAAAGACTGCTAGTGTTTGTGCTACGAAGTAGGAGAACACAGGGTAGCCACCTGGCAGATGATTCACTAAATTAAGGCTGGTCAGAAATGTAATGGCAGTGGTTTCTTGGGAGTGTCCAGACCTCAAAATCTTTGTGGATACTCAAGCCAAAATGGGGACACTTCTGATGTAGGGAAGGAGATTTCTGTGCCAAAAAGGAGTGGGATGGGGTAAACCACTAGCTGTGAGCCTCTTGCCTGTTCCAAGCCAGGGACACCACCAAGTCCCCTGCTCCAGCTAGACAATCCTCCCACATACAGTCATCCTCTGCTTGTCCTGTTTGGCTTAGTGAAGTTTTTTGTAGAACATGGAACAATGCTAACAGATGAGGTTGGAAAATTGAGCTTATTAAGTAACAACCTCAAAAACTCCTGGGAACCATGTCTTTCAAGAATTTGGGAAACTGGTGGAGAATAGAAAGCTCTGAAATCTGTGTCTTAGAGAACAAAAAAGCAGTTTCTTGTCCAGCTCATTGTAAAGCATGCCATTTGAAAAAGGCATGGGTTTTGTTTTGCTCATTCTCTGGTTGTTAATTTTAGATAAGAGCATAATTACGCCTTGTTAATTACAGTGAAAACAAATGGTAAAATAAACTCTATAAGTGTAGACTTCTTTTTGGTAGTAGGAATCACTTAAAATCATAGCTTACCATTATGCTTGAAATGTATGTGTTAATAAACTTAAACAGCAAAAACTGAATTTTAGTATTAAATGATGACTTTGCCAGCAGTGCTCCTTATATTGCTGGGAGGAAACAGTAAACATTCCTCTGTTACCAGGATGTGCATGTGTATTGGTTCACATGAAGGACTTAACACACACACAAAAAACAAACAAAACACACACACACACACCCCCCCCAATACAAAAACAAAACAACACAAACACACCCCACCCAGAAAAACCGAAACCTCACCCAACCAAACCTTGAATGATTTAATTGTTGTCGTTTTCCCCACGGTTAATCCAGCTTTGTAAAAGTGACCCTGACATAAGGTTAGGGTTTATCAGCCCTGGGCAGACCCACGCTAATTGGTTCAGCGCTGCGCTTTGCTACTGCAGGCGCTAATCTGCGATGATGCAGTTCCTTGTGCGGCACGCTCAAACGAGGAGGAAGCTGTCAGAAGCACCGACGCTGGGCTAGGGGGCGAAGCCATCACCTGTGGTTGGTGTAGGGCTGGGTGGGGAGCCCAGGGCGGGTCCTGGTCCCTGTGCCGTACCGTGGGGATGCTTCTCAGCAGCTGCAGTTGCTCTTTTCCTTGAAGTGGAAGACAAGCATGACTTGGGTGTGCTGTTATTTTGAATGCAAAGTGCTAAATGCTTCTGTGATAAGCATTTTTTTCCCTACAGTAAAGATTATGGACAGTAAAAAATTGTGTTCTGAGTCAGGAGTCTTGGATTTTTTTTAAAAATCCCATTCATTTTACCCTGTTTTTTATACAGTGTGAACTTCAGGCTGGTAACGGGTTTTTCGGTATGAATGTTCAAAAGCTTCTTACAGAAACTCTGCATATCTGCATGAGATCAGCCACCCTGGATTGAGCAAAAACTGTGTTTAACCTGGTGTCTTGTGTCTTGAGGGCTGTCAGTAGCAGATGCTTAAGTTAAATGTTAGGGCAGGGGAGGTATGGCAAGTTCCTTTCTCTACTGTGTTCACCCCGAGGGTCTCTGAGCCTGGCCAGGCTGCCTCTGCCTTTTCATTGCTCCTGATGGAATCTTCTTTCATTCATTGCTTTGCCTTTGGAAGTGAACGGGGAATAATATATGCTTTGTGTGTAAGTTCACTGTGCTTCTGCATCTTGAACGCTGAGTGCAGCCTGGTTAACAACCTTGCTTTTCTCTTGCATCTTAAGAAGGTGTAGGAGAAGTGAAGAAGTTACGAGGAAAATAAACATCGTAAGAGGTATCAAATGGCCACTGTAGCAGTAATGACTAAGTACAGACTCGGAAGCATCTGGCCCTAGTGCTGTGGATGGCTGAGGGAAGATGTTCTAAAAGTCCAGAAAGCACAAGTGGCAGGAGAAGGTGGAACAAGAGTGATGTAAGACCGGAGAACATGGACTGTAACATCAGAGAGCAGGTTGAAAACAATAAGAAAAAGAGTTATTTTGTATAACATAGTTAAACTGTGGCACTCCTTGCTGGGATGTTGTAAATACTGTTTTGCAAAGTTGGGGCACGTGTTCATAGAGCGTTTTGAAATGCACAGACACCATCCGCAGATCAGGAAATCCCAGAGCCCTGAGATGGGGGCCTGGGAGGGTGCCCTACAGCAGTGTCTCTCCCCATTCCTGTTCCCTTCAGCCTGTCAGGGCTTCCCTTGTTGGCCAGTGCTGAACCTGCATGCGGTGCTTTGTGGATCTCCTGTTTTGCACTAGTGCGGCTGCCTTTGAGCCGGAGGGAGCTGGGAAGGTGTCTTGGCCTCCACAGCGTCTTCTGACAAAACATTTTGTAACCTTCAGAAGTTTCACCTGCGGCATCGAAAAGGATTTTGTGTCCTTCAAACTTGCATTCTGGTAATATAATGTAAGCCCATGGTATCATAAGTATTAGAAAATAATTTTTCTCTCATGGGTTTTTTTGTTTGGTTTTTTTTTCATCTGTGCTATTCAGGATATTTGTCTGGCATATCCAATCCCCGCTTAGTCACCTTTCCTCTGAAGTGATTATACATAGTCTGTTTTCTGGGTCCTCATTCCTAACCCATTAATGTATTCTATGAAGAAATCAAACCAACATGCACAGCAGGCTTTATTTACAGTTCTTTCTTTATAAACAGTATCTATCTGTTCCCATGTTACAATTCAGGTCATTGTAGTATTCAGTGCACTGTGCTAATTAGTTCTTTATAGAAGCACTGCTTCAAGAGCAGTATAGTCAGATACCGTGCTTTGGAAACCCCAGGATCTTCTGGTTGTGCATCCCAACTGAGCAGTGTGTGCATCATGTGGCATGGCATAGATCACCACTGTCTGTGTACCCAAGGACGTTTTTGCATTGTTCTAGATCACCATAGGACTGCTAGATCAATTTTGTAGATGATTTGGCTTGTGATTTCGTGCTGCTTCGCTATACTAGCCATCTTTAGAACAGGTTTAGTAGTTACATAGTTAGCCTAAAAGGAGTAATTTCTTGTGAGCATATTTGATTTAGACTTCTTTACTAATCAGCAAAAAAGCCTGGATTTAAGCTTTTTGTGTTGTCAAATGAGAAGGAAACACCATTAACTCTGCTTGCTTTCTTTTTCACAATTGTATAACAGTTTTTAAAGTTCTCCTCCTGAATCTGTTTGCCTTTCCCTGTTCTCACAAAAGCCTAGTCTCAGAACTGCTAGCTACCTGTAGTTGCTACGTCGGATTCCTGTGAATCTACTTTACATATCTATCCATTTCTCTGTGCAGCAGAAAGTATAAGGAAGAAGAGGTAAAACAAGATCAACACTAGCAAATCTAGTAATAAAGGAAGATCTTTAAAAGCATTGCTGAAGATAATAGGAAGAAATGCTGAAGGTGTTAGATCCTAGGTAGGAGGTCTCTGATGTGCACATTGGACAGTTTCTCTAGCTCAGAGTGATCTGACTTGTTTAAAGGTAAATTATGGTATGATTCTAAAAGTTCATTTCTTTCTTCCTGGTGTCTGTAAAATTAATTGCAGTGCAAAATCTGTTTTATCATCCCTTGTTCTTCGCTAGGAAATTATTTTTGCATTTAAACTCTCACATGGAGATCAACAGTGTTTCAACAGTTCAAAAAAATCTTGTCAGTATTAGGAAAAGATGATGATTTAATATATTATGCTACTTCTCCATGCCACTGCTAGTGTGAGCAAAGCTCAGCATACTTCAAGACTGAGTTCAGGAGTGAGCAGTGCAGTTAGCATTTGCTGTAAGTATGAATCCATTCTCAGAATTTCAGAATCTGAAATAAGTGTATAATATTTTGACTTCGTAACAAAATAACTACACAGAATCAGTCTACCTTCAGAGCTAGTTTGGTCAAGTGGTATATGTAATTGTACTAACCCTTTTTTCAGAAAGAGTAAGGCAATATTTTATATTCCTTTTAAACACACAAAAAACTTTTTGCTGCTTAAGTACATAGCAAGCATTCAGTCATAGTATTTACTTTAATAGATGTACCCAAACCTCCTGTAACAGTGGACTGTGTGCATCCAGAATGATACAGAAGTGAGTTCTGAAAAATGTATGTAGTTGACTGACTGCTAAAAACTCTGCTGGCCCCAGTAGAGAAGGTGTATACTTTTCTATACTTTCACAAGAAGAGAGGGAGGTGCTGATGGGAGTGTAATCACCAATCCCATAATGTGCTCATGTTATTATCCAAATATACTCATTTTAATTGCTCTTTAATTGTCATCTTTAAAATACAAAAATTGTGATCACAGCGCTATAGCATGCTGAGTATAGTGTCATGTATAAACATAAATGCTCTGTGATGCTTGGACTGCCCTGGCTCCAGTTGAGAGTATATCTTTTTCTTCCCTGTGTCAGAAGTTCATTTTTCTTTGAGTAGTGTTTCTGCCTTTCTAGTGATGATTGCCGAAGATCTTAGCATTTGTTGTTGCAAGAGGTAAGTCCATTTCTCAGTAAAGCAGTAAAACATAAAGAGGGGTGTGATACTGGAAAAACACATTGTTTAGGGTGTGTTCAGTAGGTTGGGACCCAGTGCCTTGTCTTCAGCAAAGATGTAATCACGCTACCATCTCTGGAATGTGCAGAGACAAGACGCAACGAGTTAGGGTAGTTGCTTCTATAGCCTTGCTGCTCTAGATACAGCAAAGGGAAGGTAGTGCAAGTCCAGTAGCCGTTGCCATAATAGGTCATGACACTTTTGATGTTTCAGCCTTTCTTTATTGTGGAAGAAAATATGTTGTGTCAACTGTTCTAGTTACTGGTTTTTTTAGTATTACATGGGAGCCAGAAACAGGCATCCTTCCCTTCTTCCTGATCTGATCGTTTTCTAGAGTGTAACCTAGGATAACAAAGCTCATCAGACTAAGACAAGGAACTATGAAAGATTTTTCAGCAGACCTTCTCTTGCTCTGATGACTGCCAAGGGCTTGTGACACTGCAGAATGGGTAAAGCCAGACTGGTGAGACAGGCAGGTGGGTATCTTTCTGATAAATAACATCACTGCACTGAAGAAAAACCAATGCTGGTGCTGCTGTGTACCCCAAGTTATTAAACACCTGGAGCTTAAAAAGTATATGAAAATTTTCTTAAAATGAGAAGGTCGTCTATACAAACTGCTTCAAGAGTAGAAAGTTTAAAATATGTTGGATAATTATAGGTGTGGTGTTAGTGTCCAAACTGAACTCTGGTTCATGCAGTCATTGATTCAACACTGAATTATTCATAAAGCAATAAGTTAAACTGCTGAAAGCAGGCAGTAATTTAGTCACTGTTCGAGTTGTGGTTTTTTTTTTTTGTAAATTTTTTGGTGTGACTTCTTAAACAGCAGTTTTTGGTTCACTGAGTAATTGCATTGATAATACCCTAAAGGCTTTATACATGTCTTTAGGAAGTTAATCACGTTTTTAACTCATAAATTTTTGTTTTATAAAGTGCCATCAGACTGCCTGTCTCCAAAGATAAGCAGATAAATGAGTTGCTGCAGCAAATTGCCTAGTATATAGAGCAGGTTCTGTCTACGCTATTTGTTCTCAGCTATTTTTCTAGCCACAAAGTTACATTGTACCTCCCTTTTACTTTCAAGTAAAGATAACTTTCTCAGTAGGATGAAGTTTCAGATACTATTTGCCTCACAGACTGATATCTTCCATGCATGTTGTTTAGAGTTCAGTAGCTTCTTACACTAATAACATCTTTTACCCAAGAAGAGAATAGTCATGTTAATCTAATCAGATTATAATTTTTTAATTATTCATTAGGTACATTGGTGCAATTTAAAACCAGTCTTGCCATCCTATGTTTTGTCCAAATGTTCTCTTTGGACAGACAGACATGATAGGAAATGAGGGCAATATAATGATTGATTGGTGTAATAAGTGGTGGCTGCAGGGTTACTGTCTGTCTGGTCATTGCTAAATGTTTTGTAGGCATGGCAGATATGATGAGTCTGCTTCCAGGAAGTTGTCCCATCCTGGTAATGTTTTCTTCTTCGTTTACTGTCTTGTGTAGCATTGTCTCCTTCTGTGGGGGATTTGCAATTCACAGTCAATAATGCAATAATTTGTTTCAGATTACAATTAGAGGGTCAGAGACTTCCATATAATGCTGTTCCTGTATTTTTTTTAAGTTCTAACGTTGGCTACTTGCTCTTCAGTTAATAAATGCCCTTTCTACTTTCATTCTTCCTTTCTTTCAAAATTTGCTAAATTTTGAAAGCACTGAAGACCTTTAATATTGTCTCCCTACCTACAAGTCATCTCGCTTCCTATGCTCATAAAACCTTTCTCCTATAATCTGTAAACTTGCTTCCTGACACTTCTCTAGAAGCCTTTCCCCCTTAAGATTTAGTCATTGTCCTTCAGAGCTTTCTTGTGTAGAGGTTTACATCGCTAGGTATACCTTTTGACACTGGATCAAGTAACGAAGAAGTAATGAACCACGAAGGAAGAAAAATAACGAATGAAACAAAAGCAAATTACCCACCATTTTGCTAATGTGAGAATTAACTTCTGGCTGTAAATGCAAATTACGTGATTTTTACAAGTAATGGAAACATCTGTGACAGTTATCTATACATTCATCAGTCCAAAGTATCTAAGGGATTTCTGTACTTCCCTTTCCGTTCCTCCCATTCTAGTAGCCAATTTAATCTCACTTCTGTTACTGTTTCATCCTTTAAAAATGTTTTAGGTGGATTGCTTTATTTTTGGATGCCTTTTGAAAGGCAGGTCCACTACAGAAATTGGTTGATACCTCTTCAGATTTTCATTACAGCAACCTAGGACTGTTTTGAAGAAGTGAATCTGTGTAGTACACTTTTAATTCCATTTCTTCTGCATCCCTTTGTGCAGTAAGTGGTGTTGTATTCTAACTGCAGGTAGGGATTAGGGGCCAAATAGTTTCTCTTGCTTTTGAAAGGCTGAGTTCTTCCAGAGCAAGTGAGGGGAAATTTTTGCTTTGAACGCTTCTAGTTCTTTCAATGTTGACTATTGTAAGTTAATTTCATTCAGATCATAGAGTTAGGAACTTGTTTGGCTAATTTTGGCGCATGTGGGTTTTTGTAGGGTGGTGTGGTTTTTTTGTTTACCCCCTGCCTCCTGGGAGTAATGCCTATTAATCTGGCTTTCATAGCAATGGTTTCCAGACCTTTGGAGAAGCAAGTTGCTGGAGCTCGCAGGTTTTCTTGTAAGCTGTTAGTATAGTCACATAAAAACACGGTTCCACTGGTTCAGTAGACTACCTGCAGACTGCTCGCAGGCATGGTTGGGGAGTCGTTGCTATGGAGAGTTGTGAAGTAGTAACCTGTTCACATTGGTTTTTTTCCAATTAAAGGCAGGTATTTATTCTTCATCTTCTTCACATTGTTCTAAGTTTCCTGTTTGCTTTCAAGAAGTAATGTTCTTGCTTCAAGGTTTTCTGAATGAGTCTCATTAGTGTCCTCTTTGTACCACCACCACCACAGTTCGATAACTGCTTCAGAAAGCACTGCATTTACTGCTTGTTTTAGGAATTCTTCTGTTATATATTTTGATGTGCTGCCCAATAGTTACAATAGCAAAGGTCAACTCAGTGGTGAACAGGTGATATTTAATGCAGCACTTGAAATTACTGAATGTTTCTTCATGATAATTTCTAGCAATGGTAATTTTTTGTTTAAACTTGTGTGGTATTATCCATGTGAAACTGGCATTCTGCATTATGCACTGAAGAAGCAAACTTTTACAGATGTTTATTTGAAATACTGTCAGATAAATTTAAAAATATTTATTTTTAAAACTCTTTGTAAGACATTATAGTATGTTCCACTGCTGAAGGGGAGTTACACAGTGAGCGCTGAGGACCAGCAGCTCAGCGGGGCTGCCGCAGGGGGTCACTACGGGTTCTTCCGCTTTCAAGCAGTCCAGTGAGTTCTGACACTGAGGTGCTAGGTTGGACCCAGACTGCATGTTCAGCATGCAATTGATGTCCTTTGCTGCTGCTGTAATTTGACTGCTACAAGACTGACTTTGCTCATTTTTCAGCCTGACTTCATTGTTATCTTTTACCACCTTATAATTTGCTCACTAAGTCCCTATTTTCAGTGTTATTACTGCAGCTTCACTCATCCATTGGAATTCACACCCCATCCCCAATTTATCATATCTGTATATACAACTCTATATTTGAAAAACAGAAAGAAGTGTTAAAAGACCTTTTAAAAACTTCTATGAAGGCTTTGATTCTGGAATGACCGTTTAGTCCAGCAGCAGGGGAGAAAGTCTTGTGTTTTCAGCTTCTCCCCGCGGGCTCCCCCCCCTCCCCGGGCAGAACCCTGGGTATGAAGTTTGAAATGTCAAAGCGTTCAAGCTGCTGCCAGCAGTGAATGACTGTCTGACTTTTCTTCAGCCTGCTAATGCTGCCATTAGTACAACTCCCTTGTCAATTCTGGGAGAACTCTGGCAGTTCTCCGTGGAGGTCTATGCAGACCCTCTGTAGTGACATGTAAAAATCCTCAGTACTAGTGATATTCATCGTGAGGTGGTTGTACATGATAATTGTAAGCAAGTTTTTAGTATCACTGTTACTCCTCCACTGTGGTCTCTTTAACCTCAAAAGGAAACAGAGATGTTTCATAACCAGCTAGGGAGACTGCTTCAGTTTCTCCTCTGTGGCTGCTAGATCCAAAAGGTAATGACAAATGTGATAGATAATTTTTCAAAATTTGAATACTTGGTGTGATATGAGTCATGACTGAAGCCTGTGAAGTTAGTATCTCGCTGTCACCGTTGTTAAAGTAGTAGCAGTATTCTGCCATAATCTAATTGGTGCAGTAGTGGAGTTGATCTGTAGCTTTTGTTGACGTGTGACTGCAAGCACATGTGTACTGCTGAGCAACATATCCTAAATCTTGGAGAGATGAAATTCTGCAGTTGTGCCAAAAGCCCCATGATCTTGACAAAATCTTTTCTGCTTTCTCATTAATAGGGAAAAAACATAGCAAACTCTGATATTGCTTCCCTGTAGACTTGAATTATTGTGGACAGTAGAAAAATAGTGCAATGTATCTTTCAGTGGCATTGGTTTCATGTTATTAAACCATCTGAATCCATCTGAACAGCCTTTCTTTTTGAGTAGTCTTTTTTAATCACTTATGCTATTTTTATTCTGATTACTTAACAGTGCGAGTATTCAAGTATGATAATGTTGACGTCATAGTCCATAACAAGGAGATTTTTTTTATTTTAAATACTTTCTGTAAGGTCTGGCATCCCATGGAAAGATTGTAGTTTCAGAGAATTTAGGTTTTCTTCTCTTTTGTCCCCTGTCCTGTGTCGCTGCCGCCCCCCCCCCCCCCCGCCCCCCCCTTTCTTTCAGGCTTTCATCTCAACACTTTAGTGACAGACTTTATTAAATAAAGCCATGAGAAGTGTGCACCTGTGGAGTCATTTACATGTGATCCACTGATGTGTCTGTGTAAGGTGACTGACACTTCTTATGAACTTCCCAAACTACATTGTCATGCTCCAGTTTCTTTCCAGTTGCATACATCATTTGTTAGACTTCATTTCATGTCAGTGTTCATGATCTTTCAGTAAATAAGTGAAAGCTCTTGTTTTGCTCACTCATTAATATCTGAAATGCCTCTTCTAGGAAAGTCACTTAACCTCCAAACTGCAGAGACCCTCCTTAAACACTTCCAGCTGTATTGTTTGTTTGTAATGCAGTGGCATGGGTAGATAGAAAACTGTGTATAGTATTCAATGTTTCAGAAGAAATGGTCATCCCTATTCTTCATCTTGCCTTGCGTTCCTTTTTGTAATGAAAGAATAGCTACAAAGTTGTGTGTGTTGCATTTTGGGGAGGTAGAAAACAACTCAAGTGCTCATCACCGAACAGTCTGACAGTGTCTAAAATTCTTATACTGAAAGCTATATTTAATATTTTGCAGTACTATATTTAAAGAGTTAAAAATGTTCTGTATTCATAAGGTCACTTCATGCTTTGTAGTACTTTCCTAATTTATGTGGTTTATGCTAGCTTTTGGTTGATTAATAGGCTGCATCTTTAATTTATTCCAGGGATAGGATTAAAACTGGGTATTCTGGTCTAGGAACTGACAGATGACATGACTGGGGTGATGTTGACACACTGTAGTTTAAGCTGCATTAAAGACAGCAGTGCATTAAGTAGTATGTTTGGTAGGAATGTTCTCCTGGCCAGTGTGGGCAGGTGTTTTTTTTTTTCTTGATCCTGTATTTGAATAAGTCTTTGGCATTGTTCTGCTGGAGGCAAAGGAAAACAAGTTTCTTAATTAAATCTTGGTATGATTTGACAATTCTTTCCTCTGAGCTCTTAAGGGCAACAGAGGAAAACATAAATTACTGGTTGTCAGTGCTATAGTTGAAAATAAATTTTGTCATACCGCTTGCTAGCCAATCTGTTGAAAAAGGACTGTGTCTTACTTGTGCAAAGTATTTACTGTAACAGTTGAATTTTATTAGAAGTTAAAAATTACCTTTATTCACAGAAGCCAAAAACATTCACTGGTGTTGTCAGGGTTCCATACCTGAAAGCTGTGTTACAAAATATGTGCCAATATATGTCAGAAAAAGCAGCAGTGGCCTACATCATGATTCAGTTTATCTTACTGCTAATAATATCTCTCAGAAGCTGCCTCTGTTTCACCTTTTAAGTTGATCACTTTTGCTATGATCTCTTCTGCATTTTCTGCCTCCTCTCTGCTAACCACTCATAGACGTAGAACAGGGTCTTAAAGAAAGCTTTTTATTTTCTTAGTTAAGGACAGTTCTTTCCCCATAAAATACAGTATCAACATTTACATCCTCTGTTAAAAGAATATTTTGGATGAGCTTTTGGTGAAGAACTGACTATTCCTCAGGTGTTTGCCTCAGTTTATTTCTAGTTACTAAGTTGCCTTGATGATAACTTTAAAGGTAATATAAATCCTAGTATTTATTTGGAGTAAGCAATGATTGCATTGCTGTAGGCATGCTGTATGCTTCCATGTAGAAGTGACCCAGAGGACAGCTTCTTTGTTAGACTATCACTGTGCTGTTAGAAGAGGGGGTAAAAAAAAAAAAAGGCAAGCTGTGGAAATAAACTTAGTGATCTTTCCATCTTACTCTTATTTTTGTCACTTTTCCCATTCTTGAGTTGCAGCAGTTCAAACCTGTCCTCCCCCCCACCCCCCTTTTTGTTCTAATCAAATTCTGTTTATTTTAACTTGCAGTTCTGCAGCGCTGCCGGTGCTGATGGCTGCTAGCAGAGGCTTCTAGCAGTGTCGCTCAGGAGCCAATCCTCTGCAAACCTTTTTCTAATAAAATAAAAACTTTAAATCATACTTGGTTTTGCTTTTGTACTAATAATGAGAAATGGGAAATGTGTGCGCTTTATTGTGGGTGCCGTATACTATATGTTTCAGCATACACATTTCACTCACGCCTCAGTGAGGTTTGCTGCATCTAAGTAAGTTTCTGAAAGCCGTGTTTGAGTGTTAAGTTTATGAGGTTTTGTAGCTCTAATCCAGAAGTAAGTCTCTGACGTGATCCGTTTCTGTTCATGCTCAGGGCAGAGGTTACTAGTTCTGTGGATTTATTAGAAGAGTAAATAATCAGAATAGGAAGGCCGGTTGTGAAAGTATCTTTTCTTGTGTGCTGTGAAGTGGAATGAGGCTGCAAAAGCGTGTTGTGCGCACTTCAGCCTGCTGTGAGGGGAGGGAAGCCTCTGAAGCAACTGCCGGCTGCTCCTGTTTCCTTCTCACGTGGCTTTCCGTAGCTTTGGCCTTAGTTCCCTGGGTTTTACAAGGCTCCGGTGAGCATCACGCGGTGATTGCCATAGCTCGGCGGACTTCTTGTCCCGCGTGCTTGCCCACCGTGCGTGGGAGGAAGCCAGCTGCGTTCAGACAGTAGCAGAGCGCCTGCGGGGCTGGTTGGTTCTGCTCAGCCCTCCTGGCAGGCAGCCGGGCCTCCCCACCTCCCCGGCCCCCGGGCCCCCGGGCGGGGGGCGCGGGGCGGCCCGGCGGCGGGGCGGCTCTGTCCAGGGTGCTGACGGGGCGCGCCGGGGACGAGCTCGCCGTGTTCCTCTAGGGAACAGCTTGCTTCCGGTAGGACAGGCTACCCGCGTCCCGCGCCGCCCACGCAGTCGGTAACTGGTGTGTAGCTTTTGGGTATAAAACTGTTCTTAGGTGCAGAAATCGGTGACTTCTGGGGGTTTGGGGTGTAGTTAATGCAAGTTAATAGCAGGACTGGTGCATCAAAGAGAAACTTACCAGGCGCTTTAAAGAGTCTGTAAAGTAGTGCTTGTCCTTGAGATGGTTGCAAGGGGTTATAGGTTTTACAGTTTGATTATAAAACCCAGTTTATTCAAGAATATATGTGCTTCCCTGTAGTCGTGCTGAAATGATCCATTAGCTTTTTATGTGCAAGCAATGGAAGGCGGTGGTGTCCAGCTGTTGGATACATCAGGAAATTGCTTTCTTTCAATCAGACCAATGCAGCTTTAAAATAGTGGGGTTTTATTTCATGGAGTTGTTTTGTATCTCTTGTGGCATTTACATATGTTTTAAACAGTTGCTGTAGCAAAACCTAATAGCAATGATAGCTAGAAACTGGAAAAATTTACCTCTAAAATGTTCCTGGGATGGTAAGGGATTTCCTTTCCAGTTTTTCCCAAGTAAGATTTAAATCTTAACATTACCTTTGATTAAATGTTCAGGGCTTTTTTTTTTTTAAAAAGCACTAACACTGAAGAAGTCTTAAATTCTTAATTTAAGAAGTCTGCTTTTAGAATCTTGTATCTGTGTAAAAATGTGGAATGCCAGAAAAAGTAATTTTAAAGTTTTTATTTAATGAGATTTGATTATGAGATGCTGACTGTAAGGCCATTTGGAAACTTAAGAATCAATTTATATTTTTTGTGTTTGTATTCTGCATTAGTGTGGACTTTTTGCTTCATCCATAAGTATTCATCCACTCAAGGAATTTTAGATAGACACATACCAGTACAATTGTTGTGCTATAATTAATGTAGATACTGTTTTGCACAAAACTGTGCCATTTGTGTCTCATAAGCGCTGAGACAGAAATGTTAATATAGCTGATGATTTTTTTTTTCTTGTGTTAGCTGGAGATACAGATGATCCTCCAAGAATTACTCAAAATCCTGTCATTAATGGGAATGTAGCAATGGCTGATGGACATAACAACACTGAAGAAGATATGGAAGATGGTAAGTAAATATTTGACAAAAACATATGCTGCTTTGGCTTCTTTATTTTTGAGTTTTGAGGGCAAAATGGTCCATGTCTTATCTCTGTCCTCTGAACTGCAGCTCATTAAAAAATGAAACCCACTGTAGTTGACTGCTTGTTTTCTGTATAGGCATCCTTTCAGAATAGCTATACGATAGGATTAGACATCTGAGGGCTTGGGGTTTTATTCTTACTCTTTCTAGATATTCATTTAAAATTTGCTGAAACTAATACTGTCTATTGTTATATTTTGTGATATGTCCCTTTAAATGTACTGCAGCTGGTGCTTTGCTGAATAGTAATTTTGTCAGTTATGCATTTTGTTCAGGACACTTAGAATCTTTATCTGTCCTACCCTGTTGTCAGGTGGCAGCTGTGGTTAGTTTTTGTCTTTGTACGTAAGTCAGTGGTAACGATTCTGTTGAGGAACATTTTATTTCCCCCCAACCCTGATGCCCTTTACTTGCAAATGCAAAAGAAGTAGTATGTATTGATATCCTGTTAATAAAAGGGGACATGTGTTTGAAATCTTTTTTTGGTCTATTAAATGAAAATAAGGGTGTGCAGCTTTTTTCTGTTAGAAGAAAAAATAATTTTTAAGTAGATGTGCCTGGGCTTATTTAAAGAAAGATAATGAGTTTGTAAGTCACTTAAGTCTGTTAACGTTTAGTGAGGAAAATGTAGAATGATGTTTCTTTTCTTAGGAGAGGATATGGGGTGGGACTGCTCTCATTCTGAAGAACTAAATAAAATCTAATTGGGAGAACGGAGACAAAATATGAGTAGGATTTGTTCCCCTCTGGTTCCTTATTTCATGCTGTCTTGTGAGAGTAAATTCAGGACTAGGTTTAAGCATTTATTTAGATTTGTGCAAAATGTTGAGTGATTTTGTTTTGTTTTGTTCGAGGAAAGCCAGAGTTTGAGGCTGAAGGTCAAAAAAGTGCTTACTTTCATGTATTCAAGGAACATATAATAGAATACTGATGGAAAGTAGTAATGTTCCATGAAGAAAATACGGTTTAAATTCAGGACAGAAGCATCTCATGGTTGAATTGCTTCTGTATTGTGGGCAAAGATAAAGTTTTCTATGATCAGATTCTTGTAATAAAGTAGAAATAAGGTCTGCTTAGCTTATGAATTTTTTGGTCTGATTGCCTGATCTCATTGAGGGGCTTTGATTTCTTGCTCAGAGTAAGTAGCCAAGACTGAAATAGGGAATTCTGTTTTTATCAAAGTCAAGTTGCCTGTTACAAAAGTTGTCAAATGTCAGTATTTGGAGAGGGTGCCAAGAGAAGATCACATGGGCTGACATCAGCTGGCAAGGACACCTCTGCTGAACTTCTGTTTTCAGTAACGATGTTTATAGGTAGAAAGCCTGGTAGTGTTTGCTATCAATACAGCCAGTAGATAGTAAAAAAAATTTTCCAGAAGTTGGTCTGTATATACTTGCACAAATTAATCAAAAGGGATTTAAGCTGGAGAAACAGCTGATGAAACCCAAGCCATATTGAGGATGGCAAGTAATCACATGTACACCTCTTCATTCAGAACAACATTGACTTTTTGACCAAAAAGTGTCTGTAAAACAGTTTCTGTCATTTATCAAATATTTGACTCATCTCAGAGAACTGGATATGAAGGTGTCACAGTAGGGATAAGCATCTGAAGGTATTCGGCAAAAGGCTTGTGAAGGCTTCTGTGTTGATGTCTTTTTGGACTTTCAGTATCATCAGGAGCTTTGGTCCACTCTGCTGTAGGGCATCATTCAGGGTTAAAATGTGATTATTGAGCAATACACTAATAGTTTGTCATTATCATATTTGAATAAGGAGTGTCTGGCTACACTGTGGTGCTCTTATAGCTCTGTGTTGACACAGATAGAAAATAGTGTTATTGCAAAATGTTATAATTGGAAAAACATTCCTGAAGACTTGCATCACCTAAGTGGATGATGCCTCTTTTCCAAGTCTTGTAAATCAGATTAATTGCTTGCTGTTGCATTATTTACACATCAGTGCAATTGCTGTCTTGCTGTTTGTTCTCTTCCTATCCTGGTTTGCAGCATGTTGTACTTGTATAATGGACAGCTTGGAGATTCACAGAATAGGGAAAAAATGGAGGGAGACATTGTCCTCTTTGATAAACATGCTCTGTTTTCCATTGCTGTTATTCATAGCAAGTGGGATCACTCTGAGCTGATAAAGAATGCATGAAGAGAATTCAGATAAGTCTTCAGTGAAAATCTTAATGAGTTTAATGGTTCCTGCTAAAGAGGTGAAGAGTAGGATAAAGGGTTGATGCTTCCAGCTGGATCATAGAAACCATATTTCTGGTGAATTTCTGAGTTCACAAAACTTTTGAGGTGATTTTATTCTTCCACCTTAGCATAAAATTACTGATAAGGCGGGGCGGGGGGGGGGGGGAGGGGAAGGGGAAGGTGCAGCTCTCATGCACTTTGCCAGGCTTTTAACCACAGGCGTTGTGAAGAACATGTGATGCAGCAGTGGACCACCAACAGGACTTTCAGATAAGGCTGTGTTTTCCCAAGTGGTTTGACTAGAACCTGTTGCTATGTATGATGTCTTAGCAATTAAAAAGAACCAGCTGAAGGAATGTGCTATGCTCTGTACCGAGAATGACTCAATGAAGCAAGCTTTGTGAGCTGGATTAGCAGCTTCTGCAAATAAAATAAAAAATAATAAAAACAAGGTTCTGATCAAATTTTGTTTGCAAGTGCATCAGTATTTGAAACAGCATGTAGAATAAATTCCCTTAGAAGTTAAAGTTCAAACAGAAGGTCCCTAGCTAAACATAAACTCACAGCTTTGCAATTACCTACTGAAGTCTCATTTCTGTGAAAAATTGCAGAGGCTAGGAGGCTCTTAGAAGCATCAGTCTTAGCCATATGCTAGTATTGCATGTTGTATTTGGATCATTATTAAAATATTAATAGATTATTCTGCCAGTTTCTCCATTAATAATTCAGGTTCAGAATATTTTAATAACCTCAATGTACTTTAAAGTTAGCAACATTTACCAAAAGAATAAAGAAACCTGCTTTTCCTAAAGGTATAAACACTTAAATATGTACTTCAGTCTTAAAATGGATCACGTTCTGTATTTGGATCTCTGATTTGAAGGATCTTCGTTGTATCAAGGTGCTAAATGTGATGTTCATCTCGTCCGTGGGAAAAAAAAGAAATTTCCATATAATGGATATAATCAGTTGCATGTAATTTCACCAAGCATTGTCAGCTGGGTCTGTTCTTTTTACCCTGTGTTCAGGATCATGTGTCATATTTGTAGCTCGGGGTTTTATAGTCTTATTTGCCAGTCACTACTAAATTATCCTGCTGCCAATTGCAGTCTTCTCTGGGAAACTGGTGGACACGTTTCTGATAGTGAAAAAAGGTTTTATTTATTTATTTGCTCAGAAGACTCATCAAACTTACTATTTACGCTTTGTTTTTAAATATAATGCACGTTTTAATAGATTACACTTGCTAAAAAGATGGACTTTATGGAAGGAAAGTAAAGTTGTTATTTCAGGGGATTGTGTTTTGTATTTTTAAAGAACCTTCTATTTTAGGATTGACCCTTGTTATGAGGCTGCGTTTTTGTGGAGTAGTTACCGGTGATTGTTCAAATATTTTACTGAGAAGAGTACCCTTCCCTGGTGAGCTCTCGTGCACAGGCTTTCCTGAAAAGAAATCAAGAAATACAGGCAAACTTTCTCTGAAGCATCTGCAGATGCTGCGTGGGCTGCCTTTTTTAGCTGACGGCGTAGCAGCGCTGTTGCATCCTTGTGCTGAAGTGCTCTGAAAGCTGCATCAAAGGAGGCAGAAAGCAAACTTGGTCGGCTCATTTTTCGGAAGCTTAGACTAAGCCCAGAAGTACTGATCTTGGTTGTGAATAGGGAGGCGTACTTGAGCTGGTCTGAGATACATGTGACGCAAGTCTGATTTTTAGATTGTTAACTGTGTTAAGGATTTTTTTGATTCTGCCTGCATATCAAATTTGAGAGCGTACAGTTCCTTTGGCTGCAGCCTGTCTGACTCTTGGGTGTAGAAGACCAGCTCTCTACTCTCAACGAGCAGTGAGTAGGTAAAATGGGTAGGGAACAGTTTTTAAGCAGGTGGAAGGCTGCTGGTTAGCTCCACTTACATGTAGGGAAAAAGAGGAGAAAATAATCCTTTGAACTCTTCTGTTACTGAGGAAGCTGGCAGCACAGGGTAATGCAAAGGTCATTGCAGGTATAGAGGAGAGAGGAAGCTGATTTCTGCTTTCAAGAGGTAATTGGGAATGCTTAGGGCTGTCAGGCCACACACAAAGATCTGTGTTGCCAAGATTAATATCAGAAGTAGGACAACTGCTTGAAAAGGAAACCATTTTGCGAGGGAGAAGAATGAAATCTGGGAAAGCTCCCCAGCAGTTGTGGACAAAACTTGTTAATTTTCTGTATTGAAGTGTATGATCTTTACAATGTTGCATGTTGTAATCAAGAGAGTTTTTTTTTTAAGTATGCTAGCAAGCAGGGCTCGCCTGTTTGTGTTTTTGTGTCTCTGGCACCATGCAAAGCTTTCAGAATGAACTACTGCTTTTTATGTACAGTATCTGTATACTGTGCATCTTGTCACGTAATTTCATGATCTGATATATGGCTTGGTGTCATTGTACCTCGGTGCTTTTGATTTTTGGGTGTCACCGCATATGTGACGTATCAGCTTCAGTTCTGCATTGCCCATGGGTGGTGTGAGAATAGCGGTCTGCTGCCTTGCATGCTGCTCAAACGTACTTACACCCAGCAGCAAATCTTTCCATGTTACACAGGTGTTAAGCTGGAACTACAGAAAAAGAGGGGATTGTCTTGCACATACTCGCTACTTCAACCCTGCCCTGTAAAATTGCTGGGATAAGTTGCAGGTTTTTCCTCCCTGTATGCAATATGAGGCATGTCACAGTAGAGCCCAGTCTTGTGCCTTCCTGAAGCTGTCGCAGTCTCCAGCACCCTGTTATAGTTGTGTACAACAGCAACAGAACAGATTGTGGTATATGAAGAAATGGGGATGTGGGAAGAAGGCAAAAATAGTTCAATTGTGTGTGTCAAAATAAGCTATTAAAAAAAACACCAAACCCAGAGTCTCATTTAACTTTGTTTTAGAGAACTAAAAATCCCTAAAATTGTCATATAACATAAAGAATACAGGACCCTGCTCTTGAGCAATTCTTCAGCAAACTGGTATGAGATTTTTAAAAAAACCCAATGACCAGCAATGGGGTTCATCTGTTTTGAAAAGATACTGTTGCAAGCAGAAAACAACTAAATGGTGACTTGGTATTAATAGGGGCAGTTGAACAGATTGTGAAAATCCTTTGCACGTCCTGGTTCATGCAAGCAGCTAACTTAAACTGGCTGTTAAGATACTACACAGCGTAGAAGAGTTAGAGTGGGCTGTGATTTATGTTGTAAAGCATTTGATGTCTTTGTCTTGCTGTGCCTGTTGCTTTAGAGGAAAACTTGAGTGGTGGCAAATTCTAGTGCTAAAGGTATACAAAAGGAATGCGTCTTTCAGTGCTCTGTTTTCCTGAATGGTGTTGCAGTGTTTTTCAAAATTAAAAAAAATTGAATCTTCACTAGCTAAGGAGTTCAGTGCCTCTCAGGGTTTGGTGTTCTGTGGTTGCTTCCAATATCCCACTACATAAAACATGCTCATGTTGCATAATAAGAACATTAGGTTTTTCAGATAATTGTGTGTGTGTTACAGATACAAGTTGGCGATCAGAAGCAACATTTCAGTTTACAGTCGAACGCTTCAACAGATTAAGTGAGTCAGTTCTCAGTCCTCCTTGCTTTGTACGGAATTTGCCATGGAAGATCATGGTTATGCCACGACTCTACCCGGACAGACCACACCAAAAAAGCGTAGGATTCTTCCTTCAATGCAATGCTGAATCTGATTCCACGTAAGACCCTTCTAACTATTGTACAAGTCCTCATTTGTTACTAGTAAATCTGTATTGCAAGAAATACAAACATGTAAGAAAATTATTTTATCTAACTTTCTGCAAGAGGAAAGAATTCTTGCAAGGGTTTGAGTCCCCCTTTCCCCCCACCTTTCTAAATCCCAAAGAATAAGAGTAATCCTCTCTTCAGGAGGAGTGAAAAGTAGCATGTGTAGCTACATGTCTGTGGTAGAATTTAGATATATTTCTGTTTGATTGCCAGAGAGAAGTATTTGACTAACAGTTTTCTTGGTGTGGGAAAAGTTTGGGGTTTGTTTCAAATTGAAGTGGAGCTTCTCTAACCCTGCTGAGCTATAAATCCTGCCCTGTAAAGCATGTGAGTAGGTAACTGCTAGCAACTGAGGCAGAGTGGTGTATGAGGTAGTCATCTCCTTAAACGGAGTTCATTGCTCATCAAGCGAGATATGAATGTGTACTTGTCCAAATAAAAATTGGCTATCTTTGACTGCTTTTGTAAATAACAGGGAAATTAAAAAATGTAAATACAAGTTTCTGGGGCATTACTGCAGCTTATCCAGCTAGACTGCAGACCCTTCATAGATACTCTTTCCAGCAGAGTAACTCCATTCTTGCCCCAAATCTCACACAACTTATAGTTCGCTCTGAATAATAAGCTGCTCTTTTCTGTCGTTTTTGTAATCTAAAAGGTGAGTGCTCAGTGCAGAAGGTAAAGAAGAAAGTGACTAGTATTAACCAGACACAGGAGAAGTGGTTCACACACAAGTAGTTACAGAAAAAGGATACTATAATCTTCAAAAGTATCAACCAAAGTGCAGCTGGTGGAGCTAAGCAAGCAGTATTGCTACTGCATGAGAGAGTGACAAGACCTTGTCTGAACTGATATTCAGCCTGATCGTCTTACACAAGTGGATGAATTTGAACAGTAATGGTTGTAAAGAAGTGCTGCTGAGAAAGTTAGAGTGTTAGGGAGTTTGTCTTCTTGGAGGAAGGGTAGAACCACCTCCTCCTCTCCTTAGCCAAAGGCTGAGTTATCACACTCTGGAGACACTGAGGCTGCTTTGAATTTGCTTACTCATCTACACTGAAGTAGATTAGAAAGAGCTCACCTTAGAGAGCAGTTAGCTTCCTAAACCACTGTTACCTGCAATTGCCCCACATTACTTTCCTAACAACAGTGTTGCCTTAAGAAAATCTCCATTCCAGCTTCACATTAATGATGTGGCTTCAGAAAGTCCCAGGGATTCATGCCCCCAATAACAATTAACCAAATCTTAACACCTAATAAGGGAAAAAAAAATCCTGTATGTGAAAGTACCTTTTGTTAGGAATTTTTGGTACCTTATTTTAATGACTATAAAAAGCTTGGTTTTGAATGCGTTTCAAATGTTTATTCTGTATTTATAGGTCATGGTCTTGTCATGCACAAGCAGTTCTCAAGATAATAAACTACAAGGATGATGAAAAATCATTCAGTCGTCGTATTAGTCACTTGTTCTTTCATAAGGAAAATGACTGGGGCTTTTCCAACTTCATGGCCTGGAGTGTAAGTAATTGGACATCTTTAATCTCTTACTAGATGGGAACAGTTTTGAACTTGTACTCCTGAATACTGAGACACTTACAGGAAAGATTTGGGACTATTTCTCGCTCCAAGATGTTACTTTTTTGCTGCCATTGCTGAAGATGTTTTTTTTCATTTTCTAACAAATTCCTGTACTTAATTATTGTAGATTGCTTTTACTTATGTTGTGATTTAAATAATCCCTCATTTTCTGTGTATCTGAATGCTTGTTTTTTGTTTTCACTATTTGATAGTCAATGTAATTCTGAAGCAGCATAAATTTTCTTGCATTTCCACGTTCTTTGTATATGTGTACAGATATCTAATGCCCTAATACTACTGCTAAGGCTTGTCTTTAATTGAGACAGCTTTTTAAGCATTTTCAAAGGTTAGGCCCTTAACTTTTCATCTGGCTGGAATATTGTCCAGAATCAGAGCCTTTGATTACAGACTCTTATTATCCACAGAGAAACAAAATAGTACTGCGAAGTCTAAAAGCCAGTAACAAGTTCCCTGTATTGAGACATTAAAAAAAGAATTGAAGTGTATTAAGCTGAAAAACAGCTTTGTTGGTGTCCTTCGATTTTTCTTCAGTTTATTATTACTGATAGCTCAGACTTGGAAATAAGTGATGTCTAACTGGATATTAGTCATGTTGCAAGATCCAGTTTTCATGTTCATGTGTCGTTCCTGTTTTACAGGAAGTTACTGATCCTGAAAAAGGCTTTATAGAAGAGGATAAAGTTACTTTTGAAGTCTATGTTCAAGCAGATGCTCCACACGGGGTGGCGTAAGTATCTTTGTTTAAAAATAAAAATTTTTATTCCAATATTTTATGTTGCTTGAGATTGTTCAAGTATTTTGTGTTATTAAGATCTGTAGCTCTTGTTAGACATTCTCACTTCATCACCTTTAATTGATGAATTCTCACATGGCAGAATTTTTCATTAGTCTCTCAGATTTTTGTATAGGTCAAGTTTCCATTTGCATTAGTCAGCATAATGTTGTGGAACTTTAACTTCTGAATGAATTGATTTGTGATTTAACATCTCTGCAAATCTAGCCTCAAAATTTTTGATCTTGCAGATAAGGGTTTCAGACAGTCAGGTGCCTCAGCTATCTAACTAGCCTCGGTTTAGAGCCTGAGTCGTTCTACTTCATGTCACTTTTAAACAAGTTGGTTGTACTGAAATGCAGACTTGCCTGTGAAAGTACAGTTCCGGGTTCCAGTATGCTTTCATAGTAAATAATTTTTCTGCCATATAGAATATTTTAAAAAACAATACCTAACAAAATCATAAAGCACTTAATTGCAAAGGCTACTGTTACTGGCAGGCAGTAGTTATGTGTAGCCTGTTCTTTGAACCTTAATAATGGGGAGCAGCTGATATCTACCAGCAGTGCTACCTTAGAACAAATACTTAGAACAATACTCTTCACTATAGTTAATGCAAAACTATCTTGTTTTTAACTACTATTTTCTAGGTGGGATTCAAAAAAGCACACAGGATATGTTGGCTTAAAGAACCAGGGAGCAACTTGTTACATGAACAGCTTGCTACAGACTTTATTTTTCACAAATCAACTACGAAAGGTAATTAATACGTGAAAGAAAAGGAGATTGCTAAGTGAAATATCCAATATGTTATAAATATAAGTGCTTCAAACAGAGCTGTCAGTTCCTTTTGCTTCCTTTGTCCTCTTAAAGAAGTTAAGACTTATATGGTGATGCACATCTTGAGGCTGAGCACAGGAAGCTTCCTTTTATAGTTCGAACATAGGATCTTGGTTTTTTGTGAAAGCACACAGAGTACCTGGTAAAGATCTGAGCTTAAGGGGTATATCTTAGACTGTCGTATGTGTTATTGTTGTTATGAATTGTTGGAATTTAAAAAAAAGCACCACAAAACAAACAAAGGATGACTCTACATCCTCGCAGATGAGAGATGAAAGTCATTTCCCTTTCTTGAAATAGTTAAAATACAGAAGTTTATTATGACTTCTTAGCTCAGAAACAGTGTGAAAAGAGAAGCATATGACCTTTGTAGTTCGTTTGTTTTGTCTTTTAATTTATATTATGCAGTTTAATTTTCTGTTATTATGATTAGCATCTTTGGAGTGATGGGAAGCGTTATAATTTCAGTAGTTTAAACAATTTTATATTCGCTTTATTCATATGTTTTTTATTTACTGTAGATGTGATTTGTTTGCTGGAAGGAAGAACTGCTTTAAATATCAGCTTAATAAATTTCTGATCCAAACCCAGGATGAAGTATGCTAGATAATATATTGTTTAAAATGGGATGAAAACATAAGTGCTGACTTGATGTTGGGGGTGGCTATCTGGAAGAGGAGATATACTTGGGCAAAAATGTAACTTGGCACCATTTAGTTTGTTGGAGTGTCCTGTTGATCCTCACTCATCCTTCTGCACGTTCCTGTGCTTATTGTGTATCCCTTAGTGAAGAACTGTTCTGACTTCTGCTTTCTCTTGTGTGTACTAGTTCTTACGTTTCCATTAAGCTTTCTTTTCTCCAAAATTTCCCATTTCAATGTACCTTCTTTTCACTGTCTTAGATTTTGCACCATCTTACCATCATTATATCACTGTGGCCTGTAAATGTCCCAGTTGGGATTTCTTTTTCATCTTTTGCAATGTGCGGCTTACTCTGAAGCACTGGAAAAAATAGCATGTCAAACTCCAGTAGACTGTAACTGAGATCTTAGCAATGCCATGTACAAGAAATAAATACTTGCCTTGTTTTACATGATTCACCTTTTCCTTTTTTGCTAAGGTATGATTTACTCATTCAGTTTGTCATTCATTATAATGCCTGTTCTTTTTACTCAGCACTCATAATGTTTGTGCATTTTATTTTTGTGGACAAATTCATGTTGCTCCTGAAAAATGTGTTTTTCATAATAGCTACATGTAATCCAATTGAGTAGTTCCTTTCAAGACTGAGTTGTAGTCAGTAAATCAATATGTACCATGAAGTGTTCTATGAAGAAGTTCTTCTGGTGATACAGATTTGTTTCAACTAAGCTAATCTTTTCAGGCATTTCCCTGCATTTCGCTCCCAATCCCCAGATAAATACCAGCTTTTAGGGAGTGTTAATATCTGGGTGGTGACCGTATGAGAAAGTTTGATTTACTAGCTGCTAACTGCAGCTTCCTTTATGGAAATGTTACCGGACATTGGCTGAAATGCCCAATTCTCTGCTCATTCTTCAGGCTTTCAGAGCCCATACAAAGAGAACAAACTACAGCAGTAGTTTTTTAGGCAGTTTTAATACTAACTTGCTATTATTACAGATAAGGAAGAATCAGTCTCGTCTGAAAAAATTAATTTCTGCAACACTTTGTTTTCACTTTAAGCAAACTTTTTCCTCTTAAAACTGAGTAAAATACAATGTCTAGTATTCTCAGTTTGCTTATCACCATTTCCATTATTTCTGTTAATCCTCCTTACTTAGAAGAAATAGTGATTCCTATTGCTGTTATTTAGAGCTTTGTTAACAGAGAAGTTGCTGTCAAGAGTAGAGCTGGGGAAGCAATGAAGAATAGTAAAATGCAAGCACTTACCTATGGAAAGTCAGACTCTGGTGAAGCGTGGGTGAGGATTGATGGAGAGATCCTTTCTTCTTTGCTCTGTTTCCAGACAACAGATGGGAGGTTCTTGGGTATTTGAAATGAGGTCTCCCTTTATTAGCAAGCAGGTGGTTTCAGTGGTAGGGAATAAAAGCAAAGGAACTTGCCCTTCAGAGCGTATCTTATTGTCTGTTTGTGATAAATGCATGCTTAAGTATAGTCCACCCACGCAAGGGATGGTGGTAACTTCCTAAATAGGTCCAGGTTTGATCTTGGACCACGTTACATGAGTCTTTGTGTCTGCCATCAGTGCTTGCAGCCAGTCAGTACTCCGGGCTGCATCCAGTCCATTTTAAAACTCCTTTGCTGCTTCCCTTAAAAAATTCCCTACAATTCATGAGAATGCTGCAGAATGCTTATATAACTATGCTAAAGTCATAAATACTGGTCCAGTACATTTCTCCCTGATCTGGCTCTCCTTGATTTATCTAATACATCTTACCTTACCTTGGAATTTCATACACAGTATTTCCTTCCCTGCTTCAAGTAATTGCCTTGACTTTAAGCAGTGTGTTCAGGCTTATCTGTAGCATTCTTTTACCATGTAAATATCTAAAATTTTTCTCATATCACTTGTGTCTGTTGCTTATAGCTGTTGCCTATACCTGTCTCTGTCATTTTTTTGTGCTCATTTCCTGAGGGAACTTCTCAGGTGTTAAATTAGAGATTCTGCTTTTTTCAAATGGATCAAAATGCCTCACTCCTTCAACTTGAGGCCAAGCTTTCAGAGTTTGGGAGTGTAAGGCATAAAAATAAAGCTTTGTAGAGGATTATATTTGAAAAGTGTTTGTTTTAGCTTGGAGAAACACTTAAGCTTTGAGAAATGGGCTTCAATCATACTTACATACACAAACAGAAGGAGAAAGGCTATGTGTGAAATGTTTAGTTTGTGTAACACATTTAGAATTTCCAAAGAAATAAAACTGTGTTTTTATTCAATGGCAGCTGGAATGTAGTCAATATAAACAAAAGGTAAATTATTATTTTAATGTTACTTGGGAGATGTAGGAAAGGAATTAACTGTCCAGATGGTGTATGAGGAAATGAAATAGGAACTGAATGGAAAGGATTGCGTTTTGATCAGTTATCAAGGTATTCTGAACTCCCATTTATACCTCTTCAATGGAGGGAGGTGGCCGTAGTGAAAACTACTAGGTTGACTTCTAGCCTGCTGTAGTGTCATCTTGGTTTCTTATAAAGAATATTTAGCATTTGGAAATTTATTATTTATAAATCTATACAAAAAGTTTTATGAAAATGTATCAGCACTGACTATAGTTGAATTTTTTCATTACTTAATTTTTCATATCTTACTTCTATCTGTAAACATAGCAAGTAACTTACTATATTTTTGGTTTTTAAAAAAAAATTTACAAGGTGTTAAAAACAATGAATAAGGGCTGATTATAAAGATTTGGAAGGCTTGGTCATTCAAATATTTCCTGTTTCTACCCTTAGCCAGTGAAGACCAGCTCATAAAAGGGTTCATAAACCAGGGGCAAGGAGAGGTTAAGTTGACTCTGCAAGATGCTGACTCATTTTGATGTTCATATTTTAAAGCAAACAAAACCTTTTGCTTGTAAAATCAAAGGTATAATTCTAGCTTATTAATATTTGAATTGGAGTTTGCCCAGATCAGCATGGTTAACTGTAACTCTGCATGTGAATATTAAAAATAGAGAAGTAACTGAAAATAATTTTCTTTATTAGCTTATTAGAATTGTTTTGAAATTTTGTGTGCTGATCTTAGGAAAGAAATTTTCACAGTCAGGGTGGTCCACCTTTACAATACTATGTGTGGAGAGCTTGTGGGATCTCCATCCTGGAGGTGCTCAGAACTCAACAGGTTGTGACCCTGAGCAACTGGACTCAACTTTGAACTTGGTGCCTCTATGAGCAGGACTGGAGTTGAGAACCTACAACATTTTCTTCCAGACTACATCACTATAAGCTCTAAACTCTGAAAGCAATGCTTAGCTCATTAAAAAAGTTGCTGAAGAAGCTGCGTGAGAAAATTCTGTGTTTTGTTCTCTTAATTTTTCCACATATTTAGCCTAATGTATTGCCAAAAATAATGGCATGAAGGACTATTGAGTTTCAACAGTTGAAACTTGTTGCTGATGATGAAATTGAAGATGCTATTTTCTTCACTTTATGAAATCAGAGAAAGTGGTTTAAGCAAATTTTAAAAATAAAGCAGAGCAAAGAAAATTTTTTTGTTGCCATTAGGGTGGGGCTAGACTGTTCTTAAAATTATATAAATATAGTAAGGGTTCTGCTGGCTGTCCTTCAACAAACAGTTGATGATAAACCTGAGCTGATTTCTGTTCATGTTTTCCCTTTTATCTGCAAAAATAGTGCTATTAATGATGTAGCTCAAAACTACCTAGAAACATAAAATTTGGAGGCTACTAGTGTTCAGTCGTGATTCTGCTTTATATCATCTCTGTTTACTGTTAAATTTTGGAAATTAAAGGATAAAGTCATGTGAACTATCATAATGCTTTACAGTTGCATAATTAACCAGTGGTTTTCTGTCTGAATATAAGGGATTCTCTTTCTTTATGAAACTGTTCGATATTTCAGTAAAACTGTTTCTTTTTATTTCATCTTACTATAGCTATTTTGCTGATAGTTCCTCATATTATTTTTCTAAGTGTTTATGTTTCTGTACTTCTCAAAAATCATTTTATGGGTATTCAGAATTAGAATAGGAAATTTGTCCTGCCAAATTCTGAAGAACTTTTTCCACCATTTTTCTTTGTTCCTTTCTTTTTTGATATTCCCTTCTGTTGTTTTTGTATCAACCGTATCTGTATTTAACCTCCACCTCATCTGGTTCCCACCACCTCTGTATTGAGCATCATACAACAACGAATGTGTTTCCCCAACAGTTCAGCTATGCAGAAGGACCAACCTTGCCCCATATACAGGGAACTGAAGTAGATAAGTCAGAGGTACCAGACATCTCTGAACTCTAGGCTGATGCAGAAACTGAGTGGGAACTATTGACATGTGGTTCAGTGCTTCATTTGCAGAAACATATCATTCCCTGTTGTTTCACAGGCAAAAGTTCAGCTGGCAATTTTTCTATTTCTTACCAGGTTATTTTCCGGTATGCTACTTAATATTGGAGTATTTATTTTTTAATGTGTTATTACCTGATCTCCTTCCAGAGTTGTCTATGTTTTCTTTTTTCATTCATGCTTTCTAAATGAGCATCTCCCTGTAAATACCTTTTCTTTGCTGTTACTTTTCCCTAGATATATTAGTGTACCCTTTTAAAAAGTAAATCTCATTTCAGTGCCTATGGAACTCTCCTAATCCCTGTTTGGTCTGTTTGTGTAATTTATCTGTTCTCAATCCTTCCCAGATCAGTATAATCAGTGAATTGAATTGTTAAGCTGTTTATTTGCTGGACAGCGATGATATTAAGTGGGAATGAATGTATCAGGGAATCTCAAAGCTTCCTCTGACATCCTTCTCCATGTGGACAATTCCTAGTTTTGTATACTTGTTGCCCTTTATGGTTTCATGTGGTTGGGGTTTTTTGGGAGTTTTTTTGGTTGTTGGTTCCCCCCCCGCCCCATAGGTGACAATATTCACAGATAGCCAAGCTACAGCACAAAACTGAGGTTACATTCAAAAGTCTATGGTATTGATCAGTGTATCTGGTCCTACTGTCATAACTGTGAGACATGATAAGTTGATACGGCATGATAAGTTGTTTGAAGGTGTTGAATGCTTTAGTTCATTTACTTTTCTAGGGTGGAATAAGGGAACTATTTAGATTCTTAAAGAAAAAACCCCAACCGTGAACGGAGTCTGTTGTTCACTTATTTTTAACCACTGTGCTCTAAGAAGAGCGATTCCAGACAATAAACGTATTTACACTACGGTACTGAGATTTTTTTGAGACTCTCTTGGAGTGATGATTAAATGGAGTTCTATGAAGTAAATCAATGAAGAGGGAAGAATGCATTAAACAATGAGCAATAAACTTTTCCTTAGATACTAATTGAACTAAATGCTTTTTCAGGCTGTGTACATGATGCCCACAGAAGGAGATGATTCATCCAAAAGTGTTCCTTTAGCATTGCAAAGAGTGTTTTATGAGCTGCAACATAGTGACAAACCAGTCGGAACTAAAAAGTTAACAAAATCTTTTGGGTAAGTTTCAGAAATTTATTGGGTTATTAGAGGCTTCATAAAGCTTTTCTGTAAAAAGGTTTTATTTATATCAGGCTATTTTTAGAGAGATGCTGAGAAGTCTTAATATAGCATTATGTTAATTCCTAGCTTCTCTTAGTTTACGTTGATAGTTTTTTATTTATACTCAGTACTAAAGACAGCTGAAGCAAAAGTCAGACTTTTTGGTGGAGGGGAGTGGTACACAGTCAAACAAAACTGCTGGTAGCAGGGCTATAATTTGTCTGTTACCTGAAAATTGTGTGATGTTACTTATGTAAAGTTCAGGACAAAATATGTTGTTGAAACATGTTCATGTATTGTTAATTTTCTTAAAATATGTGTCTGTTTTAAATTTAGAGAAAGAGCAACAGTTTGCATTTCCATATCGTTAGTTCTGCATTGATGACTGTTGTAACATTTTCTTATGACGTATCACAGATGCATGTATTTTTGCCTGTGCACAATTTAGAAGCATTTAATGCTGTATTCTGTTTTGTGATTTAAAGCTTAAGAGGAGTATCTGTTACATGAAGAAAAAGTGGTGGAGCGCGCGCACACACAAATTAATTCTTTGCATTTTCCTCATTCTAGCACCCTCTTTTCCTCCGTAAAACATCTACAAAAAGGCTTGCTTTTTATTTTCATTTTTGCCCAGTATCCAATTCACGGCCTTGTATTTTTTCCAGTCTGGCAGTGCTTCTTGTGAGATGGTGTTACAGAGTGTAATTTTAAATTTGGGGTATCTAGATGTAGAATTATACAATATAGCTGCATTGAGGGGGTTGCTTGGGGTTTTTTGTTTGGTTGTTGTTGGCGGTTGTGTTATTGGTTTTTGGTTTTTTTACTAGCTTGGTGTTTCACTTGGGCACAAGTTAGGACAGATTAGGATGAGTATAACCTTTAGAAGACTCCTCTTTGCATGTCATGTAAGCACGGAGTAGGATTTTATCAAAAATTGTTCTGAAAGATTGTATTTTGTGTTACTTTGTCAAGCTGTATTTGTAGACTAGTCTTTTGCAGTAATATTGACAAGCATTCTTTTATTTAAAATCAGGCTAGGAAGTTTGTACCATCTTTTTCACATAGCTGTCCTAGTGTCTGTCACGTTTGTGAGGTTTCTGATCCCGCCTCTTCTGCTAAAGCTTGTAGTAGTGCTCGGTCCTGATAAGACTCTTTGTAACCTTGCATCTTTGTAATCTTTCCCTTCCACCTTTTGGGGGAACTTTAAAATGAGATCAGTAACCTCAGTGTTGTATATTTATTGGGTTGTATCCTCTTCCTACTAGCACACTACTATTTAGTTTATCAGCCCTGCTGCTGTCCTGTTACACTGGCAAGACTTGCTGATATTGTAAATATTTCATCTTGAGTTAAGTTCCTACGTGTGTCATCTTTAGTAGTACGAAGAAATCTTTCCTGAGGGTGTTGCGGATACTTAAAACCTTGCTCTCACATACAAAATTAAAAATGTGTTCATGCCTGCCTTCATTCTTGGGACAGAATTTTTGAATATGTTTGAAGATCTGGTCTGTTTCCACCCTCCCACCCCCCATATGTCAGACTGGAGTTTCCGACCTTGTGAGACGTACCTGTATGTTGCGTAGAGCATAACTTTTTACTGCATATTGTGCGCTTCTAAATTTGGCTTCTTTCAGTAGAAAGTGGTGCTGTTGTCTGAAGGAGCCCTTTTTTTAATTCTAACATTAGTATGTAACCTTTTTCTTTGATTTTGTCCTTTAAGCTGGCTAGTGTTCAAAGCCTAGGGATTCAGGAGGTTATTTTCTATTTTTAATTATCTGATAGGTCACTTAATTCAGCTTGTTTAAGTGTGGACCCCCACACAGTTGTTTTGGCACACTTTTGGGAGTAGCATGCTGCCATGTGACAGTGGTGGTGAGTCACTGAGAAAAGAGTGGGAAGGGAAGATGAAGTTAGTATTGCTCCTGATCGCCACTGTGCTTGTTGCTTCAAGGGCTGGGGTTGAACCTCAGGCTGAAGCTAAAGCCCACAGTAAACACAGATTTTTTCATATGCTTGGGAGTGATGACTTGCAGAAAGAGTTGCCAGAGACTTAAAATTTAAAAAGCGTTCTTGAGTTTAAGTAAAGAGTTCATAGGAGAAAGTATTTAATGCTGAAACTAAAACCACGTAATGCTTCTTTTTTATTTAAGGCAGTAGTGCTGAATACCCTTGTTGAAGCGTGCCACCTTGGCTATGAGGTGTTTAGAGACTGCTCACACCCCTCCTTCCACGTGAACGTGTTTGCATGTGGACAGTTCAGGAAGCTGGATGTCTACTTGCATTCTTGGAGTTACTGTGCATCCAGGATTAACTGTTTAGATGAGCACAAAGGAGCCAGTATTTCCTATAAATCCATTTACTTCCTTTCATGTGCTGAAATAATCCCTCAATGCTACTTGACTGCACCTGAAGGGCCCTCATAGGAGCAGCAGCTAGAAGCATGCTGTGGAAACTATTCTGACAGCATTGAATTGCTCCTAGGCCTTTTCTTAAGAGGTGGTGTTTTTGTTTTGTTTTGTGAACTGAGTCTAGGTTGTAGACTGGAAGAATTCTTCTGCTAGCAACAGCCTGGCCCTGGCCTCTTCAGCTGGCTCCAGCTGCCTTCCTGGTCCCCATCCCCAGATTCATAGAGAAGGCAGGTGGGCGCAGAACGGCTGCCAAAATGTCCCACAAGTTCACTGCCCATTCTTACTGCCAAGTAAATGCTACAGAAGTAAAAAAAAACCAGAACCAAACCTATGCATCAGCCAGTACTAAATCTCAGACTCTATGTACATCTTGTTATGTATTAAATTCTTGATCTGCAAAATCACAAAAATGTCTTTTAAGCTGTAAGTTTTCTTCATAATATAGTAATTTTATATTAATTTGCCTTACAAAGGTGGGAAACTTTAGACAGCTTCATGCAACATGATGTCCAGGAGTTATGTCGAGTGGTATGTTTTCTCTATTTCTTACTGATCTGTGATGCATAATATTGTCTCTTGATATTGTGTATATTAATATAATTTAGTAACACTTCTAGTAATAGTGGCAGTGATTAAATTAGGTTTCTAAGACATAGAGTTTTTGCCTTGGTTTATTTCTCTTTTTAAAGAGTATGATTGTGGCCTTTTGTGGGTGAGGAATTTGTAAAGGATAAGGAAGGTTGAAAATAAACGGAAAGTATGCTAGTGGTCCTTGTATAGCCATGGAGAGAAATGCAGTTTTGAAGATACAAATGCGTCATTAAATTTGTGAGGTTTTCCAGACTCAGAGGAATATAGCTGGGGTAGCCCTCAGTGCAGGTTTTAAGCAGAAGAGGAGGATTTCACACACTAGAAGGGAGATGCCTGTATGAATAGGCTAACATTTGTTTTTATGTTAAGTGACTCTAGAGTTTAATCAGTGTAGTAGTCACCTGTGTGTGATGAATAAATTCAAAAACTGCAAGTTTATCCTATGTAAAAAACAATTTTTTCTTTCAGCTGCTTGATAACGTGGAAAATAAAATGAAAGGCACATGTGTAGAAGGCACTATTCCTAAATTGTTCAGAGGGAAGATGGTGGTATGTGTTTAATATTTTTATTTTGAATTTTTAATTTAAATTAACTGTTATTTGTATACATTGAAATTGTGTGTTGTTCTGGTTTTTGTTTACAGTCATATATCCAATGCAAACACGTAGACTATCGATCTGAACGAATAGAAGATTATTATGACATCCAGCTAAGTATAAAGGGAAAGAAAAATAGTAAGTGATACACTGCAATATGCACCAATCAAATATTTCAACATGTTGGACATCTTTAATGCCTGTTGATTTCAAATGGGTTTGTTGGTGCACAGCGCTTGGAAATATCCTTGCTTTAATTTCAGAAGAAAGAGTCTGATGCCTCATTGAAAAAAATTTCTGCAGAAAATGCTTTTGCTTACATTACCTTTTTTCCCTTCTCCCATTTCCCTTCCTTGCTCCTTCACTGCTAATTATCTCACTGATACCATAAAACTATGAATTTTAGGAGTTTTCCTGGTGTCATAGAAGTCCATACTGTGCCATGGTGATAACAGTAGTGTTGTCACAGTAGGTTATAATTTATAAATGAAGATGAACTTGGAGGAAATAGACTCTTATTTAGACATAACCATAGTAATAAGCAAATAAAAATGAACTAATCGGAGCAGCATAACAATGGTCCCCTATCATCACTTTACCAAGTCCTTGGCATACAAGACACAAAAAAAGGACATGTAAGAGTCCAGCAAATAGAATAATCCAGCGTGATACTTAACACTTTCAGAGTGAGAATAGGATGTTTGGCAGACGGTTGTAACTGTGTTTTTAAAATCTTTTGGTATTCTTATGTATGTCCCTACAACTTGGTGCATTTCTTGACATTCTTAAGCAATATTAAACTTTTTTTTAAGTACAGAACTATTCAAACACAAGCTGTCATGTCTTAATATGTTATTTGATTAATATGCTGTTAAGTCCCCAGGCTAGAGTAAACTTGATTTTGTTTCCTCTTTCCCTACAATTCCCCAACCTTTTTTTTTTTTTTTTTAATTTAGTTTTTGAGTCCTTCATTGACTACGTTGCAGTGGAACAGCTGGATGGTGATAACAAGTACGATGCAGGAGAACATGGCTTACAGGTATTTTTTTTTTTTTAATTGGTTTTAAATTTTATTTCTCTGTCCTTGGTAAAATAACAAAGCTATGGTAGCCAAATATTTGTTGGCAGAATATAGTAAGCATGAAATTCTTAATTGATCAAAAATGAGTTTTCTCCTCCATAGTCTCTTTTAATTTTATTTATACAGGTAACTTACTCTTAATGCAGTGAGGTATTCACATGTGTTTGTACGAATGGCTTAAATGAACTGAGTTCTTTTATGCGTTAGTGGAGTAGCTCATGGTGCAGCAGTAAGACAGTTGTTTTCCACCCCTATTCTGAACATTCTTTTGTGCACATTGTGTTGTCAAGCCTATAAAATAAAAGTCCATAGCAAGAGTGTCTGCAGGAAACAAGTATTCTGAGTTGCTAAAAATCTTGCCATTTCAACCGTGTCTTTCCTTTAAAACATCTAGGAGGCAGAGAAAGGTGTAAAGTTCCTAACATTGCCGCCAGTATTACACCTACAGCTCATGAGATTTATGTATGATCCTCAGACTGACCAAAACATCAAGATAAATGATAGGTAAGGTTTTTTTTTTCCATTGTTGAATGTGGACCTGTTAATGTATTTAATAAAAAATAATTTGCCAAAATCCTATTTTTGAATCAACTCCAAAGGCAGGTGCCTGCACTGGCACATGTTAGAAGTCCCCAAAAGGTGCACTGGTTGAATATTAAGGGTCCGAATGACAAATTGAATACCTAAATAGTCATTTGTATCTGATTTGGGTATGAAACAAGTGAATGTGTCTCTTAATGCTTTGTGGAATGTTTATTGTGCCGTGTGTGGAAAGTTGGTGTGTTCCCATAGGCTGCCACAAGAGTGAGTAGGATGAATAAGTAGTCCTATGCTTTCCCTCTATTTCCATGCCTACTCACTCTAGAGGCTGATAATTTCTCAAGGAGATACATTGTTGGTTGTAAACTAAATCTGTATTGCAGTGACTTCAGTCTCATGGAGAAGATGAGACTGCAGCAGCTGAAAAACCTTTCAAAATAATGTTCCAGTTGAGTGGTACCTGTGCTAGAAAAGCTGCATGTGCGCGCTAGCAAATAACAGGTTTTGAAGCTTTTCCCTTGACACAGTGAATCTAAAGCAGCACTATTTCAGTACAGTGCTCTTTCCCCTGTTACTGAGGGCATGTTTTTTTTCCTCAGGTGCTTATGAAGATTATTTTTATTGCATATTAAAACAGTATAAAATCTGCCACTGTATGCAATATATCCTGGCATTGTAGCAATAACTTGTTCAATTTTTGTGGCTCACTTTAGGAGTAAGTACTGATGTCCTGCATAATAGCATGTGTCTGTCTTACTACAAATACAACTGTCTTAACTCTTTCCAAAATTAGGTTTGAGTTTCCTGAACAGTTGCCACTAGATGAATTTTTGCAAAAAACAGATCCTAAAGATCCTGCCAATTACATTCTTCATGCAGTTCTAGTACACAGTGGAGATAACCATGGCGGACATTACGTTGTTTACTTAAATCCAAAGGGGGATGGCAAAGTGAGTATTGAAAAGCACCAAAACGTATTTGTGTTTTGCAAATATGTACTTGCAGATTTTCATAATGAGCAAATCTTCAGAATTTTTGTTCCCGAACAGAAGAGCGTGCTGGCACACTCCCTTCCTCACAGAGGGATTTGACTTCTCCATGTAGTTCTTAGCTTGATACTTTTTCAGTTGATGCCTATTCCGAACATAGTTGGGAAACTTACTTTGCATTTACAAAACGAAAAAACAGCAGCCCTCGTGTCTAGTTTTTGCTCTCTAGGGAGGACCCTGCATTTGAAGGCGTTAAAGAATCACTTGCATTCCTAAGAGGAGCAGCTTTATCTTTGCTATTGGCTTTTGGCAAAAGACTTTTAACTAAGGGAATCCCTTCAGGAAAGTGTGTGTGTACGTGTTGAAGTTCTACTGCCATCAAATTTTATTCAGCAATTTTTTAGGCTGACTTCATGCTGAAGCAAATATGAGTGTTTCAAATGTTTTAATGACTCATGAAAGGTTCAATGCCTTTGCATGTCCCACTGTTACAGGTGTAGGTAACTTGATTGGATGGGACGTTTATAGGTCAGGTGCATCTTCCCTTGAGTTGACTGGTTTTGTGTGTGCATGACTGTTCACAGTAAAAGTAGAAGTCAGATTTTGCTGTGAATTTTGCTATTTGTCTTTCGTTCTTAATTGGCTTTATAGTTTTAATTTTAAATTCACTGTAAATTACTTTAAATGTACAAATAATTACTAGATAACTTGTGCATATCTGCATTTTATTTTACAATGAATAAGGTGAATTTTTTGAAATTCATATAGAAATGTTAGGTATTTGAATAATTGTCTTAAGAAAAAGTTCTTTGAATAATTATTGGGCTTTTGATAGTATAAAATGTTCAAATATTTCAGTAAGAGTTTAGTATTTGTGGCTTTTCATATGCTGAGCATGAGTAACAGGGAGCATAAATTATACTGAAATAATTTTTTTAAAACTCATGCTGCTTGAAGAGCAGTTCTATTTACTTCAGAGAGCTGAAAGACATGCTAGAAATAGGATTAATTTATCATTCAAGAACATGTTTTTGTCTGTAAAATTATATTTATATAAAATTTTCTCTCTAGTGGTGTAAATTTGATGACGATGTTGTATCAAGATGTACAAAGGAAGAAGCGATTGAACACAACTATGGAGGTCATGACGATGACTTATCTGTACGGCACTGTACGAATGCGTACATGTTGGTTTACATCAGGGAATCAAAATTAAGTATGTATATGCTGCATATGTTCCAAGTTAGATACATATCCAGGGATTTACAGCTATATTTTACTGCTGAATTGTTGACAGTCTTCCTGTACAAAGGGGCTTTGTTAGTTACAGTTAGAATTTATAGATTCTGTGGGATCAACCAGCCTTCTCTTGCTTTTGGAAAGTATGTGCTAATCTATTGGTGTCTTCTCTTAGCACAGTAAGGCAAGAGTGTGTATCTGGAGAGTGCTTTAGCCTTGTTCTGTAGTGTGGAAAAATTAGTGAACTAACTTCAGTGATGGAAACTAGATCCAATTAATTATAAATATGTAGATACATGTATACTAAAAAAATTCAGTGGTGGTAAATATTTTTTTAATCCTGAAAGTGATATTTAATTCAGAAGACTGATAACATATTTCATGGAAGTAGTGCATTTTGGCTCGGGATAGAAAACACTTCTTTTGCCAAAACATGATGATATCAAACCATGTTTTTAATTAAGAGATGAAAAAAGCTGGGTTTGACTTCAAATCAGAGGGAAATCAAGTGTATATGAAGAAAACCCTGTTTGATGTAAATCTTAAAATGATATCACAAAATCTGCTTTGTAGGTGAAGTTTTGCAGCCTGTCACAGACCATGATATTCCTCAACAACTTGTAGAAAGGCTTCAAGAAGAGAAAAGGATAGAAGCTCAGAAGAGGAAGGAGAGGCAGGAAGCTCACCTCTATATGCAAGTGCAGGTCAGCTTTTGAAACAACTACCTTACCATTAAAATTCACCATGTTGAGCCACCCAATTCAGTTTTTTTTTTAATTTGTGTTTGGACTTAGCATTTGAAGTGAAATAATGATTTTAGTGCTTGTAAATGTATTTACACATGCAATGAATCCTAATGAAAAAATCATTACTGTATGTTATAGACATTTCTGTTTTCTCTAGAAGTTATGTGCTTGTAAGTAAAAATAGCAAGTTCAGGTGAAAGGAAGAGGACCAGGTTATTTTAAATGGCTGTTCTGCCACCGTATTTCTATCTCCTTCAGGAATTATTTTCTAAAATTAGAATGTATCTTGCCATAGGCTGCAAGCCTGGACTACTGCCAAACTGAGCTCATCAAGTAGAAGCAGAAGGAGAGGGTGCTTATATTTGCAATTATCGTTTTGGAAAAGCCAGATGGACTAGATTGTTATGAATTGCCTTAAGGAACCCTGTTCATGGCTCTTTCCAGAGCCCATCTGGCAGAAGAAAACAGAACGCGTTTTCCATTTGCCTCCATGTTTTCTTGCATCTTCTTTTTGGTGTTCATAAGTAGAGATGTCAGTGAAGTTCAACTTGGTTTATACTGCATTTACACTAGAGCTGTTTTCAGTGGCGAGACTGGCAGAGTTGCACCGTTTGTTAACAGAATGCACGGGAGCTGTGGGAGATACAGGAAATATTTTAGGCCAGCCTCCTTGCATTACACCAGTAAAATAATTATGTAGCCTTTTTTTAAGTGCCAAGATTGTTAGAGCACATGTTTCCAAGATTGGGATCTAAGCGCAACTGGTTTTTAATTGTTCAGGATTTGTAAGAATTAGTGGTTTTTAATTACTTACACTGATTTGAGTATCGATCACAATTTTAAAATTTCATTATAATATGTATACTTGTAAATTTTATTCATGAGAACATGAATAGTGTTAGCAGTGTGGCACTATCCAAAGAACCAGTGACGCTGCATAGTAAAGCATCATGAGAAGTTTGTGCACCTGAGTTAGTATGAGTAGTAACCTTTAAATGTGATTTTTCAGATAGTGGCAGAGGATCAGTTCTGTGGTCACCAAGGCAATGATATGTATGATGAAGAAAAAGTGAAATACACAGTTTTCAAAGTATTAAAAAACTCCACACTTACAGAATTCGTTCAAAATCTTTCTCAAACGATGGTAAGTTTTCTGTAGCTGAACAACTGTATGTATTTACTTTATTACATTATGGTTGGTTCATAGTCTTTATCTTCTCCAGGTATTGGCAGGAGGCATAATTTAGACCTTTTAATATAGGAGGTCTGTTCGGGTTTAATAAAACCATCTTAGTCTTTTGGTTGGTTGGTTTGTTTTGGTTTTGTTTTTTATTTTGTTACCTGTCATAATTTTTATTTATTTTAGGGATTTCCCCAGGATCAAATCAGATTATGGCCAATGCAAGCCAGAAGTAATGGAACAAAAAGACCTGCGATGTTAGATAATGAAGCAGATGGCAATAAAACGGTAAATATTAATCGATAGAGGACGTTCTGTACATCACCCATGATTTTTAGTTCTCTTTAAGAATCTGTAAGTTTGGGACATCAGATTTTTCAGGGTTTTTATTTAACTTGTCTTATGTATCAAACTTTACCAGATATGACTTGAGATTTAGTGGATTGATTTGGACAGGAGGGAGGAGTGTGGCACATGATTTTTTTATTCCATGAAAAAAAACCATGATCATGATTTTTATGTTAGATTTCAAATAGAAATGTCTTTTTGAGTCCTCCATTATTTGGGCAGAAGCTCTGGATTTAATGAAATATGTTACTTCAAATGTAAAATATTGTGTCTAAATACCTCAAAAAACAGTGATTCGTTTCACTGTCCTGTTACTTCTAAAGTGAAGTAATTTTCTTGCTATAATAAAGATAGCTGTAGGTATATTTTTAAAATAAATTTTAAAAAAGGTCAATTTTAAACAAAACCTATCATCTGTGCTTCATTAAAACTTTTTGGGTGTTTTTATATCTGTCATTTTTTCTCTTAATAAACATCGTAAACTTCCTCTCATTAACACAACTGAAAAAAAAAGGTATTCTCCCACTCATAGAATGTCATAAAGTTCTTGTATCTGATGAAAATGCAGATATCAGGTTATATTATATTCTCCAGAGACTTTTTTCTTCTCCTACATCTTTCTACATAGATGATCGAGCTCAGTGACAATGAAAATCCATGGACAATATTTTTGGAAACAGTAGATCCAGAGATGGCTGCTACTGGAGCAACATTACCCAAGTTTGATAAAGATCGTAAGCATACATGCTAAAACTTGAGTAAATAGAAAATACTTTTATTTGGGGGTATATCTCAGAAAATACTGTTCACTCCTTTTTTCTATTATGGAATTGGTGTACCCATCAAACTATAGTGGTGAAATTAGTTTTTCTCATTAAGTTTTCCCATCACTTATCTTCAAGTGTAAGATGTTTTGCACGTTTTTAGAATCACTGAATAAATTTATATATATACAAAGTTCATTTATAAAAATTCAATATTAAAGAATATTTTAAGGGCATGAATGAAATTAATAAACCAAAGACGTCATTGTTACTCTGTAAAGAATAATATCTAGGTAATTTCCCTCCAGCCACCCCCAGTAAAACCTTACTTAAAATTGAATCTTATTTCTTAATTTGTAGATGATGTAATGTTGTTTCTGAAGATGTATGATCCGAAGACTCGGAGTTTGAATTATTGTGGACACATCTACACACCTATATCCTGTAAAATACGTGAGTTCTAAATTCAATTTTATTGTTATAATTGAAATTTTTAAAAGACAATAGATTGCATGTATTTTTTTCTTTTAATATTAGTTTTACCACTGAAATCAAAGGTAGGCCACAGAAAGAAATTCTGATTTCTGCCAATAACTGGGAGTTTTCTTCCCCATGTTATGTCAGTGAAACTTTCTGCAAGGCTGAGAGCATTGCCTTAATACACCGCTGGCTGTCAGTTAATATTTTTGTTACAGGCTTGCTGTATTCACTAGGTGTTGCTGAACAAAATCGACTTGCTGTAAAGCTTTGTGATTTGAAAATGCTCCGCAGTTTGGGGTTTTTTTCCCTTCTATTGCAAGGGCTTTTTTTTTTTTTTTTGTGGAATGTACTTCTGCAATAGCTTTTAAAATAACTCTGTAGCCTGAGAGCAGCCACTCAGACTGAACTGGGCGTGAGCCTTGGTTTTCATACAGGTCCATTTAAAGTATTAAGCAAATGCCCACTGTGTAAATTATTTCAATTTGTCATTTTGAATGTCTCATTTTGTTGACTTGTACATGCCTTTTTGTATTTTAGCTGTATCTCTTTTTTTTTTTTAAGAAATTAAAATTTTTCTCTGGGCAAGGAACAGTGTTATTTCATATATTTGATCTCAGGTGGCCTTCTGCATGGTTTTGGTGTTGATGACATGAAGTGGAAGGAAACGCTAAAGTGTATCTCTGGCTTGAATGTCAATGAGGGAAGCTTTAACCTGGAAGTCTCTGTCTCAGGCGTTTTAAAACTATTCATACAGGGTAGAAAAATACATCCTCTTCTTTTTGCAGGAGGTCTGACTAGCATTTAAAGTGCAATGTGTTTCACATTCCTTTTCTTTTCCAATAGGTGACTTGCTTCCAGTTATGTGTGAGAGAGCAGGATTTCCACAAGAAACTAACCTTATCCTCTATGAGGTTTGGACTGATAAACTTTTTGTAACGTTTTTGTCTTTTACGTGCTATAACTAGAGAAAAAGAAGCTTTATTGGTTAAAAAAAGGGCTGGTCTTAACAATATTATATATCACAAGCACTCTGTAACCTGTAGCTGTGAAGTCTAGAGTGCAGCAAGAGAGTATCAGCAGATAGTTAACTTCAAAACAGATTTAAAATTAACTAGAAGTGTGAGGCTTTAAAAACAAAAAATCTCTACATTAAGTCCTACATGAGCAGCTTTGTTGTGCTAAATCTGTGCGTATCCTCTGAGTCGTAGTGTTAGAGGAGCTAATGCTGCTAACTTTATTGGCCGCTGTATTTTCAGTGCTCCCCTTAGACAGTGGAGTTGAGAAAATGTTGCAGCTTCTCCTTCCTTCTCTAAGTTAGAAGTCAGCAAACAAAACTCTTAGTCTACTAACATGTTTCTGCCCAAATACAGAAATAGTAAATCTTTATAACTGCTGTATTTATTGAGTGCTGAAGATGCAGATCTTGCCAAGGCAAAACCCTTGGTGTAGTAAGAACACAGAATTGGTTTTTTAATGGCAGTTTTTGTTAGCAGTCATGCTGCTCTCTCTGGTGGTTCTAGGGGAGCACGCACACCTCCATGCTAAAAAGCAAAACTCTCAGGCACTTACACTCTGTGCGGGTCAGGGTTGCAGTTTGATGCCAGTTTGTTTAGACAGGTGCTTTTATCCCAAAAGCTCAACCTACAAGTATATATCTGTAATATGCATATAGATATTTTATAATATACACATTTTTTAATATGGCTTTGTTATTAAAAAAAAAAAGTGAATTGTTGTACAAAATTTCTACACTATTAAAATCAGTGAGCATAATCTGTGTTCTCCAAGCTTCCTGGAAGCTGCATCAGTAGAAGATAAATCTCTTAATTTTGGAAACTTTTCAGTGCTAACAAGATAATGCTGAATGCTAAAATAATTTTGAAAATTAAGATAACCTGAGTGAGACTCCAAAGGTAAAAATGAGCAGCCAGCTTTATCACTAGCAATTAGATGTATCTGCACCTTAGATAAGATTACATTTAATTTACATGCGTATCGATCCCTTTGTTGCACTTGAAAGAAGATACAAGTTACCTTATCTGATGAATTCTCTACTATTATGACCTTTATTTTTGTCTTTGTTTATTCTGTGATAAACAACTTTTGTTCTTTATTGCAGGAAGTTAAACCCAATTTAACAGAAAGGATTCAAGACTATGATGTATCTCTTGATAAAGCTCTTGATGAACTAATGGATGGTGACATCATAGTGTTTCAGAAGTATGTATTTTAAGGGGCCAGTTTATCATTGCAATTAAATGATCTGGTTCACTTTGAAAGCAGAACTTCCTTTAATTTAGCATTTTTAACAAGAGCAAAGTGTAATTTTCCAACAGTAGATGTGTTCTCAGCAGTTTTCATTTGTTTATTCAAAGGGGAAATGAAAAAAAAATGCCATATTACTTAAGGAAAAGAAGGTTTCATCCTAGTTTAGAAAAGTAATAACATAAAACAGGTCTTAATATTACCAGAGAGTGTGGTTCAGCAATACATCTGAGTACTGCAGCTTTTTACATGGAGCCACTGTAACTGAGCCACTGAAGAGCCTACCAGCATTTCAGATCCCTGGCTCTGTACCATTACCACTGTACAAGGCTCTTGGCTTGGAATTCCTTTCAGCCTAGAACTAAACTGCTTTCCCTTCTTTTCCTTTGACTCATGCTTATAATAAGTTCCATATTGGTCCACGGTGATGAGATGCTCCCGATTTGCCTGAGCATATGCGACTCATAGGTGTACTGGTGCTTCAACTGGAGTTTCTCCAAGGCAAAAGGAGAACTCCTACATCTTGTATCCGTTAAAGGAATCTTTCATAAACTTGTCAGGGCTATAAATCAGCATTTCTGTGCTCTCACTCCTGATGGTCACACCCAACTGTGTTGCTCTGTTTCTCTCCATGGGCTGACAGTGGGTGGAAGCCAGCTAGTCTATCTTCAGCACTCTTACCCCAGATTATGTGAGATGAATGTATTTCTCATGTCATGCCTTGGAACTCGCATTCCCTGTTGACCCAGTTGGTGTTATGCACCTTTGGCTGGCTTCTGACTCCTGGGTAAGTGCACAGCTTGTACCCTGGTGCTATTTCTCCACTGAGAAGATAGGGGTACCAGTCAGTAGTGCCCCAAACCAGTGTCTGTGCCGACTGGTTTGTTTCTGTGGTTCCAGGAGTGCTATTGTACATCTGGCCTCTGTGCAACGCAGTTCACACAGGAGTATATGGAAACCTGTGGCAGCATTAATACAGACACGCAGTAACATGCCAGGGTGGGAGGGAGGGAAGACTACTGCTAGAGTGCTGCTGAGAAGTGACCAGAGTATTGCCAGATTGCCAAATGAGTGAGCACAGCGTGTGAGTGCATTCGCCCTTGCACCACACAGAAATACTCAGGGGTGTGGGTCACTACTGACTGTATTAGTTCTACCGTGTATGAGTGGTGGCTCTTCTTTAAAAAGGTTTCTAAACTTTATTTCTGTATCTCTCAACTGTTGCTGACTTACTGTAGAACATGTATTTAAAAACCCTAACTGTTTGTATGTGTAACAATGGGATATGTAATGTATTATCATTTGTTTGCTCTTGTAGGGATGACCCAGAAAATGATAACAGTGAACTACCAACAGCTAAAGAATACTTCCGAGACCTCTATCATCGTGTGGATGTCATTTTCTGTGATAAAACCATCCCCAATGACCCAGGCTTTGTTGTTACCTTATCTAATAGGATGAATTACTTTCAGGCATGTGTCCTGTTTGTTTCTCTGCTCTTGATTTCCTGTTCTCAAAGTAACTTTCATGTTAGTTCTCAAGCACATTATACATATTTTTAGAAGAGAGTAGATCTGTTCTTGCACACTTTTTGCATTGTAGGAATGAAAAATTAAAGGAGGGCACTAATGCTTATGAGGAGAAAATAACACACATGCAATTTTATTAATAATGAGTTATTTGACAATAGGATTCTTTCTTGATGCACCATTCTGCTGTCAGGGAAATGATATTCTAATGAAATTATGCATTTGCTTTCTAAGCGACATGTAAAACGTGCCCAACTTCTTTAGCTGTTAAAAGAAAAATACCTTGGGAGTATAGTGATACCTATTTTCTGCTTGTAGTATCACCAGCAAGGTTCATTTTGTAGGCCAAACTGTATTGCTTTCTTCACACAATGCTGTTTCATGCTCAGTGGCACTAACAGATCAAACCTGTTGTGTTAGTAAAGGGTGACCAGGGAGTGTTTAGAAGAAGAAAACTGGACTATGAAACTTAAAAAAAAAAAAAAAAAAAAAAAATTGGTCTGATCTATCAAGCGCCTGAGTGGATTTGGCTCCCTGCACTTCTCCTGCAGTTGCTTTTGTCAGTGTCAAAAAGATGACTTAAAAACAGACAAGTTTATTTTCTGTCACCAAAGGCAGGAACTTTGGGCACCTGTTTATACAGGGGAAGTCAGAGATAACTTTTTCTGCCCTGTTCTCATTGTCTACTTTTCAGCAACTTGTTTTATCTTACTTCATTTTTACTTGAAGCGTAAGTTCTTTATAGCTTAATTTGGTAAAACAGAGGATCCCCATGCGTTTTGCGAGGCAATGACATGAAATACACTGATGGGAATAATGTGGTGATATTACCCAGCAAGCTAACTTCCTCGGACTGAATTAAAGAATAGTGGGAATATTCAAAGAGCACACCTTACTTATTTCCCCAATAATACTATAATTAAAACAAAACAAAACAACCAACCAAAAAACCCCAAACACCACCAAACAAAGAACCCAAACAAACCAAAAAACCCCAAAAGAGGGAGTAGAGCTGTTGTGGATTTTGTGGCCTTTTGGTGACGGTGATTTATTGTACTAAAACAGTTTCCTTTTTTTTTTCTAGTCCATCTTATTCTGTGTCAACTATTCAGAAACTGAAGATACTAGTTTATTTTGCCTTGGGGAGGTAGACATAGAATTTCAGTATCATAATGTTCTTGACGTGTAATGAAAGACTGTGATTGTAGAGCAATGTTATAACTGTCTGAAATAATTCAGAACTTTACTGAAAAATTTATTTGTAGGTTGCAAAGACAGTTGCGCAAAGACTTAATACGGATCCGATGCTATTACAGTTTTTCAAGTCCCAAGGGTAAGATGAACTTCCTTAGTGTTCTGCATCTAAACTATTCTTTAAAATAGCCCAAATATAGATAGGAGCAGTTACTTGGTAGCTTTTTCCAGGTTGTGCACTAATTCCTGACTGGTAAAATGTTAGCATTCTGGCATACACAGCAAGTTGCATAGACAGTTTTAAGTCTTGCAGTGGCTGACTCTAGAGCCTTGAAGAATTGCACGTTTTAGATGAGTTCTAGTAAATGTCATTGAAAAAGCATGCCTTTTAAAGGATCACTGTTTAAATTTCTAAAATCATTAATTACTTTAAAGCCTTTACTATATGGGACAAATTACTAAGCTAATGCAAATGGTGTTTCAGTGAATGCAGATTTCTAGAACGGGGGAGAGCAGAAACAAGTTCACATAAAAGCAGGATTTTTGCCGATTTTACAGCTTTAAATGCAGGAGTACTTCACTGAGTTTATTTTTTCCCCCCTCCTCCCCCAAAGTCTGCAAATGAGGTTTTATGAGGATGACTATGATCTAACAAGTTCACAGCTGCTAAAAGGGACATTTCTCGTTGAAGTGGTGTTATCAGGCACAGTTGTGTAAAACTGGATTTCAATCTGTGTAAAACTATAGCAGAAAACAGCATCGCAGTAGTTATATGTATATGCTGCAGGAATAATGCACACACAAAAATTACGTTGTCTTTTTGTATTCATGTAAATGTAGATTGCTCTTTATTAACCTGTAGGTATCTCCTCCATCATCAATGAGCCTGTTGTAATTTGAGTAGCTCTTTATAGTTTACAGGGCTGTGGTCACTCTGGAATGTGCTGTGTCATATGGCTCCACAAATTAACCTTTCACAATTTAAAGCATGTGCTGCTATACTAGTTGTTTCAGAGGAATGTGGGTCTGCCACCCTGCCGCATTAAAGGCAAGCTTGTAAACACCCAAGAGAGTTAACATGCACAGTGAATGGTATTTTTGTTCCCATACGCTCACCTGTTTTTAAAAATCACTAAAGCACTGAATATAATACTGCTTAGGCTCTGATAGCAATTATATGGAACTGGAAGCCAGGAATAAAAATGTTCTTGGTACTTTGATTTACTGAGCAGTGATGGACTGTAAAGAGATATTTATGGGTTTTTTTTCCTTCTCTAGTTATAGGGATGGCCCTGGTAATCCTCTTAGGCATAATTATGAAGGTACTTTAAGAGATCTTCTGCAGTTCTTCAAGCCTAGGCAACCTAAAAAACTTTACTATCAACAGGTAAGAGTCTTTCGTTTTTATTGGTGTGAATTAAAAAAAAAGACAATTCTGCCCTACACAAAGTATGCCTAAAGTGTTTCTTCTTTTCTTCCTTAAGCTCAAAATGAAAATAACTGATTTTGAAAACAGAAGAAGTTTTAAATGCATATGGCTAAACAGCCAGTTTAGGGAAGAGGTGAGTGAGGCTGGCTGTTACACACTTGCTGTCATTTCTATGTTAAAGCTGGTATGGCTGTGATTATGGTGCAGTTCACACACTGTTGTCCTTGAGAAAATAAAATTAGAACCAATTTGTACCGTATGTAAAAAACCAACCGACCCGAACAAACCCGCAACCCCCAAGCACGGGGGGTGGGGGCGGGAATACGACTCAGAAATTAATTTAGAAAAATTGGGCTAGTTCTTAACAAAAGCTTTGAACATGACGTAGGTGTTTGCTTTAGTAATTGTTAGCTTTTAAAGATGAATTTTTGATAGAGAAGAATCCAGCGCATTCTGTGCGTTAATACCGTTGGTTACATTTTCAGGTTTCTAATGATTTTTCTGTTTCAAATTCTGTAGGAAATAACAGTATATCCAGATAAGCATGGGTGTGTGCGGGACCTGTTAGAAGAATGTAAAAAAGTTGTAGAACTCTCTGAAAAAGGTTCAGGAAAATTAAGGTAAAGCTGGAAGATTTTGATTTCTTTTATGCGATCATGTGGATTTCACACAGAAACGTATATGTAGAATTTAAAATACTGTGGAAACCATTATTATCAAATGAAGTCTGCTACTGTGTTTAAAAAGGAAAAAAGCTTCCGCATTCACATTGAGAGTACTTATTAACTATTAATATAGAGCTTATATATCCATTTTGTATTTCATAAAGTTGCATCCTTGAGATGCATAAGTTTCATCAATTGCATTCGTTAACTCACAATTTAATAATTGATTCCAGTTCAAGCATTTCATGCTGTTTACTTCCCAGGAGTTAAGAAGTGAGGTCATTTAAAGAAAGTTTTAAAAACAATAATTTAAATTAAAACCTTTGTCCTGTAATTGCATGTACTGGCCTTTTTTGCCGTAAGCCAGGAGTAGTTTAACCTCTCATAACTTTACAGCTTAATTTTTACTAAAGACTGAATTTTAAGTTTGACAAATACAGCAATAGTATCTGTTTACATCCTGACTAGACTAAGCCTTCTCAAGGTTTGAGAAAGAAATGTTACATTGTTTTGGGTTTTTTTTTTTTTAATGCTTTTCCTGTTTATTTTTAAGGCTGCTAGAAATTGTAAGTTACAAAATAATCGGTGTCCATCAGGAAGATGAGCTGTTAGAGTGTTTGTCACCTGCAACAAGTCGAACGTTTCGAATAGAGGTAAATAATACTTTCCTTAATTAAACTTTTTAAAACTTTTACTTTGAGAGACGAAACTTGAGTGGTAATTCTCTCTTTCTGGATCCTGATTTTCAAGCACTGGTACTTGAAGCAAGCTAGATTATGTGACTATATATGCATGTTTAAAGATAACACTTCTAAAATTTTTCTTTTGTTCCATCTACTTCCCCATAATGATTTTGTTCTTTAAAGTTTTATACATGTTTATTATAACAAAACACGAAGACTTGGCAAGGGCTTGTCCATAAGACATTTGCTGCCCTATCAATAATTCCAAGGTTTGCTTGAGGACTCATGATGTAAATGTTTATGCTTAGAACACAATTTCATACTGTTCTAGAATACTTAACTTCGTTTCCTTTTCTATTAAGTTTGAGATTCTCAAGCCAAATTTTGATACTTATGTGATTTTTCTAAATATTTTATCATGCAAATCTTTTAATTTGCCTCAAAGATAAATTTATTAATATAACTATAATATAGAATTTAAAATTTTAAAAAAATTTTAAAAATTAAGTTTGCAATGTTAACTGTAATGAAGAGATGACAAGAGTTCTGTGATACTCTTATCAGCTGCTGCTACAGCTGCTAGAAGATTTCATGTCGGGAAGCCAGGAGAGCGTTTACAGAGTAGGGGAAGCTGAAATGCTGTCATTCCAGGGATGAATGACTCATGTAAAAAGACTCTGTCAAACAGCGTAGTTTTAAATTGTTTTAAATACACTTGTTTTACATCAGTAACAGTACATCAGTTATGCTTTTAGTTACTTAATAAGTTACTTTTGGGGAAAGTTTTAGCTGATTGCAGTCATAATTTTATGTCTGGATCTAGGAAATTCCCCTGGACCAGGTAGATATAGATAAAGAAAACGAGATGCTAATCACAGTGGCACATTTCCACAAAGAGGTTTTTGGGACATTTGGAATTCCATTCTTGCTGAGGATACACCAGGTACAGCATGCCTCCCTTTTTCTTCTCATGAGCTTACACTTACGATGTTTTCTTAAAGTACTGTCAAAGAAATTGGTTAGTATAAAAAGTATATAGGTAAATATTGCTCCTGTATAAAAGCTTCTGCCCCATACATGCCTTTTTACAGTTAAATCATTTACCATCTCAGTTCTCTTTTGCATATACAGATTGTTTAGTGTTTAATGAGCCTACACAATATCTAGAAAGCAGGCATTCAGCATCAGCAAGGAACTTGAAATAGTATCAAAGCAATACTAACCCCCTCCCCGCCCCCCGCAGAACCACCCCTAACAAACCCAGAATCCTATTTTTAATACCACTTCAGTAACTGCAATGGAAACATGCTGACAAAAGTGGCTAGGCCACGGCTGCTTGGCTTCTTACTGAGACACGTGATTATGAAAACTGAGTTTGCTTTCTTGAACATTTTCTAAGATGACTTTGCATTTCATAACTTCTGTAATATGATGTGCCTTATCTTCTAGGGCTGGAAGTTAATACAAGAGTGAAAGCTAATTTTGAAAGCTTAATTTAAATTCTTAAGTTTTTATGTGGCGCTGCTCCAACAGAATGTCACACTAATTCTTTTAATATCGAATAATAACTGGGGGCAGTTAGAAGTTTACTTCTAAACTTCTTCTGGTTCATGTATGTTAGTTTGTATGAAAATTACCTACTTTTCTGAAAGTTTTGGAATGAGAAGTGTCCATGTCTCTGCATTCCATAGAATTTTACTATATTTCCATACTTTTGATCAACGCAGTGTAACACTTCTGTGTTTCCACCTCTGGTGGAAACCATTTACACTGCATTTCCTGGTCTATGTCATTCATTTTTTAAGTTGATGGTATCCATCACTAATGGATACAGCTACGAATTGAAGAGGAGCATCACAGGTGCAGAGATTTTAAAAAGTAACTTGCTTAGGAAGGATATGTAATTTTTTTTTCCAGATGCCTGTTTTGCTCTGAATTTTCTAACTTCGTTGTTTCTTAACTTTAACGTGACTTGCACATATCACAAGCAGTGCTTGGTTGATTTATGGGACAGTTTGCATAATGATGAATCGATAAGACTTGGCAGTTGCTGAATTTATAGCAAGTTGTACGTTGTTATTCTGTGTTGTAGTGGATGATGTTGACAATTGAGTAATTTTGTAAACAACTGAGAGGTTAGGGCAATGTATTTCAATGAAGCTTGAAGCAGGAAATATTAACAACATCCCTTTTTTCCCTAGATTTTTTTTTTACAATAAAAATCTTGTTGTAATTGTTAGGGTGAACACTTCAGAGAGGTTATGAAGAGGATTCAGACAATGCTGGACATACAAGAAAAAGAATTTGAAAAGGTAATGGGAAGTTGGGAGAATTTTTATTGCTGATTGTAGACACTAAATGAATTAATTTTAAGAAGTTGGAACACCACAGATTTGTCATAAGTGTAGATTTTGATCAATAGAACAGTTGCTTAAGTAATGCTTTTTCTGAGAATTAATTAGGTAGGGTGTGTAAGGGCTACCTGTGTCGGCCCTCTCTTCTCTGGGCTAGACAGCGCCATTTCCTTTAGTTTCCTGTATGCCATGGCCTCCAGCCCCCTAAGTGTCTTACTAGACAATTGCTGGACTTCCTACAAACTGCTTTTCTGTGGAGGGCCTGAACCTGGACACAGTATTCCAGATGCAGTCTTACAATTTCCTGAGCATTCATTTTATCCTTTTGTCAAGGTGGTTGATGAAGATTTTTAAACAGGGTTGGCCTTTATTAACCCCTGAAGAATACCACTCATAACCAGCTGCAAGTTAGACTGTGAAAGTCTAACTCAAAGTCTGTATTTTAATGTGGTATCTCATCAGGTTTTTTCTTTCCTTTTCATAGTTTAAATTTGCAATTGTAATGATGGGCCGACACCAGTATCTCAATGAAGATGAGTATGAAGTGAACTTGAAAGATTTTGAGCCCCAGCCTGGTGAGTTGTTAGACAACCTGACTATTCTTTTGACCTGCTGAAGTTACTCTGCTAGTTGTTATAATGTGATTATCCTTAACTCAGGATGCAGAAAGAGGTTGTTCTTTGTATGTGAAATAAATTATATGTAGTAACTAAGCAAGTATTTATATACACTTGTGTACACAATTAACAGTGTTAAGTGTATATGTTAGCTGAGAAGATGTATTTTATAGGCACGTAAATAACTAAATAATAATCTGGTTCCTTATGAGTTAAAAGTTTGCATTTGAGTGACCAAATGGGTCAAATATCAGTATAACACACTTTACAGAAAAGACTTACAACATCAGTCGCACCTTATCTGTATTGACCATCTGCTACCTTCTATGCTTGATTCTCACATTGTTACTGGAGTGTGTGCTCATGTTATTCCTAAAATATTTTAAAGTGCATTCTCATAAGATTCTTGTTTTAAGTGTGCTGCAAAGAGGTATTTGAATTCTCATATTCATTGAAGAGGCTTCTTGTTTGTTCTTGATATCTTCAATGAATCTGAAGGATCTAACAAGAGTATTACATATGTGAATAGGATGCTGTTTAGATTTTCTTTTCCTGAGAGGTGATTCACCAAGCTAGAAATGTAGCTTTGTTCTGCATTTGTCTGTGGATGGTCTGCTATCTTGTTTACATGACTGATATTTGAAGCTTTATCCTCTGAGGAATTTACACGTAGGAGAAACAGAGTTAATCCTTCAGGAGTTCCCCACAGTCATCTTTTGAGAGTTTCAGTTGGGAATGGCAGCTTTGAATCTGCAGGCAGGGCTCTGTAGAAAGCCTTGAATTCATCAGGGTTTTTTCCTCTAGCTAAGCTGAGTGTTCCTTTTTGTAAGCTGTTCTGTCTGGTAGAAACAAGATTGAGGACAACTTGCTCTCTGCAGTTCTATTTTTCTGACAATTATGAGCTCTGGTTTTTGTTGGCACGTTGTGCTAGGGCCAAAATTTCTCTGATTTTTTTCAAGCTGTGTTCTGGATTTATGTAACAGTTGTAAAGAAATCCTGTAACTGTCCATTTATTTCAAAACCCACAGAGAGTTAGTTATACGGATACCATTTAGGAGTACTTTACAGGAACCTAGCATAAAGTCCTGTTGTGCTATGTTACATAGCCAGGTTTATGGCTCATGGTTGTGACTATGAGGGGACTTGCCAAAACTTTGAATGCATGTGTCTGCACAGGTCATCTGTGAGCAGAGGAGTGTCACTGGAGGGGCCTTTTTCTCTGCACTAGTTGTGAGGGGTCTCTGGATGATGATCTCGGGGGTGGACTTTCTCCATGGACATCTAAACTCTCTCTTGTGTGCTCAGAGCAGGCAGGGTCCTGATATTATTCTGTGAGTTGTCTTTCTGGGGGTGGGCAGGGGAAGGCAATAGTCTGAAATGAACTGTTGGACTTTCTGGGCAAAGCAGAGCCAGTCTTGCTAAAACAATGTGAAAGACTACCCAGGTAACTAGGTCAAAAGTACAGAACATGGCAGAAATTGGAAAAGGGAGAACTTGAACTGTTTGTAGGAGTTGTAGGGAATGTGAGATTAAAGGGTTTTAATTGGAGAGTTCAGGGGAAGTTGTTACCCCTTTGATATAATACACTCTGACAGAACGCATATATTTTCCCCCCCCCCCCGCAAGGTTCCCCTATGGGGTGATAATAGGATGCTCTAATGCCTTCTTATTTAAGTAGTATTTCAAGGTATGGGGCTCACACTTTTCTACCAATACCAAATTTTAACGCATGCTGGAATGATTGAACCAAAGCTTTGGCATTCTCTGATTTGATTGATGTAGCTGGTGTCAGTAGTGCCCGTCTGCTTTTACAAAGATGCACTCTAGCAATGGTTGTGCTGGCGCTAACGGTGTAGGACTTGATTTCTTTCTTCAAAAGACATTCAAGTGATCTCAGCAAGATCGGCAGTTCTCTTTTACATTTGAAGTTGACAATATGTCAAATAATAACACAAATAATTTTGATTGAAGAAAACACATCCAAAAATGCGATGCAGGCAACCAAAAAGGCCAAGTGTTTTATGCTTTAGTGGTTGCGGTTGATGGCTTTGAATGTAGGAGTGTGCTTTTCTTGCTGGGGGGCTATTTAGTTTCTGCCTTTATCATTTTACGTCAAAGAACATTTGATGCTCTACATTGAAGACATCTTAAAGAATTTCTCCCATTTGTAAGAAGTATGTGGACTGTGGTTTTTCATTAAAACTAGTGGTAGATAAAAACATATTGGGTTAAACAAGTGAAAATATCTGTGTGTTTTCTTTACAATCTAAATATTTAATTTTTTTCTCAGAAAATAAAGAGGAGATCAGTTACATGATTTCTTAATTAACTGATTATTTGTGTATTACATGTGTTCAACAAATACTCCCACTTCAACCAGGGAATAAGAATAACTTATCAGCAGAGATAACTTGTATTATGACAAATACCATAGTTTGTTATATTTAGACGCTGAATGCCTTTCTGCTGCAAACAGGCTCAGCACTTTGGTGAAAGCTGGTACTTTGATGTGCCTGTGGCCATAAATTGTAACAGTAGTTTTTTTGCTTTAGCACACACTTCAGTGCTGTAAACTCCTGTAAGTGACTGAGGAGGAGAAGAACCAGCTACCAGATCCAGAAACAGCTGTGTAAAATATATTATTGGGAGGAATGCAGAGGTCAGGAAAGCCGCCCAGTTGGCTGTGGACTGTAGGAGTGTTCTGCAGTCCTCTTCCATACCCTGTGATTCCTAGCAAACTATGAACAAGGCACACAGGAGTGTAGATTGTGTAAAGGAAACTTTCCAATTTAGTCTTTAAACTTCATTATTTTTCTTTCTCTTTTCTTTTCTAGGCAACATGTCTCATCCAAGGCCATGGCTAGGGCTTGACCATTTCAATAAAGCCCCAAAGAGAAGTCGCTACACTTACCTTGAAAAAGCTATTAAAATCCATAACTGACTTACTTAACCAGATTGTCAAGGCAAGGGACAAAAATAAGTGTGTGTGTGCACCTTTTTAACAACTGTAGAACTTTGGTACACGTGCACTATATCTGAAGTCTTCAGCAAGAGGATTTGCTGCTGATGTTAATTTTATTTTGTTGAGGCTGTTCAGTTTGGCTTCTCTGTATCTATTGACTGCCCTTTTTGAGCAAAATGAAGGTGTTTTTATAAAGCTTGGATGCCAATGAGAGTTATTTTATGGTAAACGTAATGCAAGGCAATTGTCAGCATAACGAGGGAAGAGTTTAGTAGAACAGTTGACATTGGCAAAAATATTTGTCTGTAGTACGTTTATAGATGGCATAAGCTGGCTGGCTGCCCTTCCCGGTATGGTATTCACCATCACTGCAGCTAGTAAGTCTTATGTTTAGACTCACATCAGATTTATTTCTTTCAGTTATACTTTAAATGACATTTTTTGTGCATTTGTAAATGCAAAAAACTCACATCATCAATAAATAGCAATCTCTACTTCATTGTGTACATTGTTGGCACTTATTCGGGATTTTTTGTCTCCTCCAGCTGCATAGACTCTTTTTTAATAAACTAGTTTTCATTTAATTTAGTCACTACTTTGCATCCCATTTTGCCAAGTGGATGTCCTGAGTCCTAAAAAGAGATATTCGGGTCTTTTTATTAAATTTTCAACCATTGATAAATCGGTTGTGATTTATTATGCCATCTTCTGGCAAATAGAATGACACTCAAAAGTTGGCAAAAGCAAGTGAAAGGATTATAAATATCATTAATTTAGTTAACATGGGAAGAGATGGGGAAAACACAAGAAATAGCCTTTTAGCACAGAGGGCATGCTCACTAGTGTTTAGTAAGCTGTTGACTTTGTATAAAAAAGGAGGAAAAAAAAAAAAAGAAGAAAAAAAGAAAAATGAAATTGTATATTTAATGAATGAACATGTACAATTTAACACTTGGAGGTTAATTTTGTTGGGTGAGTCTGCAAGTGAATTTCACTGATGTTGATATTCATTGTGTGTAGTTTTATTTCAGTCCCCAGACTGCTTCCTTTTATTTTGGAGCTAATGCCAGCCGCGTGTCTAGTTTTGAGTGCAGTAAAGATAGAATCAGCAATTCACACTTAATTTTCCATTCTTTTCCAGTATTTTATTTTGTTTCTGTAGCCGCAGTGTACAACAACTCTTCCTGTATATTGCCTTTTTTTGCTGGAAAATGTTGTATGTTGAATAAAATTTTCTATAAAATTTTTCTTCGGTGAGTGATGACATGGACATTGAAGAAGATTTCTCCTCTCCTTGGAAATAGAGTTTTGGGAAAAGTTTTCATTTGTGAGGTTTTGCTAAAGGTGTGGGGTTTTTTCTTAAGTGTTGACAATTGTATAACCTTCATATTGGTTGTTTTGGGGAAAATTTGTGGGGGTTTCTGTTCAATTGTTTTGGGTTTTGGAGGTTTTGGGGGGTTTTGTTTTTTTTACCTCCTAACTAGTCACATTCGAGCTTAACAAATACAAGGTTTTCCAGGAAGGAGCCATGTACAATTAAGACAAATGGAAGAATTATTTTACTAGTTTGTTTGTAAAGCTTGTAGTAGAGTCTTTGTGGTAGACTTGACTCTGCCTGCCTGTACAAAATTTTGTGGTCCAGATTCTCAAGCCTAATATTATAAATGGTGTAAAGTGAAATCTGGAGTCTCTAAAGGTAAGCTCTCTAAATACAGTAATAGATGCCCACCATAAAGTATCCCTGTATTGCTTAGAAGCTTCCCTTTCTCAGACCTATCAGTAATCATTTAGTAGGGGTTGTGTACATGTGATGGCCTTTATACTTTTTTTCTGAGATGGATTCTGGTGCTTATCAAAAACACCACCAAGTATTTTTAAAGTAAATTTTAAGATGTATTTAATTCTTTCAGCTTTAAAATGAACTAATCACTCATGGTTTAGGTATGTTTGGATTTATTTTTAATTTATATCTTGCAGTGCTTTTAACTGTCTCTTATTTCCAGCCAAGGCAAACTAGTTATTTACTTTTTTCTTTTGGTCTTGTGAGTGCAGATGGTTACAGGTAGAGGGAAGTGCTTAAATGGCATGCCTTAAGTGGATAAAGTTTTCCCTTGATCTGTATCTTCATTGCACTGGTAAGAACTACGACACCATCCAAGTGGCATTTCTACTAGTACTTGGATTGTCTCTACAGGCTTTCAGTAAATGTCAGGATTTGTATTCAAAGTACTTCTGTAAAATCAGAGCCTCTGGTCAGCAGCAGTAAGCCCTAATTATACTTTGTGAAGTTAATGTTATGGTAGACTGATATAAAATTGAGCTTGTATATGAATGTCACTAAGTTTTCACATTTATTTATGAGATGTTGGCAGCTTTTAGGGAACATATTAAGTAATTACAATACTTCCCACTTAAGATTAAAATATCATTAAAGTAAATTTTGGGTGCCTTTTGATTTTTAGATGACTAGTCTTTACATGCTTTGGTATTTGTGCTATTTCCATGCTAATTTTTAAGATGATACTTTAAGGCATTCCAAATGCACTGTTTTCCATAACTGCAGGTTTTCAGAATTTGTTGGAGTTTTTTTGAGCACAAGTAACTTGTTGTTCTAATGTGGAAACACACACACCTATGAAGAGGAAGACAAGAGGTTTTCTCAGGTGCAGTATCTTTGTTTAGTTCATTCTAGAAATTTACAAGAATACAGTCTTCAAAATTACTATGCTTTCTATTCCTTATTCTGATTTTGGAATTATCTGGATAATAGACAGTGAATGCATTAAATTAAGTCAATGATAATGTAAGTGTTAAGCAATAAGGATGTAATTTCATGGTACACAGGATCAGAGCAACATAATGTTAATGGCCCATCTGAAATCTCCCTATGAAAATAGCAAGCGTTGTTCCTGTAGATTTATGTAGTGCCTTTTATCCTAAAGGAGTCCAAAGCATTCTGTGAAATCTAGGCAAGTCATACCAGTGAAATAGTTGATGATTAGAGAGTGACAGCCAACAAAAACACCGTTTATACAAGAAGGCTTGCTTAGCAACACCAGGACAAATCTGTGCTGCTGCAAGACGCCTTGGAGGGATCGGGCCGATGTCATACCGCAGGACGTGCAAAGTGTGCAGTGCCTCCCGCGTACTGGATCTACCTCAGCTGCTGCCCCTCCAGAGCTGGCATGCCAGCATCCCACCCCGGCCTCCTGCTGGAGCTCGGACCAGCCTGTCCTGCGGGCTCCGTGCTGGCTGCAGGCATCAGGGCTCAGATCTAAGCTACGCTGTGGTTTTGCTATTTAATATCCTTTGTGAGAAATCGTTTTCTGTAGGAACTGTATATAATGTAAATAAAATAGACTAGGATAAACACTGGATTGGTGTCTTGTCCATTCATTTTAGAGAAGATTGGGAGTGGAAGCTAATGGGTTGCTCAGAAGTCAGGGTGATTTTTGGTTAGATGAAAGAGATAAATTAAGTTAGGGAGAGCTGGCCAGGAGGTAAATTCTGACTTCTGTGGCAGTTTCCAGGTTTCCACTCTTGTTTTCTCTCGGAGGAGCTAAACAAGCGTTTGGATTTTGAGGTGGGGAACAGCATCAGTGTTTGGTGTGTGAGCAGTATGGTGTCATTTTTTGTTGACTTTTAAAGAGCCTGGCCTTTGGGGTCAGAAACGGGGAAATGTTCATGTGTTATATGCCTGAACCTGGCTTCAAATCTGTGCTAAACTTAATTTCTGTCCCAGGTGATGTTGGAGTTAGCTGCGTACCAAGCAGGGCAGGAAATTAAATTTGCAAACCAGCAGGCTGTAGCTGGAAGGCTTTATTTTTTTATGAAACACTTGTGTAACTATTGTGCCTCCAAATATTGGTGTAGAAATGTTCTAACTACTTCTTTTAAACGTCTTCTGCACATCTTAAATAATATATATAATTTATTTGTTAGGTGTAAATGTGTTTTTGCTTGTGCACCTTTGCTCCTAAATGTTATCCAGCTTGATGCATTATTTTACCATTTGCTTTGCTTCAAAGCAAAGCTTGCTGTTTCTCAGCCAGATTTTAAAATGGATTAAAATCGTAACATTACAAAAAAATGTGTGAAACGGTACAAAACCTGTTGGGCTAACATCTACTTGGCTGCTTGTGTATTTAATTGTTGTGGTGTTATTTACCATTAGATCAAAGTAGGTTGGGTTGCCAGAGGATGGAGAGTTACTGACCTTAGTACAAAGCGAAAGCCGGGGCAGCTGCTCTGGGAGTTGGCCTCATTGCAGCACTGGGTTGAGCAAGCTGGGAGGTGTTGGCTCTGGGCTTTATGCAGGGCCATTGAGTCATTAGGAAAGCCTCTTTACAGAAATACCTCACTCAAGAAATGGTGCTACCGAGCCTGTGCTTCTGTTAGAGGTTGGGGGTGTCTAAATATATAAAATATTGAAACTAATTCAAACACAGGTAATGGACAGTTTGTTTCCAAGTGGCTTACTTTGACCACCTGCTGTGCTTGGGCCCTGAAGAAGGCCACTGGAAGGGCTTGTTAACACGGGATCCTACTGGCACTAAATCCCAGTTCAGGCTCCCCAGTGCTCATCAGCATTGATCTGGGTGATACAGTTGAACATCTCTGGAAGGCTGGATCACACACTGTGCTTGTTCTAAAAACAGTTTCTGTTCTGCTACTAGCAACGAATGGCTTACTTCAGCAGTAGCTCTTGGTTTTGCTGTTCTCATCTTCAGCAGGGCAGTGTGTCTTTTTCATTTTGTGGTGTCCACCAGGCTGAACGTTCAGCCCACTGCTCCAGCACAGGCATGATCTGCCTCTGTGCATTGGTTTGATTTGCCCGGAAAATAGTTACTTAAGCTTTACTTAAAATTATGCAAGTGTACTTTTTTTCACGTCTTATAGTCTAAACACTGGAGTTTCTGTAGCCGGAAGACTGCATTTCTTGTACTTCTTGAAGCAAAAGACCACGCACGCATACAGCCTAGTTTAGCTAAGGCCATTTTAAAACGTGCACTAGCCAAACAGACGCTATTTGTAATGCAGACGAGCTGCAGGTAGTTTAAGATGAGTGGAGTTCCCGGAACTCTCGCCTACTGCCCCCTCCCGCGCCGCCTCAGGGCCGCAGCACGGCCGCCGCCGCCGCCCGCCTCCCTCCGCTGGCCGGGCGCTGCGCCCCGAGGCGGGAAGGGCGGCAAGGGCGGCGGCGCTCTGCCCTGGCCGGCCGCGCTGAGGGCGGGTACCGCGGGGTGCCGGGCGGGCTCGGGCCCTGTCACTCTGGCAGTTTCAATATAATACACAGTTTTTGTATATGTAATATAATATACAATTTTTGTATAAAACCAGCAGGAAAAAGGGTACAGGTGAACGCTGTGTTGCTTCTGAAGAAAAACTCGTAATGCTCCGGGCCGCGTGCTCCTCGCTGCAGTTGGACATTTCCTCTGCGGGTCCCTTCCTAGAGCAGCTCGGGCCGGATCCGGCAGCACGGATGGTCCCCAGGCGCCTCTGGCCTGCGGCAGCCCCGGCACTGGCTGTGCAACCGCTGGAGTTGGCCAAGTTCTCTGGTGGCTTCCCATAACGGTCCGTGAGGACCTTCCTTGTGCGCCCCTGGGGCAGCAGCTGCACGGTACGCACAGCTGGCACGCCTCTCCTGCAGCAAATCCTGGCCTTAAGAGCATCTTCATGGTTCTGCAGTTGCTATTGCTAAATAGCTATTTAGGGACACGCTCTTCTTTTTATGGCTTAAGTTGACCAACTAGCTAAAACGAAGTGTTTGATCAGACTTAATGTCAGGCAAAGTGAGAAATTTTAAAGTTCTTAGAACTACATGGTGCCTACAGATCCTTCAGAGCATGGGCAGGGTACCTCAGTTATAATGCATTGCAATGGAAGGGCAGCAGCCCGAGTGTTGCCTGCCACACACCCCGCTTGCCCTCAATAATTATGATACTAATATGAAAATGTTAATGATGTTAAAAAATTGAAATACAGGGGTTTCTTCTGTTTATCTTTCCAGCCAACAATAAACAGCAGCAGCTGCTGTTGCTGTTAGGGTTACAGGTTCTAGGCACCTGCTGGGCAAGTAATTAGGGAGATCTGATTTTACAAGATCAGTGACTTTGGATGAGAATTGTAAAAGTTCTGTCAAGTGTAAAGCCTATGAAGTCCTTGTTTGGGCAATCATGCACTGCAGTGGGAAGGCAGAGAGCTAAAATGAGCATTGTGGTTTTGGTAACTCTCTTCAAGCTGTGCTTGCTGATTTTTCTTCTTTTTGTGTTTGCCTTTTGGTTTCTGAATGTAAACAGGGTACCTCAGTCCGAGCTGCATCTCTCTGCTCTGAATGCAGCAGGTCATGGAAACAACAGGAGGTGTTTTGCCAGTATTGTTAACAATAACAGGTTTATTTTCTTACCTCATATATAACACAGTAACGACAATCTCATAACTTAGTATTTCATTAATAAATAATCAGCTACACTGTACCACCTGCAGCCCTGCAGGGGTAGGTCCCATACAAAGAAGAGCAGAGAGAAATGAAATCCCGACCAGTGAGTTCCAGTGCATAGAAGGTAAGTGCTTCTCTAAAATGTGCATGTCCAAACCTCTTGGTTACTGGTGTGTTGAAAAGTCCAGAAGAGTCTGTGTCCCAGGTGGGTTGGAGATTTGAGAGGAGGAGGAGGAGTAGCGCTGAAGGACTTGCTAGCTGGTCACTTCACAAGTCAGGACCACAATTCAAATGGACCATAAATTCAAGTGACACTATAAATTAGTCTTCAAAGCTTTCTGTTACAAAGTCAGTCCATCCACGTGATGGTAAACTCCAGATGGATTCACCAGCAAGGGAGCTTCAGAACCTAAGCCTACTCCTATATGTTTCATAGCAGTGTATTTATGTGTAGAATCTTATGGCATTAGGAAGCAGAGGCTTGGCATAATCTGGTTAAATAAACTTTGTTTCTATAGTCTTTTGTACCTATAAATATGAAAGTGGCAGCATGGGCAGTGATGGTCTGCATCCTTGAACATCCTCACGAAGAAAGGTACGAAGCAGCATCCAAAACAGCACCTACAACCAAAGAGGAGATGGAGACGCATGGAGTAATTTACTGAATTTTCTTTTTGCTGGCTACATCTGTGCTTTTTCTCTGCCTTATTCTGTCTTTTCACTGCATGAATCTACTTCTTTTCCAAGTCTCTTAATGTTTAAAGTATCTTCCAAAGAATTAGTTGTCTTCACTGCTAACATCTTATGTGTTAATCTGATTCTGAGCCTGATTTTGAATTGCAGTAGGGAAGCAGACAATACTGTACTAATTTTTGCTTGTCTCATGAAAAGTAATAACACAGTTAAACTTAGCAAGTTTGCATCCCTTGTAGCCGTGATGACTGTTATCTAGAATGGACAGAATGACTTCTTATCAAGTAGAGAAGGGCAAACTGTCTATGTAAGACCTACCTAGAACTTTTTTTTAATTACTTTTTTTAACCTTCTGCTATGACAAATCTTCGAAGTATATATGAAAGCTCACCCAACCATACACAAGCTGGCGCACAGAAGGTAAGACAGTCTGCCTAGTCTGTAGGTGACCTGGGTGGTGATGTGCTGGCGGCACGAAGGGCATATTGTGGATGTTGGTTTGCTTGAGAAGATTCCTGCTACGATGATCGGAGGCTGAGACACCAAGTAAACTGAGTTCAAGAGGAAATGAGAAGCAGCAAAATTAGAAGCACAGAAAATCTTTTACAAGTTATGAAGTATTAATTGGAGAATGTAGATTCTTAATGTGGCTGATCTAGAGGCACCTATGTTACTACTATTGATTTCAAGTATATTCATAAGAGTCACTGTACTACTACTTAGGTGTATCCCAATACGTTGCTTCTACCAGCAGCCAGTATTTACTTGGATAAGGACATGTACAGGGAATCTCCTATAGGATAATCCCCGTAGTCAGGCAGTCACTACCACCTGCTGGCTGATGTACCCTGACAGTGAGAATTTATCTTCTGATATTTAAAATAATACGAAAATCTATGTTCTCCCTGAAGAAGAGACTTGAAGGATATAGAAGAGTTTTCTGGATCAACTTTTCAGTAGTTACAAGAAATTCATCAAAGTAGATGAATCAGTCAGAAGCTGGTGCTGTCCCCAGTTGGTCAAGTCTGTAGCTTCCCTCATGTTTTTTCAGTGTTTTTTCAGGACCTGACTGTCATAATCCTTGAGGGGCATGCTTCTTGTAGGTGCATGAAGGGTCGTCTTTCAGAAATGTTCGCAGTAAAAAATACCATTTTAAGCATCCTAAAACAAGTTTAGGGTATATTCACACTGTAGCCTGAAGCAAAACTTCAGGAGTGGGAAGGTATTGTTTGTTAGATAGATAGGATATAGCATAACTGAGTTTGATTGCCATCTGGTCTTAGGGATTTTTAAAAATATATGTGCCCCTTCCCTCCTGTAAGAGATGTTATTTGACTGTTCTTTGAAACCTTTCCTCAGTGTCTCCTTTGAGCTTCTCCACTTCCATAAAGGTAATAGAACAGGAACAACAAAATACACTGGACTGATTTGTTCTGAAAGTCCTAGCTTCTAGGTGGTTTAAAAAAAAAAGGGTGCTTTGGTAGATTGGCTAATGCTGGAAAAACAAGTCTAAGCCTCTTGTCTTAGTTTATCTTCCAACATTTCTAGGGAAATTTCCAGCCTCTTAGATTGTGATTGGGTCAGAAAACTCCATCTTCTCTGTTGATTTTAAAACTAAAAACATTTCACTTTTGATAGCATGTAGAACCACGAACATTGTCTGAAACACAGTCCCCCAGCACTTACCTGGTTGCTCAAGGGTGGCTGTTTCTTGACAGGAGTAAGGTGGGGGAGAAGGATACTCATAACCCCCTATGTAAAGAAAAAACAGGGCAAAATGTAAAAATGCATACAGCTTATGCCTCCCGAAAGCCCTGTTTGGAGTCTGACAAGAAGCTGCATGGGGAGGTGCCTTGCAGGGGAGGCCTGGCGTGGCTCAGTGAAGTACCAGACAGGGGAAAAAACATTACTGAATTGATTTATGGATGTGTAAAACAAAAGCCTGCAGCGGCTAGCTAGTCTCACTTTCTATATAACGTAAGCAGAGAAACAAATTCATTTTTTCAACACAAAGGCAGTATTCCAGTATTCAGCAAAAGCTGCATCTATTCCAGCATAACGTTGGAATGATATTTGGTCCTAATTTAAGGACTCTGTTGATAAAGGACCCACAGTACCGCCAACTAGTTTCAATGATTCCTACCCTTACTATTAGTACTTAAAGCCTTTTTTTCTAGTTTGAATTTTATCTGCTGTCAGCTTCCAGCCAAGTACTTTCATCATACCCTTTGTTCTAGAAAAAAATTAAAGATCCTTTTCCTTTTGTTGTGGATAAGGGAGAAGGGAAGCTGGTGACTAAGAGACCTCATGCTTTTTTAGGTTCTTCTACTAATCTTACAAATTAAGTATGCAATCAGCCTACCTGAGCATGAAATAAATGAATATACCAAGAAATACATTCAAAATAAATTCCTGTATAGAACTTTACAGCCCGCTAGCATGGATGTGGTATCAAACTACCAGCCTGGTCTGCAGCAGGAGGACAGTCCCTACAAGAAATCTTGTTTGGTCAAGCTTGCCCAGCGTCAGGGAAGTCCTCACACCCAAGCAGAGCAGCCCTGATGTGGAAGTCCAGCCTGCGCCGTTGACCCTTTTAGAAACAACGTAAGCCCAGTCAGGGAGTAAGCCCACAGGGATACAAAATGGGATACAAAACTGGAATTTTCCAGAGTGAGACAAAATACGATGGCAAAGTTGAAAAAACGTTAGCGATGTTTCCTTGAGTAGCTTGTCAGAAGTGGTAGAGATTTGCAATGGCATTTGGGTTTAATGGTGGTGGGGTGTTTAGGTTTTGGTGAGGTTTTTCTTTTGAGGAGATTTTTTTTTAAGAAAAAATTTGTAGGGGAAAAAGAAATTGTAAAAAAATTGAAAAGTAAAGTATTTCCTTCCAATCTAGAAAAGGAATGTGTTTAGTACAAGTGAGTTATCACCTGATGTGCTTTTATGAAGGACCTGCTTCCTGTGCAAGGACAGGTCACTGCATCTCAGTGTTAGATGTGTTGAGTGCCTAATTCCTTGGTTGAGTAGCTCACAAGTGAGACTTTTTCCCCCCAAGCTCTTCTGAGTTTAGAAAGAGGTCAGAGAGGTCTTTGAGGACAAAAATATTTACAGAAAGAGCTGATCAGTGTAAAAAGCTGTGAAAATGGGTCAGGTTCAGAGGTCCAGTACTGACACTTCTAGCCCTATTAGTTACCTTCTGACCTCCCGTTCTGGTTTTTTGCTCCAGTCCTGTCTGGTGAATGGCAATTTCCTCAATAGCAGGGAGGTAACAAAGGTAAAATCACTGATATCTCAGTGTGTCTTTCAATGAGCGTGGGCTCCAACAGGCAGAAGACAAAGGAGTGTTGTGAGATACTTGTGTAGGTGTGAGAGCAATGCCTGGTTTCAGAGGGTAAAGCCAACCCAGCAGAGCAGCAGCTGTCCGCGCCTGCTTGCAGTGATTGAGCTGAATTGTCAGCACTTCAGTCGTTGTTTCCCCATGAAACAGCAATGGGGAGGGGTTGTTCGTCCCTACAGAACCTCGCTGCAGAACTGACTCCTCTAGGGAGGGCAGCTCTGGGTAGCAGGAGTGTTTGGGAAAAGGCCGGTCCTCTGGAAAACTAGATTACAATTTACGCAAGACATAGCCCATCCACGTACAAAGTCTGGCTGAACATTTGCTCATTAGGAATAGAAAATTATTGTAGGTATACAACTGCGATTTCTTTCACAATAAAGCATGTGTTGTTTGAAAAATTATTAACTAAACCAACAAAAATATTTCCTACCAGCTGCCCCACCCCAACCCTGGGTTTTATATGCTGGCACATGTGTTTTCTAAACCCATCATGTCCTGGCAAAGCTGGGCCCCTTATGAGCTGGCTCAGTTACGCTCTGGAAACCAGCTATCAATGTTTGCTACACAACCACCAAGAGGATGCTCTTTCCAAACCCCTCCCAGTGAAGGCTGCTTACCCTCTTGGCTGCAGTACGGTGGTGCAGAGGGTTCTTGCATGTAGGGTTCATGGTGTGTTTCATACATAATCATAGGAATTTCCACCTGTCCCTTCTCACTAGCCATCTCTGCAGTTCACCTGCCAAAAGTAGTGAAAAATAAAATCTACTGTGACTTTTCAGTGCCCTGTATTTGTCAATGCTTGCTTCTGTAATTTCTAGTTTTCACGCTCAGCTTTTACTTGGAGGAAAATTTGCAGTTCTCGTATTCTGGCTTTTTTATAGACTGAAGCGCAGTCAGTTCCTGTTACATCTCAGGATGAGGACGATGGGAAGAGAGCGCAGAAAATACCATCTTTACATATTTCTTTGTGCTGGAAAGCTAAAAATGTTCCCCTAGAAAACACAGTATTCAAAGTGTGTAAACTCATAACTGAAAGTGTTACCTTTGCAGAAAAGTTAACCTAATTTTTTTCCTATGGACTGTCAAAATAATCAAAGTGGGGAGGAGCACACTTTAGAGCACCTGTGAAAAACCTTCCTGTGTCATTAAGTCAGAGCCTGCAACAGTGCAATGAGTGGCAATACGGATCCGTCTTTCATCTGGTTATTGTGCAACCTTATAATCACCATTACCATGACCAGTTTTGTACTGTGAAACTATTGTCTCATCACTAGTGTGACAGGCTTTTGTTGGGCAATATCATTATTAAATATGACTGCACTGCCTGAGGCTCTGAGCAAGATCAGGCCGCAAAATATGTGTGTTTTGCAGGTGTTAGCAGGAACTGTTCCTTGCAATAAAGGAGAGCGGGAGAAAGAGGACACAGCTGGAGATGTATGTATTACTGTAAATGGAATGGTGTTAATTATTCCTAGCTGTCCCTTGAACCAGTATTAACTGGTTGATTTCCTAGTAACGTTAACTGTAGGAGTCCTTTGCAGAAGAAAGTTACAGCCTTTTGCGCAGGTCAGCAAGGATAAGCAAATAGAAGCTGAGAAACGTTTGGAACATTTGGAAGTCAGCACAAGCTGCCTTGAATATGTGAGGTGGAAGTGGAGTAGGATAGAAATTGCTGAACAAGGCAACAGGTCTGTTTTCAAGCTGCATTGGAGGGCAACATGTACGGGGGTGGCCAAAAGACGGGGATTAGTGGTAGTGAGATTAGGTATCAGTCCTTTTAGGGAGGAAGAAAAGGAGGAATTTGAAAATATCACTAGGGAAGAAGTGATGTAATTTTCACAAATCTGGGTGAATGGAAGATGGTGGAGAAAATTGCTAATAGACAGATTGGAGAGGAGGGATGGGGAAAGGTGCATTCGGTATACTTGTTATAAAGAAGCTAAATGGGGTGACTGGGAATGTCAGAGGTGTTAATAGGCCATTGTTGAAGCTTCATGAGGATCCTACTAAGAAGAAAAAAGAAAAGCTGAGAATCGAGAGAACTTGGGTAAGATGAAGCTATGAGAGCCAAGAGAGAGTAGTGATCTACAGAGAAGAAAGACAGTGTGTCAATAGTAACTGTGGGTTCAGGAGTGTGATGATAGACCATATCATATTAGCCAGTGTTACCCAAGGGCTGTTTCTTTGGGACAAGGATCAGTGGGCAAAATTATAGGGAGTTTCTTCAAGTTTTTGGCTTATTGCTATCTTGGTACTTAGACACCATACGCTAAATACTGGGTGGTGTCAGTTCGGGTGACATTTCTGCTGAATTCGTCTCGCTCACTGTGAAACAGGAAAAGAGTAAAGGGCTTTTGAATTTCATCTAGTGACTGTGGGCCCAGACAACTGTCATGAGGCACAGAGTAGGAGGGAATAATAATGGTTAACGTAGTGAGAGTGTTGCAAGTTAATAGCTGAATGCAAGCAAACACTGACTAATACTTGTTCCACCCAGTGAGGTATAAGTATAATATCACCAGTTAAATGTATAGGACAAGAGATGCAGAAGTGAATCAGCAGCAGAGCCAGGAATAGCGTGGGAGTCCCACTGGATGCCAGGTTTGTGTTTGATCTACTAGAGCCATCAAGCACAGAAGCTGTGGTCCTTGGGCCGTGGGCTGTTGATAAAGTTGGTGCCCTGAATTTGTTCACTTTCAGTGCCTTGTTATGTGCTTCTAATAGTGCTGCCAGTAGCTCTGTGTGTTGTGATGGACCTGCCCCAGAGCAGATGAGCTGGGAGAACTGGATTTTTTGGCAGCTTGGGCCTCAAACTTCTGCAGGAGCTTCTTCAGCCTACCTGGGAGAGAGTACCAGGGGGTTAGATACCCTCCAGGCCTGAATGCTGCTAGTCCAGAGGTCCAGGAAAGGCATTCTCTAGGGTGTTTTAAAGCAACTCAATAGGCCCTTTCATTTGGCATATAAATAGTTACTCTCAGTTCTTGGTTGCAACCATGTCTGTGATGCCTGAGAGCTCTTTGGGGCTGTGATCCCCAAACCTGTGTTATTGCCGTAGATTAGAGCTAGAGACTTTCCTCTCCTCTCTTGGATGGGATCATCTGCTGGAGGGAAAGGTATGGGAGAAAACAGATGGTGTTAGTAGCCCGGTAGGAAAAAGCTGTAAGGAGAAAATCAGGCAGCAGTTCCTGAAGAGAGAAAAATGTCCTATAAACTCCTCTCCAGAAACCAGTAACATCTAGGAGGCCCATGCTTAATAGCTTGGGAGGTGATGTAAGTTGTCTTCTCTGCAGTCACACTGAGCAAACAGCTCTCTGCAAGGGCAGAGCGGACCCTTGTGCACTCCTGAGGTTGGGGCTTGGTTTATCTGAAGCACTCATGATAGGAGTATATGTAGTCAGGGCACAAGCAACTGCAAACTGCTTGATTTGCAGGCAAAACTCTGTAGTCCCAGGGACACTGAAACAAGTTTGTGCCTTCTCTCCTCTGAAGTGTCAGTCTCTTCTACATACATGTAGAATTGGTTTGCACTGGAAAATAAAGCTCACTTCAAGTCCTGTGGAAATGAGTTTTGGGGTTTGTTTTTTTTTAAATAAAAGCAAATCACACTGTGTGGTATATACGCAAAGAGCCAATTCAGGGAAAGGAAGGTGGAAATGACAAAGCCTTTATGTTCCAGGAAGGACAGGTCCTAGGGGAGAATGGGCAATGGCAGTTTCCATCCTCTTCCTCTGGATTTGCTCCAGGCACTTGTGTTCTGGTGTGAAGAGCAGTCGTCATGCAGCCAAGCAAAGCTGCTGAATTGCAAAATTCCGCAGCAGGGCCCCGCTCTCTGGCTTTCACCCACACCTCTGCACGTTCCCTGCTGAACGTCCCTGACGGCTAAATAATCCCACAGATGAGACTAGTTTGACATGTGCCTGTGAAATGTGTGCTTTGTAAAGGGGAAACAGAGACACACGGAGGACAATCTTTTCAGGAGTCCTGGCAGAGTTCTCATGTGACCTCCCATGTATGGTTCAAATAGCTGCAAAGAGAGCAATGACTTTCCTCCCCTCTTTGCGGTATTTTTCAGAAAAGTTTTTCAGGTGCTGCACGTTTGCAGTGGCGGGCAGAGGGCAGTCCCGTCTATGCAAATAATTTTTCACCTTTCAAAAATACTTTTTCCAGATTGATTTCAAGTTCATTGGAAATATGTTTTTCCCACAAACACTTCTTCAAAGGTGACGTTGTGGTATTTGAAATGGAAGCATTAATGAGCCTGGAGGGTCCCATGGGATTCGTGTCTGTTACGACCTAGGTATAGCTCAGCAGAACACAAATGGGGAGCTACTTGACAGTCATTGCAGAAATCTCATTACTTGAGTGCTGATGCATCTTTGTTTTAGTCTTATGAGCCTGTGCCAATGAAGTATTTACAATTTCGTATGAAAGTTGAAGTTTGCTGCAGTACTAATTCTTCTCCATTCAGGTTCAGAAATTGTAGTCTGAAAAGGAGAAGGCGGATGGGATTTGGCAGGTGCATGTGTATCAGAGTCCAAGTAACATTTCCCTTACCTCAGTATTCTGTTCTGTTGCAGTTTTTCCTCAGAAGTAGATTGACGTAGTTTAAAAAAATGATGTGGTATTTCTGTGACAGCTTATCATGATTCACTAATTTTTTTTCCTACTTAACTGAGGCTTTTTTTTTTTAGCAAGAAGGTTAATTGTTGGTCTTCTACTGCAGACTCCAAATCAAATTTCTCTAAAGTTTTCAAAAGTGCCTGGCACTGGTCTATCTCTGTTCCAGTTGAAGCAGTGGACCCGATCCCAAGACCCAGATATGGATGTAACAGCACAAAATACCTAGCACTTCTGGAGTGGAGTTGAGGAGAAAATGTAGGGACAACTGGGATATGTGAGAGAGGGACTAAAGTTGCAAAGGGCTGTCTCTGGCCCTGTCTGTACTATAGCTGTCACTAAAAGCTAGATCAGTATCATGTCATCTGGCAGGAGGTTGTTATATTTGGCTATCACATACCAGGATGGCATCCAGAATCTTGGGCAGGACAGGAAGCAATGACTTTATAAGAAAAGTGTTTAATCTCCATTTCAATTCCAGCTGATGTCAGTATGGGATTTGCCATTGACTTCAGTAAAAGCAGGTTCAGAAACAGAAAAAAGGAAACGTGGAATCTGGGAGGAAACATTAAGTGATTCAGGTATTTGAAGAAGACAGGGTAATACATTCAAAAGTTTTGGATTTTGGAAGATTAACATTAAAGCATTATAGTAAGTGATCTTCAGGCTTCATGGACATGTGGAGGTATAGCAGTTTTCACCAGTGACCTGTTGGCTTCTAGGATACTAGTCCAAAGGCTTACAGTTTGCTGTAATGTGTTCTTGTTCTCCTGTCATCACTAGTTTAATACTTTCTTGGGCATTTAGCCCTTCCAGCTGCGTTTATGAGACAATTTCAATTTCTGCTATTTTAAAGAGTGACCATAAAATGCCGTTGCTGGCATGCAGTTACATCTCTGGCTTGAACACTATCTAGTGCCTTTGTTTTACTTTACTGAAGCAGTTAATTCTAGTTTTCGGCTAGCAATGAAACAATAAATTCCTCAGTGCAGACATCTTTTCCCTTTAGTCCTGAGTTGGTCATTCGTGGTAACATTCACAATGTGCTGAGGATTTTCAGATGTTCATAAAGGAATCATTCCAGCTCTAATACAGATAAACAGAGTTGAGGAGCAGCATTCAGATATTTGTTTATTCTTAAAATAGAAGCTATAAAAGAGATGGCTGCTGGCAGCAAATTAAAAGTTGGACATTAAAAGTATTCAGAATGTCTGAAGTAGACAACCTTCTCAGTGACGTGAAGGACGCTCTGCCAATTTCCCATTCTTATTCCCAAATTTCATATATTAACCATACAGTTATTCTGGCTTTTAAGCCTGTATCAGGTTACCAGCTTCCTTTCTCAAATGGAGAGGATGTAGCTATGGGGAATTCAGCTGAATATGAAACATATTTCCTGTTACAAACTCTTCACCTTGTTCCATTGGCTTGTCTGTTGACTGCATTGGCTCACTAGCCAATACGTAAGGTCGCTGCTTGAAATGATCAGTAGAAGTTGGTTATTCATCTATTAAAGTCATCAGGATGTTTTTGTCATTGAGCCAGGGAGCTGGGCAGAACCCAGAAAGTCACTGTGTATATACTGCTTCTTCTCCTCTTGTGTGCAAAGAGAAATATTTGTGTAATCCAAGTCCCTGTGGCTTACATGGAAGTTTAGAGTAAAATGAGCATAACCATTGTTCACAAAATCGGGAGGAAGCATATACTGAAGAGTGAAACATTGGTGAACTGAGCTCTGCTGAGATAGAAAGAGCTCTTTGCTTTTTCTATTTTGGAGAAAACTTTTTCTCCTTCGTGGTATTGTAAATGGTGACACAACTATGAAGAGATTTGGAAGGTTTGGGGCGTTGTTTTTATTTTGTTTTTTAAAAGTGCAGCCCAGTGTTCATTTGCTGTGATGTGCACCTGGAGGCCTGGTTGCCTGGCTTGTGCAGGCAGCTGCAGCACTTGTACATGCTGATTGCTGACTGGCAGCCTGGCCCTGCCTATGTGGACTCATAAGGCTGCTGGATAGGCAGGGACTCCCTGGATTTTCCAGTCCTGTCCCAGGTCAAACGTTTATGTTGTGTTATTCCTTTATGAAAGGAGCTCCGGTCTATAATTTAGTACATTTACTGCTCCTGTTGCTCTCACCTCTAAAGCAGTTCAAAATGCTGTAAACTTTCACAAACCTTTTAGCCTAAAATTATTCATGGTAGTTCATCCCTGTTTGTTATTGTGCCAGCATCATGCTTTTATAGAAAAACCTTCTCCCCTCAAGACAGCCCAGAGAACGTTTCTGTCTCTTTGCAGCATTTCCTTCACAGGGCTAAGCAAGCTTGCCAAATCCCTCTCGTTTCTTTACAGTGAATTCATCCTTCTTGGCCACAGGTAGCCAATGAGCTCTGTCCTGAGCCTATATAATGGTATGAACGTCATCTTACATTTAGTGGAAATGCTGTCTTTAGAATAATCCCATCGTACTTTTTCCTTTTCCACAGCCACATCATGCTGATGGTTTGTTTTATGCTATCATTAACTAGCAGTAGGTCTTTCTCCTCCAAAGTAATTATGTACTAATGAACTCCCAGCTTGTAGCTGGAATTCCTGATATAATTTTCTAAATGCACTGCTTCGTAGCATTACAATAAATACAAATTCTGTCATAGCAGTTCTCTAGGCGTTCTCATCCTGTCTAATAGATTTTCTGCTTCCATAATTTGTTTCTTCATTCATACATTAGCCACTCCTATATTTCTGTCAAGGTTATTAATTTAAAATACCAAATAAGCTCCATCACTGACTTCTGTGTCAACCTTTGATGCAAACCAGATATATCTCTTAAATATTGTTGCTTAATTTACTGTTTGAAGTATAATCCCTTGCTTTCTTCAGATGACCAACTTCACTCACATTTAAGGGGCCCTTACTCTGAAGGATGAGCACAACTGGGCCCTGGCAATTGCATTAGAACTTGTCCCTCCCTAATTACCATTCCAAAAATAGAGTACTAATCACTAAAAGGAAGTATTGTCCAGTGGTTTGTGCATTAACCTGACTGAGGGGAAAAAAAAGATGGGCTCAGTTCCTGTTCTGCAGCAGTGACGATGAGCAAATTAATTAGTCTTGGTTTTGCTTAGCTCTCTTGTTTATGGCAATACTGTATTGGGGAGACACTGTAACCATTCTGCAGTGACGTGGTCCGCGTTTGGTTATGCCTTGTATTAGAACTTAAGCAAACAACGGAGTATAGGAAATGCTGAGTTTAGATTCAGCCTTTGTCCTCTATTGACACAATTTTGTCTTTCAAGTTCCCTTCTAGCTGTCAGAATTGAGGGTGGCCTTACACAATTGTCTCCAGCAATTCCTCATTACATTAAAATTTAATGTTTGCCATCTTTTCATTTAATTCTTTTATGGATTAACATTCCCTTACCAAGAGCGTTGAATCATAAGTAGCCAACATTTCATTTGTACCCATGTGAAAATAATGTCCATAATTTGTCCTTCAATTGAAAACTGATAGAACAGCTTAAGTAGTGTGGCATGTAGCATCCGGACCTGGCTTAGCAACTCTTAAAAAGTTATTATGAATGAACATTCATTGGAAGAAAGCAGATGTGTGCCCTGCTTTTACGTGTGAGCTAAGCCCTTTCGTACGGTGCATTGGTTTGACTTTCCATTCTTATTACTGTTCTCATCTTCACCTTATCAGAAAGCTACTTTTCCTATTTCCCATCTCTGATCTGTCCTAGTAGAAAGTTAAAATACCCTGAGAAAAACCTTTGCCTCCAGATTTTAGGAACGTGAGAGAGAGCTTGACAATTTAATCATAAAGAGTTAACATTTACAACCGAGAGCCACCACTGTCATACTCGTCAAGGTCACTGTCCGTTTTAGTCCTTGTCACCTCCCTTTCCTTATTTCCTAAGGAGTAAACATAGAATTGATCCCAACTGATTTGAAAACTCTTACCTTTAGGTAGATTTGGCAAATCTGGGGAGCAGAAACCCTTCAAAAGTTGATCGTTTAATCCATGTCTTTGCAGTGCTGCTGTGTCTAGGAAAGAAAGCAGCACATGACCAGTGACATGACCTGCTGTCATGCCTTGGTAGCGTATCCAGTTGAAGACAAGAGTGAGTCAGGTTGGTAGACAGTGTATAATTACCCCAGTTCGCCCACGTTCCCAGTCTACTGCTCACACCTGCTCTGCAGTGAAAGGAATGTGGTGTGACAGGCTTGCACCAGAGTGTTTTCACAGATAGTTTTCTAATATCCCAGAAATTTTACTTTGTGCTAACCTGAAAGCTAGATGAAGACAATTAGAAGCAGCACAGAAGTAACTTGAGGACAATGGAGAGAAAAGCGTGTATCTTAACTCATTGTGCTTCTATACAAACCACCACAGAGAATGATGAAAAGCCATAGGTACAGTTGTATATGGGGGTCTGATTTTTTTTTAATTGAAGTCAATGATCCTTTTAACTTTCTGACCAATTGTTTGTGCTTAGATCAGCAAAGATATTTGTGCAGGGTGGTAACCATTGACAGTATATCTGGGATCTTGGTAACTAGGTTTGTGGCTGAACTGGACTTGTTGAAAGATGTTTTTTCTCTGGTGGGTTGACCTTGGCCAGCTGCCAGACACCCACCCAGACACTCTTACTCCCCTCCACAACAGGATGGGGGTGAAAATAAGATGGAAGTGTTTTTCAGTCGAGATAAAGGTAGGGAGATCACATACTAATTACCGCCACAGGCAAAACAGACTTAACTCAGGGAAAATTAATTGAATTTATTGCCAATTAAAATATATTTGGATGGTGAGAAACAAAGAGAAAAACTAAAACAGTTCCCCCAGATACCACAGATTTGGCATCTCCAAGTATAACAGTGGCCCCGTGAACTTCTTAGTAAGGATCATACTCACTTCATCCAAACCGACTGCAAAACTGTTTCGTTCAAAGACTGTTCTCCACAACAGGAGCTCATCTGCAGTTCTCCCAGCAAGGAGGGAGCATGATGCATCAGGCTTGCCCGGGGGACTCATATCGCTGGTCCAAAACATGCTTTTTGCTCGGCTACTGGGCAACCAAAGTCTTACCCAAGAAATAGCTGCAGCAGTGCAGGAAGCTCCTGACCTTGAGTGGTCAGGATTGCACAATAATTAGCAAAATGGTTTTTGAACTAAAGTATTGCTGGAAAACTGCCAATAGGTAAAGGAAGAAGAGAGTGAACTGTTGAGCACTCCAAGCTTTCATGCTCCTTTTGTCACCATAACTTGGAAAGTCTTGGCAACTGAGATTTTTGTTGTTAATGGATGGTTTGTTAATGGTGAAAGCGTGTCACCTGCCTGTCTCATCCGGACTTGAAGGAGCAGGTACACTTCCTCAAATTTGCCTCACTGGCAAGAATTAAGGTTCAGCACTTTGTGCACTGCATACATACTATGACTTACATTTGACCACCATCAAAATAGTTGCAGGCTCCCCTGACAAGAGCCACATCTGTAGGCTAAACTAAAAATATGAAGGGGTGGTTGACAGTAACCATGGCTGATCCTATGGTGTTTTTTTTTTAACTTCAAGTCTTTGCTCTTTAACAGATTTCCTGTGTGATATTGGGGAAGTTATTCACTCCTCTACCTTCTCGCTGTGTAAAGGGGATAATAGACTCATAATGATCTTACACAATTTTAATAGGGATGGTAATCCTGCTTTATTTAAACAGAAATGCTTTGGGGAGATATAATTTTCACAATATTTCTTAGGAAAGGTTTTATTTTTCAGGGTTCACTGGTCATTTCTGATGAGGGAGAAAGATCACTCCTGTGAGTGTGGCTAAATATGGTAGGGGATTGAGGATATTTGGATTTAATGTGAAGATCTAGATGAGGTTAAAAGTCAAGCTATAAGTCATAGCTACAATGTATAAATACAACAGGTAGTTAGAGGGGGTTGAAGAGGCTGAAATTCGGGATAAGTAAAAGGAATGAGACTGTATTGGGGGAGACCACTGTGGAGAAGGAGAAAATTATGAGGAGGAAGTAGTGGCAGAGAGGAACCGCTGCATGCTGACCATAACCCCCCCCACTCCCCCTGCCCCACTTGGTGTGTGTAGACGAGTCAGGACTCAAGTAAAGCCTGGGAGAGGGAGGAGGAAAGGTGGTGTTTTAGTGTTTTTCTGTTTCCCACTACCTGAAACTATTTATTTTTTAATTGGCAATAAATTAAGTTAATTTTCCCCATGTTGAGTCTGTTTTGCCCATGATGGTAATAGGTAAGTGATTCCTCTGATTTTATCTTGACCCATGAGCTTTTCATTCCTGCTACTCCTATTTTCTCTCCCTACCCCACAGTGCGTAGGTGGCTGGGTGGGAGTTTGGCTTTTAGTGAAGGTTTGAAGGTTAACCCACTACAAACTCTCACTCTATGTGTGTCTTGACTCATCCCATTCCTTGCACATGTGGTCATTAACTCATGGTTCCTGTGAGGTACAAACATCAGCCTAAGTTTTTCAGTCAAGAGTTGCCTCAAATTCTTCAACAACAAATCCCTCCATAAAAATCTGACCCTCTGCTAGCACATTAGAGACGTTTGTAAGCTTTTCTTAGAAACATCTTACTCGTGTTCATTCATGACATGCTTTGCACTGGTGAAAATCAAGAATGAAGTAATGATGTTCACAAACAGAATAATAATACAAATTAAAATGGAAAGGGTAGTGAGCCTTCTGAGACTGATGTACTGTGAATGAATCTGGAACTCTGAGGCAACCACAGAACATTACAGAATATAGAGAATATATGTCAGAATACGTCTCTGGGTGTTCCTGTCTGTGCTGGTACATGTCCTGCTGGCACTAGAGAAGCACATTCTGTGCTCTTAACTTTTTAGGGGTTCCATAGTAGAACTTACCTGTCAGTATGGACAGAGGCCGGATCAGATTTAGTATTTGCATGTTCATACTGCAACATACCATTCCTTCATGAGGTGTTTTAAGGTGTAGTAAAAATACTCTGCATTGAAGAAAGGAAAGAGAGAAGTATCAAAACAGTAACACCTATAGAACAAAATGGGGTCAAGGATAGTCCCTTTATACTTCTATTACTTGTTTATATATATGTTAGCTAAATATCTGTGAAATTATGCTTCTAAGATGGTCTCTTTCGATCTGAACCTCAGCAATAGGTTTGTGAGCATGTATGTATGTATGTATGGGGAAAAAAAGGCCATGGATACCAGAAAGTGCATGTTTCTCTTTTCAAGTTAAGTGTCCATAGCATCTGAGACTGGAGAAGAGGAATGGCTACGAAGACATGTGCTGCAGGGGCTGTCTGCGCAGGATTGCCTCCTACCCCTTCTTGCTCCTGCCCAGTTCTGTGAGGAATCAGGTGGATACTTGGCACAGGCTGGATTTTCTTTTGTTTGTGGAAACATTTGATGAGGTAGGTTAAAGACAGATTTTAGGATGGCTGTGGTTGCATATCAAATGAGTATTTCTTCGTGGCAGGATATTGTGAGACTATATATTTTTTATGAAATATATTTTTCTCTGAACATACGCCGGGTGTTCTGGAGGGCACAGAGTTTAGACTGAGCCACAGTTTCCCTCTTCTATGTTGACATATAAAAATGTCAATTTAGTAATTATGTATATTCTTCTTGTTTATGTTGTGAAGATGGTAATCACTAGACCTGAAATCTCTTACTCCTCCTTGCTTTTCAGTGACTGTAACATTGCAATCAGAGACACTGCCACTAAGCAGGCAATGAATCTGTGGAAGAAAGGGCCTGTTTCTTTGGGGAAGGGAATCTTTTTCTTTCTCTGAAGAGTAGAGGAAAAAAAGTCATGAAACCGTGAATGCATCCAAAAGTGCTCATGCACAAGAAATTCTTACTGTGGTGTAGGGTGGCTTAAGCGCTAAAATATTTAGAACAGCTTTAATATGCTTAACATACTGCCAAGTTGATGCTCATGAAAGAATCTGAAGCTGTTTAAGCTCTTAGGGCTGTTTACAGGTGCACAGGAGGCAGGCACTCACTTGAGAGCCAGATCTGTTTTGCCTATTCCAAGTGGTACAGGGCATGCACATGTTCTCATGTCTTCAGCCTGTATCATAGGTGAGTTGAGAGGACTCAAAGATCCTGTCTCCTGCCATGCACACTTCCCTCCCTGCTGTGGGCACCCATCAACTTCACTGTGATTCTTCAGCCTATGAGGGTACTGAGTGATTTTAAACTTCTGTTTACATGTGTATCACTGGCTTTCTTTTGCAATCTTAATTACACTGTTTGCTTTAAGAGGATCAGTGTGTTACTTAGCAAAGAGAAAGATTGTATCAGTCCCCTTGAATAATTACATCAACCCCCTGAATATCTTGTTATCAGAGACAAACAAGGGTGTAATAATCATTATAAATGAGTCCATCAGTGCTGATTGCTTTTCCTATCACAAAAGGTAGCCTCTTGTTGCATGTAGGTGCTACTTTGACAATTATTTGGGGGCTTCTTTCCTATCATCTCATGCGATGGGACAACTGGATTCAAGATGGGTTTTTTTTTCCCCATGTGTAGTTGATTGCCCTGGTTCTGACTGTGAGTGTTGTAACCATGGAGTTAAGATCAAAGGATCACCGTGTATGATACAGGCTGTAAAACCTCACCCGGGGATTCCTGCACGGCTGCTGGTGGATATTGAGTATTTCTGGATATTGAGCCCTACACAGGCCCATATATAAGGCAGCATCATGGGGAAGCTGCCCCAGTGGAAGCTCTGGAATGTTTGGAGCCTGGGCCAGGACAGAGAGCATCCTGAGGATGCACACAGGAGACTGCACACAACACTGCAGCGAGCCCCTGCTAGGGCAGGGCAGCTCTCCTCCTTGGGCAGGCCTTGTTCATGCCATATATGAGGAATGGAGCACAATGGAGTCTTCTGTATCTCTCTGTTGACTTTAGGGGGACCTTAGCCAACTGGCTTATGCTGTGTTCTTAACATGTAAATGGATGAAATTGTGAAATGTGTTCCTCCGTTTTAAATAGTTCATATGTTCTTTGAAGCATGATTGTCTCTTGCTATTTTGTGTTCAGGGTCTATCCCAGTTGACCAAAATCTTTGTGAAAGCATGACAAATATGAAGTTGACTTGAGGTCTTATTACAGAGAACATATATTTTGATATAGCTTCTCTGCTCCTGGAAAACTAACAATGAATAAAGGTCCTTTCCTAATAAAGGTTGGAGAAAACTCTGAACCATCTTTCCAGTTATAAAAACCAGAGACCTTGTGTACACAGTTCCTCTCCTTTTTACACCAGCAGGTATTTCAGTCGGTGATATCTGGAGCTAGAAGTGTTCTGTAATTCAAGAAATCTCAATATCGGAATATCTCTGCTGTTGCCTACGATAAATATAGTGCCTTACATAAAAATTCTTTTAACTTTAGAAATAAAATTCCTCTTCCAATTAAAATGCCAGTTTACTATTGCTGAATGGACATCCTATGAACTGGGAACTTGCTTGTCCTGTGTGCTATCTGAATGCAATATATTTCTTAGAACACTGGTTACAGGAGAAGGATAAGAGCAATTCAAATAGGAAATATTCTTTTCAGATAAGATCTAGAGATGGATTGCTTTAATGTAACACAAAGTAAATATTTGAGTGACACATGGCACATAGCTCAAAACAAAGCAGAAACCGCTTATACACAATGGTTTCCAAATGAATAACAACTCCAATGTGAAAAATTATACATAGGCTTTTTCTAGTAATTTGCCTATTAAAATAAGATGTAGAAAAGAGAACCAGCCTTATGCCATGCAGGAATCCTAAAAATGACTGTACTGGCTGCAACTAATCTGACCTAAAACCCCAGCCTGCTGTAGCTGGATTGTGTGCCAAGCCACAGTGGGGACCATTACTTAGTTTTGCTGGTAGCACAAAAGTGATGATTTTCCTTTCTTTTTTTTTTCCCTTCTAATATAACAGTTCTAAAAGCTCTGAGCCTCTTGTCAGAAAGACGCTTTTAGCATCATCAAAGATGTGAGGCAGAAAAAGCTTAACAGTTTAATTCAAAGTTAATCATTGAATCGTAGGAAAATTGGTGAACATTTGCCTTGGTTTGCAAGGATACCTTTATGAAAAATGTTTCATTGTTTTCTTTTTTTTATTTTGAATGTTGAAAAATATCCACAATCCTAACTTGGTATTTGAAAAATCGTATTTTTGAAACAGTACACAGAAAAAGTCAGTGAGAAGGTTTCAAAATTGATGCAGAAGTTATTTAAAGTATGTTGTTAATTTTTGCTCTTTTGACCAGCCTGGCTGTTAAAAGGTTTTCAAAGGCAGACTCTGCCCTGTTAGCTGAGTAGTCAAATCCTCACATTCACAACAAATTCTACTTTCATGCTAATACCTCCCTGCTACCAACAGTAACATTTGTGCTTCCAACCTGGCACCACACAGTTTGGCTTGGACAAGGCAGGCAAGGCTCCAGGAAGTCAGCTGGGACCTGCAAGATTACTGCTGAGCTCTTCATGCTTTGGAGTAATGGACCACAGCATGGAACACAACAACAGAGGAATCCTGCTATAAGAATGAAATTGCATCTACTGGTTATTATCACACCTTAACAACTGCTAGAGCCAGAATCACAAAGGATTAGACTCACAGACTGGAAAAAATACAGAATTGAGACATTTGAAGCCAAGAGGACAAAGCTTATTCTGTTGGCATGACCGTGGTGCTGACACCGATGGTTACACAGTTGGGCTGTGTTTGGCATGTCCAAGAGCTGTAAAATTTTCTGCTTGAATTAATGGGCGCTCTGACTTTTCTAGACAATGGGAATCAACAGGATTTCCATCTACATGATGCATATGACAAAGCCACATTTATAGATCATCATAGTGAACTCAGAAGCAAGAGGACTGGACCATTAGCCCTTGGGGTCGTTTTGGAAAATTCATTATCCACAGCCAAGTAATCAGCTTTGATGGTAAGGGCTGTGATGCTGGAAAGAACTGATTGCTAGAACTGGCTTGCAAGCCAGAGATGTTTCTGATGTAAGAAAGAGTATGTGGGCAGATGACTGAACTATTGTCTAATTACAAACTTTGGTGCAGTCAGAAGAATAAGTATCTCTGTATTTCAGTTGTCCGTACAACTCCACTTTGTTTTAATTACAGAAGTGGACAATGTGGAAAGGATATTGAACGTAGTTTAAATAGGCCAAAAATATCTGTCCCTTTGCAAAGACTGTGTTGACTTTGCACAGGCTTTGCAAAGACTAGTTGTGCGTGCAATCAAAATATTTTAGAGGTTGCTTTCCCCCCCAGGAGACCCTGCTGTACACAAAAAGGTGAATTCACACCTATCGGGTACTGCACAGGAAAAGGACATGAAAGGCACAAATACACAGAATCCCATTGCCTGCTACCTCTCCTGAAGAGGGGCTTCAAGTCCCTGGGACCAGGAGTCCAACGGTAAGGGAGGTGCTGCAGGATCCAGTGCCTACCTGGGGGAGGCTCCCAGAGGCTCTTGAGTCCCCTAATCAACTGGGACAGTAACGAATCTTAGTCCCAGTGTGGGGCGCTGCACTGACAAATGCACCCTTTTGTTAATTTTGAGCATACATAGCTTATGAGCATATGTGGATTTTTTTTTTTTTTTAGACCTGTGTTTCATAAGTTTAGTTTTACATAGTCTGGTAAGGAGCAGGTAGTTGGATTTGATGATCCTTGTTGGGTCCCTTCCAACTTGAGATATTCTATGATACTAATGGTTTCAGCTTCTGGAAGCAAACAAAATGACCTGAAACTGATTTTTTCTTTTTCTTTCCAAGGGAAGAATATAAATTTAAATCTTGAACTCCTGGAACTTCCTTCAGTTTCTTCACTTGAAAGAAGCAGTATGTTAGAACATTATATCTAAAAGAGAAAAGATGAAGAGAGCACAGCACAGTTACTACTAGTTGTGGTTGGTTTATGGCTGAGCTACTAATGTAATCAAAGATACAAATTCTGATCAGTTAGCTTGTGGAAATGCTAAGCATTCTTGAAATTCCTATACCAAGTCTTTCTTAGGAGATTACTTCAACTGCTCGGTAAGTAGAGAACATACATTCCCTTTTTACAGTAGATGATCACATCTTTTTTTAGCTATTTCCCTTGATTGAGCTTCCAGAGCACTTAACAAAAATCTGCCAGAAGAGAGGTTCCACTTAGGGAGAACAGCATCCTCTGTACTTGGCAAGAAGGACAAAACAACTTTTCTTTGTGGCTGCTGTGTTGATGAAGATGGTGTTGGTCAAAGAGAAATCTGTGCAAGTTACCTGCAAAGTATGCAGCTACAGTTGAATGAGAATGTGACAATAATATGTAGAAAGCAAAGTCATAAATGTCAAAAACTAAAATACAGAATAATGATACATTAACTAGTAGAATCAATATTGTATTAAACTGGAAAAGTCAGAATGAAATTGTACAGATACCGAAGAGCTTGCAATATAGGACATGGATTCAAAACCAGCTGGGCTCAGCTCACCCTGCAGCTGGGTTACTGGATGCTGCCACCTGCAGTCTGCATTGGTCCATATCTCTCTGATTCAGTGACTGACGAAATAAATACAAATCTGTCAGATCTCTTTCTCACTTTTAGAAGCCTCAGGTTTAAATGTATTCATATTTGCTATCCTGAAATATCTGCTTCTAAGTGACATTATGGAATAATTAACAAAATTACAGAATTATAAAACCAACCAACCAATCAAAACTTCAAAACCCCATAAAAACCCAGAGCCACCTACTTACATCTTTTCCTGTCCATTCCATCAAAAATGTAAGAAGAAACAGTTGTGCCTATTAATGGTCATTCACAAATGGTCTTTAATCCGGTATTTTGTCTCTCTATGTGCTACATGAAGACTATCATTTAGAAGCTATGAATCCTTTCCATGGCTGAGTTCAAAATAGGCCCTTCAATGATCTGTTTAGGGACAGGATGAGGTTTTTTTCTGTAGCTGAACTTGGGGCCAGAACCTACAGTCCTCCATAATCCTGTTCCTTATAATTTAGGTACATTCAAAGTTATTTTTGGACTTGTTCCCAGAGCGCCCTCACATTTGAATGACCCTATTGTTGAGACTTGAGCAGTAGCTGAGGTACCAAGTCCTTACTAATTAAAATGACCCCATCTACTTTATACGCAGTGCTTTTCTTGATGGAAACAAAAGACACAAGAGGTCACTGTAGAGGAAGGTAGGGTCCTCTGTCTGAAACAATTTCTTGAAACTCTTGTTCAGCAGTGTTTATCAGTCTGTAGCTGGAACTATGCAGAGAGGGACTTGCAGAGTTAAAGGTGTGCAAAAGTAGTACAGGAGACCAGAGTGAGAATTATCCTGAAATCAGCTCTAAGTAGGATGGTTGTTAAGGTACTTACTGTACTGTAGAACTTGCTTAACGCTCTCCTGTCAGGCTGTGAAATCACATCCTTACATTGGTGTATGTCCCTTCTGAATTTACAAGTCATTTGTGCTCGGCAGAATATTTTAAAGGCATTTTCTGCTCTCTTGGACTTCAATCCTATTTAATTGCTGAAATTCTATCCTTTTTAATGCAGTCCTCATTCTGCAGGCACTGTGACACAAAGAAACAGTCATATATCCTGGAGAGGTTTCTCATTGTGATCACTATGGTCAAGTGAAAACCAGACTGATCCACTTTCTTTGGCATGAAAACATAAGTAGTCTGCCTGTGCATAGTGTACAATTGTTGGTACCTAGCTGGCTGGGCTACCATGTCATTCACTTGGACCATAAACTGTTCTGGATTACTGAGAGAGCAATTAAACCTCCGATGGTTTGGTCATAGTAAAATAATTGAAAACTACCACCCAAAGTCCAGAAATTGTACACCCTTAAGAATTGACAAGGCTAGTTAGTCCAATAAATGCAGGAACTGGGAATTGTCCTGGCTATCTGTGTGAGTGTGTGCATTTTTATAGAAGGAAAAAGGGAAGACAAAAAATAAGCCAAAGAAAGAGTCATCGTGCTCTAAACTCCTTGGTTTTTTTTTTTCCTGGAAGGTCCTTCAAATGTTGACCCCAGCAGATGGAGATAACACTAGCATAGCACAACCAAAACTAATTGGTTTGCATGAGTGTTGTTAGGAGGCAGTATCAAAGAGATGAAGATGTCTTTGTGCCAGCATAGGGTATCTTGAACACAAGCTGAGTATTCCAGTTATGCAGTTTAGATTAGTTCTGAAGTCTCTGAAGCTCTGTAATGCCATTTTTAATTTTTAAGCATTTTTGAGTTATGTTAGGCTGAAAAAAAGAAGGTACAGGGAACTCTATGTACCTCTACTCTGCACTGGTACAACCTCACCTCGAGCACTGTGTGCAGTTTTGGGCACCACAGTACATTAAGGGTACAAAGCTACTAGAGAGTGTCCAGAGGAGGGTCACGAAGTTGGTGAAGGGTTTAGAGGAGAAGCTGTACGAGGATTGGCTAAAGTCACTTGGTTTGTTCGGCCTGGAGAAGAGGAGGCTGAGACCAGACCTCATCGTGGTCTGCAGCTTCCTCACAAGAGGAAGAGGAGGGGCAGGTGCTGATCTCTTCTCTCTGGTGACCAATGACAGGACCCAAGGGAAGGGCAGGAAGATGTGCCAGGGGAGGTTTAGGTTGGGTATTAGGAAAAGGTTCTTCACCCAGAGGGTGGTGGAGCACTGGAACAGGCTCCCCAGGGAGGCAGTCACGGCACCAAGCCTGATGCTGTTCAAGAAGCACTTGGACAAGGCCCTTAGAGACATGGTGTGACTTTTGGGGCTGTCCTGTGCAGGGACAGGAGTTGGACTCGATGACCCTTGCAGGTCCCTTCCAGCTCAGGACATTCTGTGATTCTAACTGCTTCAGCATGAAACTCTATTATGTGTCAGCTGCAGCAAGCTGTGCTATGCTGGAGGTTGAAGCTGTTACTCAGTTAGGAGTGATTTGGGTTGAAGCAGAGTCCTGAGAAGGGCTCCTTAGTTTTGAGTCACTGCTGAGCAGCCCAGTCCCGCTCCAAACACCTGTCTTCAGTCCTCTTCTGATTCCTCTTCAGGCAAAAAGGAAATAGGTATGTGATGGTCCCAGTATCCACACACCTTCCTCCCACTTTAACTGGGAAGTAATAAATCATGACTTTAATATATTTTTACTTAAAGATCATTCCAGAAAGCAGTATTTTCTATGCAGAAAATTAGTCAAGAATGTCTCTGCTGCCTGCCTTGCATCTGTGGGCAAATAAGGATTGTGAGCAGAGAGAAGTGGCAAAATCTGTCCCTGGTAAAAGAGGTTCATCATTTGTTTGCCTTTCATCAAAGACAACATGCTACTGACAGGAGTAGTCCTTCCTTTAAGGACTGAAATCATGAGCACTTAGTCACAGTGCTATTACTGTGACGTTGTGGCACCAAACATATCATTATTACCAGAGCACAGCCAGCCTCATTCATTCCCAGATCTTCCCTGTCTTTTACGAGGCACTGTTTTTAGGAGGATTTTCACTGCTGTATGTGAGTCGCTCTACTTGCTTCTCAGATATTTCTGACAGACAAGACGCCCAGTGATTACATACTGAAGGATCAAAAGACACAGTGGTGCTCCTAATCAAATGGTTTCACTTTTGGAGCATAAGAAATTCATGCAACAGGTCAAAGAGCAGGTTAATTTGAACACAGCATGCTTACCTCAAGCAGCCCTGTATGGAGGGGGAGTGTTTCTTCTCAAAAATTATAATTAAACAAGAGTAAGTTAGATTATGTACCTCTGGAAATGCTTTGCACTGCTCTTTGTCTCATTAACTCTTGCAAAAATACTGGTCAGAGCGATATGTTAGAATGCATCTGTTTCCTGGTGCCTCTATCAATTGCAAATGTAACGAAGACATTATGCAAGAAGTTAAAAGGTAATAAACCCTTTCATTACTGGACCTAGTCTTTTTCCCTGACACGTTTGTCCCTGGCATCCAATTAATTTTATTTCTCAGAAAAGAGTCGAATGATTAATAGATCAGCCAGTGGCATTGTTGTGAAATACATAGGTTTTTCTGCAAAGCAAATAAAAATATTTCTTTTGCTCTGCTGTTGTTTGCATGTTGCTCTCAATGGCTTATGGTAAAACGGCTAAGAGTTTCCTATAGCACTCAGGCCGGTGCATTGAGAAGCTCAGAAATACCACTTTGTTTTGTGTTTTTCTTTTTTTTTCCCATCTGCCCTAGCAGCCTGTCTCTGGATAGTTGTAACAGCATTAATCAGCAGAATCGGCAAAAACCAAATTACATGACTGACAGCAAAGAAAGACCCAGATGTTGCCTCATCAATGCTTTTGCATGGGCTGATCAGCCACATTCTGCCTGATCTCGTCAGCTCACTGCTTCACTCTTAAACAGTGTTTTTGCATTGGGGCATAGCGTGGGGCTTTGCTAAGGTGGAGTGTGGAGGGCAGGAAGAGACAGAGACTGAGAAAATTAAGAGTAGCTTTACAGTTCCAAACAACCTACTGTCAGAGCTCCCTTTTTATGGTTTAGGAAGGTACTTCTAGGTATTTCCATAGTTCTGTAAGGGAGGAGACACCAAAGCAATCCAGAGTAGGAGAGTTCAGATTTGGATCCTCCCTCTCATTCTCTCATAAGGAGAGACTGTAACAAGATCTGTTGGAAGGAAGTGTGTTCAAAGCATGTGTCTGTCTCTGCAACTTGCCTTTTGCAGGGGGATTAGTGAGACTAAACCAGCATGTGCTCAAAAACACAAGTGTGAAAAATTATATCCTTCCCAGTTAATCTGGAAGGATAGTTTATCAGTACCCTGTCCTGCTGGCATCCTCTGAGAGCAAAGTCATTTTCAGGACAAAGCTGAGAAATGTTGATTTAGGCTTTTCACACATACTCCTGACAAAGTCCCTCACCATTATTGTGAAAACAAGGCTGATGCAGAAAGAAAATGCAAAGATGGATTTCTGCATTGCTGGGAACCCTGTACCACCATCCTATCCCACTTCTGAGCCAGCTTGGTGTGCCAGCTAGTCGTAGTACAGCCTTTCCTGCTTAAATTTGGAACAGGTTTTAAAATCTTTTGGAGTAATTTATAAGTAATGTCATTGTACTGTGATTTAGAGTCTGCAGCATCTAATCCTGTCCACTGCTTAAACTTAAGAAGGGTTTTTAAGGTACAGAGGTGCAGCATCCTGTTCACTGAGGGATGGCTCGTGTCTAGGACAGACTACACCCAAAGACAAAGCTAAAAGCAAAAGGCAATTTCTAATGATGATATACAGTAGATAATGTGTTTGGTCTTAATTGTGTTTACTGTAAGTGGAGCCCTTGAGGGAAAACCAATATAAGCAGTTTCTCAATCGAGAATGGAGCCACAAGATAGGTGTGTTGTGTAAACAAAATTCACTGTTTTCTAGTGAGATTTTAAATATTTTAAAAGGCAGGACCATGGTGTGTGATAGTTGCACAGTAAATACTTACCTGTTATGGTGATGCTGACTACAAAAGGCCTGACAGTAGGTTACAATGGAGACATCCCAGCCTGGCAGCTTCCCAGTTCCTGCAACTGGGAGATCACTGAGCTCTTCACCCTGGGACAGTGAATTTGCACTAACTGACAGTTTTTTAATTTTTTGTGTTGCCTTAAGAAATAGTACATAGGTTCCCAAATATTCCATATTCCAATATCCCAAATTAAGAAATAGTCCATAGTATCTCTGCAGACCACAGACTGAAGAATACTGGTATGGACCAGACTTACATAGCAACATGAGAAGATCAAAAATAATACCAAGGTTGCTCCAGTGGAAAAGCATTTTTCAGGCTCTGTGGGAAGAGTACCCATGTAGTTAATTAAAAAAAAAGGAGAGAGAAGAAACATCAAAGCTGTGAAGCTGCCTTGTCAAAGCAACATTACTCCTGTGCTCACTGTCACCTTCCTTTTGCCCCACAGAAAGCACACAGATTCTTTTACTCACTGTGCCAGACAACTGGCTGCCCCCAGATCTTCTGCTCGAGAGACAGCACAGTACTTAAAAAGCAGAGAAATGCATGTAGTTTGAGAAGATGGAAAAACTGCATCGGTCTGTGGCCTGGGACGCAAGGAGAGGGAGTCTTGTTGTACATTAAGCATGGCCGTTCCTCAGATAATGAGCTGTGAGTTGGCCGATTCAAACCCTTCTGCTATTTAACTAAAAGATCTTCCTTCTGAGTTCTCCCACAAGATGGTCTGAAAAGCCGGGATACAGACTGAATATCTTTACCAAATTAAGGAAAATTAGGAGTGTGAATGCTGCAACCCATGACCATAAAATGTTTCTGTTGATTCCTAGTTTTAAAGAATGGATGTTGCTGGGGTATCTAAACACTGTCAAGTTTAAATATCTTTAGTTGCAAGTCAGTTTTGTCAGTACATTTTCCTTTGTTATGAAAGCAGCTGAGGAAACCATTGTGAACTTGAAAATGTAATTAATGTCTGTTTTGGTGTTGGTGTTGGTGTTTTTTTCTGCCCTTTTTAACATGAATAGATTGTGAAGAACTTCAAATAAGTGCGAGATCTGAGACTGGCCAATTTCTTCAGAAGAGTAACTGCGTCTGTAAAGCATCATTGAACAATTTGGTACCTGGCAACAGAGTGGTAAGGCTGAAGGACCGTTTTTTTCAATTGCATGGCCAAAGTGAAAACTTGAAAACAATTTCACTTTGAATCAGCTCAAAACAAAACATGAACTGAATTGAAAAATATAGATTGCACCAAATAGAATGTTGTATTTGGCATAAAGTATCTGTCCCATGATGCAGAATTTAAGACATTTTCAAACTAATAATAAAACTAAGCTGTCTAAACCTATTAGTGAGGTGATATTGCCAGAGGCTGTTGAATGATAGCATTGGTGGAATTGCAGCAGATTTAACATAAGAGTGGGGGATCACCTCATTGCTCATTGTAATGACTTCAGTAAGCACTTCTTTCTGTGTCTGACTTACAATTTTATTTTTCTCATGCCCACTGAAACGTTTATGTGTCTGGGCTAAGTATTGCACCACGTACAAAGATTTATATCATTAATAAAAGCATCCTTCATACAGCAAATTCTAGTCTGTCGATCTGGAATTTGAGGCTGCAGGAGGAGGATTAATGAAAAAACATAAGGCTACTGTCCTTAACAGGAGAAAATTTTAAAGAGGGACAAAGAAGAGTACTGCATTACTGTAGTCCCTGGATATGCCTCTGATATACAGAGAAACCCTAGAGAAGAACAGGAGCCCTCTTCTTACTTTGGTACTTATTCTGTGTGGCGTTGATTCTCCTAGCGAGAACATTCCTATTTACTCCAACTGAAACTGGAGTAAGTCCTGGCATCATCTTTATCTGTAATTGAACTGAATACACTGTCATTCTGAAAAAATCAGAGCTGGTAAGTGTTTCTGCTTCATGTGTTTTCAAGAGGCTTAAGAATGTAAAACACCTCTCAAAGCTGTCTTTGTCATTAATACATATAAAATTGAGTATGAATGCCTATGGGGTTATTGTTCTTGAACATTATTTTACAGGAGCAGCTATCTATGGACACTGTGAAACCTTTTCCAGAGTGTCAAAAGATATTTAGACATTAAAGGAAAGGAATTAAACACCTGAAGACAGCTATGTGGCTGTAAAATGAGAGAGAGGTGGATAAGGTGGAAACTGACCTGATGAACTAGTAGGAAGTGTTCAATTACATTTTGTTTTAAAAATGTAATTTAATTCAAGCAATATATCTGGGAATTTCTTATGCTTTTCCACTGATTTTTTCGCCCCTGAGGAAATATGACTGGTGAAAGGAGAGTAAATATAGAAAATTCCCTGAGTAGAGCACCCTTATCTTGGCCTTTTCTTTGTCAGCTGCCATGATGTTGGCATTAAAACAATGCAATATTCCCTAAGACCTGAGGGAAGGGCAGGAAGATGTGCAAGGGGTGGTTTAGGTTGGGTATTAGGAAAAGGTTCTTCACCCAGAGGGTGGTGGAGCACTGGAACAGGCTCCCCAGGGAGGCAGTCACGGCACCAAGCCTGCTGATATTCAAGAAGCACTTGGACAAGGCCCTCAGAGACATGGTGTGACTTTTGGGGCTGTCCTGTGCAGGGACAGGAGTTGGACTCGATGACCCTTGCAGGTCCCTTCCAGCTCAGGACATTCTGTGATTCTAAGAAAACTACAGAGAAGTGATATTTCTGCACCACAGTTTCTAGCTCCCTGATGCTCATCATAAGCAGAAACCACAACCATTTTTAGGCTCCTGTCTCTGTGCAAAGATCTTTCTTATGCTTCCATTCTTTTCTTTTCCTGTTTCATACACTAGTGTGATACAAACACGAAATCCTTCTGTCCTTACATTTATCATACAAACAGGTATTCCTCTTTTTTTTTTTTTTTTTTTTTTTAAATGTTGCATCAATGCCTCCAAATTTTCTGAAAGCAGCAGGAAATTGTTGGACTGCATTAAATTCTTTGTTGGCTTTTCTTTGTTTTGTTTTGTTTTGTTTTTCCAAAAATACAGAGCCAACGTCCAAAAATACAGAGCCAACATCCAAAAATACAGATTAACTCTCCTCAACTAATGGAATCAGACACCTGGAATTGTTGGTTTAAAGGGTAATAAGAATACTATGATGTCTGCTCCTGCACGCCCAGTTTCCACTGTCAAAGGATCCCAGACTGTCACTACACAGAGAATATTCATGAACCATTCCTCTGTGCTATGAAAAGTAGCCCTTAGTTAGTTATCGCATTTCCTTCTTTCTAAAAGAAGCAGATGTTGTGAACACTTCTGTTTTCATCCTCCTTTTGCTTCTTTCCTTTTCCCCACTATGAAGGTAGGAGGAAGGAGAAGCCAGTGAGATACTGAAGGCTCAAGCTGCCTGTGTAAGTGAAACCTGAACTTTTAAAGAAGCAGTTTTCATAAACCATTCTCCTCCAGAATAGACTTAAGCAGGAAGTGGTGAAATGGATGGCAAAAGACTGGGAGCAAGGTAGCTGAGTATCTCCTGTTTGTGTTATCTGTTTGAAACAAAAGTGTTGGAAAGTATTTCCTCTTGATGAGATCACGGTTATTGTTGGGAAATGTCCTATGTTTAACATCACCACAGGGGCCTTTCTAGCTAATCAGAGCTGAGATTAACTGTAACCAGCCCACTCTGCTGCAAAATGTTCTAGTAGCTCATTGGAGCTACAGTAGCTTCTGCAGAAACAAGGTCACACTAACACAGTAAGTGCTGACCTTAGCAGGCACCAACTCAAGTAACTGATTTACTTCCTGGATGAGTTATAGCACCCTCACAGTTGTTCCAGATCCTTCCCCCCGTAATGACTACGGGGCAGTCTCAATACACATTCATCTAATGGAGATGGCACCGCCTGAAAATTTTGCATCTTATTCCCTGTTTACTTAGTGCAACATTTACTCCCTTTCTCCTTCAAATTTGTACAGAAGATACTGACTTGTCCTTGACACCCCCACCCCCAACATTTTTGAGCAGCTTTTCCAATATTTGATCTCTTGATGAAGATTCAAAATTAAATGAAAGCTTTTTATTCAGTGTTATAATTGTCAAGGTCTTGTCAGCGCTTGGTCCTATCTTGTACACAGACTTGCAGAAAGTACATTGAATTCTTTGCGTCAAGGATTGTTTGCATTTTCCTGTACCAGTTACACAAGAAAATGACGGCTGATGACCCCATGCATTTTCCATCCCAAAAAACTAATACCTCCTTTGTTATCAGGCATCTGATCTATAAAAGCACTCTCTGAGAACTGTACAATCATATTTAAGCATGTTCACCTTTATCAGCTCATCCTATTCATCTCCTTGCAAGAAGATGACATCAGTTGTCACTATCCTGGACTTCACCCAAAGGACTGTACAATAGTCTTTATTGTACAGCACTTTGAAATAAAGCACAGCTATATTTTTTTTCTAGTCTCTATTCTGTTGTGCAGTAGAGAAATATGAAGTGCCATAAAAAGAACCTGTGAACATTGTGGAAAGCATAAACAAGCTTCTTTCATAGGGACAATCTGCAGTTAAAAAACCAACAGTACCACCATTTATTGGGTGGGTATAATAAGTCAGATCAATCCTGTTGCTCTGTAAGGAGAGATTTTTATCCTTGTATACATCATTCCCCTCTTTCTGCAAACCAGAATTCTTGCTGAACCTCTTTCAAACCAATCTTTGATGCCCTCTGAGTCATCACATAATAAATCCCTTCTATTGTTTAGACATGAATATTTGTATCATGATCTAAGTGCCAACTGCAGAGTATAAAACTCTGGGCCCAAAGGAAAGCTGCTCTAATGAACTGTCACAGTTAAACTTACATCCATGGGGCCCATAACAGAAATGCAAGGGTAGATAGCACTCTTATCTGTTAACATTGACATCCCCACAAACGTTTTCTCTAGCTGTTGAATGCATTATGAGCCTTGCTCGGATTGTGTTGGGAGACAACAGAAATTTTATTATTGGCTTCAGTTAGCACAAAATAATTTTCTAGGAACTATTTTCTGCAATAAAAGATGTCATAAAACTCAACGCTTCACCAAAGATACGGGAGAAGTGGGGTTTAGTCTGTTCTTCGGTCTGAATGGATTTGAGCCTACATCTGGCATGTATATATCTCTTGTGGATGGACCTATGTGGTCTTCAGTCTTGGAGCTCTTTGTTGATGCAGTTTCTTTTGCTAAGACTAATCCAAGTTTTATTAATCCAGTTGTGAAGGAATTATAGTATCATCTGTTGATGTGGGGAATCTTCTGGATGAGGAGAGTCCAGTACTCAAGACCCTCTTCAGATGCCTTGATGTTCAGATGACTAGAGGTATGGTCTATTTGGGCCAACAGAGACCAGTTGAGAGAGACACACCGAAGAACAGTCTTGTCTGCCCTGGGAATTGACTTAGTTAGAGGTTCCCACGTTTAGCTTGTTTCCTGTCCTTTCAGTTATTAAATAAGGGGAAAAGCACCAAGCCTCCTCTGGCTGTTGTTTTGCAGAAAAGAATGGGATAAATACTAGGCTCCTGAAGGAAGGGAGGGTTAGGAATCCTAGTCAGAAGAGGAGGAGCCTTTGCCTAAAAATACCTAAGTTCTTTTCAAAAGGTGACTTAAGACACGCTTCTCTGACTTTCTGTCACTTACATTTCCTATATTACATCAGCCCATGCATACTCCATGTTGTTCTAAAACAAAGGGTGTAACCTACTCATTGGCCAAACCCAAAACTCATGCCAACTGTTGCATGCACCCACTGCATGATTCGCATGTGCCAGGTGTGTAAACAGACATCTCTTAGATGTTCTTCTGCATGTGTGGAACTTATACCTGTCCACTGCCTTCCAAGAAAGAATTTTGCCTATTTCAACTTCGTAAAAGTTTCCATTTCATTTAATTCTAAGTAAAAAATGCCACTAACATGAATGATCTAAAAAAATGCTTTCTAAAGCCAATTTATTTCAAGGTAATCTACCCTTTTTATGGCTTCAATGTACTTCTAAAGGAACCAGGCAAAAAATTCTGCCTTCCCTATTCATTTCCTAGCAAGTGTAGTTAGTGTGTTGTGCAGTTTGGTGTGAGCAGCCTATGTAGGTCTCCAGTCACTGCTTGACTGCAAGACTGACTCTTCAGACTTGTATCTAAAAAAAGAATTGATTAGGAAGATGAACACCATGTCTGATCATTAAATATTTAAATCTGGCAGGCTTTCAAGAGTGACAGGCTTGCTACCCTGTGAAAACACCCTTGTTTCACCAAATCTAAGTTGCCTTTGTTTGTTTCAGAAGACTTCAGGTAATGTGTACATGAAATTTTAAATCCAGTGGTTTTTAAGAGAAAACAAGGACAGAGATGCAAACAAGCAGTGTGCCTTTAGCTCATCTTGTAGATTGGAACAAATAATCATTCATTAAGAAATGTAGCTGGGAGAATGCATTTTTCTCTCCTTGGTGTGGGAGTGAAAATGCTAACGGGATCAGTGCCCAAAATGAAACAAACACAAATATTCTAACCCATATATCACATTGATCACAAATACAGGAAATAGTATCTTGTTACATGGACTGTGAATGCAGTTTCTGATACAAACTTCTAGATACAGAAGTACAGAGAATCCTCCAGATGGTAGCACATTGGAGTCTTGTACTGACCTCTCTCCATCGTATTCTTTTCCATTTCTGTTTTCTTTTGCTTAGTAGTTCTAGCACCATTGGGATTTTTATCTAATCCTTTTTTCAAGAACACAATTCCAGTTGTTGACAGTTTTTCCATGCTGTGCAGGATGTTGCATTTACAATAATTTTGGAAGAATCTAGCTGCCCGCTCAAGTCATACTGCTAGTAAGAGCCAGTCTTTTTCCAAAAGAAATAGTAATCTCAGCCCAACTCAGGATGTAAAGATAGTTATACCAGTTTAATCACAGCTATCATATAGAATCAATTGGTAATGAACAACAGCTCTTTGCACGATGTCATGTTTAAGCACAGACATGGCCTCTGTGTGCAGTTTGGCATCTAAACAGAATAGACGAGCTGGGAAAAGAGGACAATGGTGCATATTTTGAAGACGGGCAGATAGTGAAGGAGTAAGAAACATCTTACCGTAAGCTGTCTGTGAAAATCACCAGCCTTTGTATTTCAGTTCCTAGCAGCTGCAGCTGTCATATGTTCAGTGATGCTGCTGTCTACACACTTGGTGTTCGTGGGTTTCCTCCAGGCAGTTGCCATCTTTCGAGGCAGGTCATAAAAACAACCCAACCCACTTGTGTGTTAGGATTATTTTGTAGGCTCTTTTTTATTATAAAGATTTTGCTATGTGTTCATTTGGATGGAGCATAGCTTCTCTTCCCCTCCCCACCCCCCCCCAGCTATAATAAGCTATCTCCATTTCATAAGCATTAGTTATGTGATCATTATAATAATTATTCATCATTGTAAATCAGTAAATTATGAATATGATCATCCAGTGCATGGTGAAGCAAATGTATTTAAGTAACTACAGATAACATTATATATATGCTACATTTGTCAAAGACTGGCTTAGTAGTCTGCGGTTAATTCGTAGTCATCTTTTGATCACGACGTGTGTCAGAACTAGTAAAATATGAGTCAGTTTGATCTGTGTTCCAGTTTAAAATTGGAAATCTGTATAAAGGCCATAGTGATATGTTTGTTGAGCAGCTGCTTTATATTTTGGATTCCAAAAAGTAGCTTCTTAATTCAATGCTATATACTAGTGAGGTGCAGTATGTTAGTGTCTCCAGTGACACACTGTAGATTGTATACTCAGAAGGATAACCACTGTTCAGTGCTTAATCACTGCTTTGTGCTCTCTATCGCTCCTGTAGATTAATTTCTCCTTAATACACTGTACCTTAGAAAGGAAACTTCACCTGGGATGCTGCATCTTGTCTCCAAATGTTAATGCCCTTTGCCTATCAGCTGCTGGCCTGACCTTCCAGCATGCATAATGCAAAACTTGGCACAAGCTCATGTGTGGATCCCTGTAAAGAATGGAAATCAAGCTGGCTTTTTGACTTCTTATGGCAAGTTCATAGAAAACAGGCCTGATCATGAATGCAATGCTAAGTCTGCTAGTGTATCAACTGAAAACATAGGCGAAGCTTTTGGAGAGGGCAGAGGCTGAGGCGGCTTGAGGATGTGAGTCTCCACAGAGCAGCTGGGCAAGCAGAGCGGCCAGTGAGGCAACTTGTGCTAATGATCAAGAATAAATATAAACAACAGGAGTAAGGATGCTAACTGAAGAGGGAGCAGGGGAGAATATTTTATTTCTGACAGGTAGTCAGTATTTACAAAATAAAAAGAAAATGGCAGAGTAAACAGTTCTTTAAAGCCTTGTTTTGCTACTAGAATGGGCATTGGGTTATTTTAGGGATGCCTGGTACATGTGAAGAACAAGACAATATTGGTCCTAAAACACCACAATTTCCCTGGAGCTTACCTTGCTGAAAAGCTCAGCTCTTCTGTGTTTCTACTTCAGAACAATCCATAGACATTATTTTTCCTGAGGTAAAAAACTGTAGCCTTTTGTCTGTGAAGACAAGCGATCTGAAAGAACAGGTTTGAGAGCTGAATATTAGGTGACTGCTTCAGGACCGACAGACAACCTGACTGACCCTAAAATATTTGGTAGCTATGTAGCCTCTGTCTGATTTCATGCATTAAGATTCCTTTGCTCATGATAAATATAATATTTCTTTAGGAGGAGTGGAATCTGAAGACATGCTAGCCAAGACGAAAAGTGATCTGCAGCGACTAGATGGATTATGCCTCCTGCCAGTCTGTTCACTGATGACTCTTGCACTGGCATGAAGTCCCTTGCTTCCTAATGAAGGCAACTACAGTTCACCTACATGCAAATCATGGGTGGAAGAGCATGGAACTGCTTTAGCATAAGAAAAGGAAGAATAGACATAAGAAGGTAAGCCTGCTAGAGGCCAGCTCTCACTGTTTCACTAGCTAAATGAAATACCCAACTGGCCAAATTAAGAGTTAAGCAATACCTGTCTGGTAGGGTTTTGGTATACCTTCCAGGAGTACAAAATGGGAGGTGATTACAATCTGGAACTGACTTACTCCTTGTCCAAGGCATAGCATCCCAAGTCTGGCTCTGAGGCTCTGGGACTTTTTTCGCACCCTGCTATTTAGAATGCTCTGGATTTGATGACTAAGTTTGGGGGCTAAATACTCCCCCTGAGGGAAAGGTGGAAAGATGTTCAACTAAGTTCTTGTTGAGAAGGTTGTGTTAGTGCTACTTTTACTATACTGTGCTACTGATGGGTATATGGTGATTTGTGACTTTGTTTTCATTATTTCAAAACTCTGTAAAGTAATTCGCAAGGTTATTTGTATCTGTAATTAGCATTAACTGGCTTCTGAACCTTAACCATAGAGGGAAGTTTGTTTCTTTATGACCACTTTTTTCCCCCTGGTCTTGCTGCTATGATTTATCTGAGAACAGCAAAGATGTCCTCGATTCCTACACTTTGCAAACCGAGTGGGACTCATCTGAAGCATGATTCAAAATTACAGATGATTAAGATAGTGAGAGCACACAATAACTTGTCAGATACCTGGTATGATAAAATTGATCTTATAAAATAGAACGACTGTATCCCATTGTATGCTAAAGAGCTTTAAGTGAAAGGCAGATCACATGCTTTGGGCTTGGCACACTGGTGTTGCATTGCTCAATTTCCAGTTGGCATTGTGACTGGACATGAGAACATAAAGTGCAGTGGCGCACTCTGGACTGAAGCATACTTAACATGCTACATATTCAAAGAGTTAAAGGTATTTTTCCTCCTTTTATTCTCTGCTACAATCTGATTGCTCTAGTCATTAAGAGCCTGCTTCAAATTTCCAGGCACAGTTCATTCATGTCCAGCCTACACTTTTTGTGCTTCTGCCAACCATATCTTTGAGATTAAATAGTTCCAAAAACCAGTCCAGAAGGAGGAATTGGAAATCAGGACTGTCTTTGTAATGTATGGAGCTGTCCTAGACTAATTCATGCCTTTCTAATAGAGATGGACAGTATTCACCCTATGTCAAGTACCAGCACCTATCTAATTATTTAAGAGCTGTTCAAGCCACCTCATCCTTGCTGCTGCACAGGGATATGTATCACCCCACCTTTACTAATGAATAGCATTAGCGGATACATTTCCCCCCTACACACTCATTTCCTTGACTCAAATTGTGTAAGTAATTGCACTTTGAATACTTTAAATGAATGAAAAGTGGTATAATGATGCTATGCTATCAAGAAATCCTTCTGTTTTTACCTGTCAGGGGTGCTGAGGGGAGTGCTCACTCCCTGTAACAGCCCAGAGATGTGTCTGAGCAAGCAGGGGACCAGCCAGCAGGAAAGGAGAGAGGCAGGAGAGCCCTGCAGGTCTGGACCACCCCCTGTCCTCCTCCTAACTGTGAGGTGCGTCTTGCTGGCCCAGCCCAGCAGCAGTGGCCTTGGGGAGGGTTCCCAGCCCTGCCTGCATCCTGGGAAGGAGCCAGTGCCGCCCTGCCGCCGGCCACCCCACACCAGGGGCAGAGAGAGCAAGGTAGGCCCTGTGCTAATGATTAACTAACTGGTCGTTGGTAGTTGTACTGAGGGGAAGGAGAAGGGGAGGGAGACAACTTGGAGTTTAGGCGGAAGCTGGAACCTCTCGTCTCTAGCAGCTGGTGAAAGAAGCAGCAGGCGAAATCTCTTTTTCTAACTGTGATAGCTGGGGGCACACCCGTGCACACTCACATGGAGGGTCCCCCAAGCCCACAATCTAGTATTGAAAACCAACCTCATGACTGTGGACATACATTGCCACGTATCTCCCATAGGCCACTGCTGTTTGGGAAGAGGAGGGATGACTCACGAGTGCTGAACTTTTGAGGAAAGCGCAGCTGTAATCCCAGACTGTGTGTGACTGGGGAGATTGCTCTGAACAGTGCTTACTTACGTAGTGCTTCATCCTCCTCCACCTTGAAAAAAACAGTCAGTTTTGCCACACAAAGCAAAAGAGAAAAGATTTCCAGGAATAAAATGAATGCTTTACGCAAGAGATGGCATCAGTCCCATTACTACATATCTTACTATGTAAGATCTTGTGCGGAATGGAAGTGGACCAAGAGAGGTTATGATACTTCAGAAGATGGCCATGTGGTTGACAGAGGAAGCTGGTTAGTTCATATTGTGCAACCACTTCTAGATCCCCTGCCTCAGATCAAACACTCTGTTATAGGACTTCTGTTTATTTTTGCTTGTGAAAAAAAGCCCATCTAAAGTCTATTTGTGGCAGATTTGCTGTAAGTTGTATGCTGCTGTTTCTTATGCGATCATGGTTGGCTAAAGGAGTCTATACTTCTGTCTCCTATAAACCTTACATTCGTAATGGTGTGAGGACGTGCTTTGTCTGGCACCCGTAAGTGGAAAAGAACCAGAAAGAATTCAGTGCCTAAGCTAGCTTTTTAAAACCATATTCTAAAATACTGTGGTTTATAATCAGCTGGGAAAATTGTGCACAAATGGAAGCATTGCTAAAACTCTGGTGAGCAGATACTGGATGAAGACGGCTCCCTCTGCCCTAACACTGACTCTTGTGACCCTAACAGTGACTCTTGTGTTCCTAGGAAAGTCCATGACAATTAACTGAAAGTTTGTCCTTGTCACTGTCCTGCACTGTCTCATCAGTTGTCCTGCTGCAGCTTCCGCTTCAGGCCCTGTTGTGGCAGCTCTGGTTCGCGCAGGAGATGCCGAACACATGCAGATGATGCTTCTACGGAGCACATGTGTGGGCTTTCTCATCGGCCTGCGCCGCGGCTCAGTTCCTCATCCTTCCTCGTTGCAAAATTCGGGAAAACTTACCAGGGTTATTCTTCCGAAACGTCAGCTGCTTTTACTGAGCCCTCTGGCCATGTCGCACCTTCTTTAACAACGTTTTGATTTCCCCGTTGTAATTCTATTTTTTGACAAGCGGCCTCGGGGCCGAGCGTGGTGGCCTCCGCGGCTGTGCGGGGGTAACGGCCCGCGTGTGCGGCGAGGCGCGCTGCGGGCGCGCGCCCTCCGCCCGCGCACTGCCTGGCGCCGCGGCAGTGGCAATACGCACAGGAAAGCAAAGCTCCCAGGTTAGTAAAACGCATCGGAAGACGCCAACCGGTTGCTTTGTTTCCCGCGCGGGAGTCGCCCCCCCGCTGCGGAGCGGGGCCGGCGCGCGGCGCGGCGGGGCGGGGCGGGAGGCGGGGGCCGGGGCCGGGGCGGAGGGGGGCGGCCGGCCCGGCCCACCCCGCCCGCCTTATATGTCGGTTCGCGCCGCGGGCGCGGCAGCGCCGCCCGCCAGCCCAGCCCAGCCCAGCCCAGCCCAGCCCAGCCTGGCGAGGGCCAGCCCGGCCCAGCCCTCAGCGGCGCCGCGCCCTCCAGCCCGAGGTGAGCGGGGCTCGGCCGGGGAGGGGGGCCTGGGGCCGCTCTCGTGGCCCTTCGCTGCCGAGCGAGGAGCGGAGCCGGGCGGGTCGCGGGGGCCGTTTCGCTCAGCGGGCGGCCCGGCTCGGGGCCGGAGCACCGCGCAGGGGCGGCCTGGGGCCGCCGGCTGCGGGGCGCCACCTGCCCCGCTCTCGCCCCCTCCGTTTCGGTGGGGTTACTTCGCTTCAGATATTAGGGCGAGTTTGCTTTTTTTCCTCTTTTTAAAACTTACTTGTGCTTTTATTGCTCTTAGGACCTGGGGATGTGTCATTGTTACGCTCGGAGCTGCTTATAAACCGCGAGAAACAAAGCATGCTAAATAAAAGCTTTCTCCCACTAGGAAGAAAAAGGTCTGACGCGTAGAGGCGTACCTCAGAACTTCTTACAGCCTTGCTAGTCCGTTCCTGTGGCGCGAACGGTTCGATCTTACGGTCAGCACCTCTGCTTATTAAAACTGGGGAAAATAACCCTTATTTCGTGTTTTCCTCGCATATTGGATGTGTATGTGTGTCACTTCTTGCCCTTGTAGTGAAGCCTCTGAGCTTAATTTTTGGATCTGTGCCTCTGAATTTGGCTTTTAGGGAGGAGATTTGAAGTTCTTTTCTGACAGTGTTTTTGCTGGAACTGCGGAGTTACTTCTGAAAAATGTTTGCAAAACCTTCTGTGATGCCAGATACGATTTCTTGGAGAGCCTGAGAAAACATTAAGGCTGCTTTGATGTGACCTTCCGGACCATTTTTTTCTTTGTGAGGTTGAGAAGGGGTTTTTTGACTGCTGTTCTTAACCTTCACCTTCTGGTGATTATATTGTGTTTGGCAAACATGCTATCTTCCATTACTAATAATCAACAAAAGGAAGCAAATCAAGTCCTGTGAACGTAGCTGCAGAGGGCTTGCACTTTCACAAATGCAGCTTAGTATCTTGTTAAATCTAAAGAGGCTTAACTGACGTATAATAAGGATTTTTTTTTTAAAAGTGTGCACATGTGAAGAGTTTGTGTGTTTAAAGAAAAAAAATGCATGCGCCAAAGGAAATGTAGGAAAGATGTGAATGTTCTCTGGCATGTTTCACACGCTATGTGGGAGTGTAAAAGGAGAGAAACCATGTTTCTTGCGAGTGGCCCTTTGCAGGGGCAGAGCTGAGGCTGGAGCTCATCCCACAGCTCTGTGTGCGTCGTGACACTCACACGCGACACGGCCAGCCACGTGGTTGTGCTGCCTCTCTGTCCCCGTGTTGTGTGCACCTGCTTCTGGCTACAGCTACCCTCTCCACCTTGAGCTGTCACTGTGGTTTGCCCATGGCTGTAAATATTTTGACCAGCATGCATGCAAGCACAGAAATATTTGTGTACAAGTAATTTCAAAGTAGCCATATAAGGCCGGGTAATGCTGACTTCTGTCTTCTCTTATGACTGTTGCTTTTCGGGTACTGGTGTACATTTGGCAAATCCAGTCCCTATATATGCTTGAAGAATTCAACGTACTATGAACATGAATGTATCTACTGCTAGTAAAGCTCCCTTACAGCACACTGTCAGACTGCGTTGGTATTCCGGTACATGGAATGTGGTTCTTTAGATAAAATGTGAGTGCGTGGGTTATTTCTAGGTGATAGGACCAGCAGGCAATGGCCAAGGTTGCTCTTGGTGGTGAGCCTGGCTGTAGCAGAAGTGAAGAAATCGTTCCCCTGCTTCCACTTCATTGTGAGTGGGCTGTGGGGTGCAGAAGCAGTTGGGGCCTGCTGATTGTGGCTAGGATGGCTTCAGCGTGGAAGCTGTTACTGATTTCCCCTCTTTGTCTATTTTTGTCTCAAGTTTCTATCAGGAACCATTTTTGGATAGCTGCCCAAGGGGTAGATTCAGCAGGGATTGATAGTAACTGCTTGAAACTTGGAAGATGACTGTTGAGGAGCATGACTAGCAAAATTTAATGAGACTGTAACTGTTCAAGTCAGTGTTGATAAATATTTTGGATGTTGGTGGTGAGAGCTGATGGTTGATCTGCCCCTCATCTGGAAGGTTTCCGTCAGAGGCTAAGGAGAGGAATTGAGGCTTTGCACTTTTAAAACCATCAACTTCCACCTTGGAGTGAGCCGGTGTGAGCAGGGACCACATCTCTCCCCTGGGGTTGGGAGCTGCCTTCTGAGGGCTGGCAACAGCACTCTGCACTGCAGAGGGGTGGCAATCTTTGACGAGGAAAAAAGGAATGAAATGGTGTGTTTGGTTTTTTTTCTGCACGACAGTTTTAAAAGAAGAAAACTCAAATCCTGTTTTTTGCAACAGGTTGATGCGGAGGACCAAACAAAAAGAAACAGCTGAAAACACTGTGTAGAGAACAGAGAGAAGCAGAGTGGTGATTTGGGTTGGCATGATGTGTCGCTCCCCAGTGTAGTTCAGATAAAATGAAAAATGGAAAGCATTCATCTGACTAACCGCTTTCTCTTTTCTCTCAGGGCAGGGTAGAGGCAGTTGTTTTGTTTCCTTCTATCTCAGTCTAATGCTGTCTTTCTCTCGTGTCTGAGGCAGCCCCCTGGACAGATCAGTCGTCTTCATTTCCTCTGCTTCCCGCACTGATTTCTGCTCATTTCCGTTCATTGCTGCCTGTCTGGATGGTCTCTGGGGGCCGCAGGGGGTAACTCAGAGCCCAAGTGAAGCAGCCGTAGCCCTGTGCTGCTCTGCTCTTTCAGTTCTGTAATTTTTTTCTTCTGAGCTGACCTCTGCTAGCTAGGTAGCAGTTTCAGGATTTTTCTTTGTGCCTGTTCTCCTTTTTCATGACATGTGTGTGGATACAGTTTGTGTGATATAACTTAAGCTATCGGGAAGAACACTGAACAAGGTAACGAATGGTGTCTGTGCAGCGAACAAAGACAGTGCTGCATACACGGTGTTGAACTCCCCCTGTTGCAGCATTGCTTCTTGCACAGTCTCCCCTTTCTGACAATAAACAGCTGCTTCTTGGTTTTTGTAAACAGGCATAAGCAAGATCACTTTGGAGGAAGAATTTGCTTTTTCTCCCCTCAGCTATTTAATAAGAAAAAAAAAAAAAGACATTAAGGAACAGAAGATGCAGAAGTGTGAACCACTCTGTCATGAGGTGGCACCTCAGAGCACCATCCTCACCTTGGAGGCAGCTGTGAGGTGCATCTGGGAGACAAACTGAACTGATGCTTTCTTTGTTTCTGCGCGGTGCAGAAAGACTCTTACTTAGCTTCCGTTTTTGTCATTTTTGCAGCATGCGGAGTATGTTAAAGTGGTGCTTCTGTTGTTTACTCTCCCCCAGGGAAGCTGTAAAATACCAAGCAAGTCAAGTCGCATCTTCTTAGGCTTGGCCATAGGGCTTACAGGTAAATGGAGCATGGATTCTGCCCTGGGAGCCTGATCTTACACTAACGGACAGGGCGGCAACATCCTGGAAAACCCCCGCCCGCTTCACTTAAATCAGGTTTCCTTTGAGTGGTTCCTCCGGTGCTACAATCTTACTGACTGATTTCAGAGATTTGCTGGTTACTTGCCATTGGTTTGAGGCTGTTGCATACCTGCTTCTTTCATTGGGTCAATTTAAAATATGGATAAATAATGAAGTAACCTAAGAAATCTGTTTTAAATAACGATTGTGTATCTTGGGGGTAATGACACTCACATTAAGAGGCTGCTTCATTATTAATGTAATTTGGAAACTGAATAGTAGTCTAAAGGAAACGAACATTACATTTTTCACCCATTGTCCACAGAGTGTTAGGCTCCACAGGCTAATCTAACTCTTGCCTTGAATTCTGCATTTCTCCAGGGTGGCGCTGCAGATAAAGGTCTCAACAGATGCTTCAATACTAGGGTGTTTCAAGGACAGCAAATGTGAATTTGGTCTCTGGATTCCTGCCAGGCTGTTGGGGTAATAATTCTGTTTGGTGCCCTGTGACCACGCATTTCACCTAGCAATGGGCTCTGGGAAGGTAAACTTGGGGTTTAGCTGCAGCCTCCCTTTGAAAGGTGATCAGGTAGTAGAGGGATAAAGGCACAGAGAAAACAAGCTAACCTGCAGTTAAGTCCCTGGGTGGTTTTCCACTGAGAGCAGTGCTGCAGAGGAGGGCTCTATTACAGTTTTCTGGAAAAAGCAAATAAGCCTGCGGGTGCCACGTTGCAAGGCAGTGTTCCTTACCCTGGTGGCTCTGTGCCTGATCTGATCACAGACCGCTTTGTGCGGGACGAAGGAAAACAGAGAACCTTGACCTGATAGTTTCTCTTGAATATTAAACCATGCTGGTCCTTTGCCATGCCACATGAGCAGCGTATGACTTCGGAAGTGGCAGAGCATTAAGAGCTAAGGCTGATCCCAAGCAGGAAAGCAAAGTACACGTTAGTGCTAGTTTGGGAGTTTATGAGCTGACGTGCTGGGGACTGCTGCGAAGCTGGGGTGGGAAGCCAAGCTGGGTCGAGTGTTGATGGTGCTGCAGCCATGAGACACCAGTGGAGCGTGGCCAGCGTGATGAGCGCTCCCACGCTGTGCTGTAGGGGCCTGTAGCAGTGGGTGTCTGTCTTCCTCAGCTATGTGTAGTGTGCTGCATGTCACATCAGCAGTGGTGTATGTGTCCCGTGGTGGAGGACAGACAGCCAGTTGGTGTGGAAACACAGCTGCCTGCCGCAATTGCAGCTTTTTGATGACTAACAGTAAAAAAAAAAAATTATTGAGAATCAGAGTGTGAACATCTGCTTCAAAAAGGCTGTTTATGCTGTTGGCTGTTGGGATAAGGAGTAGGGAGGTTTGTAGTCAACCCAGTATCTGACGTTCCCCTTGCCTTCCCAGTGCTGGTTTTGGGCAGGTGGGAGGGATGGTGTATTCTGTCGTGGCAGCTCTGCCATGGGGAGTCACGCTGCTTTCCTTCAGGCACAACTCTGTATCTTAAAACTTTTCCAGGAGCGCTGCTTTTCCCAAGCTTTTAAATTCTTTGCAACTTGCTATTTAAGATACTGTATAGACAAAGAGTTTATTTCCTGGACACAGACTACATTTAATCTTGCCTGTCCTGTTGGGGAGGAATATTTTTTTCAATTAGTACTCATTTAATGTTTGGCTTGTTTGCATTGTGCAGCCAGTCAGGTTGACCAAGGCATTCTAGCGATATGGACTATATTGTTTTATGAGCTTCTGCCCTCTCAGTGATTATTGTTTGGTGTCTTTCTCTTCTTGCTACGATTTCAGAAGGCTGGTCAAAGGCGTTTGCTTGTTTTCAGTTATGTCAGTTGCTTGATTGAAGTAAACCATGGTCATGGTCACAACTTCTTGACAATTACTTAGAAGGGTAAATGAAACTGCCAAAAATCAACGTGAAAGAATTTCCTGTTTATAAAAACCTAGACCTGTTACTGAGGTGTGAATAAATGATTTGGATGTTTTCACCTAGCTCAGCTAGGCAGTGCCTGTCTGTGTAGTGGCATGTCCAGACTAGGAGCTCTGCTGACAGCTGCCAGGAAGGGCAGAAATTACGCAGCTTTGTAGATTGTGATTCTCTTTGCTCCAGTCTTTGTAGAAAGTCTAGCAGTAGGGATTATGAAACATGGTGATAACCTTTTCCTGGAGCCTCTTTGTGGTGGAGGCTGGTAGGGGTTCTGAAAGTATTTCACGTGGTGGGTTTTTAATTTTACTGGTAGGGGAGAGAGTAAATAGAGTGAATATTTGTATTTACTTTCTGCTTTATGGGGGTATGGGAAGTGTGTCTGAAAAGTGATCTTACACAAGTTTTATTTTCTGAATAAACATGTACTTTGTTTCCATGTAGAAAGGCTGCTTTTCCCTATCTCAGGAACTCTGGCAGAGTCCTAAAAATTGTTCTCACCTATGTTTAGACACAGGTTCTAGAGGAGAAAATGTATCTTTATACGTGTTTGTGCAGCTCTACTGTCTTCTGATATATTGATTTAAAAAATTTGTTTTACTTTTCCCCAGTGCCAGGTTTAGGCAAGAAAGGTCTCTCTCCCTGGGGACGTGAGATGCACTGTAGTGTCTTTTACCTACAGTAACAGGGACTTCAGGAAAGAAACTCACTGCTGGAGCCAGCCCAGGCTGAATCTGGCAGAGCTGCTGCATAGGCAGTGCTGGCAGCATCCCAGGATCATGGTATCATCACACTGCTGCCTGCACTGCCATTTTTTCACATGCTGACCTTTCCCACCCTTCCACCCCTCGGGCTTTTCTTGTAGATGAACCTTTCCGGAAAATCCTCCCAGAATAGTAAAATAAGGAACAAAGGTAGTGCAGAGCTGTCTCTGCGTTTATCACAGCCCTGTGGGGAGAAAAGTGTTTTTTGCCAGACACTTGCTAGGCTGGTAATAATTGTGGTCTGGGATCCTAATTGGATTTGTTCTTAAACATTTTAGTGTGGCTGGGCTGCAGTGCTGCCTCTTCCCTGGCACAGATCCTGAAGATGAACTCTGTCTCTGGTACTCCACTGACATGGAGCTATGCAGCCTGGGATCTCCTGGCCACCAAGACCAGGGTGAACCCACCAGACATGAATGCACCTGGTTTCCCAGTGCCATGACATGACTTGTTCTGGACTTACGGTTATGAAAACGTTTCCCAGAGAGCCCCATGTGAGAGGGTGCATTGAAGATGCATCTCCATCCTTGGCACATCCCATGTCGTGTGCGTGGGGCTTGTTCCCAGCTCGCCCTGCGCTCTGGATGTGTGTGGCAGGCAGAAGCCCAGCTTGCTAGCTTGCTTTTGGGTTTCATCTGTCCCTGTCAAGACTGCCAGCTGGCTGTCAGTTCCTCCCCTGCTTGCCTGCACCCTGCCCTCAGTACAATATGGTTTTCTACATTTGGCGTTTGTTTAACTCCTTCCACCAGGCTTGGTGCAGGCACCCTGGCACTAGCTAGTAGGTCTGGTTACCCTGTTGTGCTGCTGCCGGTGTGTGGCTACATGCATGTGGGAGGCTGCTATCAGCCTCCAGTGAGCAAATCTGGAAAATGTTAACTTCTTAAGGTCATGTAACTACTAGCACATGGCCAAACAGGTAAATTGAATCAGAATAGTCTTTCATAAAGGCATTCATCGCCGTTGCTGTATGCAGTGTTTGCTCTGCCTGTGTCCCATTCCCTCTGTGTTTGCAATTGAAGTAGACATAGCTCTTTGGGGTAGTGACTGCTGTAATACAATGCTTAGTACAGTTTTCTATCAAACACGTGCTTCTGTACTGACTTTCAGTTTTGTACCTGAAAAACATACATGCCTCAAGATTAGTCTGCTTTTTCCTCGACTCTAACAGTTTATTTTCACCTTCCCTGAAAAGCTAATGTTGCCCGTTCCCTTGCTTTGGTCTGTGTTGGCTTCTGAGCATTGACGTAGTAGAAATAAATAATAGAGACAGCATCTGTGGTTCTGGACAGCTCTGTCCTGTTCCGTATGCTTCCAGCACATTTCTGGGGCCACAGCTCTCAAAATCACAGCATGGTAAATAGTTTTGTTGATGTGTAAGTAGGCACGAAATCCAGCCTCGCACACGTGCCTGTGCTGGCACTGCAGTTTTGCAGGCAGTAAAACACAGTATGACTCCTTTTGCCATTTAACTGGCTCTGGATGCAAAGAGTGGATGTGCTGAGCAAGAAGGACAAGTTTGTGCTCACCTGGTAATTGGGGAAAGCCATCAAACTCCCTGTAGGTCCATTTTCTCATTAGTTGGCTAAGAATGATGTATTACCTTTCTAGACTATTGGTATTGTAAGCTATTTTTGAGACTAAAAAGACTTTTCTTTTACTAGAAGTCTAAAGTGTATTATCAGTGATGTTTTCCAAACTGGAAAACAGGCCAAGAGGATGTGATGGAGGATTTGTATAAGCTGTAGTTTCCAAAGGGTTCAGGATGTTTACTGAAGTGGCTGCTGTCCCTGAAGCGGTTCTGGAGGCTGTGAGCTGTGGGTGTGTGCTTTGGGTGTATTACTACTCCAGCAATCACAGATTTGATTACACGGTATAGGCAGTACCTGTTTGTAGTACAGTAGACCACGCAATTCTATCTAAAGCAGCAGCTCACAGTGGGGATAGTTGTGCTGCCAAGGCTGAGCTGAGGAGAGGTCTAGGGAGACCTAAGGTAAAATGGCAACAGTTTCTGTTCTGCAAGTAGTTTGATTGTGTATTTGCATGCAGTCTCTGCTTTGCAAGTAGTTTGGTTATATAAGAAAAAACAGATCTGTGCAACGTGTGTATTTACATAGTGCTTCTCCTATAGAGTTTAGTTAAACGAATAAAGACAATTTCAGCTTAAGAGTCAAGACCCAAGTCTTAATTTTATAGTGTTGATGAAGCACTTGCCTCCCAGCAAAGCATGCATATGAGTTTTGCTTGAGTGGCGTTTGTGAGTGCAGAGCACGACGGTCCACTGCCTCAGCCTCCTTTGCGCCAAAAGCAGAATGGCAGTTCCTGTAGGGAGGTTTTTAGGTCTTGCGACAGGCACCTTGGCAGTGGGTGTGCTGCGTTCCACTTGTTGCTGTGGGGCAGAAACATCAGCGGCGGGAGGGGCAGGTGCTGGGACGGGCTCAGCAGTAACAAAGCCGTGTCACAATCGAGATGCAGGCTGAGGAGTCATAGTACAGTTGCCTGCTGGCAGAGGAAAGTGAGGGGGCATTACCTCCCTCTATTAAGCTGGGTTGCAAGAAGTCTTGTTCCTGTCCAGCGGTATGACCCAGACTGGAGTGAGACTGACTCTGGATTTGAGCAGGGAACCCAGACTGGCTATCGTCAGCCTGGTGAACCTATGCAGCTCAGTCAGGGTTTTGTATCCAAATGTGTGGTCACGGCTGGTCCTCACCATGCTGCTGCAAAGGAGGTTGTTATCTCTGCTTTACAGCTGAGGAAATGAGGACACTGAAGGAGTTCTCAGGGTCACAGGCACAGGCTTGTATACAGCACGGTGAGATATACTGTAAATTGGGTTGAGAAATACAGTGGAGGGAAGAAAAACAGAAATGCACTTGTTAAATGGGCCAGTGATCTATAGGCACATATATATGAACTTCTTCCGTTAAAATTTAGGTCTGTCATCCCATCTTCTGTTTTAAGTGTGTGAAAAAATTAATTTTAATGGAATGTGCACTTCTACACCTCTGAGTGCTCTGTCAATTAGCATAGGCTGAATATGTGTTTCGTCAAGGCATTGTTGCTGGTGTGATGAAGCCAGACCCTAACCTTTCATGCAGGTGGAATGTAGTTTTAAAACTTTGTCATGGTAGAAAAACGTGTTGTGGCTGCAGCCACTTGTGCAGGGAGCAGCTGTGCTACTGGAGCCTGGGAAGTAGGGTGCAGGTAGGAAACTGTGGGACACAGGATAGGACTGGAGGAGGCTTTAATGGAAATCAAGAGCATTTCTTTGTTGCTCAAAATATGACTCTTCTGTCAGATACAGAAGATTTTATTTTCCTAAAGTATTTCAATAAATTGTATATCTGTTGGTCATTAATTGATATTGATGCAGGTTCCTAATGACATCTCAATCACAAACCTTTTGTTTAGTTGATTTCTGAGAGATTCAGTTAAAATATACTAAGGTTATTAGACTATGATTCTTTAAAATATGTATAGGAGTTGTCAGGCAGTGGGATGGGGAGATGGCCTGTGCATTGGGACAGCCAGAAAATAGATCCAGACCTGGCAAAAAGGAGTCTGGGGTCTGCGGGTGCCTCATGGCAGGGTGCAGACTCAGAAACCACTCACAAATAAATCGATCCTCACACCAGTACCATCTGCCTCTTGCTGTAATGCTAGCAGATGAAGTATACTCAGAGGATTATTTTTTCCTTTGCCAATACTTGTATGCCTCATAAATTTCTATAGTTATAGATTTTTGTAATGTGAACTGTTTTCTCCTGTTGAAAATGTTGATTAGGGAGGAAACACAGCAAACTAATTGTTGAGTTACGCTTGAGCCACATAAATATTTCAGGGGATTTCAGTAGCCTTAAAAGGCTCCAAGTTGCACATGAACAAACTTACCCATAATCATGGCTGAAGTTTTGTGATGTGAGAGGAGGCTGAAAAAGGGAGAACTTTTGAAAAGTGCCTAGGGATTTAAATATGTGTAACTATTCTTTATAACAGTATGACACTGTATAAGCCCATTTGCCTTGCAGATGAGCCCTAAGACGCTTAGACACAAGATACACGAGATTTCTCACGTTGTGGTATAAATATTTTCTGCCAAAATGAAATAAATCCTGGAATAAATTCACATGGGATGTGCCTGCAGGGAAATAACGGAGAGGGAGAGCTTCAGACTTGGAGAAGCACTGAAGGAAGAGCTGAGTTGAGGAGCTCAAGAAGCAAGCGCTGGAAGGGACAGCTTCTTCCCTGTTCAGCCATTCATTGTACTTCATCTGGGAAATATGTAAGCTTACTGTGATTGAGTCTGTCTAGCAAGTATAGGATGATGTGTATTACATGTTGCCTCTGCTATCCAAGAGCAGAGTTCCCAGCCTTGGCTAATGGAGGCGTGATGAAGGGAGCAGGAGTCTGGAGTGATCAGTACAATGGTTCTATGCTGGAGACCATAGAACTTTGAATAGATAATATCTGGTTTCTGGCCCAAACCAGCTAACTTGTTGACAAGCTAAATCTTTAGAAATATTTGAAACTAGTAGGGTTTATTGTCTAAGAAAGAGTAATGGCAGCCATTCAAGCGACAAATCAGGGAGGTGATTTAGAATTACTGAGGTATGTTTTAAACGGGCATAAAGTTTTTCTTTTGTACTTAGAAATGTAAAAGGAGGGTGGGTAAACACCAGAAAGAAGCTTGTAGTTCCTTGTTCTCTATGCCATTTATGTCACTTCTGATGGAAAATTTAAGGTTTGATTTACAAGTAAGCCTGCACCATTCTGTGCTCTCCTCTGAGCTAATGCTTCTTTCCCATTCAGTCTCTTGCATATTATTTCCTTCGCTTTCCTTTTCTTACCTTATTTGCTATGCTATGTCTTTTGATCTCATTGCCCTTTCTTAATTTCCCTGTAAAAAAGGGCTGCTAAAAGGAGATGGGTGTTTTTCACATGACAATTAAGCTGTAGGACTCCTTGCCACAGGATACAGTAGGTGCTGAAAGATGATAGCTCAGGAGGCCTGAAAAAACTCATAGGAGGTTATTGAACACCCCTACACCGTCTTTAGTTTGGTATTTATTCTAACCATACATCCAGGATGCTGGAAGGACGTTGAAAGTAAGCATTGCTGTGTACGTGCCTTAGACTTAACTCTCACCTAGGCAGCCACACCTGGCTACCAGCCAGACTGAGTAAAGTCATCCTGATGTTCCCCCATTTCATTACAAAAGTCCTTTTGTGATCTCCTTTCACACTTCCCTGCCCCTTTATTACAGCCCATATGGGACATGTGAACACTAACTTATATCTGGGGAAACCAATATTTGCTACTAGAGGTGATGTGTTGTGTACTTGGCTCCAGGGAATGAGTGTTTGGAGCAGGGCTTTGGGAGTTGGTGTATGTGTTTCTGCTCGGGGTTCTGGCAGTGCTGGTGTTGCTGGCAGTGATTTTGCAAGTAGCTGGACAGCACTGCAACACAATGTCAGTGTGCTGTTACAGAAACAACTGGGTTTGTGGAGTGGCAGTTCATGCGGAAAGCAGTTGGCAGACTGAAAGCAAGGCAAGACACCAGGCTTCACGCCCCAAGCTTGTGCTGGCTCAGCATTGTGGTCTTGCTAGTCCAGGAGTGATGATTCATGAGCTGCCTGCAGCTGTGCCTTGGACTGGCTCAGGTCTGGGCCGTTAGCTACCCCAGCAACACGTGGATAGGTGTAATAGCTCGTCCCCACTGTGGTCGCTCCCACCTGGTCCCACCATATTTGGTTGGTGAGAGGCTGCTGTGTCCTGCTCAGGTGCAGGCAATGCAAGGGTTGATGGGCAGGTCTGTCTCCCAGACTTACTTCAAGTGTGGTGCTCTGTAACCTGTGGATTTGCCTGAGCAAGGAAATGAAGCCATATGCACAATCTTTAGACTTACCGTGAGCTTACATTTCAGGTAAGGTTACATCTCCACTGTATGATCCAGGCTGGTGCCGGAGATGCCCACACTCACCTCACAGGAGTGGGTTTCAATGCACAGAACAGGCTAATGCCATGCAGACAGCAGCTCCGATGCAAAGCACAGCTCAGTCTGCTCCAGCCTTAGCCTTGGCAATGCTATGGTCCTGCTCTGCAGTACCACCACCTTTTCCCACTGCTGATAAGGCAGGGCTTCCCAGAGCTGCTGTGACAGCACTTTCCCCTTGCTGTTTCCATGCTCTTCTCATACTGTTCTCATGGCCTTGTGCCTGCAGCTGTGATAGCATGGGCACAGTGTGTGCTCAGGAGGATACCCCACTCTTCCTGCTGTCCCTGCCTTTTTGTGGACTTTTTGGTTTGTACTAGAGATAACCAAAGCAAAGTGAACAGCATTGCAGATGATGGTAATTTAAATACTTGATGACATTAGCCAATAATATATGTGCACAGGAACTTAAGTCACTGGGCAGCACTTGCACCTGATTAGATTCACTAATTATTACCTTTATCTTCAACTGTTGTCTTCATCCTTGCTTGGGAAGAGCTCCCAGAGGAGGATGCTAGCCTGGGACCTGTCATTGCTTGTCCAGGCTTGCCATGAGCTGGGGAGAGTTTTCCATCTCTTTTAATCTGCTCTTTAAACAAAAAGAGTTAAGTGAGATTTTGTAAGCAGGGTGAAGTCTTGTACTTGTGCTGTAAGAGAGTGCGAGGGGAGGTGTGCCGATCCCGGGACAGCCCTTTGCTGTTCCCAGTTCAGCGACTGCTGCCCAGCATTGTCCTGAGGAGGTTACCTTAATGCTGGGTGCTTTGTGTCCTGTTCACACTGAAATACTTTTTGGCAGTATGTGGGATGAAATATGGTTCTCCTCAAATTATTGTGCGTGCTCTCAAATCCTAGTGAGTGCTATCACCTGTGGCAGCTGACACATTGCAGCTGGTTATGGCCTCCTGTGTTTGCTTACAAGTGAAGGACCCTGGATAACTCCGTTCTGGGTGACTGGGAGCAAGAAGTTTATGCAGCAGTGATGACAACTACTGGATTTCTAGTGAGAGAGGTTCTTGATTCCTCTATATTTTTTGATTAAAATGAGTCACAGGGTATCACCATATATCCTGCAGTATAGCCATAAACCAGTTAAAACAGGTACCTAATCTAACTCTCCACTCTGTTCCTTAACCTAAATGCGTAAATGCATCTGGTAGCTTACAGGAACAGTGGAAAATATTGGACTGTAAAAATTCCTCATCTTTATCAGTATATTTTATAGGCTGCTCATTACTTAGTTCCCCTCCCCCCCCCCCCCCCCCCCCCCCCTTCTGAGGTCTCTGCTGTGCAGGGCTGGTTTGTGGTACTTGGGCAGCATTGCTTTCAGACACAGCAAACTGCTTGCTAGAGGAGCAGGAGGGCAGCCAGTGTTTGGGGAAAAGGTGTTCTGTGCTGAGACTGCTTGGAAATAGCTGTTGCTTCTTAAACTCAACCCTGTTTTAGTCCAAATTAATGTGTATGCACAGACACGCAATAGGAATTTTCCTTGTTGTATTTTGCTTCCCTTATGATTAGGCTTTTACTGGACATGGAGACGGCTGGGCGATGTCCTGGTCTCCATTAACTGCCAAATCACTACAGTATGTGGGCACTCCTCTGCAGCCTCTAAGAGCGTAATGTTTATACTGTAATCCTTTGTGTTGACACGTCACATGCATGTTGCAACTCCTCTGAGTTTCAGCGTTAATTGAAATACCAGTATTAGTTGTGGAAAGTTAGTCATGTGAACTAAACTGGAAGGGGAAGCTTTTTGAACCAGCAGTTTCGTAATTGTGTGTGTTTTGTAAGTGCTTAACTCTGTGTCGCAGGAGGAGTGCTGTAATGCTCTGTGGTGCTGGGATCCTTGTGTACACTGGGGTCTGAGTACCAGAAAGTGCTTTGGAAAGAAACTGCAGGTGGGAGCAGTGCTGTGGCCTGGTGCTCAGGGTAAGTGGGTGCTCAGGAGCCTCAGAGTGGTACCAAGGAGCTGGGAGCTGCTTTAGAAGAGCTGGGGGCACCCTTGGGACCCAAGCGCCCCCAATTCCTCTCCTTCATGAGGGCAAGGTAATGCGGGGAGCAGAGGGTCCTGGTGCCTTCGCTCTTTCAGTAGATGAGAACAAGGGACACCCTGTTGGGAAGGGGCACTTAGGAGCAGAATCAGTCTCTGTAGTGCTCCCTGTGTGCCACTGAGCCATGTTTTTTCCTCTTGCTAAGAAGAGCTTGTAGCTGTCAGCAGAAGAGCAGGCAAAGCTCGGGGGTTTGTCTGCATGGCTTCCTTAGAGAAGGAAAGAAATGCAGCTGTGTAGAATAAATTTGGAAACCAGGACATTGAAAAGAGAGTCACTTAAAAGGAATTCTTGATGTTGTTTGTAAATTCAGGAAAAGCCCAGAAAACAATAAAATTTTCCAATGTCTGCATTCCTCTTGAAGGTTGAACTGGAAGAGCTAACTTCCAGCAAAACCCAGCTGAAAGCTGAAAGCGGTTGCTCTTGGGGTACAGAAACTTCGCTCTTTCTTTGAGGAAAGGCCTGGTTTTCCACGCACGTGTGGCCAGTGCTGTCCTGTTCATAGACCATCGTGGTACCTGCTGAAAGCAGCTCCTCCAGACAGTATCATTTCCAGGCTGAGGAGGCTAGAAAGAGCTGCTTCTCTGTGCTGGAGCACACAGAGCGATGCTTCCTGGGGATGAGCTCTGTGCTCGCTGGAGGTGTTGCAGTGTCTGTTTTGTGAAAAAGAAACCATTCATAGATGGAGAGAGATTTCCTCGAGTCTGCCACCCTGCCCTGTCCGTTTTGACTTTTTTGCAGGCATTTCCTTTAATTAAAAGTGAGACTAGATTTCTGTGGTAGTGTTGTGCTGGTCAGAATGGATAACTTCCCCCAAATTGCTATTTTTAGGGTGTTTTTAGAGGTATGAGATAGACTTAAAGAAGAATAGAGTGGAGGAGAAGGTAGACAAATAGAGACAAATATAGACAAATATATATGGCTATATATATAAACATATATAGAAAAATTATGGTGGCATTTACATACCCCCAACCTTAATTACTTCAGCAGAATTTTTTTTTTGGTAGTATTTTATGGAGAGTTTCAGAAATTTCTCCAGCATGTATTGCTCTCTGTGCTTTGTAGGTCACCTGTTACAGATGACATTTTGGGGTCTCTTTGTGTACACATTGGCCAATTGTTCTGAAAAAAGTATGGTAGAAAAGTATTTTTGCTTTGAAATGTTAAATTCATCTATTGTTTCCGTGATGCTTCTGAGATTTATTTTATTTATATTTTAGTCTGGTGCATACCTACAGTCTAAATAAAAATATTAAAAGATCATGTTGCTAAAAGATAAACAATACATGTTGAAATATAGGCAGATTTAAGGGTAAGGTGGCATGTGGCTGGAGTTTCCTAAAGAGCCTGAAAATACCATCACCTTGCATCATGTTACATTCATTCTGTAAATATCGAAAGGCAAGTATTTTGCCAGCTGAAGCAGGAGAGAGGTACTGCCTGTATTGTCCCTTATCTCTGCCATAGCTGGAACCTCATGCTGCTGGGCTTTTTTGTAGCTATGATTTGCTCCTGTGAAGTACTGACTGCCTTCACAAGGCACAGCAAGTGGGATGCTTGTGGGGAGCTGGGATAGAGTGCTCCATTAGCGCTGTGTGGGGTTTGTATGATGTCCTCCTTGCCATGGGAGAGTGGAGAGTGGTGGCTGGACTGGAGGGACAGAGGAAAACTAATGGAAACAGGGTAGGAGGTGTGGTGGGCTGGTGAGAGATGTAAGAAAGAAGGTTTGTTCAGCTGCTCACAAAGAGGGGAAGGATTCATGGCTGCTGAGGAAGGGCTGGTAGGCAGCTGTTTGAGTCCCAGGGGTGATTCTTGATTTGCAGAGGGTCAGTTTAGAACCCAGGATACGGTGTTCCCCAAGGGCCTGTGCTAGATCCAGTCCTGTTCAACATAGTCATCAACGACCTGGATGTAGGGACAGAGTGTAACCTTAGCAAGTTCGCTGATGATACCAAGCTGGGAGGAGTGGCTGATACACCAGAAGGCTGTGCTGCCATCCAATGGGACCTGGACAGGCTGGAGAGCTGGGCCAAGGGGAACTGGTGAGATTCAACAAAAGCAAGTGCAAGGTCCTGCACCTGGGGAGGAACGACCCCATGCACCAGTATAGGTTGGGGGCTGAACTACTGGAAAGCGGCTCTGTTGAGAAGGGCCTGGGAGTGCTGGTGGGCAGCAGGTTGACCATGATCCAGCAATGTGCCCTTGTGGCCAAGAAGGCCAACGGTATCCTGGGGTACATTAAAAGGAGTGTGGCCAGCAGGTTGAGGGAGGTTATCCTTCCCCTCTACTCTGCCCTAGTGAGACCACCACATTTGGAGTACTGTGTCCAGTTCTGGGCCCCCCAGTTTAAGAAGGACAGCGAACTGCTTGAGCAAATCCAGTGGAGAGCTACGAGGATGGTCAGGGGACTGGGGCATCTCCCTTATGAGGAAAGGCTGAGAGGCTTGGGTTTGTTCAGCCTGGAGGAGAGAAGACTGAGGGGGATCTCATCAATACTTACAAATATCTAAAGGGTGGGTGTCAGGATGGTGGGACTAGGCTTTTTTCAGTGGTGCCCAATGGCAGGCTAAGGGGCAATGGGCACAAGTTGGAACACAGGAAGTTCCACCTAAATGTGAGGAAAAAACTCCTTTCCTGTGAGGGTGCCAGAGCAGGGGCACAGGCTGCCCAGGGGGGTTGTGGAGTCTCCTTCCCTGGAGACGCACAAAACCCTGCCTGGATGTGTTCCTGTGCCCCCTGCTCTGGGTGTGCCTGCTCAAGCAGGGGGGCTGGACAAGGTGATCTCCAGAGGTCCCTTCCAACACCTACCATTCTGTGGTTCTGAAAAGCACCTTTGAAGACTACCAGTAGCTGCATTTAGAAGGCAAAACTAGTGTGAAGAGGAGGGGTGGGGGCATGGGGTTTTGTTTTGAGTGTTTGCTGTAGGCTTCCTGTGTAAACACTGCCCAGCCTCAGAGTGCCTCCAGCTTCATGTCCAAGTGGGCATAGTGTTTCTCCTTCAAGAGTGCTGCCAATGGAAATGTTAACCCCTGTATGAACAACATCAAGACAGTGGCCACACCAGTACAAATTGAAAGAGGTAAATTCCACCTTTGTCTTCGAAAATGTTCAAATGAAGTGATCTTCTGTGCTGAGCAAGCTGAGCGGAGGTTCACAGGAGGCAGGAGCTGCTGTCATCCCACTGTACGCAGTACACACAGTAAAGCTTGGTAATTCAGTATCCAGTCCTTTTGATTGTGTCCTATTTTTTATGATTGTTGGAGAAGCCCAAGAGGCAAATGGATGTGCCAGTGCACTTGCACGTGCAGTGATACAATATACATGCCAATATAGAACATTGCTGAGCTGTAGCGTAGCTACAGGCTTCCTATTGCTGCTCATTTGCATCCCCTCCTCTTCTGAGCTGTACTCGCTTGCTGCAGTGGGTGTGAAGTCGAGCGTGGCTGCCTCCAGCTGCATGCATTTGTGTATCAGCTCTCAGCAAGCTCTGATCACGATTCAGGACTTGTGTAATAGAAATTATGAGTGTTGAGGCCATTCATCTACTTTGGCCGTGGGCAGAGAACAAAAAGGGTATTTGTACAGTGAAATGGCACTGAATGTTCTACATCACTGTTTTATTTTATGTTTACAGAGCAGAGGGCACAAAAATAACATAAATGGGAACAATAACGTATGTTAGCACACTTCTAACTCTATTTAGCCTTGTTTGTAAATATTTTTGTGGTTTGTCTGTATTTTAAAGAAAGGAGGGAAAATTCTCCTGCCTCTCTACTGTTGTTTGAGGAAGGGGACAGGCAGTACTTCGTGGTTAGCTCTACTGCGTTGCTGTGGATGGATGAATAGCTCTGCATTTTGCTTGTCACCTGACAAGCTAGTTTATAGTTAGATTAGGAGAGAAAGCATATGATTTTGAAAGCTGTGTTTTCACTTGTGCAAAGGACAGACTATGTCTGCTGAGTTATCAGAATGAGGTTTTAATTGTTTGCTCTTATTTTTCCTGTGATTTATTAGAGTTATAGTCCTGCTATGTCAAACATGCATTCCTTGAAAGCAAGGCACCCAAAGGGAGAGGTCTTTTGAAATTTGAGGAGACTTCCTCAGTACCAGCCAGCACAGCAGGTCTCTTGGAGAAAGAGGAAGTTTGGAAAATCTCGTCCCTTTGTGCTATCACCTTGGTCTCAGCTGAATGCTGTACTGTGCAGGGCATTAGCTTGTGGGTGGCAAACACCATCCGTATTTGAAACGCCATCCGTAAAGCTGTGGTTTTGTTTTCAGCTGAGTTGTTGTTCTTGAGAACAGTGGAAAGCTCAAGCTGGTATGTGAGAGAACATGACTATCCACTTCTCAGCACCTTGAGCAATTAAATGCAAAAGCCTTTGTTCCCTGGTGACTTCATTCTTAAAAGGCCTTTTTAATTTTAGTCCTTAGTTTTGGGAAACAATAATGGCAATTTGTCATTGACAGGAAGGCTGCATCTCTCAAATGACATGTGAAGGATCCACTCCATAATTCATGGGCTAGGGAGTGTGGGTGTCAAAAGGAGGGTGCATAATGGATATGAGAGATTTCAGTTCAATGAAACTGTTGGTCTTAAAGGCAGCTTTTCTTGCCTTCATGATATTTTCTTGACCCAGATTACCACACTTTTTGCTAACTTCTCCAGATATCCAGAAATTTTAATGTTTCCTTAAGTAAGTGTGTGGTGTGCTATTGGTTATTTTTGTACAGCTTATTCCATTCCCAGTGTGGATGGGAACTTACACAGTAATACAAGAGCAGTGCTGACTGATTTCTCTGTCACTGCTGCACCTGTAAGCCATGCATTACTGAAGTGCTGCTGTTTCATATCAGTCCTTCTCTTTTCATGGATGCTGTGAGTGTTGCTTGTTGTGTGATAAGACATGTACTGATGTTGGTGTGCTGAGAAAAGGACATTCTCCCTCTTCTGCTGTAGGATGACGATAAATGCAAATCTGATATGGACTGCTGGGGGTCTGAGTGCACGTGTGGACTGTTGGCTTCCTACTTGCTGGAAGATTGTGGCAGACGCAGACCTACCAAAGGGTAGACCGCTGGGTCTGCCAGATCTCTGCAGGCTGGAGGGGGTCCCCTCTTTGTGGTTATCCACTGCCTCCCAGCTTTGCCTGTGTTCCTGTCCTTGGCAGTGAAAATTAACTGTCTGACTCTGTCTGAAGTGAATTAATGAGCACTTGTATGATTTTCTTCCTGCAGTCAAGCTGAAGGTGTTACGAGCTCTGAGAGCGCTGTGCTAATAGCTGAGCAGCAGCAACGAAGATAGCATTGCTGATTGCACAGCAAAACTAATGTCCAGGGGTGGAGGTGCAGCCTTTATTTAGCATTTGTTCTTCTAGTGTATGTTTCTTGTAATGTGTTTCTGTGCAGATGCAGCAGGCTTTTCTGCGCTGTCGGTGGTCAAACCCCATCCGTCTGGGAGCTGCACAGGCATACCGATATTTAGTGTTGGGGCTCAGGAGCCTTTGCCTATGAGTGAGGCAGGAGTAAGTTGTTAGTTGTGGAGTAATTTGTTCTCAGTGGAGCTTTCTCGTACAGCTTATAAAAGCTATGAGGTTTAAAAATAAACAATTTTTTTGAAAAATGAACTCGCTGACACAAGAGCAGGAGCTTTTGATGCAACTGTGTCTGTGTGTACGTCTGCAGGAAGTGAGTTGTATTCTTACAAAATTATCAGCTGAAGAATTTGTGACTTTTATGACAATTCCCATTTTGGGCTAAGTCAGATCTCTTCCTCTCTCTAGGTTTTTCTCACGCATCAGGAATGTCTTCTGAGCCCACTTCGTCTGCCTCGCAGCAGTCCTCTGCCTCTCCACCCTCACCCAGTTCTCTCCATCTTCCTGAAAACCGTAGGGTGAGAGATCGCTCCCCATCACCCATGAGAGGGTACCTCATCCCCAGTCCACTGCCCACCCGACGGACCAGGACGTTTTCAGCGTGAGTATTGGGAAACCTGCTTTTCATAGACACAGCCAAACGATTGCCTTTGGGTAGGATGATCAGCCCTGCCGAAGTGAAGGGAGTCGGGGGGGGCGGGTTGTATGTGGAAGATGCTTTGGTTTTTACTGTTATCTCTCTTCCAATAAATTCTGATGCCACTAGTCTTCTAGTCCAAGTTGCCTGTAGTTTTTCAATGCTGTGTTTGTGTAAAGGATGTTCAAAGTCTTTTCCACTCTTTAAGACCAGGGTTTTACAGGGAGGGGAAAATACACTGAGACTTTTCAAAACAGATTTTCTTGTCTGAAGCTTTGTTTCACTTCACATGCTGGGTTGTGGCTTTTGGGACCATGTCCTGTTGGTGTTTCTTCATCAGCTCCACCTCCTCCTTTGGCACAACCTCTCTTCTCACCACCCCTGAAGCACTGGACTAGACCTCACTGGAGGCTTTAGTTCTTTCACCTGTGACACGTGTGCTACCATCAGCCAGGTTACATTTTAGGGATGGTCCATGACCCTGTCACTTTTCAAAGGGCTTGTTTCTGTTTTATATTCAGATTTCATATCTCCATCTTAAGATTGCTCAAATAGACATGTAAAAGAATATGTTGGTTTTCAAGGTATGAATGCTGATCTCTTTCATTGTCTAAGATTGTATGAGGTTTTCCATAAAGAGAGATGAGGTTTGTTGCTATTTGTAGTTATTTGAGGTGGTGTTCCTACAGCAGAGTCGGCTTTCCCCGAGCTTTTCTGTGGCCCTGTGGTGCTGTGCAGGCTCCTGGAAGCCACCCGTCCAAAGGGGACTCCTCCGCAGAGCAGCAGCACAGAGTGGTGTTGCAAGGTTTGGCCATTGTGAAAATTCCTGGTGCCTGTGATGGGCCTCCCAGTGAGGTCCTGACCTGTGGATTGCAATGTGGGTTTCTTAGTTAATCTCAGTGGCCTTTGAATCAACCCACAGGGGATGAGGGTATAACGTGAAGCTGTGGTCAATCTGTTGCATTTCTGCCACAGTCTTGCAATTAATTCTGTGCAAGTGCAAGGTCCTGCACCTGGGGAGGAACGACCCCATGCACCAGTATAGGTTGGGGGCTGAACTACTGGAAAGCGGCTCTGTTGAGAAGGGCCTGGGAGTGCTGGTGGGCAGCAGGTTGACCATGATCCAGCAATGTGCCCTTGTGGCCAAGAAGGCCAACGGTATCCTGGGGTACATTAAAAGGAGTGTGGCCAGCAGGTCAAGGGCAGTTATCCTCCCCTTCTACTCTGTCCTAGTGAGACCACTGTGTCCAGTTTTGGGCCCCCAAGTTTAAGAAGGACAGCGAACTGCTTGAGCAAATCCAGTGGAGAGCTATGAGGATGATTAGGGGACTAGGGCATCTCCCTTATGAGGAAAGGCTGAGAGGCTTGGGTTTGTTCAGCCTGGAGGAGAGAAGACTGAGGGGGATCTCATCAATACTTACAAATATCTAAAGGGTGGGTGTCAGGATGGTGGGACGAGGCTTTTTTCAGTGGTGCCCAATGACAGGCCAAGGGGCAGTGGGCACAAGTTGGAACACAGGAAGTTCCACCTAAATGTGAGAAAAAACTTCTTTCCTGTGCAGGTGCCAGAGCAGGGGCACAGGCTGCCCAGGGGGGTTGTGGAGTCCCTTCCCTGGAGACGCTCAAAACCCTGCCTGGATGTGTTCCTGTGCCCCCTGCTCTGGGTGTGCCTGCTCAAGCAGGGGGGCTGGACAAGGTGATCTCCAGAGGTCCCTTCCAACACCTACCATTCTGTGGTTCTGTAAGGGAGGTCTGGCAATACCAAGTGAAACACTGGCTAGCTCAAACCTTCAGCTAGGCTATTTTGTGCTGCTTAATCTAGTTGGCATGCTTTTTCCTTTTTGCTTCCTGCAGTGTTACCCAGCTGTCTTCTTCAAGAGTTATCCATGCAGATTTAAATATCATCAATCTCAATGATGCTTCGTATTATTACTTCTGTATTCAAAATGAGGCAAAAAAACAGCAGCAGCAGAAGAAAAATGTATATGTTGTCAGTTCCAAAAGCCTTCAAATGCCCTAAACTTTGTAATGGAGATAGATTGCTAAAAGGAACATAATTGACTTGATAATTGGGATTGCCCTTGAAAAGCAATTCCAAGCTAGTTCACCTCAGTGCTGTGTTAATAATGAACTCTGTTATTCTTCTCAGCTGTTAATCCTAGTCTGTTTTTTACAAAACTAAAGAATTTGTTTTTTCCCTTCCACAGTTCTTTAATTGTTGATTAGTGTAGGAATCTTGCTGTATTTGTTTGGCCTGAAAATCAAAATAGCGCTAAATTCTTATTATTATTTTTTAGTATCCTTTTAAACAGGAGGAGCTCTAGGTGTGCTTTGCCCCACAGCTGTATGGAAAAGATGAATGTGACAGGCAGTATCTTATTCTTCAGTGGGATTATTTAATTTTGGTTCATTGCAAGTGTGGGGCCTTATCCCCCAAGTGCTTTATGTCCTTGAAGGATGCAGTTGAACTTTAATGGCTTCTTTAGGGCAGTGAGTGCTTTTCCATGTAACAAGCACTTGTGGGGTCAGGTGCATTGACAGCTTTATAGAGGTGGAAATAAAGTGATTTAATGATTTCTTCTTTCTTTAACACTTTCAACTGTGTTTCTTTCATGTAAGTTTGGCTTAAGGAGCAGAGCTGTTACCACACTTTTTAGTGATTTTTATTTAGACTTCAGTAAACTTTAAACATTTGGGAAAGTGATGTCAAAATTGTCACGGTGCATGTAAGCAAATGGCAACACAATCATTTACTGAGTTTGAAGAACCGCACCAAAATCATCTTCTAACATGGAAGCAACCTACTGGATAGTCATGGCATGAGAAGGTCCTGACCTACTAATGCCTTTGTGTGAACCCCGTTAAGAAGATAATGGTAGACATGCATGCGGAAGGGGGATGTGTATATGTTTATATATACACCTGTACACATTTATACAGGTCTTTATGCACTGCATTCTCTTGATACTACATGCACACACTTACTTTAAAATTTGTGAAAGTGCATACAACTCCTAGGTGCGCACTGGTACTTCTGAACTCATGAAAGGTACAAGATGCTTACATTTAGTATAGTGTCTGAAAGAAAATTTGGCAGGGTGATACAGCAGATGGATTCAAGATGGCAACTGATGGATTATAATGCTAGCAAATGTCATCATCTTTATCTCCCTTAAAAAGGCAACAGGCAAAATGTGCAGTGTATGAAACTGAGTATTCAGCAGTTGCTACAGGGGAGTACACTCATTTGGATCATTGTGCCCATTTGCTTTGTGTGCTCTGGCTGACACACCTGGAAGCTGTCGCATCCATGCTCAGCAATAAACCATTCTTTTTGTGCTTTCTTTTGCAGAACTGTGAGAGCATCGGAGGGTCCCGTCTACAAAGGTGTCTGTAAATGCTTCTGTCGCTCCAAAGGCCATGGCTTCATTACCCCTGCAGATGGAGGGCCCGACATCTTCGTACACATCTCTGAGTAAGTTGTCTGGGTGGCCGAGGAAGGCTGGAGCTTTGGTTTGCCTTAATTACTGAATGCTTTTGACGTTTCAGATAGAAGAATGGTTTATAATCTGTCACCCTTACCTCAGCAAAGAGGAGTTATGCAGATAGATTATGCTGTTCTTTTCCTGTATTACTATAAATCTGTTGAGCTAAAAACTCATCATCCTGTCAAATCTCTTGGAATAAGTTGTGCGGTTTCTCCCAGACCCAGAAACTTGCATCTACCTGAAGCAGATTATCTATGCGGTATCCAGTTTTAATTAAAAAATTTGTAACACCAAAAGTTATCTACTTTTACTTTTCACTGCTTGTACCATTATTAAACTAAAGGTTAATTACCTTTACTGCAAGAAAAGTCATACTTTATTACTTCCTTGAATTTATCTATCTTCAGTCTTGAGCAGTTTACAGCTAAAGCTTACTTGCTAAAGGGCTTATTAGTACCTCCACTTTTTTGCCTGAACACACTGAGAACCTTCACCTCTGAATCTACTTTTTGATAAACTAAACAGATTAAGCTTTTCAAGTCCCTCATTGAGATTTTTTTTCCTCCGGTCTAAAAGAGTCTTTCCAGTCTCTTTTCTAAGTGTGCTGCAGAATTTAAATATCATTTTAAAACAATACACTGTACACATACTTTCAGCACACGGAGATAAAAATCTTCTCCAGACTCCTGCTCTGTTTCTCTTTCTGTACATGCCATAATAGCATTAGCCCTCTCGTCCCTAGTCTTTTGCTGAGTTGCTTATCTGCTCTGACCTCGGCGCCCTTTGCAGCGTCAGGGTTTGGTGCAGTCCCAGATACAGTCTGGCAGCCCCGACAGCAGTGTTTGCATTCCTTGTTCCTTAATGTATGACTTCATATTTGGTTGCATTGCAGCACATCTTGCGTGACTAGGCCCTGCCTGCCAAGGGATCCAGATCACGCTCCGTGACTGCATTGTCTTTGTTATTTATTGCTTGGCTAATCTGTAGGGTTTAATAGACCATTTTGTATTTGTTTCTAGATTGAGATGTTGACCAGCGTGGGGGCTGGAACTGGTCTCTGAGGCCGTGTATTAAGATTGCTCAATGCTTATTCTCCAATAAACTGGTGGTAGATTGAAAAGATGTTTCATTCTACGTATTGTTTACAGTGTTGAAGCTGTACAATCCTGATTTGCTGTTTGGAGTGGTTATCCAGTGATACGTCAGCAAAAACCTTACCAAAATTATTCACGTTGCCCCAGCTATCTTTCCTGATTGTGTGTGTAGCACGTGTCCTTGGAGAAGGAGCACATTGGCCTTCTTCCAATTTTCTGAAATGTTACTGCACGATGGGCGTTGGCAAGCCAAAGCTTTTTAGGACTCGTGGATGCAAATGGGCCGGGTGGCCTGACTTACATGTTCAGCCCAAGGAAATGTTATTTGCTGTCATCTTTTCCTTCTGTTTAATACAAATGCACATTTTCTCCTTATTTCCTGAATAACTTAAAAATAACACTTCTCATATCACAATGTAAAAATTTACTGTGAGCATCTAGTCTGACCTATACAGTTACTGATCAGCAAGGGTTTAGTTAAAACAGCCCTCTCACAAAAACATGATTTCTCAGCCCTCTAATGAATTCTTGTTAAAGAACTGTCTATTTTCAGTCCTGTTTTTTTTTCTTCTACATTTTCTTTTCCAATTAGCTTGGTAAAATTTTCTTCAATTATGTGAAATGAACCCATTTAAAACCCTAGAGATCACTTTTTGACTGGGGCTGCCCTTTTGTTTGTCTGTACAAAATGTGAACTAATCTTTCAGATGTTCTCCAGTTCCTGCCCTGTGGCCCCAACACATCTTTGTCCGAGCCCAAACCCCAGTACTTGATTCTGGGTATGCTAACTGCTCCTACCCTCAAGCCCCTTCCAGTCAGCTATAATTCTTAGAAACTCCAGTGACATTTTTCTGTTTGGCTATTTGACTCCCATATGTCTCCCATACTGAAATCCTTTATGACATTATGAAAAACATTTTTTTTTTTTTTTCTCTGCTGTGATTTTGGTGGTCTGTGCGAGAGGCCCTCTCTCATGGGCAGTGCTAGTTGGTGTGTTGGTCATGTATGCTTTCAAAATGCTTTGACTGTGAGCCATCAATATGCTATATTTGAGTAATTGTGCCCTGAATGTGGCGTGCCACCTTCCCCTTTCTTCTACCCCCTTGATCTATCCTAAAAACACTATTGAACGAGTCACCAAGGCTGTAAAAGTTTGTGGGCAACCACACTTCTTGATGTATTTTCAGCATGTTTATTTTGCTGGTGCCTGCCCAGTTCTCTGCTTGCTCTCACCCTCATGCAGCCATGCCCTCAGACTGCCCCTGCATTGGAAAGCTGAAGCAGATACAGGGTAAGAGAGGGAGAGCTGCTGTGTGGCCAGGGGGTGACGGGCTCTGGCCTGCTCAGGTACAACCTTCAACCTGAGCTCTGGCTTCCCAGGTCTCAACTTAATTCCCTACTGGCTGGACCAGGCTGCTTCTCTTCATTTTTAGTTACTTCATTTCAATCTAATGCTCATGCAGATGGGGCACTGTCTCCGTATGCCATGCTGCAGTGCGCTGCTGTCTTTCTCCAGTATGGCAGCTCTCTTAAGTTTACTGTAGACGAGAAGATTGGAGGGGACTTCCTCTACCCTGTCTGCTGCTGGAAGGCACCGGTGCCTTTCTGGCAGATGCTTTACCCAACACATTCATAACAATTTGAGTGCTGGGGATCCACTGCCTCCCTGGGTGATGTCTTCCTGTAATTAACAGACCTGGCTCTTAATTGTTTCTGATATTTAACTGACGTCTCCCTTGTTTTCAGTATGGCCCTTCTTCTTCCATCTCCACAGCAGGTAAATTATGCCTTTGATCTTTAAGCCTATCACTTACGTGTTCAAAGACAGTTTTCCTTGCGCTTTCAGAAGCATTTTAGCAAGGTTGGTTCATATGAATTTTGTGAGACTGAAGGATGTGCTTTGTGCAACTTTTCTAGGCTAAATTCTGTTCCTTTGAAGCCAAGAGGATTTTTCTTCTATTGAACCAAGATTGGGCAACTGTTTAAATGTTTCTTATGTAGGTACTGTCTCAGAACTTAAATTAAAAAATATCTGATGTTTCTGCCTCAACCTGTTAGTAAAAAGTGCTATTATTGAAGTACTGAAGGTTGCAGCACAATCTGTTCTTTAATTACTCTGAGTGTATTTGAATTGTTGGAATGAACTTTTAGTGCTAGAGCACGATGGTATCACTGTCTTAATTCTGATGCAAGGCGGCACTGGAAAGATGAATTAATAATGCCTTTCATTTCAGTTTATTTCACTGTGAATGAGAAACATTGCTCTTTATTAATGGGAATTGTTATTGCAGCAGCACTCTGTAACCATCACTGCAGCTCAGGGGACTCCAATGACTTCGGTTTACGTAGTGTGAGTTTTGAGATACTGCTTATGTTTATCATGCGATTCTTTCTACCTGTTTTACTCAGTTATATCTAAATGTGAGAGAGACATCAATCTGTTCGCAGTCTCAGTGCTGTATAGGCATCTACCTGCGAAATGAAAGAGGATCGATTCTCCTGAATCAGTTCTGCCTGAAAACTAGGATTTCAGGAGCATGGATAGAATGGTATGCCAGTTTGGATTTGGCAAGATAGACTGTTCCTCTGTGTTCATCACTAAGCTGTGATGATTAGCGAAGATTTTGAGTGTTGGGACCAGCTGCCTATCTTGCAGATTAATATGATTTTAAATAAAAAAATTTGAGGAATTAAATTTTTTTCTTCCCTAAGCTTTGGAAAGCTGTAAGGTTACACTTCAATGAAAATGTCTTCTGTAAAATGGGATGTCTGTTTCCCGTAGCTTTCCATTTATTTTTGTAAGATAATAATGCTTAGCATGGTGTTTCCATTTCCATAAGTGAGCATTAGCCTAAAAATAAGGTAAAATACATGTGGCATTCAAAAGCTTCTTTATTTGGCATCCACAAAATTTTAAATTTCAGTATCTGTGTGAGAGTTTAATGTGGATGTGGGCATGTGGATATGTTTTGTGAGTGGAACTTGCAGCAAAGCTGTGCTACTGTGAAGTTGGACTTGTCAGATGTGGGTAGATATACAGTATAAGAAATGCCAGTTTGAAATGCAGGTTTTAAGGGTGTTTTTTGTCTGTGTGGCTTTTTCTGTTTTAACGAGTGGCTCTGAAGACTGCAGAGATGATTTGGTTTGGGTTGGGTTTTGATAACACTTGTGTAGAGCCAGTTCTACATTTTTAACTGGTTATGTACATACGTACAAAACTGTACAATTAACCAGGGCAGCCTGGAGTTCTCTGGAAATGCTGACACTTGTAGGTGGTAGCATTTCCTTTAGAGCTGTCCTCGTGCAGCAGGGAGAGGCATGGTGGCAGCTCTAGTGACAGTCACCGCAGGTGGCAGTAGCTTCCTGGCAGCACTCTTGACACCATCTTGGGTCAGTCTGCATGTGAAGCATCTGCGGCTGAAACCCAGTGCCACAACTGCAACACTGTCAGTGCTTGAGATGAACAGATTAGAGCCAGCTCATGCACACCGACCTGAGTGGCTGTTCCTGCCTGCGGATGTGTGGCCTGGCGCAGCAAGAAAGCTGTCGCACCCCTGCCACCCGCAAAGGCACCAGCCACAGGCTCACTGCTGCTTTCTGCGTTGCACGCGCAGCGAGTCCTGCCTCCTTGTGTTTATTGGAAACACTTCTCAAGTTGGTATAAACAATTGTGCTAGGAAAATGTTATGGCTTGTTGAATGTAGTGAGATTTTGTTTTCCTCAGTTTAATGCTTTGCCCTTCTCCAGAACAGAAAACAAAATGTGCTTGCTAGTAGTGAGTGCAAAACCCTAGCTGGCAAGCATGGGGATGGAGGAGTTGCTGAGATGGCAACTCCGGATAATGTCCCTGGCAGCAAAGGCAAATTCATTTGCCTAGAGTGAAATTTTTAAAAAGCCCCTAATTATGTTTTAATAGTGATGTGTACTCTTAATGCTTTCATTTCCACCAGCTTGTATCATGATCCACTGTCACCAGATTGATGGTGTTATTGTAGCATCAGTGCTGAGAATTGTATCCTCCTCGATATCTTACCTCCTCCGCTGTTCTTTCATAGCGGGAGTAAGTCAGCTCTCACAAATACGAGTCACTTTGGTTGTTACTGAAATATAATGGTTCTGGTGGCTTCAGTTTCACTCTCTTGCCACTCTTCCTGTAGGCGTGACATGTTTCCGGAGGGTGGACAGGGAATCCCTGCAGTGCTGGCTGTTGAGGTCCCCAGCCTTGTGCTGGGGGTGGCTGCTTGTACAGTTTCGTATTGGCTTGCCTTCCAAAGGGGGGTCTGGAGGGCATGGAGCAAGGGGGATGGGGGTAGGTGGGTGTGGGTGTCTGTAGCAGTAGATCAAATGATGTGCTTTAGAGCACTGTGTAAGAATCCCACTCTTCTACTTTCCCAGTGTATTTGGGAGTGGGCACCTGAATGGCAGGAAGATGTGTCAGGGGAGGTTTAGGTTGGGTATTAGGAAAAGGTTCTTCACCCAGAGGGTAGTGGAGCACTGGAAGAGGCTCCCCAGGGAGGCAGTCACGGCACCAAGCCTGATGCTGTTCAAGAAGCACTTGGACAAGGTTCTCAGAGACATGGTGTGAATTTTGGGGTTGTCCTGTGCAGGGACAGGAGTTGGACTTGGTGATCCTTGTGGTCCCTTCCAGCTCAGGGCGTTCTATGATTCACTCTATGATGGATACTCATTTACTCTCCAGGCTTTTGCATTTGACTGGGATTTGGCCTGAAGCCTGTGTAGCTGCAAGGACAAGGCAAGGAGGTAGTTCACCAGTGAGCAGTGACGAATGACCAGAGTCTTGTGGGTTTTTTTTTTTTAAAAAGATTTTATTTTGCAAAAGCCTCTGATTTAATGGAACAGAAAAAAACATGTGCAGTGCTTGTGGGTTTTCTGCAGTTTGCTAGTACTTGGCTCTGAAATGCTGCATTGCAGAGAGGCCTTCAGGCTGTCCTTCAGGCTGGATTCCTGACCCCATGCTTAAAGATGGCTTTGGAGAATTGATGCTATACTTCCCTTGGGATGTTGACACATAACACCCTTGGGACCCTGGAGAGATCCTGAGTTTGCTGTGCTTTGCTTGCGCATTGTGTTGTGATCTCAGGAGGTTATGTTCATAGTGCCTATAACTTGGGAGTACTGAACAGAACAGAAGCGGGCTCCTAGGCGGGGATATGGTCCGATTCTGCTGTTGCATCTCAGTTTCTGGCTATGCTGGAGATGTACTGTCAGCTGTATCTTCTTGCAGGGAGGAATCCAGCTGTATCCCTGCTGCATTGAGGAGCTGGCTTTGAGCTTTTCATGTCCATGGAGAGATAATCTTTTCATGCTCCTTTCCACTGATTTTCTGCCAGATCAAGATGTTTAATGCAAAGAATTAATGTCGCATCTCTTCTTCTGGCTCTTCTGTGATGCTCTTCTGGTGGAGTGTAACAGTACGGGTTGGAAATTAACTGATAATTATGAACACACTGAGAGCTGAATCTGAGCTGAGAGAACAAACCTTTCCAGCCTCTCTGCCTTTTCTGTGAACTAGCAGCAAAACAGTTTCTGCTGGCTGCAACCGACTGCTCTGGGGCTGTTGGGGAGCCAAATCTAAGCTTTCTGTTTCCTTCAAAATACTTCAAGCACTTGATGACTTACCTGCTTTGGGCTGCACGCTTCCTTCCTGATGTGCTATGTTTCTGGTGCATTGCTGCATCTGCTGAAGTGTCTGAAATAAGTAGATTATATGGGGTGGGGTGGAGAGGCAGCAGAACACCAGGTCTTACTGGAGAGGTGTTTGGAAATGAATAGAACATGGATAGTCTTTTTCTCAGGGTTGACCCTCAACCCCCACCCCCCAAGTTGGCTGCAAAAACTCACATGTTGCACTTGTGCATGCAGGAGAGCCAGCTTGTTGTGCTTGTGATTGTAGCAAAGCCTTCCCAGAATCTCCACCTAAATGGTATAACCTGGAACAGGTCAAAGCCAAGACTCTACCTGCAAGCAGGTGGTGGGCATTGAAGACAACTGTGGCCACCCAAGGATGGAGGTTCTTTGTGGTTAGTAAGCACAGAACATAACTGTCTGGGCTTTGGTTTCCAGTAGGTATTATTGTGACAGGATTCAAGCTGTACGCTTGCAGGAACAGATGTCGTCTTAAACTCTGAGTCCATGTAGGCATCCTTGGAAAGCTCTGCCTCTTGTGATGACCAGTTTCTTCCTCATGGTGCAGGTGTGCTGCCTGGTGTTGAACTAGCTGCTGAAAGTAGATTTAGAACCATAACTATCCCTGAACATGGATTAAAAAAACAGGACTAGACATCTCAGTAGAGAAATGGGCAAGAGGATGATGCAGTCCTGTAGCAGAGACCTTGGATATTAACACCTGGGATTCTTCAGTGTTTGGACCTCTTTCACACTTGTCTGTCCCACTTATGAGTGTGACTGGTGGGTGAGAGGCAGCTCTGCTTCTGCTTTGCCTGCCAGCCAGCTTGGTAAGGTCATACCTGGCTTTGCTGATGAGCACTGGAGCTGTCAGCTTACCCTGGGACTGCATGGGAGGGCATTCAGAATTAGTAACTCTTAATAGTTCATTACTCTGTCATGCCCTGCTGATTAATAAAAATAGGAATGGTGTGTTGAGGTGTCAAATGAGCTTTAAGAAGCCCACAAGATTATACAGCCCATTGATCCATGGGAAGTGCCTACACGGTGCGATCAGTGGCAGGGTTGTTGACCAGCAAGGCTCAGAATTCACTGAAAACTCTTGTTCAAAAATGTTTCCATGTGACTTAGTCTTTGTCCCAAGAGGTTTAACTACAGCCCTGGAGTATGAATAGCAGCTGTGAAGAGGAAGAACTAGAACATTCCTTATTTAGGTAATTTCCTAATAACCTCCCAGTTCCCTAAAAATAGTGCACGATAAAATGCTCCACTGTACCAGACTGGCGCTGAGCTGGGAAATGGGAGTTGCTGGATAATCTAAACCTCATTCTATTGTGTCTCACTCTGACACTAACATCAGGAAAGCATTTCCTATTTTTAGTTTGATTTGTTGGAGTGTCTTGAAGTTCCTGGATACATAAAAATCCATTATTTTGAATAGAACATGCATACCAATCTCTTAAATAGCAGTGAAAATCTCTACCTTCCTCTAGATCAACATTTAATAGATAGTTAGGGTAAAAGTAAAAAATACAGATCTAAAAATATTTCATCAGTATATAACATCAAAAAAGTTCATGTTTAACTTTCTCTACCAAATTATCTAGGTAACTTATACTGTATACATAGTGGCTGCTGTAGGCTGAATCTGTTCCAAGATCTGTTTACTTGCTCTGATCTTTCCCAGTTCATTTCCTTCTGAGTGCTTAAGGCAATTGCTTCCTGATGGAGGATCTTACTGCAGCTTTGTGTAGGGCTATGCTCCAGTGCCATGCCATCACCTTTCAAGTGCCATTGTATTGTTCTTTCTTGATGCCACCAGAAGTACTGCACAATCTGGATGTTGTTTGTTCCTGCTTCTAAGCATCACCTAGCAATAACAATGCTGGAGTAAGTCTGCATTTATCCCAGAAGCAGCATTTGGTGGGCAAAACTTTGCTGGGATTGCTGTTCACAAACAGGTTTAGTCAGGCTGCAAACCAAGACCATCGTCCTCTTGCTTTTCATGTGTACTGGGGGCAATGAGTTAATAACATATTCAGTAGGCACAAAGAGTAACTGGTAATTGGAAAGCTGCAGGAAAGGAAAGATCTGATCTGTGTGAAAAAAGTTGAATTTCATTTTCTGCTTTTAGCCTTTCAAGTTGTGTGTGTGGCCACAACCTTTTTAGACAGCTGTGCAAAGGACAGGCCTGGTCTTGTTGAGGTAAGACCACAACAAGCAAGGAAAGAAATAAGACAAACTAGGGGATGAGAAGCAGCCATGTTGGGGTTGAATGAGGTTTTAACACAAGCTTCAGTCTCTTGTAGTTTCAGTTTGGATAAGGTGTGGGGGGGAAATCTGAAGTTGTTGGCATAGTGCTTGGTCCTAAAAGAAGTGCTTTATAGTGGAGAGAATCGTACCTTTCTGGGTAATGCTTGGGGCTGTGCAGATTTGGGGGCTAACATGATCTGTTTAGAAGAGGGAACGGGACTAATTAACCTCATGATTCAAGCGTAAGAAATTTGGATCAGCAAATGTTTTGCTTTGTTTCCCTGTGCAAACCAGGCGCCATAGAGACTACTCCAACGTGTCACCTAACAAGTGCTGAGAGATGCCATGGCTCTCAGTGATAGCTGAGAGTGTGTCCTCCAGTCTGGGTCGGTCCCTTTGCTTCTTCTCTCCCTGACTGCAGCCTGTCGTACGTTAGGCGTACCATTCCTCTGTGTGTACTGAGTCACTTGTTCTTAATTTCTTGGACCACTTTGGTTATTGGTACATCTACAACCCCTTTCTTAGTAGAACCCATCCTGGTATTATTCATATTTCAATTTTGAGCCAAACTCACCCCAACAAAACTCCCAGTATTTTAACACTGAAGCTGTACTTCTTCCTCACTGGAATCTTCAGATTCAAGTGATAACTAATTTATCTCTGTTTTTCAGGAGCCTTTGTGTTTTGGCACATCTTTGGTGCTTCAGGAAATGCTGTGCATCCACTTTCTTTCTATGTTAACCATACCTACTGATATCTTTTGCAGATCTCAAGTGTTTATTTTGCTAACTGCGTCTCATCCTGTTTTACAGGAGCTTTTAAAGAACATGTAAGGTTCCTGTTCATTAGAAAAACCTTTCAGCCAAACATGAGATCCCTTCCTGGGCAGGGCATCCATTTCATTTGAAGGCTGTTAAATGGTGACTCTGAGCTCACCGCTTGCTGTGCGTGTTCATCCTTTGTGCAGAAATCAAAGGCAATACCTGGGACTGTGTAGTGAGTAGCTGTAACATCAAGAGGAGATGCTGCTTTAGTTCCAGCCCCATGTAACCGCCCTGCCTATGCTCTCTGAAACACTGCCTGCATCTTGTCCCGGTGTTTGAGGCTGCATGAAGAAATGTGTTTCATTACAGTGTGTTGCAGTGCCTCAGCTGTACTGGAGTCAGTGTAGACCTTCTGCTTTGGCTCCTATTGTCTATGTTCATTACATCTGGGCTGGGAAATGTTTCTGCTCGTGACGTTTCACTAGTCCTGCGTTGCTATGTATGGATAAAATGCGTGTGCTGTATTGCTGTCCACTGGAAGATGCTTCCTTAGGTGGCTCTGACGTCCTGCATGCGTTGTTTTGTAAGTTACTGCTCATGGCAATGTGGTTTCAGCTCAATAGCAGCAACTTTTTGGCAACAAGGGATCATTCAAGAGATTCAAGTGGGAAAGATGATGTCATTTTTTCCCATGGCATTTCTATTTTCGCTCATGGTTTGACCCTCTCTTGTGTCTTTTCTTGGGGCTTCATATTTACTTCTCAGCATCTTCTCACTCTAGCTTGAAATCCTCTGCAAAGTCAGGGTAGGCTGCAGAGAATTTGGTGGCCAATTCCTCTGGCAGTAAAAGAGGTAAGCTAATATCTGCTCCTGAAAGGATAGTAAGTATTGGGTATGCAACCCCTTCACATCTGAAGAAATTTAAACCTGTTAGAAATGGGGGAGGTGGGGTATAAATGAAGGCAATAACTGAAGAGGACAGCCACAGCAGGAGTTTAGATGTGGGAGCTTGAACCAAGTCTGTCCAGTGTGATACAGGGCTGGGCTGACAGGTTGGCTTGGAGACTTTGGAAGTAAATAAAGGTCGGTTGGATCACCCTGCGTGGGGAGGAAAGGGCTGTCAGGTCTGATGAAGGAGGCTTTACCTTGACTTTTCTGTATTTTTTCTGCCTCTAATTTACTGCCATTTTCCCAGGCAGTGCTCGGGAAGAGTTCAGCTTAGGACATGCCCTCTTGGGTCTGATTCCTTCAGTCACAGGCAGCTCTGGAGTAGAGGTTTACCCCAGGAAATGAAGTCTGAAGGACATGTGTTTCAAGCCACAGGCCTTGGGAATGTCTTTAAATGTTTGTAGCAGGTTTTAGATTCATATTTAGATATAGGAGCATTTTCAATATTGTGTTGATACAATCAGTTAGCAAACAATGACTTTTCTTCTGAATTTCCCACGGGAGAAGTTATAATTCATGGGTCAGTTTTAGTTTCCCCTGTACATGCCTGCTTACCCTGCCTCATTCCTGAGTGCAGGCTGCTTCTGCTCAGCCACAGCCCAATGCACCAGCTCCCTGAGCAGCAGTCAGAATACACAAGTCAGAGGGGAGCAGAAGCTGGGGCAGCTCTCAAAGGGGGAAGGGTGAGGGAGAGGTAGTGCAGGAGATGAAGCTGAAGCAGCTTTGCAGAACTGGGGGGAGAGGCAAAATCTGATGTAAAGTTACAACTGGCAGTAAGTGACGGTATGTTTACCTCCTATCAGTCCTGCCAGTCTTTCCTGCAATAGAAAAGCCATAACAATAATGGGTCACAAGATGAGAGTGGATATGAAGGGCACTGCTAAAATTTTAGGTCCCTGCAATACGAGGAACGTTTGTGGGGTAAAATTCCAGTGTGAGTATGCCCCCAGTATGCTCTCAGGGAAGGCAAGTAACAAACTCAATGGTGTTTATCTGTTCACAAATACAAATGCTGCTGAGAAACACTGAAAAAACCCTCAAAGACAAGAGATCTAGAGCCTAGGTTGTCAGAGAAGGGGAACATGAGCTGGGATCATGTAGGTACATTTAAAGAAAGGTGAAGTAGCATCCTTTCTACTGTCAGAGAATCATGGCAATGCAGATGGGAAGGCATCTCTGTCTTCATTGGCGCATGCTGGGATTTTTATTAAAAAGCTCTCATCTTCAAAGCAGCAGTAGAAGCGAGGAAGGCTGTTACCCTTTGCAATTCTGTGTTTCGTTAGTACATAGCTCTGGACAGAAGGTGATGGCCCTTTTGTTATTTACTACTGTTTCCAGGTAAGGACTTGTGTACATTAACACGCATGGTGTGAGTCCTCCAGAATCCCGTGTTGTCATGCTGGTAGAGGCTAAATAGGAGTGAATGACTCTTGGAAATCTGCCTAAGTGCTGGATGGTGGAGGAGAGTTTCTGCAGTGTAACACGTCAGGGTTGCAGAACTCTCTTTTCTTTCACGGGAAGTAATTTTGAAGTACTCCCTTCCACGCTGTGTCTTACTTGGCCTCCTCTTTTCATACCTCAGATGAACAATGTTACGGCGGAGTAACCTAAAGGTAAAATCAGTGACTGACATGGTACAATCCTTCTTTAAAAAAAGAAAAAGTCGGGGGAAGCTTCAGGAGTGTATGTGTGGAAATCAACTCCCTATAGTTTAAAGAACAAACTCTGAAACGAAGTGCCGAACAGTGTCAGCCCTGCCCTCTAGCGCTGCCGGAGAGTAAGAAGTTGTTCCATGGTTCACAGCAGTGTTGTCCCAAGCATTGCTCAGCTGATTGTTTTTTTAAGGTATATTAGAGTGTGGGGTTTTTCTGTGTTTGCTTTTGTTTGTTTTTTAGGGTTGTGATGGTGCTTATAGTGTTTTCATAGGATTTTGCTGCGAGACAACCAAAATAAACCTCAAGCTGTAGTGGATGATGGGCTCTCTAAAAAAACCCTGAAGTATCCTGAGCACCTAAAATAATCATTATCATAAACTCGTATTCTTTTGCAGCTTATTTAAATTTTTGTGATTTATGAGTAACTGAAGCTTCCCCTCCACAGTATCGAAGGCGAGTATGTTCCTGTGGCAGGCGATGAGGTCACCTACAAGATGTGCACCATCCCACCGAAGAATGAGAAGCTTCAGGCGGTGGAGGTGCTGATTACCCATCTTGCTCCTGGAACCAAGCACGAGACCTGGTCGGGGCATGTCGTCAGCTCCTGAGGCATCCCAGAGGGAGCACGGCCGCTGCCTGCGTGGTCACTGCTCAAAAACTGGCTGCAGGGGACCTGTCCTATGAATATTCTATGTATTGTGCAGGAGGAAATGCTGCATTGTCAATAAAGCAGAAGTAGGCTGAATTTACCAGTTTTACAGCTGGGCTCAAAAAAAAAAAAAGACACTTCAGATGCTAATGGAAAAAAACCCTATCTTAATGTGTTTACAGAGAACATATTTTAAAGAGACCTAGTTTGTGTGCTTAGTGGAGGGGAGGGAGGTTTGGTTTTTCTTTTACCTTTTGAACTGATTCCAGTAAATACCAAGGTTTGAAGGAGAGCTCTTCTAGTGCAGACGGCCGTAGCAGAGGCACAACTCCAAGGCCCTGGAGGTGCATGAGCACTGTGCTCCCTTGAGCTGCCCTTCTGTAAAGTTTGGAGTGCATTTATTGCTGATAACAGTGCCTGAATGCCTTGGCTTGAGAGAGAGGTGTTCATTGCTGCGGTTTGTTTTCCTTGTGGAAGGAAGTTCACGAACAGAGCAGCTGCCCCAGGGCGGACAATCTCCAGCTGGTGGTTATGCTCTGATGGCTGTGGCTGGGTGCCCTTCAGGTGCACCATTTGCAAACGGCATGCCTGTGTATGTGTGGAATATTGTTTTAAAGCTTGGATTGTTTGTGATTTACTTAGGTGCCTTGACGGTTGATTAGCTACAGATTTTATAGGCCAGTATTAAAAACCCAAACAAACCAAAATTTAAAAAATTTGCTTCAAGGTAAGTGGTAGAAGGTTGTAGAGTAGGGGATACTTCATGGCCCGTGGCAGTGTCTGAATTTAGACAAAGCTGATCACCTTCCTGATTGCATATAGTTGAATGTCTGCCATAGTATTTCACTGGGTCGGCAGAATAACTGTACTTCTGAAAAGCAAGTTACATGCTGTTCAGATGACCATGTGTAAAATACTGCGTGAGTTACTTAATCAGCTCAGCTGTCTTGGTGAAGTGGATTCTGCAGCTGTTTTCCTGGAAAACTTGCTTGGTAGGATGTGGTATGGTCACCCTTGCCCTGACTCTCCTCTGCCTGCAAGATTTCTTGTAGCTGTAGTGCAACTAAGATAGTTCTGTTGCTATTTGCCTTCCACATTTTTTTAATTATGTTCCTAACAGTGGATTTTTATTGACTTTGCAAATAAAAAAAGTAAAAAAGATGGCATGATACTCATCTGTTAGTTGTGTGAAACGGTGTAACTTCAGTTGCCTATTTGCAGTTCCAACAGCAGGTGCTCGCTGTTGTGAAATGTCTTAAGACTCTTTCACAGCAGATGATCTGTTCCCGGGTCTGACCTGGGGAGAGCACAGATGTGTGCAGGTTAGTAACCACTGCGATGGCTTGTTTTACCTCAGCTGTACCTGTGTGATGCTATAGTGTACGATAATGACCAGCCTGTAGTGGTGTTTTGGGTTTTTGTTTGGTTTTTTATTAACCATAAGGCCTAGTAGTTGTGGTTTTAACACTGTTCAGCTTGTTGGAGTATCACACGCTGTGTCCTTTACAATAAATGTGACCATTATAATGCTTTAACATACGGCTTCAGTCTGCTCTCTGCATAGCTGGTGTTGAAGATGATTAGTGTTGAAGACAGAGCAGAATGCAGGTAGCTGCCTATGCACACCTGTATGACATTTAAAAGTTTTTTTTAAAAAAAGTGTTGTAACATCAACTGACTCGCATTACCAGAACAATGAGGGAGTAATTTAGCAAGTTTTCCAGCTGCGCAATAGGTTAGTGTATAATATATAGTACTACTTCTATACACTTTTCATTATGTAATATTAAATATTAGCTATTATTTATGTTAACATATAGTGGGGGGTAACAGGGAGGGATAGCATAGCCTGGTCACTTCATCTGAAGCTCGGGGCAGGAAGGCCAGACCATTTCAGAAGGAGCTCCCGAGGCAGCCGGGACAGGACAGCCAGCATTCAAAATGCCGCTGCAAAGCCTTAGGCAGGCTGCTGGGGGTTGGGCCCACGCAGGAGCTGCCCAAGGCAGGAAGGATCATCTGCCCTGTTTGTTTGGAGTCACGCTAAAGATGGAAGCAAGGGAGTAGGCCTTGGGGGACGCTTTGCTGCTGGTTTTGTCTCCCCTCAGACAGAATGTTTGCTTCTCAGTAGTTGGCATGAGGGGCAGAAGACATGAACCTTAGCTATTGGCGATGGCTGTGCGAGGCTGACTTGCAAGCTTATAAGATTTGAATATCTGCAGGTAAGTGCACGCAGGTGCTTGTACTGGAGGCTGAAAACAAATCTGGGTTTGGTCCAAGATGTTTTGCATAGGTAACTTTCTGCAAATACAGGAAACAATCATGCATTAACTAACCAAATAATGAGATACATTGCATACGCACGTGCACAAAGCAGCAGCTATTAAAATCTGGCCATCTTTAACGAGCCTTCCGGCACTACAGGTGGTCCTGGTCCAAAGTCTGCTCCTGTTAAAATGGCGGCAGGCACAGAAGGGCGTTAGGAGACAAGACAGTTCTGATGCATGAGGGCATCACAGCCCCCCTCCTTTTTGTAAGCCCTTCTGGGGATTTTTGTTTGCTCACAAAGATTGTGTTGTCCCTTTTTTTACCGTGTAAGTATCACAGACTTAGAACCGGAAAGACTCAAGTCAATCATTCCTTTGTACAGACAGGCAGCACACAACAGGTCTGCGTTATGTATTTTATTTGCCAAATGACAAATTGAGACAGTAATTTTTCATTATAAAATGAGATTTTATTCTCCTTTACTAAATTAAACTGTTCATACACAGGATTACTTTCCTAATGCCAGACAAGAAAAGTAATACTAACAGTTACAGCATGACAGTGTAAGGTAAATTTTAATAGAAACATAGTTCAGGTCATTTTTCTTAGTACTAAAATCTCATCTACCCTTAACATCTTACCAGGGAAATCAGAAATGCCATTAGTGATAGAAAAATGTTTTCCTACTGTGCTTAAGTTGTTTTAATTAAAGGTTTTTTTTTTTAAGATTTAAAAAACAGTCTGCAAAAAGTGCAGGTACTGTGAACTGTACTGTGCGTTGGCACCGCAACTGTACCGAGGAGGTAACTTCAGCACCAGTTGGTCCAGTCTTTCCAGTGGTGGTAGACTTGATGCACCTTTTGACCATGAGATCAGGGACTTCTGGCTCAGTTCTACCCTCCTGCCCCCAGAAAGAAATAAAACCTGTCTCTCTTACTCATCTTCTAGTTTTAAACAGGAAGTCATGTCTTTATACCACAAGGTAGTAGTTTAAAAACCAACTCTAAAACATTCATCTTTTAAATAGCAGCTTCAAAAACTAGGGATAAAGCCTTGCAGGCCAATTTTGAGACCATAAATCAACTATAGGCAGATTATTTCCTGCCCCCCCGCCCCCACCCCCAAATCCACAACCAGTGAAAAAGAAAACAAAGTACTAGTGTGAAAGGATGGTGCTAAATGAGCTCTGCTGTATTCCACCAGTCAGCAAGGTTCCCTTCAATTAAAACATTTCCCTTCAGTAGTGACTGACATGCAAAGCCCTTGCTATTTGTGTTCAATTACAAAAAACAATACAAAGATGTTTTGAGTTATTAAGCTGTCTTAACCGTTTTGTAAGTATGAATTGTAAAAACCTTTTATTTAAAAAATAGCTCTTCACAGATTCTTCTGGTATCCTGTGGGCATGTGACGCTGTGGCCTTCTGTTCTGGAGTCTGTGAAAATTTCATAGTCGTTCCCTCCCTGAAAACAGAGGGAAGATTTAATTTTATTTAACTTAACAAATAGCCACAGTCTTGGGGTGGAAAAGGGACACATAAAGGAAATTATGGAAAGAAGAGACATACACATTTATGTCTGAGATGTCTTCTAGAAAGCTGAAGAACTGCAAACCACCATTTTGAGATGTTACATACTGTGTTTATAGCACCCCTGTGCTGAAACACCTGCTGAACGCCACAAACACTGTGTGAGAGCTTCCCGACCTGCACGTTAGCGCTGGTAATTTAAGAGCAGAACTGTCTGTAAGTTTAGCCATGTTTTTAGTTTGGTGCAGCAACCCAGTAGTCGCTTCTAAAAATTGTTTACTTCTTAATATTAAGATGTAAGGCTTGTTATAGAACACTACCAGCCCATGGTATTTGTAACTTATTTCCACTACCCTCTTCCTTCCAACTGGTTTCCTTTCGTTTCGGTTAAATCATTGTTATGACTGCTGATCCTTTGCTATTGCAGTAGTGTTTTGGCCTTGCTAGCTATTGGTCTGATGGACATTTGTAACTGGTTTCTAATTGCAGGAGAGTGATGAAAAGACCCTTTCACAGCTGGCTCGGGGAACAAAGGCACAAGCAGAGATTCCTGAAAGCCGCACCTTCCTGCTCCTCAGGAAGCAGTACCTAATTTTTGTACGTTGTTTCCCACACTGCTTTCCAGTGTGTCAGCAGCAACTCCTGCTACTTGAAAACTCTGAAAATGCTGCACTGCCAATTAAAGGGTTTAAAATCAACTGTCCATAAATTCTGAGCCAGAGAGACAGGTGATTACTTTTGCAGCTGGTGTCAAGGGGGGGGAAAAAAACCCTCTTTCTTGTAAAACTTGGCTTTTATAAATTACAAAGAACTTTAATTTTATGAACTTAAAGTTACAAAACTCTAAGTTCTTATAAAACTAAGCCTGTTCTTGTAAAACTTAGCCTGACACTGTCCCTTGGCCATGTCCAGGCAGCCTTCATTTCATCCAAGTCCTTGTGCTTGCTGTTGCCCTTGCTAGCTCTAGCCAGGTCTCTGCTCAGCATTTTCAAAAGCCTCCAACTCACCCTGCAGTGGTTTAGCTCTCTTCAATGACTAGGGAGCAGGGATTATATATAATTGCAGTTCCTCAGCGTGGAGACAGACAGAGGGGTTAGCAAAGGCACAATATTAAATTTGATGGAAAATAAATATGTTTAATAATCACCAGCCAACACAAGGCATCTATCTATACTAACTGAACAAAAATAACAAGTTCCGTATAGCCACATCACCTAGGTTTTTAACATAATTACAGAAGTTCAATTTAAAAACATGTTCCAGTATTAAGTCTGTCAAGAACACTGCGTTCACTTCAGGAAATAGCCATGGGCAGGGATTTTTCTTCTATCTCCCAGCTTTATGCTGACCAGTAATGCACAGCCAGTTAAACGCAGACATATGTTCACATTTATAGTCTGACTTCTTGTCAAGCATAAGGCTGCTGCAACCTACAGTGCTTGTGGTTTAAAACAGAATCTCTGAAACATATATACAAAACAATATACTCACTGGCATAGTCTTATCTCCAAAGAAATAAATAGTCTCGTATCCATCGTTGGCAATGATCCCTAAGCAGTACCGCTTATCCCAGCCATCTGGGAATACATCGAAGCTTATCTGGCCTCCTAGGACAGACATGAACCAAGGAAATGTTGTTTTACCACATTTCTGAGGGGAGAGTAAGGGAGGGAAAACTAAACTGGGTAAGATTTATGGTAGAGAGCGCTCTGCAGAAGTGACAGAAATGTTATGAGGCCCTGGAGTTAAGCCTTACACATACAGGAAGTGTTTTATAGGATATCAGTTACTGCAGTTGTGATTTACAATTTGCCCATTAAACAAATATGAAAGTCTTAGTGTGTTCCTAAATGCTGCCTGCTGTCAAACAAATGGAACCCTTTTAAAAAAGTTACATTTAAACCTTCTACTTTGAGAAAGAAACTACATGAACGAATGCAGCCATCAAGTCTTATGCAAAAGACTTTCTAAAGCTTCTGCAATAGAAAAAGGAGGAAATCAGCCTTTTTAACACAGCCTAACAGGACAACAACTGTTCCAGTTCCAAATCCTTGGACTTTACTAATACACAAAAGTGTGATTCCCAGTCAAAGTGGGTGTCAAAAAGGGATTTACAACATGCTTTAGGAGAGCTATGCTGGCAGTTCATTTCTGCCTTAGTGCTTCAACACCACAACTCTAATGGGAACCATACTTTTTTATAATTCTGAAAAATAATAATGTGGTAATATACTGGGGAAAGGGAAAAAAAGAAGTTTGGAAAATTAATTTCCCCTTATTACCACTTTTCTCTTTAAGCATGCACTTGCTTTTGGATTTTCTTTCCTCTCCTTCCCCCCCTTCCTCCCCCACAATGTAGTTAGGGAACTAAGAGCCAAGGGCTACTGGAACTGGACTGATGTAGTATTTCTCACCAAGACTGATTCGCAGAAACAGCTCTTGACTAATCAGAAGCATGTAATGTGTTTCAAAATGAGCAGAATCAGTCACAGAACTGACATCAGAAGACAACGAACTGATGACAAGCAATGAAGTTCTCTTTGATGGATTTCAGTTAAAATGTACCAAATGAAAGCCTAAGAGGAAAAAGAGGCTTAGTCATGCATGCAATGCCTGCAACCACCCCCAGAGAGAGAACTGTCTCACAAGGGTATGTCAGACCCATAAGAGGATATGGTTTAAGTGAAATTTAAATGAAATGATGTTTTAAACATAAGTCTTTTAAATGTTATACCTATAGAAAATGTGAGGCCTTTTCCTGCAAATTCTCTTCGTAAATCGGCTACAAATTTCTCTCTTATATGTTCCTTCTGTTTAAAAAACAATACCAAACCAAACGTCAGTTACATGCTGTGTTAATTCATCAATAAAAAGATAACCCAAAAAAACCACCCCAAAATATCCAAAGGTCTAAGTACTGGGATTATATATAACTAATATAACTGTATTTTATTATTACTGAAAGCATGCTGAGAATATTGCCACTTTAATCCGTTACCACCTTGTAAAAAATGAGAGCAATGCTTCAACTCCCAGTAAAATTCAGTTTTACAAATGGGGAGACTGAAGCATAGGAAGAGTTTCAAAACTGGTACTGATCTTCTGAAACTACATATTCCAGAAAGGGTATTTTCAGAGTGCCTTGGGCGTAGATATCTTTCAGCATCCATTAACTGAGTCACAGGCAAAGACTGTTTTTGAGGAAACAGATTTCAGTTTTTGTATGAGGTCAGAAACAGTGGTTATGGAGTAGCAGGGAACAGAATTCTGATCTCATGGCTCAGATTCATTTCAGCCTTGCATATTTAGCTGTGTACAAAGAAAAATACAGTTTGACCTCAACTTTTAAATTCTGCTTTAAAGAGTTGACAAGAGAAGTAATAGTTTTACTTATTTGAATGGATATGGGCTGTTTATACTAAGGAGCACTCCAGGTAAGTATGGTTTTGTCTATTACAGGGTTTTTGAGGAACCCTGTGAGTCAAGGTAGGATGTTCGCTGCTCTGGATACAGGGTTAAAAGAAATGTGAGCCAAACCCACCCCTTCTGCAAGTAAACATTAAGTATTGCAATAGAAAAGCTATTGAGTATTTCCTGAAGTCTGAACTAAGAGGTTAGTCAAACCACATGAAAAGGATTAAAATGAAAAAAATTGCACAAAGTATAAAAGCTTTTTAAAAATCATAACCTGGCCACAACTGCCTCTTCTGGAGGAGTTGGATATTTTTCAAGAGTTGTAACTCACTTTATCAAGTTCATAGAACTCAACTCGTTCTTCCTGGCTGCAGCTTCTTCCAATGGGGGACACATTTAACATCCCGTTTCGGAACTCAATAAAGGTGCCCCTGAAAAAGAATTTATACACTAGACAGAAAACAGATGAAAAATTGCTCAAAAATACTGACTATCACAAAGAACTGCCATTTAATTCTGAAGACAATGGGAATCAGATGTGTCCTTCAGCCTCTCACTGTACGCAGAAAAAACAACGTGTAGGAACTAATACCTCTGGCGTCCAGGAGTCTTTTGGACTTTTATTTGAATCTGCCAACCTCAACGTCATCCTTACTGACTTTTAAAAGTATGATTTGGTTTTAAGACTGGAGCATCCTGTCAACCCAACGCTCAGATGCCGACAGGCCAGCCTGTCAGCTTTGGGGTGAAGCGGCAACATTTAGAGCAGTCTTGGCAGTGTTTCTAGCTAACCTCCCATGTGGTGTGTGTTGATATCTTGAGCAGCTGCACCCTCACATGTCACACAGAACTGATCTTACTGCACGCTTCCAATACCTGGAAAACATTATACTGCTAAATTCCAAACACATCAAGGAAATACTCCTACTTCCAAACTGAACTGCCTTCCCTTTTAAATAAAAATGCTCAAATCAGCATTTCAAATCCCATGCTTCAGTTGGGATCTTGTCTTTGTACATATGGATTGAGCTCTGTTTTGTGTATACAGTGTTCCTAAAACACAAATAATTAATTTTTGGCTGAGCAGCCTGCTTTACGTATCGATGCTCAACACACTAACATGGAGAATATGGTGACACTGAGATGCATGTACGCACATACCTTTTCTTTGGCAGTTTAATCTTTGCAATATAACTCAGGCAGTAGTTGATTAGATCTTGAAGTATGTCCTCGCCCAGGTGACCCTGAATATTCTGACAAAATAAATACCATTCAACCAAGGGTCCAGAATTCGAGGTTCTAAAAACAAGCCACATGGAAGACACAGATATTGGATAATCAGGCATGGTTAATACCACAAAGGAACATGCCTTCAATAACTACCTCTCAGTTGATGCACACATGGCAGTAACTAAAGGCTCTCGTTTTTCTATTTCTTTGTTTTTTTTTAAATCATAACACCAAACTGTCATTTAATGTGCTCCCTACTAGTATTTGCTTTAGAAGGAAATAGTGTGGGCCAAAGACAGCAGACCTAAACAAAAAGTTGCGGTGAACATCTACTGTAGCGAAGCGCGAAGAAATGGAGATCGTTGCGCAATGAACTGGGAGCCACTGCTGGAGTCCGCCATTTCAGCCAGGGTCATTTATATTTTTAATCTCCATTACTTATGTTGAACCAATGAAGGTGACTAGGGTATCTAGAACCAGATGTATGCTTACATTAATTTAGAGTATCTACCTTCTAGCTTATGCAACATGAGAGCAATGCACTCCGAATTAATACTACAAAGCAGCTACAAAAGATCTACAAGAAACTTTGTGAACCCTGAGGCCCAACAGGTATCAGCTATGAAATGCCATGTACCCCAGGAACTCCAGGAGCAGAAGGCCTGGCCATGTTTCCTATGGATAAGCCGAGGGAAAGGCTGTTCCAGGATTTTCACTGTTCTTATTCGATCAGACGCTCCAGACTCCAATAGCTTTTGGTTTTGAGACTACCCCAAAGAATGAAGAGCAAGGTGCAGACTGTCATTACATGCGTCAGAGTGCCAAATGAATGATCTGCTATAGAAGCAACACATGAAAACAGCAGCAATTCTGGCCTTAGTTAGAAGGGTGATGATTATAGAGGACTGCAGCACAGCAATAAAGAAAAGCCTTGTTTAGAAAATTTCTCTTTCACATGACTGGAAATTTCACACTTACCTGTTTGCTCAAGAATTTCCCATCTTTGTATGCTACAAGACCATTTTCTGGAAAAACGTAGTCAAAGTTTTCAACCACTACAACCAAACAAAAAGACGGTAGCTTATAATTTCCCCTGTATGTTTAATGCAGAACTGCCTTTCATGTTAAATCGGTTAAAATACAGCAAACATTAGGTCATAAAGCATGAAAGATTCAGCAGCGTAACATCGAGCACAAGATCAAAACCACTCTCGTTTCTCTCCAGGGTTAACACACACCTCAAATAACATGAAGTCTTTCAGTTACCTGTAATTTTGGTTAAAGGCTCTTCCTCTCCTGCAAATATGTCTCTCTGCATTAAACGGAAGGAAGTAACACCTCAGATACTACAGAAACCTAGCACACAGCCTGGCAATGTTACTGATCTGCAGCAGATGTCAAGAGTTGCGAGAACCTGACTACGATGCAAGATCATATTGGCTTACTGGAGACCACTTGTAAGCCAAACAAATTCTGAGTCATCTCGGCATTACAGAGTGCTATCAGCGGCATCAATTAAGTGAAGACCATTAAAGGTGGTCTTTTATAAAGAGAAGTCTCTCAAAGGGCTAAGGCAAGAGTCCGCATTGTAACCCCACAGTAAATAAAAATCAGATCCTTCAGGGATGAGCTAGACACCTGAGCAGCCCGCACACGCGTATGTTAGGTGCGCAATTCCATTTTAAAAAGACAACGCAGGGAAGGAGGAGAATGAAAGGGTTTAACCTACACGTAACCTTCACAACTTCCTTGCAAGCAATTCAGTGCAAAGGATTGCATCAGTCGCCTTCCTTACCGTCATCGCCAAGCTGCTCCTTAATCTTCTCAAAATCCGAACCGCCCACCACTCCAACTTTCACCTTCTGACGCAACTTCTGCAGAAACGCGGCCATCTCCGCTGTGATTTTCTGGGTTCCAAAATAAAACAATTAGATTTGTCAGTATTCTTATGATGAGACCAGCAGCTCTATTCCACAATCATCATTAAAAACCAGCATTACTGCGCAGAGCCGCAGAGCTGTAAGAAAAAGGGAGGATTATTTTTTCTTTTTTTGCCTTCAAGGGCGAATTAGGTCCGCACACCGAGCACCACGGAAACGGACGCCGGATCCGACGTGCTTGTGCATTCTGTTCCCCAGGGCTGAGGGCCCTGAAACACCAGCCCGCGCCCGCCCAGTGCCTCGGCCCGGGCTGGCGGCACCGGCAGACCCTGCGGGCGGGGGGCGCGGCCCGCGGGAGCCCGCACAGGGCGCAGGGCACGGCAGGCCCCGGGACTCGCCTGGCGCGGGGCGGTGAGGGTGCCGTCCACGTCGAAGAGGCAAAGCGCGGCGGGCTGCGGCGGCGCCATGGCGCCCCGCCGGGCGGCGGGACGGGACGGGACGGGACGGGACGGTGGCAGCGCGCGCCCGCCGCGGGGGAGGCCGGGAAGCGGGGGGCACCGCCCCTCCCGCCGTGCCGCGCGGCCGTTGGGCCTTGTGGCGCAGCCGCGCTCCCCGGCAGCGGAGCCATGGCGGCGGTGAGTGAGGGCGGGTGGCGGCTCGCTGGGGGCCCTGCTGCCGGCCGAGGGGCTGCGTCCCCGTTCCCTTTCTTTCCCTTCCCTTCCACCGGAGCCGGGCGCGGGGCGAGCGGTGTCGCCCGTGAGGCGCCGGCATCACGTCCGGGCCGCCTCGGGAGGAGCAGGAGGCGGTGGCGCGCGGCCCCTCATGGCCGAGTAACGATCGAGTAACGGCCGCGGGGGGAGGAGGGTCGCGGGCGGCTCCTCACGGCCGACTGACGGCCTCAGGCTGCGGGTCAGGCCGCCTCTGCGGGAGCCGCTGCAAGGGCCGGCGGCTGGGGGGTGCTGGGGGAAGCGGCGTCTTCGCTCGCTGCCTTCTTCCGCCGGCGGTGGGCTCGCTGTGGGGCGGCGGCGCCCCTTGGCCCCGCTCCGTCACCGTCCGCTCAATCGCACGCCCTTGTGGACAAGGCTGGAGCCCCATCGCGTGCCCTGCAGCGCCAGGGCGGCAGAAGTTCCCCTCGTTCCTTTCCCCTTCCGCTGTCCCGCAAGTCCCTGATGTCCGGCCCCTCTTTCGGTGTCACTCGCGCTCTTCTCCCCTTCACGCTGCTTGGTCCGCGGTTCCCTGTTTCCCTAACATTGGTACTTAAGCAGTTATTTAACGTTTCACTGGCCGGCAGCCTCAGCTTCTCTTACCGCTTTGCTTAGAAGCGACCCGTTTGCACTTTGGTGTTGCTCAAAAAGAGAGAGGCGGGGGTGCCATAAGGGTGCGTTCAGCAAGTGAACTGTGGTACCGGGTGCGTTATGAGAAATGTTTTCCCCCTTCACCAGCTGGGAGGGAGGCAAGCACGAATGCCAGTTTCCTAACACCACTAGTTCTAAGTGTAAGGTTACAGTGAGCCAGTGCGGGGAGGCCTGTGCTAACTGTCTTCAGGTGCTGCGAAGGAGCAGAGGTTGAGCTAAGTGTGATTCGGTTACAAAGAAGACTCAAATGATAACCTGTGGGAATATTTCCTTGTAGGCTATGCTCTGCAGAATTAGGACTAAAGTCTGCGTGGCACCATCTTTTGGGAGATGCCTACAAAATGAGCTCTGGACAAGGTCATGGCAAAAGGAAGATGCTCGCACACCCTGGATTTTTGGTGCATGGGAGTGTTTGCAGTCACAAAAATGGCGAGTTAATGGTGCTAATAATTTTTTTGGGAGAGAGCGAGTGTCATCTGTGTGTCTGTGCCATTTGGCCCCTGCTGCTGTGGTCCGACAACAGGCTGTGGCTGACAAAACAGAAGAGTTCAAACTGGTCTACAGGTTTCCGGGGATTAAGTACTGCAGGATGCTGTCTAGGCTGAAGCTGTTGCAGACTGCGACCACCACGATCATGCTGCCACCCATCAGCTACCTCTATCTGCAAGACCAGGTTTCTCAGAATATCCTCTTGTATACAACTGGCATTGCACTCTTTGCTGGTGCAATGTTGTATGGTATGAGCTACTTTTTCAGACGAATTATTGGATTAATCTACTTAAATGAAACTGGCCGTACTGTCAGAGTGGCCCACTTGACGTTCTGGGGAAGACGGAATGACATTTATTGTCCCATAGAGACAGTGATGACTTTGGATGAAGTTGGAGATAACAAGGGGGAGCTACTTCTCCAGTTCAAACGGTATAATAGTACAGAGATTTTGTATTTTACAATTAAGTTTGGCCAGATTGTAGACAGACAGAAGTTTACTCAAATATTTGGACAACTTGAGTGATACAGCAGCTATTTCAGTGATTTTTCCAGTGATTTTCCTTGTTGTATGTTCATTGTGCTTATTCTGTGGAGTTTAGTTTACCAAACTGACGTACTTCAGTCATTTTCCTATGTGAAGCCTGCTGGTAAGTGCAGTCAGTTAGAAAGTAGGAATGGTAAGGAACAATCCACTGGATTAATGTCTGCAGCTTGTTTAAGGAGTGAGAAGCATCTCTTCCATGTTGGGTACAGCAGTGTGTGTGGTGTGCTGTCACCAGCACCTCTAAGTCTGAACTGTCCTGCTTGGAACATGCAGCTGGAGGCTGAACTGCTGCTGCTGACCCTGACTGTTCCTGCTGGCCTCTTAGATTGTTTTTAAATGGGAAAAACTCTTGGAAATGGAACACAGTAACTCTGCCAGAGCATCCTCACTTAATAATTCATTGTTTCTCTTAGTGAATTTTAGGTTGACTGGGAAGCCTCTTGAAATTAAAACTTGTCTCATACATACATATGATAAATAGTGCTGGATATCAGAGAGATACACGCTCAGACATTAATGAAGCAGAGGTAACTGGGAGGAGCGGTACAGAATGCTGTGTAAGGTGCATGGGGTCTCTTGGCAAGGTCTTCCAGGATGTGAACGTAACTGGGCAGAACAAAGGCGCATGTCGCAAGCCGTGTTGACAGTTCAGCTGCGAGGGTAACCTACAGATGGGGACAGCATCTCAGGAGCCTCTCACAGACATTGCTTTCCCATTGTAATAAAGGAAAACATACCTAAATGATGATGCTGTGTATTACGGGACAGTCTCTGATCCTTCGCTCAGTTTGGATCCTAATGATCACCTGAAAATCTGGAAGTACTTGTCCTTCTTTGTATATATTCATGTTTGTGTGTGTTTTGTATGCGTGAATGACATTTAATCAATGCTGTAACACTTGAGAGGCAAAAACTTCAGTAAACATTGCCAAAATTATCTTGGACTATGTGAATTCAGCAGCATTGTGTGACCATGTTGCATAGGAAATGAGTCATCTGTATCCCTTGCTGTGTTTGCCTGTTTGGGTGTATTTTACCATCAAAAGCTCTCTTGCCAAATACCCTTTTCAGTCCCTACTGCCCCAATCTGGGTTTACCTAAAATGAAAAGAAAAAAGGTATGGCACCTAAAAAATGTGTATTTTGTGTGGTGTTGAACTTGCAGAGCTGTCGCCTAAGCACCTGTGTCTGTGAAAGACAGTGGTCTTGTTCTGTGGTGGTAGTATGATTCCTCCTGTTCCAAACCCAAAACCTCAGCAGGAAGGAGGAGCAGGATTTAAACCTGAGACAGAATCAAACCTCATCACATGTAACATGTAACTTTTTTTGAGTTGTCAGAAGCAAGTTAATTCCTTACATGGCTCTTCTGGCTGTTATTGTATGTGAAACAATGACAAATAAACCGACCCTGACCAACAGAGACATTCAGTGTGTTCTTTTCCCTGTTTCTTCCTCATGCATATTGAAACTTCTGTCTCTTCGTGGACTGACAGATGTAGGTAAGTAAAATTGGCATTTAAGTGCATGGGGTAACCCTGCTTTACTATTTATTCGTGTTGAACTTTTCTTAATGGGGGCTCCATTATTTTAAATTTTGGCTGGACCGTGTGGTACAGCAGTATCAAAGGAAGAGCAAAGCATTCCTTGGCATAAACACCATGGCAACAAAATACAGTGGGCTGTATACATACAGCATATGTTTTGGAGGCCGATCTTCGTAAGAATGTGTTTAATATGCACTAATGATTTAATTTAGGTATGTACTAGGTGTAAAATAAAAAGCCCTGGAGAAGTTCAATTATAAATATTTTATTTAAGAATATTGATTACACATGAGATGTCATTTTTTATGAATCTGTGTACAGTTACTAGTTACACTATGAAGTGTAGTTAAGTATTTTTTTAAACATTTATTTGGCACTGTCCACAGTACGCTGTAAACAATATTAATTTTATACGCTTCAGCTGCAGTGCTTTCCGGGTATTCTCTAACATGATTTCATCAACATGTTGTACACCATTATACAGTTACTGAGTGTCAGTAAAAATTATAAAAACACCTAGAGTATTCATAATAAAAGTGAAGATGTGGTAAGACTTCAAGTTACTGGACCTTTGCTTCTGTAAAAGTACAAGACTTGCTAGAGACATTTACTAAAACTACTGCACTGATATGTTGAACAAACTAATTCCCAAAGTGCTGTCAGATACAGTTCTCAGTTTGGCTTTCCTCTCACTCATAATACGCTTATGGGGACGGCGATGACAGTGAGATTTTGTTGAACACCAATGCACAGTCCTTCCCCTAGGCTTCTACCACTACTGTTCAAAAACCTGCTCAGGTTCTGACCTGCTGGTACCACCCAAATCCCATTATTTTTAAGCTAGCAGAAATGAGTGTTCTTGAGTTTCCCAACACTGGCACTCAAAAAATAAAATGGGAAAACCATCATTAACACTTCTTGAAGCAGGTAAGAAACCTTTCGTATTTTGGTAGCTGTATTAAACCTGTAACTCTTTTTCACTGCTCTGTCTCGTACAATGTACTTAAAAATTGTGGTTAGATCCTAACAGGGCAACTGTAAAGTCTGCTGTGGTCCCTGTTTTTTGGTGCACAACAGAAAGGTAAACTTAGCAAAATCCAGGTGCTTGCTTGCCAAGAAAAAGGGAAAAAAAAAGGCACCAGACGTAGTTCAAGTCAGCCTTAAGCGAACGGCAAAGGGTACGTAGTAAATAGACGCCTCTTTACCATTCTCTGAGGGGAAACAAATTAATGAACTGTTGACACTTTTTGATCCTGTGGCTTTCTAGAACTCTGAAGTTGTCAGTGACTTAGAATTAACCATTAAAACATAAACAGAATTACTTTGCATTATAAATGTGCAATTAGGCCTAGGCTTTCACTGTAGTGGTTGTGATGTCAGGTAATGGCTAAGGTCAGGCGATTCTTCTGTAGTTTTACAAAATACCGCAAGTATTCATGTAGAACTTGTAATAGATAATTAATGGCTACTATGTATTATGGGCAAATGGTAAAATAAAGCATTCTAGATTGCTGACAGGTGGAAATAATGTGCTTCACGTGATTCTCTGAGCTTTGTCAAACGACATACCTCAGGGTAGTTTCTCTGTGCAAAGCTGGTTGCAAGGTAAGTCAAAAGTTTTAAAATCCAGAATGAGGGAAAAAAGTACAAGTGCTTCAGTTCTACTCAGAGCGCTGCACATGTGGCCAAGTGCATTACCGCCGCTGAAGCAGTGGGTGTAGGCTGGGCATAGAGTAGCCGATGGCATCCTGATCCAGTTGGTGTGGCAGACAGCTGTATTCAGGGGAAGGAAGCTGGAAATTATTCTGTAAAATACAGTACTTGGCAGTGACAGAAAGCAGAGCTTTCCTTGAAACACCTATTTCATTCCAGCTGCCATTAGAGAATGGCACTTTCTGTACAGCAGGCATGTGGCTTTAAGTGTTACACCATACTTGTTGCTGCTTCTGGACGCAAGAGTAAATCTACAGGGACTACCTGTGAAAATGGACTGTACCAGGTCATACTTAGACAATCAAATCATCAGGGCCATGAATGTAGAGAGGATTCTGCAACTAATACGACCCAAGCCAGAAGATGGAGGGCCACAACTTCTACAAATGCACAGTGTGGGACAGCTGCGTGTACCTGCTGGTGACCAGTACCGATGCTCTGCCTGGGTCGAGTTTGCATGGAGCAGCTTTCCTTGGGTAGGATGACAGAACACAAACCTTAAGTTTATGACTTTACACTTATCTTGTAAGTAGAGGACATGAATTAATGCAAACTAATTTCATAATCAGCTGTTCAGTGCAAGGGAACTGCTTTTTACTTGAAGTTTGCTAAGATGTCACTGAAAATGTTCAGAAAGAGGTGCGCATGGTGATCCTTGAAGATCAGTGTTGGACGAAAACGAATCGATCTGTCACCACAGCCTCCCAGCACAACACCTAAAATGAGAATAGGATAGGTCCTCTGGTCATTTCAGTCTTCGCCAAATATCCAGAAAATGCAGGTCCCCAGCTCAGGTTCACATCACTGTGGAGGGCCAACAGAAGCTCTGCAGATCATGAACTGCACAATGATGCAGCACCTAGGGCAGTGCTGCAAAGGGGCCTCCAGCTTCACAGCAACTCAGAACAACACTGTGGGTGCCTGTAGTTGTTCTGTGAAACACCTGGCATGTTGAGGCTAATCCCAAGAGCAATAGAAAGGCTCCATCCAGTGCAGCGCTCATGCAGCATCTGAGACACCAAAGAGCATCGCAATGCTCTACTGGTGAAGAATGTCAATGCCAGAACAAGACACAGTAGGTTTCTTTGCAGTTTTGTTTTTCAACTACTTCATTTTTAATTACAGAAGTTAAAATATCTCAGTGCTGGCAAACTTCTTCCTGCAGTACTTTAAATGTGTGGTGTTTTTTTTTACCCCAAAATCAATTAATTCTTTAAAATGTGGGCAACGAAAACCCATACTGTTGAGCTGAGCTTACCTTGCCTCTAAGCATAGCCTTCATTTGCCATGAAACAAATGGCTTGCCTTCTCTCCCTGCTGGCTTAGTTTCCAAGAACAAAAACCATCAATGTCTTTTACACTCTAAAACTATTGGTTTCACAATAGTTTAGTTGCACCATGCCTACTTCTCTCAAGAGATGCGAGTCAGCAAAAACTGACAGCAGCAAACCCAGGGCCCCCACACAGGAGGATGTTAGGCTCCAGACATGAGGTGCCTGTCCTGATACCTGGGCTTGTCTACAGCTGGGTAAGAGATCTGGAGCAAGAGAGGGATGTAGTTGTAGATCTGTGCCCATTTTAGGCAACTCGTTGTATTCCATAAAATTTATAGGTTTTCCCATTTTCCTGAGCGACAGTTACATTAACTTTCTTATAATTTTCCTGATCTGTTCCTAGACGTATGCCATGCCTAGGTGCACCGAAGGTCACTGCAGAGGAATATGAAAGTGATGTCACAAGAACTCATGCCCTACATAATCTCTCCCAGTAATGTTAGGCCTATAGGGAAAAGTAAATGTACGCACCATGCAACAGACTGGTCTGATGTCTCTGAAAATACAAGTATTTCCAGAAAACTCTAAATACAGCTTTGTTCATAATTTCACTTCTGTCCTCTTTATACTGTAGTACACAGACACCATACAAAAACGGTGAATCTAAAGCGTTACATATGCTACTGTTTGTCATTTGAAGCTAATCCACAAACTTTCTTACCTTTGTTTCGGGCTATTGTAATTAACTTGTTTCTAGTTGCATCATTTGGAGTGTCAAACGAACAGAATGTTCCTCTTCCTCTCACTCTGCTGATGAGATGGGGGTAACGAGCCTGCAAAGAGAGATGAGGACGCATGCACGGCAGCTGCTGCAGCAGAGGGCACCTGGCGGCAAGCTCTGCTCTGCCTGGCATTCTGCTACAGGGGAACCCCGCTGCCTCTCTCCTCCCTGCTGGTGGAGTGCAGCGATTGCACAGCGTGATTTCTTGCGTAACCTTGTGTCCTGCTCAGCCCTTTCTGATAACGGTCTGAACAGGCTGCAGAGCCCTACAGCAGGTAGGTTTGCTCCTCACAAAGCAGATACACATCTGAGCAGGAAGTGAGAATGAATTTGCACCCCTGAGCTGGGTCAAGTAAAAATCTTACCTGCAGCCTCCTGAAGCAAGTGTAAAGCACTTTACATCTAAAACGCAGTCTGGGGAAACCTGAGCATAGATAATCTGGAATGGGGCTAGAAACCAGCTCATTCTTATGTTGCATTAAGATGCTTGCTAGTATTATCTGCTTCACTTACTATCAGTTACAACCCTCTTTTATAAGAGTAACCTTTTTTGGATAGTACTAGTTGTATTCTGGCCTTCCACAGTAGGGAGATCATAATTTTTTGTGTTCTCCAGCCTGCTGTCCCTTGAAGTTGTGGAGAGAGCAGCTGCAAGCCTACCCTTAAATGCCTGGCTGATTTTCCTTCTTATGTGGGGCTCCGTAGTTGAAGCTGTGAAAAAATTTCTCTTAGTTAAGGGAGGGAAAGCTACAATTTCTTGCGTTTCAACAGCCCAGTGGAATTGTAACAAAATATGAAGGCACTTTCCTTTAAAAAGAACTTTGGGGACAAAGAAATGCTAGGTGCTTGTGATAACAGAGACTTCTAGCAAAATAATTTAACTAGCTGCAGTTCATACCTTCAGATATTTTGGGGTCACACTTTATTTTGGATTAAGCTATATAAAACCAGCATCCTTAAGTCAGTAAAAGAAAGTTTACTTCAGTTCAAAATGGGACACAGTATTGAGGCCTGCACTGAAGTACCTAAACCAGCAAGTTATGATTATGGTCTAGTTCCCAGCTGGCGTTCCTCAGTCCAAGTGTTTTGAAACCGCCAGCATCAGGTATCAGTTTAAACTGGATTAGGTCAGATCCTACCTGATCAGCAAACTTCTCCTTCTTAACTATAACCCTTCCGGGTGTTTACCTGTAAATCCAGCAGCCCAGTCAGTAGTGCTTTCCCGGCATGAGTTGCATTGTTTAGAAGGTCTTCTCTTTTAATAACCTTAATGACTTCAGCAAGCATAAGGTTTTTGGATGGATCTCCAAGCCAGGTATTAAAAATCCGGTAGGGCTTGGGAAAGGGTGAAAAGAAAGTTGTGGAACATGTTAACAGGCAAATCACTATAATAAAGAAAAGCAAGCCATAAAACTGGTAATGTATGCACTAATCTCACCAACTCCTTTTTTTTTGTTGTAAAAGCAGAATACAGCTGCCTTGCTGAGCAGAAACAAAGGGCAACTACGCGATGCTACAAATAGAGTGCATTCTGTCTTGCTGCTCTGACATCTCATTGAAACATGGCTATAGGTGACATAGAAATCAGCATCATCTACACGGGTTTTACATTCAAGTTTCATGTTCTCCCCCTTTATTTTTTTTTCATTTATTACATCTAAAATGTCATTAATACGAAGCAGAAATCTTGCTGACAGAATCCGTAATGCTGACATACAAGCTCTGAAGACACCAAGTTGCCCTATGGAAAAAGGTGTCAGTTTGTGGTTGGATTTTTGTACTGACGGTCAGTTCATTAGGCTAAACTCAGTTCACTCCCTCCCACCACCTTGCTGATCTTTGTGACTGACTGACAGCAACTGGAATAAAAGTGAAGAAGTGACAACAGCTTTTCTGTAAGCACAAAGCAAGTATCTATGAAACAGCAGCTCCACCTAGCTGAACCTGCATTACTGAAGGAAAGCTTGTCTCTTCCATGGACATTACAGTTACTCGCTATTGGGCCACCAAGTAGCACAGAGTTCAGTTTCCACTGAAAATCTTACCGCATTTGGCCTAAACTCTTCTTTGTGGAAAAATCCTCCTGTCATCATCTTCTTACTGAACGTTACCACATCAGCTGGGTCATCCAGGCCCCAGTGTTCATGTGCCCAGAATTTTCCTGTGCAGCCACCTCCTGTCTGCACCTCATCCACCAAGAACGCACAGCCATGCTGTGGAGACAGATGTGGAGAGCAGTGAATGTGAGTCCGCGTTTCCAAAACAAAAATACTTCCCTTAGGGAACAGATAAATACAAGCCAATTACATGCAACATCCCCCCACACCAATGCCACTCACTGCGCATTAGATTTCACAGTTAAAAATCCAGCTACTTTGCAAGAAAGGGACTAGAAACGTATTGTCTACCTAAATTCACAAAATACATACTTTTATATAGTCTTCAACATTTCTAGAGGATACCTGAAAACATCTCGGCAGAGTTTGGGTGGCATTTTCAAAACCTCTGTGGGAGGCAGAATGTAACTTCTAGGAGTTCTGTTTGTTTTCACTAAGAAGTCTCTGCCTCCAACCTGAGTCAGGCAATTTTTGTGGCACAAAGGCAATACCAGCAGCATGATATGGTTGATCTAGGGGCCTAAAATGATCCTGGAAGAGCTGCCTTTTCAGAGGAGTCTGCTGAAAATCTACTCATTTTATCTGGCAATTTTATTATTTTATTATGGCATTTTATGGGTTTCTTTAATGCAAAGCACTGTCTTGTTGAAACTTTGGGACAGGGAGATCAAGCTCTATCATGGTACTGTAATTAAAAACTTTGGCAGCATCTCCTTTTAGCCAAGGCAAACTTTTTCATTTCACCTTATTTACCACAGCACCCTTGTGTGAGCAGCTGTTAACAATGGGAAAAGCTGCTGTTTCTCATGACAGGATAGAATTTCCTAAATGTCACCCTGTGATCTTCTCTGTAAGCACACAAATGTTTTGAGGATGAAAAAAGCATGGAGTAAGACTTATTGAGGGTCATCGCTTCCCAACAGGTAACTTCACATTCCAAGTATTAAGACACTTGTCCTTTTCCTTATTTTACTGGAACTTCATCACTTACGTTGGAATCAATTTATGTTTCAGCCTTTTTTGCAGTTAAAAACAAGTATGTCAACAAAAGATTACCCTTTTCCAAACCTGTCTCTTCTGAAGTTGTTTGAATCCCCTCAACAAATGGGCATATCATTTAAAGAGCACGGCTGTGAAATCCATGGTTAATGAATCAGAGTAATTTCTCTCTCACTTAGACATTAGAACATCATTCACTGGACTGAGGAAACCACTAAGTGTGCGTCAAATGGAAGAGAAAATACGGCGCTGACAAGGGTTGCTTGTATCTGAACTCACGCACGTAACTACCCCAGCTGCGACTAAGGAGGCCTGTGAAGCTCTCAAAGTGCCAGGGGCAAGGGGAAGGCCTGTGCAGACACCAACAGGTATGTGCGTGTTTAGCTACCACTGAGTGAACAGTGGAATATTTGATTACCTTTCTGGCAATATCTCGTAGCTTTCTGAAGAAGTCATCCGAGGCGTGATTGTCTCCACCCTCTGACTGTATTGGTTCTATAATGATCCCAGCCACAATCTTCTTCTTTTTCCTGTACTTTACAATCAGGTCTTCCACCTGTAAAACAAACATTTATGGTACATTCTCCTCTCAAGACAATTGCACATTTTCCCCCAGAAAGATTAAGTCTCTGCAACAGAACTTCAACCTTTCATAGATGTTCCTGGCTATAAAGGTGTCAGGAAGCATAAGGAATTAACAAGCAGTTCCTCCAGGATTTAACACTGCCCTCATGTTCCTGAATAATGCCTAAGTGTAAATGATATCCTAAACGCATTGTATCTAGTTGCACATTTATCTACAATGGTGTGAAATCTGTAGCAAATTTCAGCTGAAAGTATTGTGGAAACCACTGTAGCTTGCTATGCCATTGCTGTCACTCCACCTAAGCAAAATAGAAGAAAGCAGATTTTGTGTCAGAAAAGAGAACTCAGCTAACATATTAAAGAAGGTAACCTGGTAAATTTGCTTTTTCTAGTCACCCACTTCAGACACTTTAATCAGATTAAATAGTGCAGAAATCCTGTTGCTGTTAAGGGGCTTACAGAGAAGTTTTCATTAACTTTGTAGAGCTACTTGCTGCAATCAGTAGTGTCATTTGTACTGGAAATCCCACTTATGGCTTTCAGGGCCCACAGCCCCTGCAGGCTGGATAAAGCAAAGGTTTCCAAAGGGTGCCTGTAAGCCAATTCAGAGACTTTCAAAGAATATATTTTGTTTCTTAAAATAATGGCTTCAAGTCTACGGATTGATATTCTGCATCACAATCCCCCCCGCCCCGCTCCCAGCTATTGTGGAGCAAATAGAGGTAAGCAATTTGCTATGCTTTCCGTGTTCTCTGAAGTTAGGCAAGTTTGAATAAGCAGCCTCTTTGATCCAGCTCTGCACAGCCACCCAGAGTGCTGCTGTGCTCCCTGCGGCACACCACGGCCCTCTCCTCTGGTCGGCTGTGACGCTCCGGGCTGTGGCTATTTTGGTTCCAGGCACAGGGCATGCGGTGCCCTGCTCCCTGCCACTGGCTCTCGAGCGAGCCCTTGCCGGTGACAGATCCTGGATCCCAGTGGGCCCAACAGGAAATCCCATGGTTCTGGTATGTGGAGATGGTTTGCCTCTGTTAGGCTCCGTTCCGCCCACCTTTCCTTTCTCCTGGGCTAGGGGAGGCCCGGAGTCCCTGACCACTTGCTCCCTGCAGGCAAAGGCAGGGTCAGAGCTTTATGCCAGAAGGCTACCACAGAAAAGCTGAAAAACCTGAGATATTGTTACAGGTTGTCTTTGCAGAGGATTATAGACACTGTGCTCTCTCTCTCTTAGTCCATGTCCCTTTGCAAGACCCGGCAGACAAGTTCACTGTGATATAACAAACTTCTCCTGCATGTGAAATTTCACTTTGGTATGATTCATGTAGACCTCAAATTCACAATAAGTTGGGTTCTTCTGAAAGGCAGGGACAAACTTCTGACCGTAAACAACAGTGAATGCTGTTTTAATCACATGCTGTTCCAATTCCTGAAAACACTCTTTTAGTGAAAAGCAGCTAATCCTACTAACACTATTCATCATTTCAAAACAAAACCAGCTGCCAGTGAATTTTTTACCTCCTCTAAACAACGGGCTTCTTCCTGTTGATTCTCTTTTACAAAGTCTTCCAGAGGATACTTTAGCCTTGGAAATGGAGCGATAGGCCAGTCTAGCGATGGAATGTCCAATTTGTGAATTGCTTTAGAGTGAGTTGTAGCTAAGCAACCTAAACCCAGAAAAGCAAACATTAGTATAATACCTGTCTAGGAACAATACAGGAAAAAAGCTACCAAGAGGTGAAAAATTGCCTGACGCCAGGACTGTAGAGTTCTCTTAATTGCTCTATGTTTTTACTTTATTTTCTGAAATACTGGGTAATTGGATTTAGTCAAGTTTAAGTGGATTGCTCTAGCTTTTAAGCATCAGCTTCCACATGCAGTGTTCCAGAAGAACACGAGAACCTCTGTCAATCTGAACAGGTTGCTCAGACAAGATGGGTTTCACCTGTCCACAGGCAACTGCTCGCAAAGCTCAGAATTACAGCACTCTTTGGTAACGTGTTTAGAACAGGGATTGAGCTGATATAAAATGGTAAAAATGAACGACATCTCATTTGTATATTGTGGTGGTTTTACCCCAGGAGTTAGATTTTTACTATTATGGACAGGAAACCTTGGATTCAGAATGAAAATAAGAGACCTTCTGAAAACTAATATTCAAAAAATATAATTTCCACCACCCCTCAAATATTCTATTTCAGTACTGGTGGGGGTCCCAAGGCCAACCTTCAGTAAACCTATAGCTTCTCCACTGGTACTATTTGTATCAGGAAAAAAACCCCACTTTTCAGAAACTACAGTGAGATGACAGCTTACTGCAGGGCTGAGGGAAAGGGGAAAGGGGAAAGGGAAAGGGAAAGGGAAAGGGAAAGGGGAAAGGGAAAGGGAAAGGGAAAGGGAAAGGGAAAGGGAAAGGGAAAGGGAAAGGGAAAGGGAAAGGGAAAGGGAAAGGGAAAGGGAAAGGGAAAGGGAAAGAGAGGTGTCACTGGCAGTGCTTCGCTTACCCATGGTCCTTCCGTGGAAGCCGCCCATGAAGGAGAGCATGGCATAGTCGGGGCAGCCGGGGGGCTGCAAGCAGAGCAGACAGGCGGGCAGTCAGTGTGCAGTGCTGCGGCAGGCGGCCCTGATGCAACCCAGATCAAACCCACGGCCAGAGCACTGCGGGATGGCTGATCCAAGCTGCTGCCTCTCACGGCATGCTGATCGGTTCCCTCTCCAACCATCAGGCACCGCAAATCGTTTTATTTACCCATTTAAATAAATACATTTGTCATGCCCTAAAGACTGCCTGACCTCCTCAAATACATCATTAATACTAACAAATACTTGGCAATTTATACTGTATCATAATATCACTTCACACAAAGGCTGAACATTCAGTACAATCAGCCCCTTTTTGTACAAACTATGAGCACGTGTATGGGGTGGCCATGCCCAGGTGTGGCATCGGAGGCTGCGGGGACTCTGCGAGGGGAGGCTGGGGCTACCCCGTGCCTGCCACCCCGTGAATTCCTGACAACTCGCTGTACCAAGAATGACAAAGAACTGTGACACAAGCCGTGCAAACAGTATACCATCTGGAATTTAATAACAGTTTTTTTATTAAGGATTTAGGACTTCATATTAATTAAGGATATAAGGACTTAATAAAAGGATTAAAAAATTTAATAAAACTTGGTCTAACTCCCCCACCCCCTCTAAAAGTACAAATTCTTCTTTGTGCCTCTCTCTTACCCTGCGAGAGGATTGTCACCACTCACACACTCCGTTTACACTTCTAGTCTTGTACCCCACACTCAGCTACAAGGTCAAGGCTCCAATATTTGTAACTGGATTCTGGAGGAACCCCTCCCCCAGCAGGGGGATGGAGTTGCCTCTCAAATATCTACCCTCCCCCAGGAAGGGGACCTTAATCAGAACTCCGACAACTAGCCCAGAGAGGAATCCTAATGCTTAGATAGCTAAACTTGGACAAAACGCGATCATTAGTTTTGCAAATCTTTGGTCATCTTATAAAATTCCTACTCCTTCAGGCGCCATCCCCTTATTTGGCACAGCCACCCGTCTGACCGTGCTGTAAGCAACATCACAGAACTTAAAAAATAATTCTGAAGACAAACAAAACAAAACAAACGCCCCCTATAAGAACCCTCGTCATTTTTAAAGCCAAATGAGTTCCCTAATCCCATGTGAATGAATTGAATGATCGTCACTACAGAATTGCTAAAGATCAGGCCGGCACCAGCAGGTTATTAGTCTCTAATGTGTTTCTCTTGAAGAAGAGATTAAATACTCTGGTTTTTGCTATTGCTGCACATTAAGATTTGTGACTGGCAAGAGCAAGACCACCTCGCTTGAAGGTGAATAGGACTTCAGGGGTTTATCAGCTGCATCTCAATTCCTCATCCTGCCTGTTGTTAACATTTACTCAGTCAAATTTTAACCAACCCCTCGAACAGTTTTAAACTATAAAATCACAACTTCTGAAAAAAAAATTAGGTCTGTTGTTAATATTCGTAAACTTTTCCATGTATTAATGATCTCCATGGACCCATCCATCATGTGGGCCCCTCTGTAGCAAATGATATGTCATGAAAAAGGGAGATCTTCCTAAGATTCACAACTGGAAAGGATGCAAAAGAATACAAGCAGCAGGTCTTGACATTTCTTGGGAGCAGTTTGTGCTTCACCATTTCCTAAATGTCACCATTTCCTAAATTCACCATTTCCTAAATTTACATTTTAAATTTACAAACCCGAGGTTCCACGTCATAAAGTAAAGCCTTTTTTCCCTCCCAATCTTCCCTTATAAACCCAAGCCAATGGTACACTGTAGATGTGGTAAAGAGCAAATGTTACCTGGTTAATCATGCAGGATTCCAGTTCCTCTTTTGTGACATTATTATGGCCCCTCTCCTTGTTCTGCAAAAAAAACCCCAAACAACCCAACAGATAATTTTCCTGTAGTAGTAACCAATGCATTTATGGCTGAACCACAGATTGGTAATGCTGGTATTCCAAATTAGAGCCAATGAAGGCAGTGACTGTGGCTCTTACATACTGACTGCAACCTACATTTTCTTTATGATTTCTAGAGTTCTGTCAATATAAAGTGAAAGCTTAGATGAAGACTTTTTAACAAAGATATTTTACTAGGTTGAATATATAAACATCATGAACAAGACAACCTCCAAGCCTTACTTTATTTTATAGTTGCAGTTCTAATGACGAATACTCATTTCTACATCTAAACCATAAAAAAAAAATCATAACGTTTTACTCACTCTGTACCACATAAATATTGCTTTAAAGGCATTTTCATTAGAGCAGGATCCGCAAGACATGGTGATCACCTGTGGCAGGCCCTTAGGAGCCACCTGTCAACAAAGACAGAAAATTACTCCAAAAGATTAAGCACAAGTATGGTGCAAGGTGATGGTAATACTGATCGGTCCTTAACATCATGAGCTTCAGTACAATGGGAGACCAACCATGCCAAGGATGAGGAAAGCCAATTTCAATTAGAGCTGAGAGGGCTTGACTCAGTTTCAGTCCCACGGATCTTCAAATTTAAATCAAAACAAACAGAAGCCACTTATTCCACTATCTCTTACGACAGCACAGTGAACAGAAGTTAGTTAAAGCGTGTTTTCTCATCAGTTCCTGAATCCAGAATGAAAGAGGTGGTATCTGTGCAGAGCAGGCACATCACCCTCTCACATTCAGCTGTCAAATCAGAGAAAAGGGTTCAATTTCGTGACTTGCAGTGGGAAGGCAGGTGGACAAACAGCTGATCTGTAACGTTCCCAATTAAAATCCGTAACACACCTTCATATACCTGTGTCCCCAAACACAGAGCATGGCAACTCATCGCTGCTATCACAAACTTACTGATAACAAAGATTCCTTCAGTCTTTCTGCAAAGTTCTCTGGAGGTAAAATCCCTAGGGCAGGTCTGTTGATAAAAGTGCTCTACAAAAACAAATGAAGAGAAATTGTTAGGTTTTACTACCACATGAAGAATATCATGTTGATATCAAGACAGTTACATTTTCTTCTAGTTATAAACAGCAGCCAGAAATTTGTAGTCATGGCACAAGTAGTTTTAAAACCAGAGAATAATATTCATGTCTTAGAATATGTTCTCCTCTCTAATCCTTAAGCTTCATTCCTGCAGGACACCTTAGAAAAGGTGCATGCTAACTGATACTGACATTTCCTCTGCATTATTGAGACGGAGCAACTAAAATGGCCATTTTCCTTATACACAGGAAATACACCTTAAAATCTTAATCACTTGCCTTCAGTTTTGAGTAGCTAAATCTAAAATCAATTAGGATAGCAGCACTTTCTTCCTTACTGAGTTTCAAGACAGACCATTTCAGAACGCTGTGGTTATAAACACCCCCCAGATGCTATTACAATGGGATTTGGGGGAGCACAACCAAAGTAAACTTAAAGGATAGGGGCTACATCTGAGAAAGATACCACACATGCAAGGATCAGCAACCCAGCACTACACTAAGATAGGTTCCTGATAGAAAGCTTGTGCACACAGGCATACTGTCTGCCTTTGAGACTCCTCTGGCATGTGCAGTAATGGGCAGTGCAGTGAGGAGATCGGTGAGAAGCTACCCTGCATGTTATTACCTCACTACTCAGCAACATGAATTTAATCAAGCTCAAGAATATTGACCACGATATATTCAGACATGTTGGTGAAATTCCTTTACAACCGTGTACTGTTTTCATGAAGCTTCCTGATTTGCAGGTAAATATTTCCTGTTCTAGGGCCACCAGTTTTCAGTCACCCTTCTCAGTGCCTCAGCCTGAATTACACGTACTTTCTTTATTGTGCCTTACAACAGCAGATCTCTAGCTTCCCAGTTTTCTCCTTTCCATTTCCTGACTGGGGTCTGACGTGGACCAGGACCCACTCATGCTGAAATAGTCTCTTCATGGTTGCAATACGATCTCTCCTAACAGCAGAATTCCATAGCCTACAGGGAAACTACCTAGCTGAACCCATGTCTGCTTCCCAGAATTCTTCTCTAAACATTCCCTTTCCCTGTCCATCAGCAGAAACAATTCTGGTTGCTGCAAGAGCCTTGGTAATCACAGGAGTGACTGCCGAAATGCAGCCTACCCATGTGGAGGTTATGGAGCCAGGCTTCAGTGGGAAGATGAGAAGCAATGGGCATAAATCAAAACATGCGAGGTGCTGATTTGGGTATAAGGAAAAGCTCTTTCACCAAGAGAACAGTGAAGCAGTGGAACAGGTTGCCCAAAGAGGCTGTGCAGTCTCCATCTTTGGAGGCTTTCAAGGTGGTCTGATCTCACAGCCGGTCCTCTTTGAGCAGAAGGTTGCACAAGAGACCACCCGAGGTCCCTTCCAACTTGAACTGTCCCATTGGACCTACGGTCTGGCCACATCAGGATTCACACCTTTGAGAAAGGTAATTTTGGTGTCAGTGAACAGCAGCTGGTGGGAAAGCTGAGCCTGCTGCCCACATGGCTGGTTCTGAAGAGCAACTCTGGAAAAAACCCTTCAGTCTCCCCAGTCCACTAATGGAGATGAATTTTTCATGTTTATGCAATTAATTTAAATTAAGTGTCACGGATTAAAATTGATTCATCATTGCTTTTAGTCTTTGTAGGTAATCTTATTTGATTCACAATGAGCTACTTTTCATTTTAAATTAAATTTGCTCAGAAAAGGACAAGCTCAATAAATTTGCCAACTGCAAAGCAGCATTATTTGCCTTTTTTTTGTTTGATTGTTGTTTTTCATGTTGTTGTTGTAACAAGTCATCGTTGAAGTTAAAGGCTGAGCTTCCATGACTGACGTCTTTATGGGTCTCCAGAGAGGACAGACTGCCTCCCCCAAAACATTACCATTTTCAGTGCAACTCAAGCTTGCACATTTATCAGCATCCTTCAATCTTTTTCCTCAATACAAGTACTCATTTATTCAGACATGTGGACCACAGCAAGAGGTGTGAGTGGTCACACTGTACCTGTAAGAACACTTCATCAGAATTCTAGGGAAAACCAAATATCACACTAGACACAACACAGTATGAGCTAGGACTTTGTAACTTGCACACGTGTGTTGCATCCAAAACAATGTTTGTTTCAAAAGGCTCAAGCTTAAAAAAAAAAACAGAACACCTAAGCAAGGACATTACTGAGAGCCAGCATGAACCCCATGGTGAATGAACCCCAGCCAGCACAGGTTCATGAAAAGCAGGTCCTGCCGACCAGCCCGATCTCCTTCTATGACCAGGCAACCCGCCAGTGGATGAGGGAAAGGCTGTGGACATTGTCTACTTGGACTTTAGTAAGGCCTTTGCCGCCATCTCCCACAGCATTCTCCTGGAGAAGCTGGCTGCTCACGGCTTGGACAGGTGCACTCTTTGCTGGGTAAAAAACTGGCTGGACGGCCAAGCCCAGAGAGTGGTGGTGAATGGAGTCAAATCCAGTTGGTGGCCGGTCATGAGTGGTGTTCCCCAGGGCTCACACTGTTGGGGCAAGTCCTATTCAATGTCTTCACTGATGATCTGGATGAGGGGGTTGAGTGCACCCTCAGTAAGTTTGCAGATGACACAAAGCTGGGTGGAAGTGTCGATCTGCTGGAGGGCAGGAAGGCCCTACAGAGGGACCTGGACAGGCTGGATCATTGGGCTGGAGCCAACGGTAGGAGATTCAATAAAGCCAAGTGCCGGGTCCTGCACTTGGGTCACAACAACCCCATGCAATGCTACAGGCTGGGGGATGAGGGGCTGGAGAGCTGCCTGGTGGAGAAGGACCTGGGGGTGTTGTTTGTCAGCCGCCTGAACATGAGCCAGCAGTGTGCTCAGGCGGCCAAGAGGACCAAGAGCATCCTGGCTTGTATCAGGAATAGTGTGGCCAGCAGGAGCAGGGCAGTGATAGTACTGCCCTACTATTGCCCCTGTACTCGGCAATAGTGAGGCTGCACCATGAATATTGTGTTCGGTTTTGGGCCCCTCAGTACAAGAAGGACATTGAGGTGCTGGAGCGTGTCCAAAGAAGGGCAATGGAGCTGGTGAAGGGTCTGGAGAGCAGGTCTTATGAGGAGAGGTTGAGGGAGCTGGGGGTGTTTAGGCTGGAGAAGAGGAGGCTGAGGGGGGACCCTGTTACTCTCTACAACTACCTGAAAGGAGATTGTAGCGAGGTGGATGTTGGTCTCTTCTCCTAGGTCACTAGCGATAGAACGAGAGAAAATGGCCTCAAAGCCGCATCAGGGGAAGTTTAGATTGGATATTAGGAAAAATTTTTTTATCACAAGAGTGGTCAGGCATTGGAACAGGCTGCCCAGGGAGGTGCTGGAGTCACCATCCCTGGAGGTATTTTTAAAAAATGCATACTCTGGGACATGGTTTGGAGGGCATGGGGGTGTTGGGTTGATGGTTGGACTTGATGATCCTAGAGGTCTTTTCCAACCTTAATGATTCTATGATTCTATGACAGATTAACATAAAGTTTTTATTTCGTACGTATGAGAAATCTTACTTGACTTTTAATCTCAGTTTAGAAGTAAATTTTCACATAAAGTTAGAGATATGAGACCATAAATTTGTTGTGAATTTCATTATGGGCTGTCACAGTCAGCTGACAGCATTTGCCATTAAGCAGAAAAGTGTATTTTTCTTTTGTTGTTAATGAGATACTCAGTACTGAGAAAAACAGAACACTGACATCAAGCTGCTATGGTCTCAAGTGAATGGATGCATATTCTGTTCTTTATAGCTGGCTATATAGAGGGTACATGGAGCATTAAAAACAAACCAAACAAAAAAAGCCTACAAGAAAACACCAATCCCATTGTTAACATTAAACAAGGGCCCTACCTCAGTGTGTATTACTCAAAAAAAGTACTTTCACAATAAAGCCAGCACTGTATCTGCAGTCAGACCCCAGCACACGCTCCGTCTGCAGCGAGGTTAGCCCACGTTCTGGCTCTTCATGGCTCTCTGGCCTTGGCACTGCAAAGCTTCACTGCAAAACTGACAGCCTGCCTACACTGTGCCCCGGCTAAAGCCTGCCAGAAATCCTAAGTGCACAATCAGGCACGGACTGATAGGTTTAGTGCCACCCTCTCCACTGAATTAATGCCGGCTTCAGAAATCAGGCCAGGGTACCAATAACATCTTTGATGATCATATGTGGGAGAGAGGGGTCCTGGTTGCACCATTCATTTTGGACTTTGGAGGCAGTTCCTTCAACTGCCCGCTTCTAACTGGCAGCCTGCTAACCTCCCTCTTCCAGTGAACAAACTAGCAGCTGCCACCAGACAATAAGGTTTTTTTTTGCTTTTGGGTTTTTTGTCTCTTTTTTAAAATCTGACTTTGCCTACTGCTGCATTATAGTGAAGGTATTGTAAAAAATTATTTCTGAGGAGATAACGAGTTAATATATGTATTGAAGAAACATTAGTCCTTCCATGATATCTGGATCTGCCTTTGGTAACTCCAGCATTTCTAGCTCCGGTATTTTTTTTAAAAATTTGACGTATTTCAATTCTGGGGAAGGCAGAATTTTTCATCCTGAAGAACTCAAATGTCTGCACTTCTTTGACATGCTGGCTCAGGATTCACACTCTGCTGGAGCGAGCCAGCAGGCTCCTTAGGGAGGGAAATGCAGGTATGAGAGGGAACTGGCCCACACTTGAGCTATGCCCTTGCGCGCAGCCTGGACACCCATTACTGGTTTTCAGTACCAAGGGCTCAGTTACTACAGTCAGTACAACCAACAAGGATCTACTGATGTGCAGTCAAAAGCCAGTGAGCTCAGTTTATCCCTGTACTACATACACAAGCTATTGTGCCAAAAAAAGTTACAATTTAAAAAACGGCACAAAATCATTATGGAATCCAAAACTTCTGCCCAAGCAGCAAAAAAACGAAGCTGGAAAATAATATGCAACTTCATTTCAACAACTTCCATAATTTAATCCAGGTTATTTCCAATTACTATCAGTATACTGTTAGGGAAAACAGGAAGATTATTTAAGAAGCAGTTACTCTGTTTTGAAATAATCCTGTTGCTCTAAATTAAATTAAGAATTTTAATTTTTCAAGGACATGTCAGTGGTTTCGTCAACTTAGCACTTAGGAGATGGGAACCAGCCACTACCTCCTCCCTCCCCTCAAAAAACCAACCACCCACAGCATTCCAGCTTTAGGGCACCATTTTCATATAAAAATACTATATTCTCTCTCAAGGGCTTGTGCTTGCTCTCAAGCTCAAAAATCTTCACTTGAGAACATTGCTAAAATGATTAATTGGAAACACTGTGCTTGAACTATGATTTAAAACTGGTTGTAAACGTATCAAGTGCTTGAATCACCCAAATGTTTACTTCTTGTAAAGCATCACAGAGGCTTTGGTGTCGTCTTAAAACACTACCAAGCTCTTTTCACCTAGTGAGAAATAAAGAAAGCAGATCCCGCCATATTTTAAATTGAGTCATTAAGCATTCATTATCAGTTTAATAAAAAATAAGACAGACCACCACTAGGAGGAGGAAGACTCTTTCAAGTACTTAATGTTTTAATTCACTTACCAAGTTCTGCGGCTGCTGTAGAAGCTTTATCAGAGAAGGATGGCTGTAACCTAAATAAAAAGAACAAAGAAAGAAAGCAGTTATTTGTATCTGGTTTCAATAAACTTATGCACAGCATAACCTAGTGAATAACCTTAACTTAATGCTTAACTATTTCTCTGTAACCGGTATCTGTTTTAACTATTAATAACAGAACTTCTTTTAAAGTAGGACAAACCTCTCTTCTTTTACAAAATATATTATCCGGAACTTTGGTACAAATTTTGTGTCAGGCACTAGCAAAACCTATTTTAGTACTGAAAGTTAAAAATCGAACACAAAAATAAATGAACACAACATGGATCTTTTGCCTGACAGGCCCTGATTGAAACACCATAGTTTCTACCAAGTACATCCAGGACCAACACATTAAATGCCTGCTTACTCTCCTTCCTAGGCTTCCCATGTATATTTGGGTTTTCGACAGTACAATGTGTGAACTTTTCCCTCAGTTAAGAGCAGAAATCACTTTCTGCCAATGCAGCCCACAAGCTGTTGTTTCTGTTAGCTCTGCTAGCTATACCGCTCAGCTGTGGTATCGAAGCATCTCCAGTTTCTCCTGCCTGAAGGAGGCCGCTTACCGTTCTGCTCACTGTAACCCTGATCTGCTTGACTTACGTGGCCCTCGCTGACCACCCAACACGCATTTCAGAAACGGCTTCTGACACTGAAACACAGGGGGAAGCTCCCCATGCAGCTGTGCCCATTTACAGTAGCTGGTGCTACACTCCTAGTCTCATAGCAATTTTTACCCTCCTTGAATATCAGACTGATTACTCCTAGCACAGAGCTTTTTTCACCCCCCTCTGCTTTTTAACTGACTGGATTTCTTCTCATTGTAAAATCAACTTAGAAACATATATTCCCCCCTTCATGCTTTTCTTCCATGCAGTTCCCCAGTCTTTGGCAACTGACCATAAGATACAGACAAGCAAAAACCCGCATATTTACCGATTTCCCAAAGAAAGCTCATTTAGCAATTGTAATTTTGGTGCATTATAATGTACTAACAAAATATCAGCAAGGGCTTTTTGCCCCTCAGCAGATACACCGGGATGGTGCAGGGTAACCTTACTAGCGCAGCAGTGCTCTTCTCAGAGATGGTTTCTCATTGCTGATGCGTGCAATGAGCACATGTTATGGCAGACCTAGCAGGGATAAGCCCTGGGACTCCAGCAGAATTTTGCCAATGGCTTCACAGTGCTCCTTGACATCTGTCACAGTTGGATGGCATTCATCACCACTATCCTCTACAATGCCATCTGAACGCTTTCTGTGCAAGACGCTGCCAAACTTGCTTTTGAGATGTGCAGACACTGGCCTCCACATTATCTAGGCTTTTGCTTATATTTACACACTCACTTTTATTTGCACGCATGAAGGTGCATATTCTACCCCTCCATACTGCACACGTTCATACGTGATCATTAACAATTCTACCAGAAGGAAGAGGCTGTCTACGCAGAGCGCCATACACTTGAAACTCACGAACTGAAAAGCACCCAAGTCTCTAACCCGCCAAAACTCATTAGTTATTCCAAGACATCTCTCAGGAAATATTTCCTTCTCAGTCACAGATTTACATACCTCAGCTGTGCATCTCCATAAAATCCTGATTGATAAATTGCTGTCTCATATTAAAGGAGGAAATTCTGCACTTTTCACTTTCTCTCATGACCAATTTTTTTTTTCCTGTTTTCCTTATTTTGACAAATTTTCATTTGGAAAAAGTCCTTTTTTGTGCAGACACATCAAGATACTAAGGATGCTTCAGGTTTAACACAACGAAGGTGCTTGTTTTATACGCATTGATGTTCTGCAGGATAACTTGCTTGATTAACAGGTAAACCAACATATCTGATGTAAAAAAAAATCTTCACCAAAGGAGCCCAGAGAATTTAATTTTAAGCCTGATTTCTAGTCTATGAAATGCCAAAGCAGAGATTAACATCATCTTTTATACTCCCTTGTAGAAACAGTTGGAAACCTCATCTTTCCTACTGCTCGAGAAGTCAGACCGCTCTAATTTTATTACAAAAGCTTATCATGCCTCTGAACGCCCATTCTGGTTGAACGACAATGGCCCTGATTATCCTGTCTGAGCAATGCACATTAGGCTACTGTCTTAACAAATCAATTATAAATTCTGTTTTGAATATTTTAGTTTCAAAACAAGGAAATATCCAGATTGCTTTAACTGCATGTCACGCTGCAAAGAATTTGTTAAAATTATTATGAAGATAATACAAGCGGTGTTTTGGGTACACCGACAACTAAATCTGCATTGCATCTGCTGTCACGGGAAGAATTGTTGTTAGGCTAGAGGGAGTGACACAGTTGAAAGCTGTGTCACTGAGAGCTGTTGCTGTGGCTACCACTGAAAGCACCTGTGAGAGTATATATATCATTTTAGAAATCTCCAAACTAAACCCTCCAGAAGTTCTTTATAAATAGCTACCATTGCTTAGGAAGCCGACCAACCTAGTGGCCTTCTATTAGTGAACAAGGGAAGAGCTATGGATGTCATCCATCTGGACTTCTGTAAGGCCTCTGACACGGTACCCCACAGCACCCTTCTCTCTAAACTGGACAGATATGGATTTGATGGGTGTACTGTTTGGTGGATAAGGAACTGGCTGGATGGTCGCATCTAGAGGGTAGTGGTCAACGGCTCGATGTCCAGATGGAGACCGGTGTCAAGTGGTGTCCCTCAGGTGTCCGTACTGGGACCAGTACTATTTAATATCTTTGTCAATGACACAGACAGTGGGATCAAGTGCACCCTCAGCAAGTTCGCAGGTGACACCAAGCTGAGCTGTGCAGTCGACACACCAGAAAGACAGGATGTCATCCAGAGGGACCTAGACAAGCTGGAGAGGTGGGCCTGTGAGAACCTCATGAGGTTCAACAAGGCCAAATGAAAAGTTCTGCACCTGGGTCAGGGCAACTCCTGTATCAGTACAGGCTGGGGGATGAAGGGATTGAGAGCAGCCCTGAGGAGAAGGACTTGGGGGTACTGGTGAACGAAAAGCTGGACATGAGCCAACAAAGTGCACTTGCAGCCCAGAAGGCCAACCACATCCTGGGCTGCATCAAAAGCAGCGTGGCCAGCAGGTCGAGGGAGGTGATTCCTCCCCTCTGCTCTGCTCCGGTGAGACTTCACCTGGAGTGCTGCATCCAGCTCTGGAGCCCTCAGCACAAGAAGGACATGGACCTGTTGGAGCAAGTCCAGAGAAGGCCACAAAAATGATCCAAGGACTGGAGCACCTCTCCTGTGAAGACCTGCTGAGAGAGTTGGGGTTGTTCAGCCTGGAGAAGAGGAGGCTCTGGGAGACCTTACTGCAGCCTTTCAGTACTCAAAGGGGAACTACAGGAAAGATGGGGGCAACCTCTTTGGCAAGGCCTGCTGTGACAGGACAAGGGGTAATGGTTTTAAACTAAAGGAGGGTAGATTTAGACTGGATATAAGGAAAAAAATTTTTACTATGAGGGTGGTGAAACACTGGCCCAGGCTGCCCAGAGAGGTGGTAGATGCCCCATCCCTGGAAACATTCAAGGTCAGGTTGGACAGGGCTCTGAGCAACCTGGTCTAGTTGAAGATGTCCCTGCTCACTGCAGTGGGGTTGGGCTAGATGACCTCTAAAGGTCCCTTCCAACCTAAACCATTCTATGATTCTAAGCTTAATCATTAACTCTGGTACGGCTTGTAAAAACGTGTAATTCTGTTGCTGGTGTTAAGATGCAAGAAGAACGCAGAGATCTTTGCATCTTCTCTTGCGTGGCACAAATTCAAGGCTTCTATTACCCATAACTTGCCCTCTCCCACCCACACAAGATGTCTCTCCCATTCTCTTCTCTTCAGGCCAAGCAGCCCGGTCTTCCTCCCAGCACTCCCTATTCCTCTGGCACATCCTCAAACAATGCCCAGTGAAATAAGAGAGAATCCTGAAAGCCTGACTCCTTCTGAAAGAGTAGGTCTGTGTGTAGAAAGATGCTGAACTGGTATGTGGGTTGATAGTCATAAAACTAACACCAGGAAGAACTAAATGGTTAAATAACTAAGGTAGACGAAGTAAAAAATCTCTAGGCTGAGATGGCACAGTAACTTTTTCATTGCCATGACCAATGCAAGAGTTTGTAGCTTTACAAATCCACTCTCAGATACATTCCTATAAGAAGTGACAGAGCTGGCTCTTAAGAGAATGGCAACTGCTTCATCACTCTTGCTGTGTGTCTAGATCAACGCGACAGGAAAGTACATGTCCTCCAGGCTCATGACTGTGCCTGTCTGCAAAAGGGAAAAAAAACTGGAGGCTGCTAAAATAATGAGCTGGAGAAAGCTGAAAGAATCCATTTGAACTGAGCAGCAGAATGCTGTCAATAATACCAAACTACACCTCTCCACACCTCCTCAAACAAAAACAGACCTTCCCAGCACTGAAAAACAGATTGTTCCATTTGCTATTCCAGGATGTTCGCTAGTAAATAAATCGATAGAATACCCTCTTGCATTTGGCTCTGTGGTGTTTCCAACTCTATTAGGCAGATTAGATACAGGTTTAAAGAAGTATGTAAGGCTACAACTTCCCAAAACCATGTAAAAAACTGTTTTAATTTTTGTTTTTTAGCAAGAAGCAGCCCAGAATATCTTTAACTAAAGGTTTTTTTATACTTTAATTCTTATCTCTCTGTACAGGCACTTATTGCCTCTCAAGCACTGCAGATAAATATATTCTAGTGTAGCAGATTATTAAATCTCGGGGAGTCCTGACAGATTCATAAAAGGTTTTATTGGATTTACTTGCAGAGAGATAAGCACAGATGACTAACAAGCACCTTGTGATCTTGTTTTGGTGTCCCAGTCTAGACCCTAACTCTGCCACCAAGAGGGACGTTATTAGCAACTTCTGCAGCTTCAGATAATCAGTCTTGTCATTCAGTACAGCTTAAAAAAATAAATTAGTGCCGTGTGTTCAGTTAGATTTAGGTCAGCCTTTATGTATTAAATTTCCATTTACTTCTTGTTGCTACACATCATAGAGCCATTATCTGAGAAGCTGTATGAAGCACTCTAGTTCATTTGTGACTGAGGAACATGGCCCCTAGGACCAAAAGACCCCCAGTTTATCCTCAAGAAGGCATTGCCACATGTGAAGGAGGAACTAGATGGCTTAGCTGAGGATCAGTTATAGATACTGCAGTCTTACAGCTACGTCACCAGTTTCAATCAACCAGAGAAAGTAAACTGCAGAAGCCCCTGCTATTATATCCTATGACTAGCATGTATATATATCTCCAGAGAGTCAGTAGATCTCAATTCAGTTATGGTCACATATGACATTATGAGCACATCTAATAGTGCTACAGTTATGAATAATCAGGGTTTTAGACCATTTGAATCAAATCAGGCATTACTACAGATGTTTCCAAGAAACTAAGTGATCTCTTAGACCAATTTGAATCAACTACAGGTTCAATTTAAATGTTTAAGGATTATGTTAACTATCTTGCAGGCAATATATACCTATGCTTTTGAAATTCACTCTCACTGAATTCAGCATTACAAGCTAAGAGCTGCATTCTCATTTCGATGGCTTGGGAAAAGCTGTCTGAGAATGAATGTATTCAGACAGTACAAATTCAGCCCCTCTTCACAGCTGAAGCAAATGTTAGCAGGAATTGCAATTTTGCTGCCTATGCTGCACTTAGGCTATAAGAGAGGTCACAAGTCTCTCAACATCTAGCATAAAGCAGCACAAAGCACCTTTTCTCCAATACTTAATTCACTAGTAAATCATATTATCAGCAATAGCTGACAAGAAGACCACGTATTCCATTCCTGAGAACTTCCCTTTCTACCTGTCAGCATCCAGAATGTATTTCAAGTAGCTTTCCCACTCCAGATTGCATTTTATTGCTTGAATATTTGCTTTGATAAAAGTTTAGCTATCATTGGAAGGGAGGAAATTGAGCTAAAAGAGAACTGTTGAAATCCTACTTTAAATCACAGTATTTTAAAAACAATAAATTCACATAACTAACTAAATAGCCTGGAAAAATTATTTCAAAGACATGAACGTTGTTTACTTAATTTTCTGTTCCTTTCAAACCCTGAAACTCACCACTGACCCATGCCTTAATGTGAGATAGAATGTTAGAGTGAATGTATCAAGCAGCTTCACCCCTCGGTTTGAATGACAGCTTGTGAAATCTCATTCCTTTTTCCAACAAAGACCGTTAGGAAGAGTTGGCTACAGTTCATATTTGTGGCAGGCATCCATTCAGTCAACCTCCTTTTACACATTTTCCATCATCAGAAAGCTATGTAAAATCATGTCATGGTTGCTATCAGAGCCAAAATAATGGTGGAGGGGTTCCCAGAAAGGTGATACAAATATGTCCAAATGTCAACAGAAGATGCTGTCACAGAATGTACAAAGAACAGCAAACCTCTGGCACAAGGGTGACAGTCAACAGGAGCTAGAGGAGAAATGAGAAGGGCCAAATGAAACAGAAGTGGCTGTCCAAGACTCCATATCTTACTCTGATTCTGGTCATAACACCGATCCTGTTAACAGACAACTGCAGTATATGTTAACTGTCATTTTGACAACAGGAGAAAATAGGGGAAAAGCCCCCCAAAGTTAGCCATCATCAGCTCCTTTAACTTATCATTATGCTAAAAAAGGTCAGAAAAAGCCATATAGCATTTTTGATGCAAAAAACCCGAAGTTGTTCAGCTGTTAATAAATAGCTGAACATATTTTTTAAGAATTTCTGCCCATTAAGAAAATATTTCCTCTGTAATACTTAAATATTTTATACACAAAGACTACGTTAAAAGAGGTACGCTTGTACCATCAAGCACTAGAAGGTCAGAAAGCCTCAGTGCACTGTCTGTACAACAATAATTGCTTTCCTTTGGAGTACGCACCGACTTACTTTCAACTACATGATCACACACTAGTTTCTCCAAATCAGCATTTCTTGTGTGAAGAATGGGAGGTCTTGAACACTAAATGCACCTCCTTTCCTAGAAACCTGAAAGCCAATTTCATTTAAGTTAGATGAGCACTGGCATACAAGCATTGTGCTCCTTTGTCTCACCCCTATTTCCACATTAGCGTAGACACACATTAGCGGTGACAAGGTTATCTCAATGCAGCCTCTGAAAGATTAAAAATATCTAGAACTTGTGTTGATGAAAATAAACTACAAACATTGAAGCGTTCTGGAGTGGTTACACATTTAATGAGGTGCTGCACAAGAGCAAAAATATTAACTGTCTGCAAAGATGACTGGGATAACTGAAAACCCATTTTGTTCACAAGTCTTAGATGCCAAAAATTTGGTAATGACCTGAACATCACTAAAATCTGTTTCTCAGTAAAAGAGGCCTGTAGGGATGATTTTTAGTCATCACTGTTTCTATACATAGCACAACATCTACCTTTTAAATTACCCCAGCACTTCTGCTCTTTTTGCTTCTGCAGAAATGTCTTTTTAAGCAACTGAGAGGAACCATGGAATAGAAACAAACAAACTGAACACCTACTGAAACCTGTGTTCCTTGCAGTTTGGGCCTACACGTCTGCCTTGCTTCTTTCCCTTGAAATGCTTCACAAAAAAGCCTAGAGTTTCTTCCAGGTACCACTATGTACTTCAAGTGCACTGCAAGTACCGAACTTGTAGTTTCTTCAGCTATTCAAAACCAACACTACAAAACACACAGCAGTGAGGTGCACCCTGATGGCCACAAGGCATACATTATGTCAGCTTTGTTTTTTTCAGTTAATCAACCAACTTCTCTGGTAGTGGCTGAGATAAGAAAACAACAGCTTGAGGACAAAGCAAAAAGTTTTGGTACAACTGTCTCCTACCTATTGGGATGGATGAAATCTGAGAGTAGAGATCCAGCATGCGATTGCCATCTACATCTACTAGGTAGTTCCCACGGCTCTCTTCATAATTGCAAAAAAAGTGTACAGCTTCTGCATTCTTAAAGGAAAAAACAATTAATGCTTTAAAAAGTAGCAGTGTGTAGGAAGTTGCAACTAATGGTTATACAGCAAAATCCGATAAAAATATTTAATGATAAGATACAAAGACACATTGCCCAGAGGGGTGGTAGATGCCCCATCCCTTGAAACGTTCAGGGTCAGGCTGGACGGGGCTCTGAGCGACCTGATCTAGATGAAGATGTCCCTCCTCACTGCAGGGGGGTGGGACTAGATGACCTCTAAAGGTCCCTTCCAACCCAAACTGTTCTATGAGTCTCGGATTATATTCATTGCATGGGAATTAACTCCAGGGCTACTTTTATAAAGAGGGACTGTTAAAAGGGCAAGCATGCACTTTTTCTACAGAAATGAAGAACAGACTTTGAGGAATTGCTCATCTTGGGAAGGCAGTCTACACTTAGATTGACATACTTTTAAGCTCAAATATACCTATGTTTTCACTGGCCACTTCACAACAACTCAAAAGGCACGTCGAGTGTTTAAAGAAAAATCACTGACCCTAGCAAAATAATTCTGCAATATTCAAAAGACAGTAAAAAGGATTTTATTGAAATGCATATATATACCATATATAATATGCTCACCATGCAAACCCAGAGTCAGTGTTTCACTTTTTCTTTTGGTATGGAATTAAACATACAAACCAGGATTTTAAAGCAAGTTCTGAATTCACAGTATTAACACTCCCCAATCTCAGAAAACTTGACAAATTACCTGAATTCCATTCAGCTGCTTCATTAATTCCTGTAGAAAAACGAACATCGAAGAGTCTCAGGTATGTAATTGCCAAATACTGAAGAAGAATGTATGGGGGTTTTTATGATCACATAAACCATATGCAAAACTTGCAGTCCTCTGTGCTTACCAGGCAACTCTAACTGCCACATGAACTCTCATAGTGCATCTTGCAAATATGACAGTCAAAACTATTAACTGTGGCATGCAGAGCTACATGGGCTGCACACAGTTTAATTGTAAATCTCCAAAAAGGGCAAGCTGCCTCTTCTATATTGATCAACTGAACTGAGAAAACAAGAGAGAAATCAGAAACAAGAGAAGACAGAGACGCACAGAAGGAATACTGGCACATAAGTTTCAGAACGACAGCTCCTTTTTTTTTCCTTCAAAAAAAAAAAACCCAAAAGCAAAAACAAAACAAACAAAAAAACCAAAACCAAAACCACAGCAACACACATTCACTGACTGTGCCAGAGTAAAACAATATCCAGCAAATTGAAACTCTTCTTTCATTTCAAAACCAAAGAGTTATTTCACATCATAAAAAGCCAACTAAGTTTCTGCTTCTGCAGGAGCACAAGTAACCCAGTCTGATGAGATGTTTCATCAAACCGATGCTCTTTTGCTTTCAATGACTTTATATGGGAAGTTGGCAGTTGAGATTCAGATCTCTCAGAGAGGGGCATTTCATTCATGAGCTTTTCATTCTCAGTGTCTTGATAAAAGTGGGCCTAGACTGTTGTGAAACGATGTTTATTTATATCAGATTTAAGGTTTGGAATGAAATTTGTTTTCTAGCAAGTTAAACACAGCTAAAGAAAAAAAATTACAAGCCATTATGCTTTGGGAACTTACTCTAGATCTTGGTCCAGGAACTTCTGTCTTCATTAGAGGTCCATCATAATCAAAATCCACATCAATTTTAGCTGCAGCTTGACTGATACATCTCTGTCCTGTAAGAAATAATGAAAATCTGAGTACAGATCATATTTTCCGTGCTCTCCTCTCAGGATAAATATCCATACCTTACCTGACAGATGAAACCCATCACACTGTACTGTTTCAAGTGAACTTAATATCTCATCTTTGACAAGTATTAAAATAAAACCAATACCAGTGATGTGGCTTTAAAAAAAAAAATCAAGTGAAATGACAAAGCAACCCTTAAGAAACAGAGGGAAATCCTACTGTAAAAGACAGGAGGACTAAGAGCACATCTGTTTCCACCTCTGTTGTTGAGTCTGTCTGTTATGCCTTGAGCAAGCCTTTGCTGTGAATTCCCCACTCCTATGCAGAGCTGGCTTCATTCGCTATCAGTAATAACTGAAAAGCATGATGGAGTCCACAGATAAAAAACATTGTGATGTTCTGCAATAGCTCAAAGAACACCGTTTGGGAAAGATTTGTGTCTCAAAGGTAAATGGCTGTGTTGAAAATAAATTCAAAAATATCACATAAATCCAGCATCTCACACAGCAGCACTGCCAAGAGTCAAAATGATACAACGCACCCCAATCCATCAGAGGTCCAGAAAGGGAGACGCATGGGAAGGCAGGCCAGCACCCACGCATGTGAAAGCACCGGGGTGCAGCAGTGCCACTGGGAAGCCCAGGCAGCACCGGCCCCTCTGCGCTTCTATCCATAAGCACCTCTCAGTGCCAGAGTTTTATTTCAGAAACATACTAAAAATGTTTTTTGTTTGGAAACAACAGTTGTCAAATAAAACTAATATTTATGATGGAAAAATAGAAGGTATACTATAATACTGCTTGGCAGTGTTTAGAATACAGCCATTTGGCCAAAAATTCCAACAGTGATTAGAGATGTTTACCTCAGTTTGTGTCAGCCCAAGTTGAGATGTCTCAAGCAAGCCTGATTTTGAGAAATTTTACCTGAAAAATCACAGCCCTTTGAAAGCATCTCTACCCGAGCGCTTAAATTCACTGCTCATTTTGGGAAAACTTAGTCTGCAAAGACAATTATTCTCCTCAGCTTCAATTCCAAGTGTTATATCTGAGATGCGTCAGCGCCTCTCTGCAAAGCTATTAATAGGTTTCATTACAGCAACTCCACTTCATTTTTGTGTCATTCTGTTTAGCGTTCATGTAATTGGGACTGCATAACAACTGCTCCATTGGGAAAAAAAAAGCTACTGCATATAAAAGATCAAAAGCTACACAATTCATAGCCAATAAATCTGCAGATTTAGTAGACACATTATGAAGTCTAAAAGGGGAAAAGAGACCAAACTAACCCTTTTGTGCACCCTGCTCCTTCCCCGATGGAGATTGCAGCAAACCAGCAGCAAACATTTCTCCTTCTCCTGTGTCCTCTTCTCTCCCCCACCCTGGCTCTGGGTGCTACTTGATATGATAAAGGGGAAAGCACCAAGAGAGGCACAGAATATATAGGACATTTTGGTAGTCAGCTGTAACAGGAAAGACATGGACACCCAGCAGCATACTTGAAATTGTTTGACACAGCTGGAAGCATACGACAGGTGAGCTACAACCCGCATGCATGGTCCTCCTCCTCCCCAGCCCTGCCTGGGCCTCTGCCGCCAGAGCCCCTGTGCCGCCACGTCTCCTCCCTCCACCTCCCTGGGTCCTCCCAATCCGAGCAGCAGCTCATGCAGGCGCACTCCTGCCTTAGCCTTTTTAACTGAGTTCTCACAAAAATGCACTTGTTTGGACAGCAATTAAAAGATTTCCTCTTCTGTTAATGACTGAGCCACCACTCATGCAAGATGCCTGACCTCCAGGCTCTAAAACTGAGACCAATATAATGAGAGATTTCCTGGCCATCACCCGTGAGGCATGGAGAACATTTCCCTCTTCCACTTCCCTAAAGGACAATCTGTGAAATATTTTAACAGATGAGGATTCTGAATTAAACACAAATTTAATTATTTCTCTAAAAGTTCTGTTGTGGATATTGCAAAGGGCACGGTCTCCCCTGCAAAAACACACACATTTATAGTGTTGTACAATGGGGAATTCATTTGGAGAATATTTACTGTTGTTTAACACCACAAGTCAAGAGAAGGTTGCTTCTATCAGCCAGGCTGTGTAACTAACACAGACCAAAACCGGTCAGCCTGCTTTGTAGGTCATCATCATCTCTTTACTACTGTTTATACAACAGCCTCTTTTGCAGAGGTATGTTGAACTAGGTGTTTGCTAAGGGCACATACGAGCGATTAGAAGCAAACAGTGCTTAGCTGTGCAGTGCTGCGCTAATTCACGCTGGCACAGCTCATGTCTATCAATAGGCAGGTTTTCATATACAGCAAAGATTGGTCAAGCGAAACTAAAACATACAGGTCTTCCCAGAAGAAGAGTCGCTTTAAAGATCATTTTTATCATACTAGTAATGTTGGTCAATTTGTGAGACGTTATTTTTTTGGACAACAGCTTCAGAAACAGCTTATCCAAACCTCAATCATTTTCAATAAGTCAGTGAACTAGAGCCATCTAAAAAATGAGCAACACAAGTGACAGGTTTCCCTTCATTTGCTTGATATCTCCTGAAGCACGCTACACATCATCAAGCAAGTGATTTTTAGGCTGATTCACTGATACAAATTTAATTTTATATACTTGTTTTCAGGAGCCCACAGAGTATCTCATTTTATTAACACCTATACAATGGCAGCTACACCGATCTATTGGTCATTATACATGCCAAAAAGTCATTCCACTTCCTAGCTCAGGCAAATGCTGTGGTCTGAATTTGAAGGAACAGCTTGCCATAAATAAAATGAAAATGCCATTCGCTACCAGATGAAAGGATTTTGAAACGTGGGGTTTTTTCTTCCCCTTAGGTAGAGGATAAATAATACAGGCTAGAACAAAACCCTCAAAAACCCAAACCCTCAACATAATAACAAAGCCTTTGATAGCAAAAGCTAAAACCAAAGTGGGGTTAGTCCTCAGACTTTTTATTTTTTAATGAAGTGCCCTTTGAAAGTATAACATAAATGATTGGCACAAACTCACACAATTTCTAGCAAGGTCAACACACTTATTCCAAATAGCCCACTTCACTCACTACTCATCAGATATGCATTCTTGTTCACAGGGTTGGTTAAAAATAAACAAAATGACCCAAATTTTAGGAACAGAAAAATGTTGTTCCCCTGCTTCCCCTCTTTCAACTTCTGTTTTCCTTCCCCTACTCTTATTCAAGTAAATTGGACTCTGATCAGAAATTTTAATGATAGACCAAACAGCCAGTTCTTGCAAAGAGTTCAGTCTCTGGGTGACTTGTACTGGCACACGCAGGTTGTGTGTGTCACTGGCAGTCACACGTAAAGAGCTCTCCTCATCTAAGAGCATCTTAACAGCAAGAAAACAAACTGTCTTATTGCCACACACCTGAAGACTTTTGAAGCCTAATGCTACATGAGCGCTCAGGGACTTGTCCAAATGCTCATGAAAATGAAATGAAAGGAAGCACAGCAGTTCATACTAGCTAAGGACTCCTGCCCAGCTTAATGCTGCAGAGTTTAACGAACAGAGAGGTACTGCCACAGCACAGCCCCCCTTCAGACGGCCCATTTCCTTACAGTCTCACAGGCTGCCCTTATTGTACAGGCAAAACTTGGAGCTCCGACCTCTCCCAAAAGGCACAGGCCTCAGAGCCCTGGCGAAAGACAGTCTGGGCACTCCCTGCATGGAGACTCACCAGTTTTTTGGCATCCCTCACTCTGGATACTCTGCAACACCTTGTCCTCTAGGCCCACATAACCGTGGAGCAAGGGTTCTGCCTCTTGCTTCCAGGCGCCTGAGACTCTGCACACAGAGCACAACTCCAGGAGGTGGCTCACTCTCCTGCAAAGGCTTCTCCAAGCACTCAGACAATGTGCAATGGACAGCTGCATCAATACCTGCTTTGTTTTGCCTTGAGGATTTCAGCCCAGAAGCCATGCTCTGTCTCTCTTGCTTCCCAACACCACAAGCGTCAGTATAGCACTCTCCTAATAATGCAAGTAAATCAGATCACTCACTGTAGTGCTTCATCCCCTAGTAAAATGCAGCATGCTCTGCTCACCTTGCATTTCTGTCTTGAAGATACTCAATGTACTTTACAACTTAGCCCAAATTATTCCTGTTTGACTTTTTAATATCAACTTACCCTGCAATAGAAGCCCTAAAGTCACCCTCTAACTCAGGCTATTCCAATTTGATACTGATGAGTTTAGATGTTGGCGCATCAGGTCCTGAACACTGCACTTTGCCTCTCCAAAGACAGTAGAGATAGAACAGATAAAAACTGAGATTCTTATTATGACCAAGCAGGGTATTTTCAGAAATTAAGAATCCCTGGTGGCACCCTTCAGTGAACTAACAGCATTGTCTTTGCAATAAAAAAACTAGAATACAGGAAATGCCACAAAGGTCAGGCCCCCAATTCCCCAAATGAGGGAGCTGAAACCCTCCAACAAATCTCCACAGCGTGTATGTTTATTATAACTTTGTCACTCACGGACTGACAGCACATGCACATGATAACCTGCCACTGTTAATACTGATGACCTGTACTGCTCTAACTCCTCCCAGCAGACAGCCTGATGGCTTTTTAAAAATTTCTTCAAAATAAAAGGTTGAAGCTCAACAAAAATATATTACTGGTCTAAACATCTTCACAGATTTTTTGTAAAAAACCAATATAATTTAAAGCTAATATTATTAAATTCATATTACACTATATCTTGTATGTAAATCACTACCTATATGTTTAATTAAAGTTGTGCTCTTGAGCCAATGGACCAAGTCAAACCACTGACTTTCTGTTGAGGTCCACGATCAAACTGCAATAGAAAAAGGGTTTCTTGTGTTATATTATTTTAGGTTAAGAACAGGACCAAATAACAGGATTTCAGCTCTCATCTTAAAAGCGTGTAGAGGTAATGGCCTACAGCAGAACGTCTGTCTCTGAAGAAGCATTAGGAAAGCTCTTAAATTACATTTAGCTAATATGACTGGGAACAACATCCTCTTTTCCCCGGTAAACAAATCTATCTCTTCACATCACTGCAAAAGTCAAAAAGGAACGTACATACTACTAATGAATTTAATTATCAGAGAGAACATCGGCTGCACAATTTGCAGAGAATTTTCTACCTATCCCATTTAAAAAGGGTGGGTACAATAAGTTAAATTCTACTTTTCTTCCTTCTTGCAGACTTCTCAAAGCTCTATGCAACATACACCATCTTTCTAGACACTTGAATAACATCAGCAAATTATCACATGCTTCCTTTTCATCTAACAGGATGTCATATCATTTGCTAGCAGACAGAAAAGCTCATTTTCCAACTTCTTTTTTCTATACTACCCTCGTCACTCACCAGGTGTCTCACTCAGCAATTTTTAACAAAGTACCACATTGCTATAGCAACGTAATGAATATAAGTACACCCTTCTAATGTTTTGTGATGTCGGTAGCAAAGAGCACTGCTGTCAGCAGGTCTCTGTGCTAAGTAGTGGTCTCTGCTAACAACAGCTAGGTTCAACACAGGCCTAGAAGGAAAGTGCCTAAGCCTCTGATATGTTTGACCACAAATAATACTCATAAAATCACAGTTCCCGAGTGTACAACTGGATATTACCTAGGAGAAACTCCAGTGGAGGTACTCAAATTGCATCAGTGTAATTAAAAAGAGGAACTACCCCAAGAAAAAAAAAGAAGATAGGTAAAAATAAATGCTGGCATACCAGATCTCTCATAAGCAAGTGTTTTGCTGTGAAGGAGTGTAAAGTGAAAGCTCCCCAGTCCCCAGGGAGGCACATTATATGTGCCATAGCACTGCTGCCCTGTGCAAGTGCAGAAAGGCAATCTCCCAAGCATGCCTCTAACATCCATGGTGTCTATCAACCACCTTCCAGACAGAATTTTTAGAGTGTGGAGGCCCTGACAGCCAAAAGTAGGAGGACTGTGATTTCCCCCAAGTCCTCTTTTAGGTGTTGCAAGTAGAATCTGTTACTAACAGATCTTGAAACAGAATGGCAAAAGGCCAGGCTAGCTAGAGGTGTTTGGAAAACGAATATCGCTATTGCATAATATTGTGAAAACTGAGATTGCTATTTACAGAGTGCTTACGCTGTAAGATCAGAAGCTGTTCCACATGAAATTGTCTGTATTTCAGTACACCCACATACACACTGGAGGTTTTATTGGGACAGGATTCTCCAAAGACGAACAGAAAATCCAATACCAAACAGGCCATACAGAAGTGGAAGCTCCTATAAGAAAGAGTAAGGACAGTTCCCCCTCCCCATCACAGCATAATCCTGAATCAACTCTTCAGCAGTTACAGCAGCATCCAACTGCTAGTTTCCTTGCAGATCTTGTGATCTGAATCAGCCATAATGTCCTTCCTCATTTGCAGCAAAACAGGCCAGAGTAACAGCTATGAGAGCTCTTCAGGACACCTCTACAGCTGAAGAGCTGCAAGGATTGCCCAGGTGGGAAAACACAGTCTGCACTGCCACAGCCACCCTTTGTGCCAGGAGGAACAAGAAAATTAGATAGCAACATCAAAAGGAACTGAGAAGTGAAGCTCATATTTAGCCTTGTAGCAGAGCCTTCTTCCAACAATAGGCTTTTATATGAACATTTTTATACATCTCAGCTTTTTTTTGGGAATGTTTGTTCAGACAGAAAAGGTTCCTCAGTCCAGTGGGAGAGATTGCACTCTAGAGCCACCAACGGCCAGTTCCCAGGGCATCATCTGAAGCTGACCTCAGGACCACGTTCTCTACAATCCAGTGAGGGGAACTGACGCTTGCTTCTCCCACACTTCCCTCACATATCCGGGCTGCTCTCTCTGATTTCCTAGGGAAGCTCCTAATGTACAAACTGATTTAAAAAGTTAGAAGACTTAGCAAGGATTAATACTGGAGACAAAAGTAGGACTGAGAGTAAATCCTTCTCATGGCTTTGCAACCTTCTCCCAGTAACTGTGATGGGGAAAGTTAATAATTAATATGAACATCTCCCAGCCTTTACTGCAGCGTACCTGTTGCAGTAAGATAAAACATTATTATCCTTTGTAGGGAGATAGGAAACAGACTGAGATAGGCAAGGTACAGCCTTAACCAGAGTTAGTCCATTTAGGGCACTGCAATAAAGTGCAGAAAATCTGGTGGAATAAAACTAGATCTATGAGGAGAGACTGAAACAGTATTTAGACCAGTTGAGAAAAAAGTACGTGGCCTTGGAGAATAGGTTTCAAATACGTAAAAGGCTGCTGCAAAGAAAAAATAAACATTCTAGCTTCCAGGTCCTTTGAGGGCAGAACAAATAGTAAGGATTTGATCTTTTTGCTGTTTTGAAACTTAGGTTAAATATTAGAAAAAAGTTTTAAAGGTAAAGTCAGTTCACCAATACAGCACACTGCCTGGGGAGCCTGCAGAAGCGGCATGGCTGGGGGCCTTTAAGAACAGGTCAGCACCCTAGAAGGGCATGGGCATGCACTAATGCTAACTGATGTTACCTTAAGGCAGAAGACTGACCTTTTGGCATGCTTTCCAGTTCAAGATTCAAAGACGTATTTAAGCCCTTGGGGTAATCAGCAGCAAACTGAACCTAGGTCTCGAGTCCCAGCCTGTCTTCATAATTATGGTACTACCCTACCAGCTAACAACCGACTGCATCTTTATCTGCCTCCAAAGCATGGAAATGGAACATCTTTCTTACTACAGTGGCACAGCTGATAAAACCAGTGCTGGCACAAAGCAGAGTAAGTATTTACATTCAGGCTATCAATTGTGAACACCTTGCAGCACACTGGGCTGACAGTAGCAATAGAACTCAATTCAGGTAGGATGTAACGTGGAGGTACCTCATCATTTCTCCAACATCAGCCGCCTCTCCTGGATTTGCCTGGCTGTTACGGTACTGAGAGCACTACCCAGGAGTCTTTGTAAAAAAATATTAGGCTACCTAATCAGTCGTCATTCTTTTGCCATCCTTCAAATTCAAGTAAACTTTGTCTTTGAGGCTAAAGTATCAAGTAGACTGAACACATAAGGAAAACAAAAACATACCCGATTAAGGCTTATTTTTAAGGAAATTGTAAGGACTCTAAATAGAGTCTTCACATTTTTGGGGAAGATTAAAGTTACCTATTACTTTCATACGTTTTGCTTAGCTTTTGCATTTTCATAAACTAAATGATTTTCGTTTTTCCTGTCCAGTTAGCTTGCCATGGGCTACCACTGTGTTAGTAATGAGAACACTACAAGCAATGGTTAAGTGAAAAAGTTTCTCCAACCAGATTCTTGTCCCATGTTCCTTCAAAGATTCAGGGCTTGAAATCCATCTTAATTAGAATTAAACACTATCCCCCATGTCCAGCTAGTAAAAAGGTTCCTAGAAATATTTTTATTAATATAAAGCTTAGTTATATTTGTTCCCACATGTTTTACAACAGTGAATGTGCATGCAATTCTTTGCTGCAGTGAATGCAACTTGCCAACATTCTTGTTTTTAACGTGCCCTTTTTTTGTCAGTAACCAGTTTTATTTCACACCCGGGGTCAGCACAATGCTGGCTCCCATGTTTGCTTTAAAAATCAGAAATAATGAAGGACGAAAAAAATCTCTTTCTGTAAATAAATTTATCATAGATTCAAGCTGAACAGGATTATTGCACTTAGTGCACACACAAAATTGAAACATGACAGCCCACAGATGTAGGTACTTCTACCAAGAGGCAATGTATTCTCTCCTCCTCTCCACCTCCATTGCCATCCCCTCCTTGCAAACCCTGTCACTTCAGTATCCACAGGAAAAAAATTAGCAGACCAAATGGCACTGCAGGATTTTTGTGGGAGTAAGGTACAAGTCTCTTTTTCAGTCTGTAAAGCTCTGAACTTGAGTGCTCAAAAATACCTTGGAAGAGAGCACTCTGGAAAAGAGAGCTCCTGGACGTCGCCCTGAGCATTTCCCTAAAAGCCAGCAGAGACCAGCAGCACTGCGACCTTAGCTGGAGCTCACCAGCAAAACGGTCTGATGCTCCAATTTTTGCTATAAGCGTCAGAGTCTCCTGATGATTCTGTCAGCCAGGCATGTTGCAGGCTAAAAAACTGCCAGGATGCAGCTCCTGCTAGCGAGGGATTCTCCTCTTGCTCCATCTTTTCTTATCTCTGGACACACACACAAAGCATTCAGTCCCAAAGGCCACACGCAGGTCCGTTATACAACTGGCAGGCAAGGCTCTCTATTCTGTGCTTCAGTATTTTAGCAGTCTTTCCCACTTACAAGTTTCCTGAAAGCAAGGATGGATTAAAGGATCCCAGAGTTGCTTTCCTTTCTGACTGAAGATCTACAGCCCCTCATTGCAATGGTCAGAAGGGAAGAGTGAGTTAGTGCATCTGCTCCAGTGACCTCACGTATCTTGCACAACTGCAATATATTTGTCTTTGCGGTTGGGAAGCAGCATAGAAGTGTGCAAGACGCTGGCAAGGACAGGGAGCATTAAATGATACTGAGATGACAGATTAGTTCAAAGGACTGACAGCTAATAAAGGCCTGCTTGCTGCAAGCACTTTCCATTGTCCACTATTGACCAAACAATCACTGCTCTTGCACAGCGCAGATAATCAGTGCGTCACTCCCATAAACAGAAGCGCATCCTGTACTGAAAAGCTGACTCAATACTTTTCTAATAGCTACCACACCAGACTTTGTGTTCTTTAGCCAAAGGTCAGTTCTTCCCCAAAGTGTATTATTTAAACGGAAGTCAACCATGTTTAAAGTTTCTGAGCAAAAGGAAGGGTTCTGTGTTTGCCTGGCAGTAGCAGAAGGAGCACAGTGGCACTGCAGAAGAAGGGCTGGAGGAGAGAAGAACCATTAATATTTAGTCGGTCACAGAAACAGCCATTAAGCCATAGTGTATTCTGCTTAAGACCACATGAAATGGATACTAGATCTTACACTGTATACTGCTTTGTCCAACAAAGCCAACAGAAACTTAGGGTTTTTTATCTATTGCACAGAGGTTGCAGGCTTAATATACACATACACGTGCTAACTTACAAGCCAGGGCCAAGCAAGAACTTGTCATTATGCTCTTAGGAGAGAGCAGCTTGATGCTGCGTGGTAGGTTTTTATTTCACACTAGAGCTAACTACAGGCAGAAACACACATCTCCAGTGATGGCCACCTCTTCATATCAGTCACACAAAACCTCCCCACAAAGGAAGACAGGCACGGTCACACTACATAGCACAAAGAACAAAATGGGCTAATTTTGATGGATGTTTGTTTCATCTCTGCACCACCTAGCATCAGAAAGTAGCTCTGTAAGAGTGGAGTTCCAAGGGCTGAAGAGCTTTGTTTCAGTTAGCATCTTCACAGCACAAATTGTTGACTAAATGAGCTCTTGTTTGTAGGAAAACAAAACAAAACAAAACTCAACAAAAAAACATAGCACCTTTGTGGGCCGCTTCTGGACTACAACTGCATCGGTATCTACAGTGCAGAACATCATATTCTTCAACTTGTGAAAGATTCATCACCACCACCAGACAAACCCCAGCAATGCTCACACTGGAATTTCCTCCACCAGCATAAAGTGAACAGTTATCAAATACAACCCAAGAAAATGTAAAAAAAACACTTACCAAATACAAGCAGCCTGGATTTTTGCTGCAGGCAACAGGTCAGCTGTCGACTAAGCAACATTGATGCCATTTTATCTTTTCTTTACTCAAAAAGGCTCAATCTTGAGAGATTTCTTTCTGGCTGACGTTCTGAAAAAAAGAAAAGCAAACATACTCATGTCCTTAGGGATGCAGCCACTATTACTGTGCCATTCATGTCAACTTCCCCTTTCACTAATTCCAATCCAAAGAAACCAAAAAGCATGCTTTGATGGGTTACTGCTGATGTTCAAAGCAGTCTCAGGATTGAGAGCCGAGTCTGATGCTAGGTCTTGTTGAGGCAAACAACTTCTAGGCTTAATCTGTACCTCCCAGCTTTAGCGAGGTCTGAGGGTGAAGATCATTATCTATTTTCCCTTGCTCTTCTTTGCTTTCTCTATGTATGTGGACTACATTAAAATTTAAAATAACTGTTTCCAGTCAGTCTCTCAAGCCAATCTGTTATTTTGACTCAATGTACATTTATGAGAAAAATCTCATCAAATACAAAAAGACAGCAGGACAAGCACTAGGAAATAAAATCAATCTCCTGAAAAAACAGTTTCCACCAATTAAACACATCTCTATGAAAAGAGACTGTGAGAGCTGGGATTGTTCAGCCTGAAGAAGGCTCAGGCTGCATCCCATCTTTATGTAATAAATACCTGATGGGAGGGAGTAAAGAATGAGTCAGGGTCTTCTCAGCGGTGCCCAGTCACTGGGTGTCATGGTTTTAGCTGTGATAGAGTTAATTTTCTTCAGTGCAGCTGGCCTAGTGCTCTGTTTTAGATTTAGTATGAAAAAAATGTTGATAACACACTGATGTTTTAGTTGTTGCTGGGTAGTGCTTATAGTAGTCAAGGAGTTTTCCATGCTCTGCCATGTGCACAAGAAGCTGGGAGGGGAGGGGGCACAGCCATGAGAGCTGATCCAAACTGGCCAAAGGGATATTCCATATCATGTAATGTCATGTCCAGTATGTTAACTGAGGGGAGTTGGCCGGGGGAAGCAGTGATTGCAGCTTGGGGACTGGCAGTGTCAGTAGGCAGGTGGTGAGCAGTTGCATCACTTCCCACCCCCCCCCAGTTTAATTTCTGTCTCTCACTATTTTCCTTTTTATCATCATTATAATTATTATTATTGTAATCATTATTGTCATTACCATTATTACTATTACTATTTTATTTTAATTACGAAACTGTTCTTATCTCAACCCACAAGTTTTCTTGCTTTTGCTCTTCTGATTCTCTCCCCCATCCCACTGGGGTGGGGGGAGTGAGCAGCTGGGTGGCGCTCAGTTGCTGACTGGGGCTAAACCACAACACTGGGTAAGCGGCAACGGGTACAAACTGAAATACATAAAGCTCCAGCTAAACATAGAAAAACCCTGGACAGGTTGCCCAGAGAGCATATGGAGTCACCATGCCTGGTGATATTCAAAACCCAACCAGACACGGTCCTGAGCAGCCTGCTTTAGGTGATGCTGCTTGAGTAGAGGGTTGGACCAGATGACCTCCAGAGGCCCCTTCCAACCTCCACTGACTGCGATTCTACCTCAGCTAGTTAAATATATATGATCTTGTAAAATTAAGTAGTATGAACAATAATATGACTCTTTTCACTCTGGATCACCTGTGCAGAAAACCTGGCTAGAAGTCATGAATAGATAAAGCAAGTCACTGAATTATTATCCAGGATACAGGTTAAATTCAAACTTCCCACTTAGAAGTGTGGTACCCTTTGTTCTGTGTAGGTCACTAGTGGCCTTTTTTGCCTGTGCAGACAATAAGCTGGCATTTTTCACCTGACTGGATGTCCCTCCACCCCCAGTGGGTATAGATCATCTAGCAGAAATGGACCGAGGATTGCAGTCCAAATGAAATGTTATTATTACCCGTAAACCTCCTGGGAAGAACTCTATTAACAAATACACTCTGAGAATGGAGCTGATCTTCCAGCAGGAAGAGATCACAGCTTACTGCTTACATCATTTCTATGCTATCAATAAAATACACAAACAGATGTTGATGCCTAGATGCAGGGAAGCAGCTGATCTATTGCCATCATGGTAGGAAGTAACTCTTACCCAACACTAATATATCAGAAATTTAATTTCTGTGTTGTATTTAGACAAGATAGCATTTGCTTTCCTTCACGCTTGATCTTTTTTAGAATTGACAAAAGAAAACAAAAAACCTCCTTGCCTACAGAGAGATCTCCATTCATGGACTTATTAATACTCAGGTACAAAGAAAATTTGCTGTGCCTTCCCAGGCAATTGACATAGCACTTGGTTTCACTTAGTTTGCTCTGAGTTCCATTTAAAATTTATTTTGAAATCTGCCAAGGTGAGCAAACAGTTGCACAACATTTGTGCACATGCTGGAAAAAGCTAGCTTAGCTTTGTAAGGTTTTGGGTCAGAAGTGTAGAGGAAACTAGTTAATTTTTTTCAAAAAGGTGTAACTTCACTTATAAGACAAGACAAATTTCATCCATTAATTTTTCACTCTCAGCTTCTTTCTTTAGTTGTGCTAACTTCTGCATAATCAATTAGTAAAGAAATATCTCAATACCATAAATTTCTTACCTCATGACCATCCTCTAGGAAAAAACAAATGTGAGTCTAAGTCAGTGAGACTACCACTGTGGAAAAAGGGCTGTTAAAGGGTGAATCAGCCCAGCACCCCTCACAATGATTAACCACCTTGATTGATGTTCTCTGCTCAGAGCTATTTATCTGGTGTGTACTTCTGCCATCTACAATTCCCTCCTTAAGTTTGTTCTGCAAAGTATTTCTTTTAAAAGACCCTAGAAGCCTGTTAAAAGCTAACGTGAACATAGCTTTGCAGGAACTAGCAAATGGAGCAGTGCAAATGTACCTATGACAGGAGGCTAAAACAACCCACCAAGATTCACTTCATCATTCTAGTCCCCTTCAGTCATCTTCTGTGGGTGTTTCACTACAAACTGACTAATCTACCTTCCCCACAATGATAAGATGCCTCTTCACATATACATCAAACTTCAAGTCACACTACGTGGTCGTACCCACCAGTGCCTAGGTTTCCCTGCAGTGGTACCTACTCTTCCTTCCCTAGGTGAACCACTCCTACGTCTTTGCTCCCCAAAAATCATTTTATCTTTTACTTATATTTAACTGATTATCTTAAGTTAAAATACAATATTCATAAAAGACTCAAATATATTTGGAAATGGTATTGGCTTTCTGCAATACTGGTAGAAAAAATTATTGCAAGAGGTTTAAATATAAAATAGCTTAGCCCTAATTTTCCTTGACAGTTGTTATATAAACGGTTTACTATTTTCTAGTCCAGAGTCAGAATAAATCATGTAATATCACATTTGACTATAACTAAAATCAACCTAATTCCCGTCTCCATTACGCACACAAATTCTCACAGGAGATCAGCTGATGTGATCGGTATATTTGTCTAAGCACGTTATTTGGTTATCATAATAACCAATTGAATTTTGCCTCCATAATCCATCTCTTGATCAATTCCCACAGGCCTAGCTTGTTCTAGCTCTGCAACCAGCAGCAGCACAGTTTGCAAGCCCGAAGAAATTGGCTCTTGTGCACACATCAAAACTGCAGCAAAGCCTTGCTCCATCACCACTGCTGCTTCAGAGCAATTGCATACAGTTTCAGCTTCCTTAAAAATCTAGGCAAAATACTTCCACCAGTTCCAGATATCAGACTGTAAAGGGGAAGGGGGGATGAAGGGCAATGTTTGGATTAGATTTGTGATTAAATGCTAGCTACCTTAGACCTCAGAAAAGTTAAGCTTTTCCAGAAAAAGAGATTCATGAAAGTCTTCTCTAAATATTTTTCCTCTAATGGCAGCTGTCTGAGCTGGCGAAGGCCATTGATAGAGACAACTGTACAAAGCAGCTATATTTGCATATATTTTTGTATCTAATTTTGCATTACATAAACTGTATTTGCCAATGCATGTGTTTAAGTCACAATCGCATTCTTTTAGTACGAAAAATTATTTTCAAAGAGGAAGCTCCATACATTTTATTGAACATATGAAACAAAGATACGTGGATTTTTTTAAATGCACACAACGTGAAATTGGATGTAATTTTTTCCAACAGTGGCTCTTAAATTCTGTACTGAGTGATTATTTCTGACAGGCAAAATAAGTTACTACGAACAACAGCCACTCATCAGCAGTAGCAGCAGCCTATTGTGAACATATAAAGATGCATTTTTTCTGTGAGCTAGAAGATTGTGTTTCTTAGGGGGAACCCCTGGAAAAATAAAAAAAATTAGAGAGGGACTCCAACATTCGGGGGGCTTAATCCAGATACAAGAGCGAAAATATACAAACTAGGAGTTCGTGTAACATTCTCGCTTGCTAGCAGAGACACTAATGCAGCACGACACCCGCATTTCAGACTGCAGCTTGCAAAAACCTGCCTCTCAAAGCATCGTCGGGATAGATGCAAAGGTAAGACGTGAAACAGAGACACTGCAAGACATGGATGAGAAGTCAGCACTGCAGATTTGCATCTTTTTCTTGCAACTCATGCCACAGACACATAAGCCTGTTTTAAATTCATGGGGGCACATTCATCTGTCCCTCAGCTGCTCCAAACCCATTTAACAAGAACAATTAAGTCGTTTAGAAACAGCAGCACAAGCTGTACAGTGCAATTACTCCAGAAGCCTCCACAATACATATTTGGGGGGCAGGGGAGCAGGGAGTTAAAGGCAAATTAATTCCTCCTTTGCTGTTTTCCTTCGCTTGACTTTTCTATGATGCGCAGCAGCAAGGGTATCATCGCGCTACATGTTAATTGCTGTGAAATTTAAAATATCTCAAACCATCTTTTACTCCTGTTCGCTTGGATTCTCCTCAACGTGAAACCAGCGCAAAGCCTGTTTGTGTGGCGAGCTGCTGGCTGGCGGGCGCCGGGGCAGCAGCCCACGGACCCGAAGCTCTGCCGTCCCGCAGACGGCAGCGGACGCTGCCCCTCTGTCGGGAGCCCACAGGTAGCACCAGCACTATGCCTGAGAGCAATACCACCCTCCCCACACCCCAGCATCCTGGAGGTGAGCTGATGTAGACGGTCAGCAAGGAGGGTGTTTCTCGAAGAGGTGAGAAGGCTCATCAGTTCACAGCTCAGCATGCTTTGACACTGCATTTTCTGCCCGTTTTTTTAACAGTGGAAGAAACTGCAAATTGAGATGCCAAATCAGCTATGGTTCCTGCAACTGATGAAAAAAGAACAATGTTGAAAAGCCTGGCAGTACTTAGGTAGCCATGCTGAAAGTGGGAAAACACTGCAAAGCTGATTTTCCTTTGGAAGGAGTTAATTCTCTTGGTTTCACAGGATAGTGAGTCCAGCTACTGTTACAAAGACCCACAACGTAATAAAGCATTAGTCCAGTTTTTTGTGATGTTTGTCTTCCATGAGCTTGTGTCTCCTTTTCTAACCTCCACAATGCTCCCAACGCCTGCACATCAGGGCTCTTCAAACAGCTTTCCTGGAAGAGAATCAGACTGGAATATATCAGAGGCAAGTTGGAAAGAGTTTGGATACTGGGGCCAGGACATGGGCACTAAGACGAGGTAGTCACAGACCCTGTCACACAAGCAGTGACTACCATATGGTAACTCAGAGATGAGATAAGCAGTGCTGAAAGAGGGAAAAGACAGAAAGGCTGCCAAAACCAGGGCTGGATGGGACTGCAGCTTCTGAGCTCACTCAGGCTGCCTCTTACTCTGCAACAGTACGGTAAGTTAGAAGGAGAAATCACAACTAGTCCTTCTACATTCGGTACTCTATAAGCTCCTGAAAATCCCGTTACTCATTTTTTTATTATTTTCACCAACTTCTGGCAGATAGCGGTCTATGTCTGGGGCCAACAAAACAGAGAGCTGAAGGGCCCTGTCTGAAAAAAAAAAAAAAAAGAAAAGAAACAGCCTTGGATTTTTGAAGTGGGGAAAGTCTTCTGATTTGCAGTGTTCATAAACAAGCATCTTTCATGACTTAGGTGATGCACCCCAAGTGTTTTACTTCTAAACACAGCTCAAGGAGATACCAGAGTCTGTAATATCCCTGTAATTTCACAAAGAAATATAAGTATGGGTGAGGTGGAAGACAGTAGAGTCTGTGATCCATTAAACATAATCACGTCCTTCCTTAGTCTGCATCTGAGGAAGAACAGGGCAACCTAATGGCATGGTGGTATCTACATAAAAAGATTTAATGTATACAGCACTCGCTGTTTGAAAATGCACTGCAATCTAAGTACTGCCCCACCCTCCCTTGGGGAGATGGGGAATGTCCACATCCAATCAACGCAGGAAAAAATTAAATGACTTGACCAGTTGTTATTGACAGAGCACAGGATGACATTAGAAATCCCGACTTACTGCTTTAGCCACTTAAAAGTAGTAAACAACAAAGTAAATAAAGAAGCCTGCCAGCACGTTGATGTATTTAACTGCAATTCACTTGGTCCCAGAAGCAGAATGAAGAATTCAGTATAGACTATGTAGTTATGAAAGCCTAAGCACACACAATTAAATACAACAGGTCCTTTTACTTCAATAGGTTTTTTTTCAAAGGTATAGTTCTGAAAAAAATTGAATTAGCTTACAACAGCATTTGCAAGAGAAGTTTGTCAGAGTAACACAAAAAATTTCTAGTCATAGCTAGACTAAGGCTATCTCAAATCATCATGGAAATAGGAAACTCCTGTTAAGCGGTAATTGCAAGAACATCTACAGCGAGTGGTCTGATAAGGCTGGCATTAGATTTTCCATCCAGCATCTATATAAACCCAGCACAAAACAGCTGAAACCCCCGACTTCAGAAAGAACAGTACCTAGCACCATCCTCCTAAGATGGCACAGAAAAGAGAAACAAGCTGCTCCTCATCCAACTCGGCCAGCCGAAGACCACAGCCTCACACTTTAAAAGTGGAGGTGGTTACAAGTACCCCACAACACCACGGCCACACACCAGGATCACTACAGTGCAGAAGAGGTCTGCTGGATCTATGGGACAACCCACACATCAGAAAAGAGACACCTGAGCGCTTTGAAGCTCAACATTTATCTGGTGCAATTTCACAGGCAGCAGCTGAAAAAGTCAGCGCAAAGAGTGACTCTCACCAATGAATGGCAAGTTTGTCCTTGGAGCAGCTTACCAAAGCATTTCCCAGCAAACAACACTGACAACAAACCATGCGACAGCTATCTGCAAATGGAAATGCGTACCTACCACCAAAATGGATTTTTCTAGAAAACACTTCACAAGCTGACAGTTGTTTCTGCTGATTATTCCTCTAATAACCTTAACAGCTTTGTCTAGAACAGGATGTAATTGGAAACTCCATGGTTGTACTTAAGTTGTCAAGGACACAGTTGTCATAGTTACAAGGAAAGCTCAAATGTCTGTTATTCATGGTTGCTTATTTACTTATTGACACCAACAGGATCAAACACTCCCACTACTGTTCGGAAGAACGGAAATGGGGAGACTCATTTTGTCTTTCAAAATTTGACAAAACAGTAGATATTGCACACGACATCATAAGTCTTCCCTAATAAACTGGTTTTTCGCACAGCTACCTCACCTCGCTCCACCTTCAGCTGGCGTCCAAGTCAAGTCTGTTCTGAAAACTGCAGCAGAAGACCAAAGCAAGATGCAACGCATGAGACAAAACCCTCAAGTCTATAGCTTGAAAGTACTGTACAGGATCCATCATGACGTGGCAATACTCCCCCCCCACCTACTGACACCAACAATTAGGTCAGAGCTGAACCAGCAGCAAAGCTAGAACAGAAACCTTCAGACCTTCCATCAAGTTTTAAAAATCATCTACAGTCAGAAGTATCATTACACTCACATGTCCAGGTTCTTCTCTTTAAACATCTTCTAAGCAGGGTTTGGTGGCTGGATATGAAAACATCCCTTTTTCCTTTTTCTCTCCTTTTTTTTTTTTTTTTTAAATCTTTCTTCCCTTGTCTTTATTTTCCCTCTCTCCAACAAATAGTGGATGAAGAAAAGACTCCTGGTCCATAATCCAATGAATAAGAACAGGTGGGAATGTTGCGGTTATGGCACACTAGGATTCAGGTGACCCACCAAACTTCTGAGCAGCTCGTTTTTTATTTAAGAACTATACAGCTAAGCTGGGATGAGATGTGCCTACACCTTCCCTGTGAAAGAAATACATTGTCTCAGGAAAAGAAAAAATGGGGTGTAAAAAGCATCTGTTAGAAATTGGGCAAGTTCCAGATCCACAGCTAAAATACCTAAAATAAATGGCATAACTGTACATAAAAGTTGGTAAAAAACAAGCACAACTAAACTAATGTTAGCTGAAATTAAAAAAATTTTTTTAGTTTGTCATTCCTTTGTAGTTCCCAATGAAAAAAAATGCACTTTGATATTTCAGTGAGCTTTACTAGTGAACTACCCATAAGAACTTCTCTTCAAGACTGCATATTTTGAGTCCATTATTTTAAGTGCAGATGGCAACAACATAACCAAACCATGCCTGTTAATCTCCACGCATTGCTCACACCGAAACAGTCCACCTCTTGACAGGTTAAACACCTTATGTTATGACATAGCAGTGCTTTTCAGATTAGTTGCTCCACAAGCATTCTGCAGTTTTTGAAATATTAAAGTACTGAAAAATACCCTCAAGTGGAGCTTCCTCCAAGGAAATTCAGTTATATTCCTTGTAAGATTTTATTCCTCAGCATCCTGCCACTGCCTCCTCAGAGGTCATGAAAATAGCTAGATAAATAGCATCAAATAAAATGGACTGTAAAAGCACAATTTATTCTTCTGCTTCCTGAAGTCATAAAATAGCTCACTTGGAGGCAGCCTGCACCAAACCAAGGGAAACGTCTTAAATGGGAGCGAGTGCTCTGGTTTCTCAAGGTGACCCCCATTTCGGCTGAAAACACAGAAAAGCAGATGTATGTGGGACATTTCTTTTACAAGAGGTCCAGCGAAAAAAACGGGGAGCATCTAACCATGCATATCCATGACAGGGACATTTTAACATCGCACATGCCTGCACATACACAGACGCACGCATTCACCTCTGAACAGAAAGCACGGGAGCGCAGCCCTTGCAGGCTCGGCCGTAGCCTGCGCTAACCCCCACCACACACCAACACAAGGCACTTACACGACTTGGATGAAAACTGCCCCCAGCCAGCTTGCCAGTCGAAAAAGCTGCTCTCTCCTTCACTTTAGAGTGGGCTGTTGCCAGCTGCATTCATGAGAAACGCCATTGCGGTCAGCTCCCTCCCGCAGCCGCCTGCGACTGCCGGCAGCAAGGACAGGCATCACCCAGAGGAAACCCCGAGCTGCGACCCTGCAGCTGAGCTGGAGGGAATGCCCCAGTTAATGAAGGTTAATGAAACCAGCTCCTTCAAGCTATACCCCGTGCTCAGCCAAACCCAGCAGAGAGTAATACCCACTTCCCTCAAACAGAGATCATCTGGCTCTGCCCGTTGCTAGTCCAGTACCTGTGGCGTGTGGGTGTAGCCCATCAGCTCAGACCCCTGGGAGTCTTGAGTTCACATGAATGCCTCTCGGCAGGTTTCTGAAAACAAATTCCAGAGATACAGAGCCAGACTGTATTAACGTTCGAAATGGCCCCTTAGTTTTCAAGAACTGTGGAAGCTGAAGAACAGGTTTTGTCTTTAAAACCCTTCATTTTACTCTGGTTTGCAAATATCCCGAGTGTGACACCGGGCACACACTTTCATAAAATAACCTTGGTTCGGTTCAGTTCCTTCAGGCCGTGCACAGGCACAGGCAGTACGACAGCCCGCAAGCACCCTAATGCCACCTCCCGCCGCGCGCTGCTTGAGAGGCAACGGGAGAGACGCGGATACGCAGAGAGAATAACAGCAGCACCCCTCAGGCCTGTGGACGCAGGGGGATCGTGTACAGGGTGCCATCGCCAGGTTGCCATGGTGCCAGGGGCAAGAGGGGAGATGCGCCAGAGCGCAGGAAAAGGCTGAGCCACTTCAGATTTAAATCCCTGTGACAGCATTTCAGCCGAGCCACTGCATAGTTGCTGTGGCAACCGACAAGTGAAAAATCACAGAGGAAATCTGTAATTATTACAAGCGAGATGGTGACTTACCCACTTCAGTAATCAGGGCATTAAAACGACTGGAGCAGAGGAGGGGGTAGTCATGCCCCCCAACAGGCAGGGCTGCACTGCAGCAGGGAGCCAGGGGCCAGATCCTCACTGTGGGACCTGCTTTACACCCTATCCCCCATCGGCTCTAGCTGTGGGATGCGACATTTCAGCAGGATGCTTTCCTACGTGCAGGGTTTGAAGCCTGCCAAGGGGCTGTGACCGAAGCGCCTGCACCCACGTGCTGCAAGGAGGGAGAGGAGGAAGGAGCCTGGTTCTCAGAGAACCAGAGCGAGCTCAAGACTTGTGCTGCCTTGGCTCAGCACAAGCACAGTGCAGCATGAGGAAGGGTCCAAGACAGACAGAGGGAAGGACAGATATCAGAAGCAAGTAACAAAGATACAGGATGCAATGCTTGTAGGAAGCACCTAAGGTCCCTGGCAATTTAGTGACTCCAGTTTGTGTTGCTATTACACACCACGTTTTCTTCCTCCACCTTCTCTCAGTGCAGTAACAGCAGCAGTGTTTATTTGGTTGGGGTGGATGTTGTGATGATTCCCGTGCTACCACAAGAACAACGAGGGACAGAAAGTCATTCAGGTAGACCAAACACACTCTGCAGTCTCTCTCCATTGTAACATTATCCTGGCACAGATCGTTTACACACCAACAGATGCAATGCCAGCATCCTTGCAATTGATTTATATCCACTACAGGAGTATGTGGTTTAAAGTCAACATGTTGCTCTCCAGAGCTCTCCTAAACACAGAATGGACAGTTGATGACCATCCAAACAAACTGCTAATGAAAATGACTTCAACACCAATAAGGAAGGGAATCAGACGTGGCTAACTCAGTTTCAGTTCCCTTCTCCTTCACTGTAAGACTGGGGCCTGGGATCCCATGTGAGCAATAGCAGCTATCAAGAAAGTAGCTCAGACTGCAGTTGCTTATAAGACAGATACCGTATGACTCCTAAGTAACAAGCTGTTGATTTGATCTAAATTTAAGACTGAGGCTGACTCCTCACCTTCTTCAAAATTTAAAATGTTATTAATTACATATACAGACTGTAAATAACACATTTAAACCAGCCTGTACTGGTTGCCAGACAGTAAAACAAACTGCTGACTCTAATTTGAACTTGTTAACTAGCTGATCTACCACAGAAAGTGTAATAGTCCTATTCAGACTGATGGTTAGCTCAGGGACACATCGGAAAGTAGAATGGGAAGGACTGAGAAAAGTTATAGGTATTTACACTCACCACATATAAAACATTGGATTCAAAGGCAATGTTTTGTATCAGCGATTTGTTACTACACTTACTCAGTGAATAATCAGGATGACAGCTCCTAAGGGTGCACTCAAGGGAGATCGAGGTATGACAAAGAAATTCTTGTGCCTCTGATGAGTGCTACCTTACATGATGTGAGGCTAAGCTCATTAAACAAAATTATCTTGGATGAAAAGTAGTTCTTCTTGTGAAGTGCTACAGTGGTGCTAACAATTTTTACATCATCCAGAAACTCCAGTCAGCATCGTGCCCCATCATGCTAAGCCATGTCACATCCAACTGCTTGGAAACTCATCCTCCAGAGAGAGAATAATTCAGTAGTAGACTTCTAGTTGTAGTGGATTTTTTTTTGTTTTGTTTTAACCCTTGCATCAAATGACTCGACACTGAACTGTCACTTCCTGGGTAGGACATAAGTTCTTGCTGTTACATACGGCTGCTTTCAGCACAGCCCCCTCCATATCCATAATCACCCTGCCTGGCAGGCTGGATGCACTGAGACGATGGCACTGACTCATATAAGTCCTGTTGCAGGGCAAAGAACACAGAAGTTCCGGTCATTATTATGTCAGTGATTTGAAGGAACTATAACTGCTAAACACTTATTTAAGATGCATTTAAAATGTGCAGTACACAAAACTGTGGATTTTAACAAGAAAGCCATTTGATTTAATCAAGAGAACATTGGTAATGAGATCTAGCTGAATAGCCTGTCATTGGAAAGGACACTGCCAACCACCCACAGTAAGTACACAACCTGCACGGATATGGAGTTTTCCAAGGAAGAGTCATTACACAATCTTTCACCGCTAGAAAATAATCTCTTGCTTTAGCAGAATCAAAAGCATGTCTTTCCACTGTTTGATATATTTCTATGTATCAATACTACAAACATCCTTCTGAAATATATTATGATGATAAAGGGGAAAATGGGGATCAGATTCTGGCCAGGCTGGTCCGCAAGTCCAAGTAAAAGCACAAGGTTAGTATAAAGGATATTTTGTTTTTATGGAAAATATTAGAAGGTTTAACTATGTTATCAACTGCTGGATTTCACTGCAAATGATGGCAAATCCCTCCAGAAGCAGGTCTGAGACCCTCCTTAATCCCTGCCTTACACTCTAGAAAGCATCTGCTATGATTTGTTAGGAAAAACAAAGCCTTTCAAACAACACAGAGTTACAGTGCTTGAGAAAAATCCAGTATCCAGAAATAGCAGCTCTAGGGTAGAGACAAGATATCAAAATCCTAAATGTCATATATGCCTGCCAGAAATGGGAACAAAACACACTAGTATCACAACGCAAAGGGCAAGGCATGCCAGGGTACTCAGCACCAGGTCCTAGGCCTCCCTCAGAAAACAGAGTTGCCACAGGACTAAAAAGCAGGGTTTCAGGACGCCAAACCTGCATTAATAGGAAGAGCAACACCCCTCTTAAGAGTTTGCCATGTTCGAAGAAGGAATAAAGCACTAACTGGAGTGTCAAATCAACTTTTAGGTACTGTGAACAGTAATGGTAGTTCCTTGGTTCACTTTAAAAAATATTAAAAAATCTTTCAATGCAGTTGGAAGAAAACATAAAGTAAGACTATATAGACGTTGACCCCAAATTAATTATAGGAATCTGAGCAAACAATTTTCAGACAGAAGGATAATTATCTTATTTGGATGAAGAGGATCATCATGAAGGGCAAAACATAAAACAAAGGGAAAGTCTGGGATTGCTTAGCTTTGCAGGAAACCCAACATACTGCAGCTTTTGCAACTTGTGGCTAGTCAGAAGACTGCTTCCTCTACTAGCAAATTCAATAACATTACACTAAGTGTAACAGAGGTAGATTTTCTTCTTTGAAAGAAGTAAAAAGCCTCATGAACAGAGTGGAATTCACCACAATCAATACCACTAACATCCAGGGATTTCTTCTGGTGGGCAGATGCTCTAACTTAAAATTATCAGAGGTTACACGTGTGCAAGGTCACACCTGAACTGCACCTGCATTACTTACAAATCAGTAACTGGAGTAACTTACACAGACACAGGGAGAGTGGGATCACCCCTCTCTGTTCTTCAGATTCTAACTACATTAACTCCCATTAAACATAAGAACTCCACATTCAGAAGAAGAAGGGATACAGGAATTAAGCGCAACTACTATGAATTTCTACTATTCAAAAGTCCTATTACTGCCTGTTTATTCAGGCAATGGGTTAAAAAGAACAGCAGATGGGCATTTTTCAAAACAGTTTAGGGAACATAGATACATACACAGTGTTAATCAATAGACTCTGTGGCTAAATTCCCTAGTATGTTTTGAAAATTATTTTTGGGCTCCAGATGGACAAAGAAACTCGTGCCAATCTGATTCAGCAAGACACATATTTCTCAAGTGGTCCCTTTTACGTCACTGGGCCCATTCACAAAACTGTAGTTGTGAATGAGCCAAAGCACCATGTTGAATGAAAAGCAATGCAGAAAAACTGGTAACTGGAAGACTCATGAAGGTTATTAAAATCTGAAAGTTATCCACTAGGGAAAATACAAATGGTTACTGCATATACTGTGCTTATTAACTCCTTATATATTACCTATTTGACAAAAATTATGAAGCTGCTGCATGACAACATTTCACACAGTACTAAATACCTGGACATAAATGTGAGGAGTAAATTAGACCTTACTAAGTGTACTAATGGCTAAACTCACTGGTGAAGTCTCGTTGAGGTACATCTATACTGCACCCTCTAACTCACAATAACACTAACACCCACATAAGAGACGGAGCACTGTTTTTTCAGTTTGGTATATACAAGCTATGAATCACATGAATGTGAAGATTCTGTACGTCACATTTAAGTAGTTAAAAAGCATTAGACAGTTTTGTAAAGGCTGCTAATACTGGGCAAATCTTTATAAAGTTTCTATTACGAGTTAAGCAAGTCCAGCTTCGTTGCTGGGGTCAGAGAAGAGGGACCTGGAATCAAGAAATTTTTGAAGGAACCCTCATGTAACTGCGATGCTCAGAGAGGCTGCACGAATTGGGAGTGGGGACACAAACCCAGGACATTATGTCAGCTGCTCCTGGAGTCACGGAAGATACCCACTATTTCCATTTCATAAAGGAGAAGGCTCATTGGACTGGAATTATAGATGAACTAAAAGCAGGAATGACGAACACCTGATTTTTACGGTTTTTTCTGGAATATCTACTTACACCCACACTCCAAGCATGTTTTGAAACCTTGTTAGAGGCATCCAAAGCCAGCATCCATGCTACCACTAGCCAGCATCAGTGCTGCACGCCTCACCTCCTGCATCAACAGTTTCAGAGCAGCTCTGTGCTGGCTCTATTCATTTCCAGCAACCAAGACAGCCAGTAGACATCCTGCAACTCCGCAAATATCCCATGAGGAACATCCATGGGTGCTGCAAGCAAATATCTTGCAAATATAGGCTGTAATGATGAACAGTTAGTAACAGATCAGCTGGCAATACCACTAGCCTTAGCGTGGTGGGACAAGTAGCAGAATGCACTTTCTATCAAATATCACAAAAACACTGTAGCAAGGGCAGAGAAAGGCATCCTAATGTAAGCTGTCCAGTGGCATGGGGCAACAGCTATCCCTGCTTTTTGCGCTGTCAGACAAGGCTGCCTCTCTGACTACAATACTGCCACAAAGGCACTAATAAACACTAGGAATGACTGCCATATCAAAACCAGATCAAGGTAAGTCTATTGCCGGTCTAATTTTACGCAGCTCCCCCAAGTTATTCCAGGATTAATATAGTCAGCATGGAATCAGGAGCTAGTAGTTAGATTAAACAACTTGTTCATTTACTTAACAGAAATCTTTAAGGGAAATATTTATCTAAGGATAGCTCATCAAAGTAAGCAGAATAGGACAATGGAGGACTTACCTTCAAAGCGCTGCCCTCCATCCTCCTTTAGAGGTGCTTAACCTCTCCCTCTCAAGAGGCCCCAAGAGAGCACTGTCATAGCACCTATGAGGGGAGGGGGGAGAGGGGGAAAGGCCCATTTTTCCTGTCCTTCATAAAATCAGGTTTTCAAATGGAGGCAACTGCAAGATTTATCAGTAATCAGATAATTCTTTACAGAAGTTCCTAAATCACTTGCTTTGTTAGCCTTTAGAAGCACTGTGTCAGTGTCACCTCAAGCTGCCTCTTTTCCCTTTTTGATGTTAACTAGTGACAGTAGGCGAAAGATGTAATCAGAGGTTGAAGTTTCACAAGAGATGAGAGGAATGCAGCTGCAAGCCTGCAAAGCTTGCTTACCAGCCAGAGCAGAGGATCAGTTATGCAAGGCTGCATATGGATTTTTATGAGATATAACACTCCCTTTCTCCTTTTCCATTCAGAACAATAAAACTGGACTCATGGGCTGTTTCCCATCATTTATCAGATCACTCTAGAACATGATTTTCTGAAAAAAAAACCCAACACCCCACAACCAAACCAAACAAACAAAAACCCCCCAAAAACCCCAAAACCACTTTACTTAAGTGTTGCATCCAGAAATGATGTATGGTGTCACCCAACCAACCTCAGGTTTGCAAGGGTAGTAGCACCTTCTTAGCCTCTTATTTGAAGACCTCCACTTTCATCTAGCTCTCCTGTCACCTGCATGGCTCAATCTCCCATCCACACCAGAGAAATCCTCAGTTTGGAGAAGAGACATCACCAAACCCTTCACTGCATCCAGCATAGTCACAAGTTCAGCTCAGAGAAAACAAGGTACACCTGTGAAAGGAAACAACTGAGCAGTGTGAAGATCAAGAGGTCCAACCAGCATAGCCACCACGCTTGACTCACTGTTGAAACATCACCTACATCATCAGTCTTACCATTTTGACTGAAAAAAATACTATTACAAAATCTATAGAGAAGCAAATGAACAAACTCTGAACTCATCCACAAATAAATAATGAATAAATTAACACCAGGAATCTTAGCGGTTGCATCAGAAGAGGTGTTTTTCAATTACTTTCTTGGCCAAGGAAAAATAAAGATTCCTGATGAGAATTTAAGCAAGTAGTCCCTGACCTCCTGCTACTGCTAAAAGGCACTTCTAAAAGAACTGGCATTTTGGATTTCATAACTGGAAGAAAAAAAGCACAACAAGATTTGTTAGCTATAGTTACTGCAACGCACAGATGGTTGCTGGGATCACAAAAGTTCTTCCCAGTCAAAGGCCCCATAACATCATGAATCCACCCCCTAGCACTGCTTGTCACTATTTCCATTTACCTCTACTCCCTCTCCTAATGACACAAGCTAGCCTTTTACATGTTTTTCTTCAGCTGCTTTTTTACAACAGCCAAGATAGAAGCATCACATTACTGCAGTTATGCCAGCCCCTTACAATACCCGCTGCCCAAACCAAGGAACAAACTGAAGGTTTTCACCCCTGTAACTCCATTACCTGGTAAAACTGCACTACAAACAAGGCGCATGGAGTTCATCTGAGCCAAGCTCATCCTCTGCTTTCCTACCTCCACCAGCACACTCTGATTGTGTAATCCTATTTCCCTCTCCAGGAAACTGCATTGCAGCAATAGCTGTGGAGCAAAAAACAAGGTTTGCTTTAAACTGGAGCTGGGATGACAGAATGGTGAGGTGGATGGCAGTACGGTCTGTAGAGGTAAAACACATCCCTCATGCCTGCCGTCTGGGGACCGTTGCTGTCAGTATGCTCAGCAGCAGCATGCTTCGCCTGAAACGATGAAATCTGTACGGATTCAGAAGTCACAGCCTCTAGCCTGCATGCAGCACTGCATGGTTGGCACTGCTGTTGCCAGGAGGCATTTTATGCCTGAAACCTGTCCTGTCATGACAGAACAGTTTGTCTGGGTTTCTAAACAGCTTTTTAACCTGCCATATCCTCCAATTCCCACTGAGGCAATCATTTATATTATCAGATTTATACAGTGAGCTGTTAAAAATGCTTCAATACAAACTTACCCTCTCCATCCTACTCCTAGTGTCCTTTTATTTTTTTTTGTGTACATCACAACACCAGTATGAAGGAAGCACCTGGCAAAAAATGTATCATTCATGCCAGATGTGGAGAGAGGTGACAGAAGACCAAGATAGCTGGTTCCCATTATTTGGCATCTAACATGAAGAAAGCCTGACTGACAGATTTGGAGGAAATGTAATACAAACAAAAAATATGACTGCGAGTAAGTTGCACCAAGCTTATTTAATATACTTAATTTTTATGTTATTTATCCACATTTTTCTATTATTGCCAGACCTATTTAAAACATAGGAGTTGATTTCAGTTGTGTTTACTGTCAAGGGATGCTGCCAAGAACCTCCGCACACACTATCCTTCGCTAGAAGAGGAAGCCAAAATTGGCATGCTGTTGTGATGTTCAAAGTCTTTAATCAGGATTGAGCCTGATGCTATACATACACAAATGAGGGATATTATTCTTTCCTTTCCCTGCAAACTATTTTTTTCCTGTTTTCCTCAGTGGCTTCTGCCAGCCTATATTCTTGCATTACTTCATTCAGAAAGGAAAAGTGCTGGAAGGGCAGAGGTGACATCTCTTACAAAAAAATCTGTAGGGTTGTTCATTTGCTGGGTAGGAAGGAAGAAGCAGAAGGGGTGATTTAATACCAAGATTACAGGCAAGAAAGCTAGCATGAAATCATCCAGCACTAGGTACAGATTTCCATGAAGAGCTTGCTGCCTTGTGCTTTGCCTGGTACAAGGCTTAAAGATGGAAGCTGGATACGTCAAAATTGAGCCAAACATAGGCCAAAAATAGGACGTCATGAAAACATCACTAATTTATATCTTCTTCCAACACCCACTGCTTTGTTCTGTGAGAAACCAGTGATGAAGCCTAGGTTACAAGGGAAGGAAAAAATAAAAGCCGTCAAAAAAAACAACCCAAACACAAATGGTCTTCCAGTCAAAAGCATTAGTTTTTAGAGCTGACAGGTAGGACTAGGAGTCCTTAAAACAGATCTGAGACACAGCAACCACAAGCGCTGGAAAACTATGTGGGAAGACCAGTAGAGAAAGAGAGTACATCATACTGACACTGTGAGCAGGCTGAAAGGCTTCAGGAAAGAAAACCCGGTGCTTGTGACATGCACATCGCAGAAGAGACGAAAAGAAATGTGAGAAAAACGTGCAGATCCTGACGCAAGGATCCATGCTCATGAACACGGCCGACACATCCATGAAAGCAGCACTGTCACTGGGGAATGGAGAGCAGACTTTGACATGAGAACCTGAATCCAAATCTCTCAGCTGACCCAGCAAGAAGTATCATGAGGGAGTCAGCACAAAATACGAATGTGCTATAAATTGAAGGAAGCACGTACAACAGCTGTCTCCTCCTGTAGCTAAGGAACAGCCTTCTGCTCGGGAAGACCACACCTCAGTGATGCACACCCAGCACCATCACCCTTGTGCAGAGCCTCCGAGCAGCCACCTGCGCCTGCCAAGGGGGCTGGGAAAGGGTATGTTGTCGTATCCCCAGCAGGCCAAGCCTAAATCAGATTCTACTAGCGTATTTTCACAGGTGCCAGGTAAGAATTGCTCAGAGTTATTACTTGGTCTCTTTGCTGTTATCCAGCTAATCTTTTGCCCCAGATCTAGCTAGGAATGTATATATGTATAGGAACGCTCTTCCTAGAAAGGTTGGACTAGATGATCCCTGAGGTCCCTTCCAACCTGTGATTCTGTGATATTAAAAAAAACCAAACCAAAACAAACCAACAAAAAAACAAACCACAAAAAACCTCGAACTATGCCAAGTTTCAAACTCCAGGCATTTCAAGGACATTGCTAAAAAATCCCTATATAAAATAGAATTATATAAAGGTACAACAGTTGCAAAGCAACGTATTTTCACTTATAAAATTAAAACTGAACTTTGTTTGTGGATGGCAAGGAAAATTCCATCTGAATAAGGAATATTTTTAAATGTTCAAGATAAGGAAAGCTGGAGACAGGTTTAGAAGTTGTTTTACTCTCAGAATTACAGCTGAACAGTTAAACCAGTAGTTTGGCAGTTCATCCTGTCACCCGGAGCGTACTTGAGCATACTGACTTTTTACATTAAATCTTTAGCAAGCTGTACTACTCTAAACCGCCCCCAGAAACAACATCAGAATTAGATTTTAATTTTTACACTACTGAGTTTCACAAGATTTACAAGAATAAACACTTCTTAGAAAGCTCTGCTCCCTGTCAATGCCAAGTCATTTCAGTGAAATGATGAGATCTGAGTGGGGAACTCACCAAGTCTGAAGCTTTATTGCCTTTAATGTGCCTTATTACCTTGCCACATGTAGAGTTATATAGTACACCGCCTTTCAGTCAGAGGCCAAAATAAGAGTTTAATACAGTACAATATAAGCACTCATCTACACAAATACTTTTTTCCTGCATTAAAACTGAGACAGATTCACTAAAATAATTGCAGTAGACAACATAAAGGGGAATCACTTAAATTTGAATAACTAAGGTCACACTTCTTGCCCTCTCCTTCAAGCTAGCAGTGTTCATTTACTAAAGGCAGTACTTTTAGTTGAGTGGTTTTAGTGCTTTCTCACATGAACCAGCACAGTGCAGCTCTATAATTTTTTAAAAAGTTCATCACTAGGGCAGACCTGTGTCCTTGACACTGCAGGTGTCAAGCTTTCAGAAGTACAGCTTCAGAAGGGACTGCAATATACCTTCATAAAGGCAGCTAGTGAGATCAGCTGCTAGCTAGTACAGTAAAATAATTAAATGACTATTCAGCTCAAGCTAGAATATGTTTTCGTTTTGTCAACAGAATTTACAACTGTAGAAGCTGCCACACAAAAAAAATGCAAAAATACTCCAAATCCACAAACTAGGTTGAAAGAACACAAACTTCATGCAGCAAAAAGCAGGATTTCTTTTCAAAACAAAGTCATATTCTCTGAAAATGTTCTCTCTGCTGCAAATCGACATACCTCTGCTGGACAGCAGGAGAGACAACCTTCTTCCATATGATGTATATGCAACAAATAACCAAGGTTCCGACCTGATTCTTCTCCTGAATTTCTAGTATCTTGCTAACTAAGAGATGGTAAATGAACAGTAAAATATTTTGCAAAAATGAAAGACAGTCTAACACAAGGATGCAGTACAGAACCCTACTTCCACAGATCAGAAAAGAGTCTGAAAGCCACAGAAACAGTTTAGGACAATATTCTGTTTCATACACTTTGCATGCTTTGGAAAACCCCCACAATACTGTTATTTTTGCACAAACACCACATGGCTAAGAAAATATCACTTTCTCTGTTTTCCTGGCCCACAGCCGTCATTTCAGGAAACAGGACTGTGATCTGATAAAACAGACCACAAAATTCAGAAACAAAGAAGGAACAGAGATGTATGGTTTTCAAGCCACAAAGCAGTGGCTGGTCAAATTACCTACTCTATGTTGGTAGCAGCTCCAACCCCTAAGGCAACCTCTGCTGTTCATAAAGATGAGGAATTTGAAAGCAGATCAGTCTGGAACAAGGTTAGGGTGTTTTCAGCCTCCTGAAAAGTAAGCCTGTTACATAAGTTTTAAAGCACATCCATCCTTTCATAGGCCATAGGCCCACATTGATAATCATGTGTGTAGTATATCTGTGGTCTTTAAGCTGCAGCTCTCCTGATGTGTCATTTTTGCATTAGTTATACTTTCACAGCTTCCTACATGTCAGTACTAGCTGCTCTCCTTCTGATGGAATCCAGCTCTTTTCTATTACTTACTCTTTAAAATGGGATAAGTTACCTCGCTATTTGATTCACACTTATCATTATGCTTGAAAGCCTCTTGAGAGCTTGTAAAGAACTGTAAGAGAAGAGTAGGCACTACTGGAAAAGCCTGCTTGAACAAAAACAGTTCACACAGATTGACAATTTGTAACATGCAAGAAGGAATCAAATGGTCTTTGAAAACAATAAAGAGGAAATATGTCTTAGATGAAATCTGAGAATTATCCCATCCAGATGTATTCCTTTCTTCTCCCTGCTCCCTCTCGCAAAGGCAAAGCCAAAGGCAAAGGAGATTCATTTAAGTTCAGAGAGTCACCATTTGATTAAAAGTTTCTGGTATACAGCCAAGGCAGCAAGATTTTAAGATACAACAGGGCTGTATCTTAACAACAGGGATACAACAATGAATGCTATACTGTTCATAAATGTATTGCTGCTAAGCAGCCCTTTTTTGTCTGTGACACTTCCACAAGCTGTTTCCATTTGGATAAGAAAGAAAGGGAGTGTTTACAGAATGGACTCTCAAACCTAGAAGTCATAAAACAGAGCTGGGAAGCCAAGCACCAGACCCTATTTGTCTTAGACCAGCTGTGACATCTTCTGAGTTCTGTGAACCCTGGTGTTATAAACACTGAAAATATTAAGTTAAGCAGTAGTAGAGGTATATGTCATGAGGTAACTTGAGCTGCTTTAATTCAGGCCCAGCGATCAGAGCATAAACCAGGAAGAACACTCTGTAGTCAAAGCTACACCTCCGAGGGCAGGAGTCATCCCTATCAGCAACCCTGGCAGCGCTGAGATCTGTGCATTTGTACCTAAAAACACAGGCAGCTACTGCTAGACTGCTGATGAATACAGCTGTGGGGTATACAAGGTATTGTACGAACTGTTCCGAAGCTTCACTATTAAGGACCATACAAACCAGACAGGGCAAAGGGAACCACCTGGAGACCTCTAAGCTGTTGGCAAGTGCAACAAGAACTGGTTTGGATGTACACACACACAGCCTGTGAGCATCTTAATTTTTCTCTGCTTCTGAAGGAATCCAGATCAGGGCATTTTTCTTTTCTAATGACAGCACAGCAGCCAGCAGGACACCTACTGATTTGCTTGGTGTTTATTTGCATGCTGTGCTTGCTTACTGCCTCCTGGGCATAAATATCCAATTTTATCCACTTAATTCAGTTTACTTTGTATCTGAATGCACAAGACACCTCACTGTACAGTATGCCTCAAAGCCTGTTATTCCTCAGAAGACTCAAAGCCTGGCCTTTGGAGGAAGCAGTTCTATGGCATCTTTTCCCCTCTGCATTTTACAAGTGGTCAGCTTGTCTAATAACACCAAACACAGACTCAGGCCTCTGTTACCTGGGGATGTCTGCATCAGTCTTTTGGACTCCAGATTGTCCAAGAGGTGCAACACAGTGTAATGGCAGAGCACTTGGCTGACTGCAGACACAGAAGACCTGAACACTGATCCTGAGTCCAAAAGGCTACCCAGCAAGTTACTTGCAATAACAGCTTTCTTTCCCTGTGTCTGCCTCAGTTTCCCCATCTGTACAGTCAGTCCAGTGATGTTTACCTCATTTGTGTAGTGCTTTAAACACTTAATGATGAGAAACACTATGACATCCAGATACTATCCTTCTTTGCCTATGCTGTGCTTCAGGACTGTGACCTATGATCCAGTATGTGAATCACTGACCTCCAAGGCTACATACATAACTCCAGGCAGAGAAGACAACCTGACCCCAGACACAATCTGCCCAACACTAACACCACCCAAATACACAGGAAGACCAATTCCAGTAAAAAAAAGCCCTATGCAACGAGTTGCAAAAAATGTTCTCAAATCAATTTATAATACAAAAATCAGACTATAACAGGTTTCAATAGGTAATTTCCATGCAGTAAAGCCTCCAGAAGATAATCCTACCAGTACTCTCCTTTTATACCAGCTGGCTTTCATCCTTTACTGAATTCTTCACCTCAAATTACAGGAGCAAAGATTCTTTCAAGAGCTCACACCCACAAGCCATGCCTTTGCACTGAAGGTCAAAATCCAATTTTTGTAAGCCTGAACATTCATTACTGATTACAAAATGACTTGGAAATGTCCCACAATAGTTCAGTTTCTTTGCATATGATTCCCTTTGCTATATTTTATAAACAGAGAAGGAGAATTCACAGAAGCAAAAGCAAAGCTATGGCTAACAGCCACGCACTACTTTAGAGCACAAATAAAGGTAAGGGGAGTGAAGCCAGGGAGGTCTCAAGGCAAAGCCTGGGTTAGTCGCTCGGCTTTTGCATCACGAGCACTAGCTGATGAACAGGAAACTGTAAAGAACTGGTGAATCTCAGTTGGAAGTGCAGCAGTAGGCCTACATAAACACCACTCCTGAAGATCTCCACGCAGCTAGCTGGAACATATTAAGAAGGGGAGAGCTATACGCAAAGCCAAATGTATTTTCCCCATGGCACACATACGTTTTGTCATGGGTTTTGTGCCCTCGCGCTCCGTCTCTCCCCCTTTCCTTTCCGCAGGCCCGTGTCAGGGTGCACCTGCTTGTCGGACACGAGCCCTACGGAGCCGCCGCAGCTGCAAGGGGCACCGAGCCTTACACACGCCGCCTCCTTATGCGGCGAAACTCACGGGTAACAAATCGTCCTGTTCGGGAGGGTCCCCCGCATCCACCGGCAACGGCTGCGCCCTGCCTGGCGCTTGCGGGCTCCAGAACCACGCTGGGGTCTGACAAAACACCCCGAAGGACCCCCCGAGGATGCCCGCACCCCCGGGAGCAGACGGGGGGCCCGCACGGCGCCCCCACCGCTCAGCCCACGCGTAGGCGCCAGCCGAGGGCAGAGGGGCCGCATCCCCCAGGAAGCCCCAGCATCGTCCCCCTCGCCGTGGCGGTGCCCCGGGGTGGGGACAGCGGCGGGAGGACGTCTGGCGGCCTCTCGCCACGGGAAGGCAGCCGGGGTGGGGGTGGGGTGAGGGCAGCCTGCCCTCCTTCCCCGCCGCACGCAGACGGCAGGGTGACGCGGGGCGGCCCGCGCCCCCGACGGGGAGGGGCGGCGACAGAGGTGTGCCGCCGGGCGGGGGCGGGCCGGCGGCCTGAGGGTCCTGGCCCCGTGGGGCCCACGGGCAGTGCCACTCGGCTGAGGAGCGGGTCCCCACCGGGGCAGCGCCAGTGGGCTCATCCGGGCCACTACCCCGAGCGGCCGGCGTCCCGGCCGCCGGCCCCGCGCGGTTCTGTCGCTCACCGGGAGGTCCGGGGCTGTCTCTCCTCCTGGAGCCAGGCCGGGCCGAGCTAGGCTGGGGTCAGCTGGGCCGGCGCCGCCGCAGACCCCCACGCTCGCTGCCCGCTGCCCGCTGCCCGCGCGGCCCCGTCGCCGCGCTCCACCCGGCTCGGCTCGGCGCGCCGCAGCCAATCCGCGCCGCCGCCCGCAGCCCCGCGCCCAACGTGGCCAATGGGGGCGCGGGAAGGCGGCGGGCGGGGCGGGGGGCGGGCCCGCGGAGTGGGCGATGTGGGGGTGTGCCGGGAGCGCCACCGGCCCAGTCCCCGCCGAGCCCGGGACTAAGGCCTGGCCTGGCCGAGCGAGGTGCTGGAGAGAGTGTCCCCCGAGGATGGTTATTAAGGACAGACCCTTCCGAAACCTCGCTGCTGGCCTGAACACACCGCTACAGCCGGGCCCGATGTGCCACCGCCGGCACAGCACGGCACGCTCCCTCAGAGCAGAGATGGCACACCTGGGCTACCTCTCACATCTGGCAGGGGAAGCAAGGAAGGGAAACTAAAAAGCCTGTTGCTGGCACTAGTGGCTAATTTCATCTTGAAAAAGGAGCCACCAGCCTTCTTGCAGACTGCTCTGCAGGCCATGGTGCAGCTGAGGAAAGGGCAGAAGAGCCTACCCGCTAATTGTGATGGGAATCTGGGCCTGCACTGTTACAGCTTCACAAAGACCTACTCTCCATTCATTAATTCCTAACATTTACCTGCAATAACTTTGGACATACTTAATTTAGCAAACTCAGCAATAGGGAAAGTCACTGGGCTTTTAACTCAGAGACTCAAACTAAACCTAGTATTGATGTCAAACTCCAAATCTAAAATCCAAGCCTTCACTAATATTTAAGCCTGGCCTAAAACACACACCTTTTTCTTGTAGACAGCAGTGGATCGAAACAGCTCAATACAATGCACAAGGCAGTGACATGCAGATGGCACATGAATCCTCCTGCCCAACACTATGCATGTCCCTACCCCTGAAACAGTGCAAAATTCAGATGCAATTAAGTCAGTAGAAGAGCTGACGCATGAGTAGTTTATAGGAGGATTCAATCCTTTCTGAAGACATCAGCTGTCAATCAACTCTATGATGTGGGAGTGGGACAGCTCGCAAATATTAAGCTTTCACAAGTTTCTCCATAAGCAATAATGCCCCCTTCTTCTGTCGTCACTTAGTTCATCTACAGCAGTGGGTTATCTGCAGACAAAAAACTACCCTCGAAACTCCCACACAGTAATAAATATTATTATGTAAGTCTTCCACAACAAAAGCTATTAAGAGCATATTGAATCCTGCCTTGACTCTCATCTCACAGAATTCTGTGTCTCATTCATGGTCTTGGTTTTCTTCAAAACCTAAGACCTGGCTAGTAAAAGGCCCACAGAAGCTTCTGAAACATACACTTCCCTCCCCTCGCCTGTGACCAACATGCAGGCATCCTCCCTGGTCATCCTTCACAGCAGAACTCCTGCGTTGGGATTTGTAACAGATGCACTCTTAGTCACAAGAGAGAGGAGTGGTCAGACCCTGCTCAGTCCTTAAGTACCTCCACTGAGGGCTCCAAGGAGTACCCTGGAGCAGATATCCAGGCAAAGCAGCTGGAGGCCACTAGACAGGACTGCTGAACCGGACACAAGCAAGGCAGGAACCCTGCCGACTTTGAGCTGCCAAAGCTTGTCTTTTTTGCTGCAAACACCACCGATTTGCAGATGGTGTCACAGGACTCTTCTGGCCCTGCACGTATCACTCGAGGCTGGGCCACCTACGCCTCTTCATTTCCACTTATCCTGGGTGGATCTCTCACTTCTGTCACAGTTTATTACAGTAAGAAAAATGTAATGGTCCAAAATTGCAAGAAAGGCACCAGTTTAGCCATTAAGAAAACCTTTGTAGCAGAAGGGAATATGAAGCACTAGAAGAGAGTACTGAAAGAGAGAAGAAAGAAGAAGAAAGAAGAAATGCAAGATCTTTTATCATGAGAGGCTTTAATAAGAAGCAAGACAAACACTCATGGAGATTCTCAGATAAGTATGATTCTGCTTTGAGAGGAAAATAGAGCACATGATTTCTTGGTGTCCCTTCTGATCAATCAACAAAATAAACCTAATACTGATAGCCCTAGGAATTGAGCTGGGCCATTAGAGAGTAGTAAACCCTACTTTTCTCACGGTACCTTCTGTCCAGCTGTTAGCTTTCCTGCCTAGCTTATTATATATATTTTTCCTTATCTTTGAGGCAGGACTTAATGTTACTTTTTAATTATTATTAACATCTTACTTGTCACTAGCTGATTAACTATCGAATACACCCAGCATTAAAAGGGAAAAACAGCATTTTGTGACGAATGGAGAGATGGTCCACTTGACAAGTTCCCAAGGAGTTACATGGTACAGTCACCTGGTGCTAGCACCAAACTGCACTAAAAAACTGGAAAGACATTTTTGGATCATATAGCCCCATGATAAACTCTGTCTTCTCCTTCCTTTTCCAAAGAATGAACTTTCTTTAGAGTTGGTGCTAGTGTATTATTTTCATTGCCCGATCAGCTCAAGTCCTAGGAGTATAAATATAAACCAAGATTCTTGTTCTTTCACAATCATTATCAGTTATAAGAACCCGGAGAGAACAAAATACATCAAATAAAGAGAATTTTTATAGAGTACAATTTGCTGCCACTATCCCTATTACAGAAGAAAATGCCTCATACAAAGGAAGCAGGAGCTTACAGAATACACTCACCTTGCTGAAGAAGCTAGGGATGTTCCTTCACACCTCCTCTTCTCAATAGCACTGGGACTGGCTTAGGCGAGCAAACTGTGAACACACACACACACGCACGCACACACACACACGCAGTTACCTCATTTGGGTGCCGGCATTGTTAAAAGAAACTCTGTATGCCATCTGCTGGAAGAGATCTTACTCTGAGGCAACACACCGTAACAACACATCTGACTGCGCTCTGCTGGCAGCCTGGAGAGGCAATGTTTTTCAGAATGAACCTTTACCCTCACCAACTTTTCAGTGTGACGCAGAGGACACACAGAAAGTCAGGGTCAGGATGAGTGAAACAAAAGCAGGATGAAGTCTGTAAGAAAATGCAAGCCTTTGGACCTATGTCACATGCCAAAGCATATGGCAGCCTAACAGCAAGTAGCAGCTCATTTTCATATCCTACTACTTGACTTGAACTTCTAAAGACTTCTTTTGTCCCCTTCCATTGTTTTGTTTTAGCTATGCACATCACACTGTGCTTACCGGGTCAGTCTGCTGTAACTCTCTAGGTAACAGTGAGCACATTAATCAATAATATATACTTTGTCCTATAAAAACTGCTGCACAATCTTCCCTTCGGAGGGTAGGGAAAAGGGAAGGGGCAGGATTTGTAACTAGACACAGAAGAATCTGAGAAGAAACCGCTTCTTTCCAGCAGCTGTGGCAGAAATCATTCAGGACTACAGCCTGATTATTTTTGGTTAACGGTAATTAGTTTCTCGCTTGACAATGTCTTCAATTAAATGAAAACAAGTTTCAGAATGCAGGAAGAAATGGAGAAATATTACTTATGCCCTAACTCTTGCCCATCCCCATTTTCTATTTCTTGTCACATGGATCTTAACAAAATTTTCAGTCCCTAACCTTTGGGATTAATCTACAGGAAAACTCTTTTCTGCCAACACTGTTTTTCAGGTTATGAACACCAAAATCACACTCAGGACGTGAACTGTATTTTGAAGACCTATTGCTATGCATTAAGTGAATAATTCTCAATTTACCTTCAGACTGAAAAATCTCTCCAAGTTCACAAGGCAGGCGCTCTTCTTGACATTTCACAACAAGCAGGTACATAGGAATTTAGCATCTGCTTTTCAGAAGCTGTCTTCAGCCTTCTGTACCCAACACTCAGCCCCAACAAGTCCTTTAAAATCAACACCAGCATTTGGCTGTTAACACTCCTGGCAATCTGACTTCAGGTAATCATGGCTTCAGGCACACGATAGAGATAAATCAGCTTGCTAAAATGCCACGCACTGCCACACGTGTATAAAGCATAATACAAAATTTTACTATTCACCTGTAGCCCATGTGGAGAAAAACTTATATATGCTTAAGTGATCATGGTTCAGCTGGACAGACTGATTTAGCTACAGCAAAGTAACCCACGAACCTGACTCAGACCCTCAGTGCTCTTCAAAGACAGGCAACCAAAACTCAGCCCACATAAAAGGCTGCTTCTGAAAACACTTTGCTCAATGCAAGAAATAGGGCATCTGCACAGATGGAATAGAACTGGGGACTTGCTTCCTCATTCTGTCTGCAAGAATCTATGATTTTATTTCTCCATAAGCATTATAAATTGCATCTTCAACAGGCCAGTACCTCTACATAAAAGGATATTAAACAAAAAAAAAAACAAACAAACTTCAGCATCAAGCTTATGCATAATCTAGATGTTTGGGTTCCTCAATTCCCCCCATTGCTTCCCAGGAGTCCCCCAACTACTTCCTAAGAATTAACTCCCACCCCCCATTACTTTCCAAGTTTCCTATGCTGCTTCCTGGCAATTCCCACACTGCTGCGTAGGACTGCACCTCCCCACAATTCCCAGCTTTGCCGGAAAACCCCAACACTACTTTCTAGGATTTCCCTCAGTTTTGTAGGAATACCCGTGCCTCTCCAAATCCCACTGGATTTCCAGGAATTCCTTGTACTGTTTGCTAGGACCCAGTATGGATCGATTGATCGCTCCCCCCTCCCCACTTTCGGGGAATCTTGTTTTCTCTCCAGGATTTCTCCCTTTTCTATTTTGTAATTAATATGATTTGCTTGTAGAGCACCAGGAAAAGCACAATAATCCTCTGTGCTATTTTTACCCCTTACGCTATTTAAGACCTCTAGCAAGACCTGGGCCTGTGCTTCAGAAAGAGTGCAATGAACATTCAAAAAATCATGCACTGCATGATGAACTATAAAGTCACTGTTAATGTGCATTTAAGTATTTCCAAAATCTACTCTAGTAACTTTTACTATTGTGAAATAATCAATTTAATATTTTACTTTAAATACATTGTGCTACCCCACTAGAGAGAGGCAAGTATTATAATGTTGGGTCCTAAAGGAAAGATGCTGGAGTCCATTGGCTTATTGATCTTGACATGAAACACAGTAGAAATCTCAGACATACAAAATAATTTCTTCCAGTTTCATGAAAATGTCAACCATACTGAAAAACAAAACAAACAAACCAACCTAGAAATGGAACCACCAGGGACAAAGCCCTTAATTCTCTGTGAAAACAATGAATGAGTCAATGAATAGACAATCTCACAAGATGTATCTGCTAAAAAACTTTGAGATCCAATTTAAGTCCTGATCTTCTAAAGAATGAGAATTCCCTACCACACACACAAAGTTACGTCCACTTCTTCCTAGAATGTTTCCTGAAAAATGCAGAACTACTGGAGACAGCCTCCTAAAGCTCCTGTTAAAAAGTAGGTAATGAAACATCACTTTTTTCAAGATTATATGCACAATCATTTCATCTCTAAATACACACATCTGCACGTCTAGGTGAGAAATGCAACACTCTGTATTCAACCTAAACTGTTACTCCAAAATACAATATTGTTAAACCAGAAAGGATCAGGGTGTTTAGCAAATTGGAAAATGTTTTGACTCAAAGAGTTGTACAGCAGATGGAGCTACAAGTATGGTCTATGAATAGCCTCCTACACATGAGAACACACAGAGATAATAAATATACATAACTCATCCCATCAAGTGATTAAACAACTTCAAAATGACGCACAAATGTTCACAAAATGAACTTTTGTGAACAAAAGTTCACAACAAAGCAGCTCTCCAAGTTTCATACCAAAGACTGAAAAGAAGTAACGTAACCAGCTTGCAATGCTCATTCAAAAGTCACACAGAATTTCAAGTTCTTATTTTGACCAGTATATGTGTCATCCGTGTTCCTCTTAAGAAAGGATAAAAGGACAGGGATGCCTGCCATCTTCATCTGAAGTGTGGAGACTAAGAAAGGAGACGTTATTTGCCCATACACCAGAGCAAAAATCAGTTTGTTTCAAACAACATTCCTCCTGGAAGATTACGCGTCCATCCATTACGCTTCCCAACAAAACTGTGACACTCCTCTCCTTTATCAGAAATAAGTGCACTGCTAGAGTTCCACAGGTTCCTCTCCACCTCCTCTGCATTCCTCTCTCCCCAAAACGGCCCACCTGCCTGACCAACCAGACTATGCCAACCAGATTCAGAAGTGTTCCCAAGTGCAGAATGGTTTTATTTAGCAAAGGAGAAAGTCAGCTTTCCAGATGAAATCTTTCCAAACTTAGTTCCACAGCAGAGCAGAAACATTAATAAATTTTAGATTAAGCACCTACCTTCTCTTCCTTCCCCTTCAGAGAAACAAAGGACTTGCAGGAATGGGCGATACTGACTAGAAACATTTACTAATTCCCTTTTTTTCCCTCCTAGCTATGAGGTGATCAGAAAGAAGTGTATGCATAGGCCAGCAGAGTTCTTAAGGGTTTTACAATGAAACATGCAAACTCTTTCCCAGCAGCTCACAAGTCCAAGACCATCCAACCTGACATTGAATCACTTGACTTTTCCATAAGGTGTATGACTTGAAAGCCTCATGCAATTTACACTGGACTGTTGTATACATACCAACATTCTCCCCCTCTCAATCATATTTTCTCTCCTTCCCATCTGGCTAAAAATCACGGTAAATTGTCTCTAACACAGAGCAAAACACAGGTGTAAGACAGGACTGCCAAAAAAATTTAAGAACATTACCTGTTATAATTTTTCAAAATTTAGATGCATCACCACAGGCGCATACTATTTTTTAAAATCATACTTTATTAGAAAAAAAATCCTTCTTGATTACATAAACACAGATAACGTGCTCAAGGCATTATCATTTTAGGCACTAACCTGATTTCCAATCAAAATCTGTATGCTCAAGACTAAACAATTCTCCACTTTTAATCATCTTAATAAACAATGATCTGCTAAAGGTGTAAATCTGCATGATGAGTTCCGAGAACAACCACCACGTAGGACATATTTAAAGCATGATTAAAGTCTGAAGTGAGAAGGTGGCATCTGTACTTAATACCCTTAAGTAGCAGTGGACAACCCTCTGGCAATACAGGCTATATTATTTCTCATAAACACTGCAAATCTAGGGCATTGTGAGACTCTCATGATTCTTGTGTTCTTAAAGTTGTGGCCTATTTTTGACTATTCCTTGTCATCAGTGATAAAGAGTCATATCCAAATTCACAATTTGGCCTTTAGATCTCAGCCACTGAATCCCCACAGCTGTTGTTTCACTTCAATAGAAAGATTAACTTTATTTCTTTAGGAGGAAATTCTGCTTCAGCTTGCTTCCCAAGCAGCCATGATATTTCTATTTTCTCAACCAAAAGATACAAGTATAAAAGTCTTTTTCAGATGTTAATTTAAGACAGCTGCGGTAAAGTGGCTGAACTCTACATTTAAAAGATCTACAGTATCCCTCTACCTAGATGAATTTCTGTTCATAATTCCAAAGACTTTCAGAAGTCCTATGCAAGTAAAAATTTTCTGTAACTGCACACACTATTTCACATCAGTTCAAATTAATTTCTTGCTACAGCCTTCAAAACATTACTACTTAAATAAGCAGTTACATTCAAATCCAGTTATTTTTGGTTACTCTACCCAAGTTAGTAACTCTACAAAACTAAAAAAACCCCACTAGTTTGGGAATCTTTGGATTAAAATACAGTTTTGTATCTTTGAAGTTCAAATGAGGGTTCTGAGAGAGAAGTTCTATATTAATCTAGGCAGACATATGCTAATATAATGTAATTTTTACTTTGATTATACTTACAGGAAAAGGCCATCATCATCTAATAACCTTTCATCTCCTTAAAGAACACACACAAAGAAGTCTTCATACACATATGCAGGTTATGAAATAAGTGACCTAGAACAATTGAACTAAACCAAAATGTAAAACAGATTTTCAAGAAGTCAGCCAGATACTTCTAATATAATGTATGCACACTCCCACGAGTCACAGGCCGGAACAGCTTAATCACTGATACTCTCATAATGCTAAAGAATCCAGCAGGCACAAGAATTTCCATGACAGCATACACATGGCGAGTGATATGAACACAATTTTACACATAAAAGTACAAATAATAACACATGAGAGATTTGATCAATATGTTGTACTTTAATCCAAAAACTAAGATCCTGAAGGCCCCATTTGTATGGGCAAGACATTCTTGATGACCTCCTCCTCCCCAGCCTCACATGTATACATTGAAGATAGAATTCCAAACATTTTAAGAGTGGTACCATATCACTTCACACATTACCTTCCCCACCCTCAGCCTTGCAAGGACAGAATAGCTTAAATTTTCAGCAGGACAATACAGCTCCAAGACCTCTGTGGAATATTTTTAGAGGCTCAAACAAAATGCATCTCATTTCCTTTCAGTCCAGACGGCAGCCCTAAACTAGAATGATTTAGATAGGACAAACTGAAAATGAAGGACTAAGTTTCATAAACAGATTGGTTAAAGAAAAGTTCATGAAAGACAAACCAGTCTTCCCCAGAAGTGTTTCACAAAGGTCCATAAATATAAATTTGCGGGACAACCAGGGGATGGGGCTCAGCCAGCATGGGTTTACTAAAGGGAGGTCGTGCCTCACTGACCTGGTCTCCTTCTATGATAAGGTGACCCGCTTGGTGGATGAGGTGAAGGCTGTGGATTTTGCCTACTTGGACTTTAGTAAGGCCTTTGACTCTGTCTCCCACAGCATTCTCCTGGAGAATCTGGCTGCTCACGGCTTGGACAAGTGCACTCTGCGCTGGGTTAAAAACTGGCTGGACAGGCAAGCCCAGAGAGTTGTGGTGAATGGAGTCAAATCCAGTTGGTGGCCGGTCACGAGTGGTGTTCCCCAGGGCTCACACTGTTGGGGCTAGTCCTGTTCAATGCCTTCACTGATGATCTGGATGAGGGGGTTGAGTGCACCCTCAGTAAGTTTGCAGATGACACCAAGTTGGGTGGAAGTGTCGATCTGCTGGAGGGCAGGAAGGCCCTACAGAGGGACCTGGACAGGCTGGATCATTGGGCTGGAGCCAACGGTAGGAGATTCAATAAAGCCAAGTGCCGGGTCCTGCACTTGGGTCACAACAACCCCATGCAATGCTACAGGCTTGGGGAGGAGTGGCTGGAGAGCTGCCTGGTGGAAAAGGACCTGGGGGTGTTGGTCGACAGCCGCCTGAACATGAGCCAGCAGTGTGCTCAGGTGGCCAAGAAGGCCAATGGCATCCTGGCTTGTATCAGGAATAGTGTGGCCAGCAGGAGTAGGGGAGTGATCGTGCCCCTGTACTCAGCCCTGGTGAGGCCACACTTCAAGTACTGTGTTCGGTTTTGGGCCCCTCACTACAAGAGGGACATTGAGGTGCTGGAGCGTGTCCAGAGAAGGGCAACAAAGTTGGTGAAGGGTCTAGAGAACAAGTCTTATGAGGAGAGGCTGAGACAGCTGGGGGTGTTTAGTCTGGAGAAGAGGAGGCTGAGTGGAGACCTTATTGCTCTCTACAACTACCTGAAAGGAGGTTGTAGGGAGGTGGGGGCCAGACTCTTCACCCTAGTAACAAGTGATAGGACGAGAGGAAACAGCCTCAAGCTGCACCAGGGTAAGTTTAGGTTGGATATTAGGTAAAACTTCTTCACCGAAAGGGTTGTCAGGCATTGGAACAGGCTGCTCAGGGAGGTGGTGGAATCTCTGCCCCTGGAGGTATTCAAAAGAAAGGTAGATGTGGTGCTTGAGGATATGGTTTAGTGGTGGACTTGGCAGTGATAGGTTAGCGGTTGGACTCGATATTAACAGTCTTTTTCCAACCTTAACAATTCTATGATTTTATGAAATAATGCGGAACTAGGATGAGACGAAGAATAATGTCCATGTCCAGAACACTAAAAAGGAAAATGCATGACGTCTGCATATCAGTCACATGGAAAAGGTTAAAATACCTTTGTCAGACTCTAAGACCTAAGTCTTCAATCCTGAAGAGCAAGCCACCGTGTCACTGCCACTGTTCAGCATACAGCATGTACTCTGAAGATCAACATTAAACAATTTTGTTAAATAAACAGCAAAGAAACCACATCCTAGGTGCCAAAGCCAAAACTTGCTGAAGTAAAGCAAATATGCATAGCAATATTTTCTGAGAACACAGTTCCACGAGGAAAATGGTTTTCACGGGATGAAAATCCATTTTAACAAAACATCAAAAAAGCCTTTATCCTTAGATAAAGATCTTCTATTTTCTCACGCCCCTGTTATGTTAGCTGTTCAGCAACGATCTTCCACAATTCCTGTAGGAGTGGAAAAAATACATACAGGTATTTTCTCAGATCAGTAGGTTGTCATTATGAAAAAGTTCAACATGCCCACTTGAAGACAAGTTTTAAGACACACGTTATATCTCCTCCTACAGAGAGTATCCATCTGTGGACAGATACTAAATCCATCTATGTAATTTCCTAGAACAACCACCAAATTATCTTTGAGACATATTTCTTCATTCTTATAGCATGATTTTTTAAAATAAATTAATATCATTCAAATAATTAAAAAAAAAAATTTCATTGGTCTGCATAACCTTCTGCAGTATTTTAAATTATAATATTGCTCTTTTTCTTAGCCTGTGTTGACAAACGCTTTCAATAATGCTAGTAAAAATACAATTGAAAAAATACTCAATTTACTGAGGAATCAAGGTCTCACAAATGCTTGTCTTATACGCACACTTGCGTCTCTATCTATTGGACAATGAATATGAAAACCAGACTATTTCTGTAGAATAAAAATGTATACACTTTGTCTGCTAGACAAAAGATTAATAAGCAGACTAACACATACCCTTCACCATGACATCTTGAATTGTGGCAATACACTTCATGATAAATTAGAAACTTAGGAGGTGTTTTAAAAATGCATATATTTCAAAGACCAGTAGCCTTCTGCAAAAAGGCTAGGGAATGAGTTTACATATTTAGGTATAATCCAGGTTACATTTATAGACTTGTAAAGCTTTTTTTTTTTTTTTTTTTTAAGTTTTGCATGCATGTTTTATGCCAGAAGGTATCAGCATTAAGTAAAATAAATCTCATGATGTAACTGTGGCCACCATAATCTTATGAGGCATACATACTGCAGAAGACACAGCAACAGTATGTTGACTACAGGAACACCATTTCTTGCTAACAGATTTGCAATCCAGTACAAGATTTGCATGTTCTCTAAAAAGATCTGTTAGACTGTATTGTTCTAGAAGCTAGCAAGCTATTAGCTACTGTGCGTAACATTTGTGCGAGCAGACAAATGGGAAAAAAAATAGAGAAAGAACCATAAGTTCTTTGGAGGTGGATAACTACAAAAATTATATCTGATGTTTCTGAATAACAGAAGTTTACAGCTAACTGACTTCTTCATATATATTTAACTTTATTTCCTGAACCGGGAAAGGAATTACTAAAACTATGGAATGAAAGCTCTTTTACAAGCAAATAAATTAGAAGAGATATTGGTCCCATTTTCTAGTCAATCACAAAAACTGCATTTTATGAAGTAATGGAGGTTGTTTCTTAACCTTTGAGGAAATCAGTGGCTTAGGTTGCACTCTACTGCTGCTGATAGAAAAGGCAATATTATGTCAATCTCAGTATAGATTACACAAGCACAAACAAGAATCATTTTAAAACAAAAAGCTAAATGGAAATAAATGAGAATGTAATCTTTATTCTCCTGTTCTTACTTCATGTTAAGTAAACAGCTGAAAACTAATTTGAGATGATTAGCCCAACACATTACATTTATTTTAATGAATGCCGCTTACCAACTGCTCGATTCGTTCATAAACGAGAAACTGGCAGAAATCAAGCTTAATGGGCTCTGCAGTATATTTCATTTTTCTATCTTGGAGGTTCTCCAAATCATTCAGAGTATTTCTAAAATGACTGTAGGCTTCGCATGTAACATCCATATGTCTTAAAGTGAAGTTCAGCCTGGCAAGAGAATATTTAATTTAAAATGTCTCTCCTATACGGGCACCTTAAGTAACTATGTAACTTCCCTCAGCTAATTGGAAATTGTGGGTCTTCTCAGTATAATTAACTAACATGAGTAGCAAAAAAAAGGTAACACCACCCCCACCCCCATTCCTTAAGAGTGGACAAGACCTACATTACCATAAAGACACCAGTAACTCTTGGATGAATCCTTCCATTGATTTTGAGGCATTTTGCCATAGCAGAATCATTGGCTTGGCTTCCCAGACAAACACTTGGCAACAAATCATATGAACAGTTATTGCTTACATATCTCCAGAGATTTAAGCAAAGCCTATTTATCTATGAGTTGATGAACGGACTGTAGTAGCACATGACTACTTAAAAACATTCAACAATTCCTTGAAAGAAAACACAACAAATTGTTATGGGGTACTCAAGCTGGGAAACATATATCCTAATTCTAAGCCCCTTCATTCCATTCTATGACTTCAAAAACATACAGCAAACATTGTCAGGCATTACACAATACACCAGTTTAGTCACATATTTACAGAGGTTATCTGCTGCAAGACAAAGGTAGAACAACAAAAGCCGAACTCCTGTGAAAGCCAAGTTCTGAACTGATAAAAATTAAGCACGTATAAAAACAAATGCTTGTCTTGAGCGTATACTGCAGCTTGTGATCAACTAAACCAATGAAAATCAGAAGCTTACCTTCAATCAAATGTTTCTTTGTTTCTTCCATATAAAGAAAGAATGTAAATTCTTTAGTGCTTTTTATTTTAAGTTCTTGGCAACAACTTACCTCTTTTCTAACGCTAGGTAAATTGTGCAAGAATTTCTCAAGTTGTGTGTGATTCTATACAGCATTCTGAACAAGGCATCTGTCAGGTCATCATCATAGAACACTACAAAAAAAAAAAGATTAAGAGCATAAAATATGCATGTTTAAGTGTATTATCTACTTAAGTCTCAGGTATGAAACAACAACAGGCCTTAATCTGATTATTCTTAACAAACAAGTCACTATTTTAACGAAATCCCAAAGTATATTTTTAATGGCAACAACTGACACTGTAATAGTATGCACTACTGCTATTTATGTCAGACTTTAAGACTTCCCTCATATCAATGGGTATCACTTCTGTCAGACAACTTACAGAACTTTAACAAGATTTCTCTCAGCCTGGAAATATCTTACTGCAAAGCTAAACAAGACAGGGTAACACAATGTATAGGGCTTAATTTCTTACAAAAAATACAAAAAAGGCAGCAACTAATAGACCATTATAACCATATCTCGTTGGAAAGCAGTCTTGCAACACCTTTCAGTATAATAACTAAAAACAATCCTCATTTATGTGTCAAAACAACAATGGTTTTCCCATACAGATAAGCTAGCCTGTTATTTTTCATTCTTTCACTTAAGCAAGAAAAAGACCAGGGCGGGGGGGGGGGAAGGGCACAGACTCTATGGAGAAGTGGAGCACCTGAAAATGTTTTCACAGAGGTTATCAGATGCAAGACAAAGGTAGGACAACAACACTCTTCTGAAAGTCAAATTCATCACTTATTTGTGATTATGTTCTTTGAGTAATTTATTTAGCCGCAAATAATTACCATACCAAATGAAAGAAAAAGCTAGTAGTTTTCAACATCTGTTCTCGTCTTGCTAATTCAGAATGTAAATACAATTATTTAAAAAAAAAATACAGGCAGGAACACTAAAAGCAGAGCTTTGACAGATTAGGTAAGGATCTAACCTATTAGATTTTAAAAGCAAACTAGATGTTTAAATTATTACTCATAATGCTCAAGTGTTTGATTTAAAAGCTCACTGTTATATTTTCCTACCATCAGCTGCCATTATCACAGTACAGTGCTCATGCAAATCAGCAATCTCTTCTTCAGACCAGCTGTAAGGAGATTCAGGATCTGTAACAAAGAATATGACTTTGGCTTACATGGTTAAATGTCTCAAATGATTGATAGCTGGGAAAAAGGAACGTTTTAACTCTCATGGTCATCTGCTACTCCATAAAGGGGCACCCCGCTGAAGGTAAATCAAAACCTCCCTCTATTCATTTTCTGAAGTTCCCTACAGTCCGTTGCTTTCTCTGCACTATGTCCAATCCTCCCAAGGCTGACTGGCAAGAGTAAGTTTTCTTTGACCTTAGATATTATAACCAATTACTACCCTGTAGTGAGATCACAGATTGACTAGATTAAAATAAACATTGCTTTATCTTTGTCTGAGTTTTGATTAAGCTTCCTACTTCATCATGCTTTTTAAAATTTAGACTTTGTTAAAATATAGAAAGCTTGTCTGAAAGCCTAAAAAACATAAAGCCTTTTCAACTGGCAGTAGCAAATGTTTTCGTTAACCAGAATTTTTTGAGGCCCAAGAGAGGCTTTTGAATGCATAAAGCATGTTTCCACTCGCTTAAATAGTTTTTCTATTTTTTAGAAGTATTACATCAAATCCAACTGACGATATACATATATATATTAAAAAAACTCTATAAGTAGTGTCCTGGTTTCAGCTGGAATAGAGTTAAATTTCTTCATAGTAGCTAGTATGGGGCCATGTTTTGGATTTTTGCTGGAAACAACAGTGATAATGTGGAGATGTTTTAGTTGTGGCTAAGTAGCGCTTACACTGGTCAAGGACTTTTTCAGCTCCCCGTGCTCTGCCGGGTGCACAAGAAGCTGGGAGGGGGCACAGCCAGGACAGCTGACCCCAACTGACCAACGGGATATTCCATACCATATGGCGTCATGCTCAGTGTATAAAGCTGGGGGAAGAAGGAGGGGGGGACATTTGGAGTGATGGCGTTTGTCTTCCCAAGTAACCGCTACGCGTGATAGAGCCCTGCTTCCCTGGAGTTGGCTGAACACCTGCCTGCCCATGGGAAGTGGTGAATGAATTCCTTGTTTTGCTTTGCTTCCACGCGCAGCTTTTGCTTTACCTATTAAACAGTCTTTATCTCAAACCACGAGTTTCCTCACTTTTACTCTTCCAATTCTCTCCCCTGTCCCACCAGGGGGGAGCGAGTGAGCGGCTGTGTGGTGCTTGGTTGCTGACTGGGGCTAAACCACGACAAGTAGGCTTCATATAACTAAGTGCTACAATTCTGTGTGGACCTTGCAATGTTACTCAAGTTAGTTGCCTTTATTTTGCTAAAAGCAGCAGAACACATTCCTTTGGCAAATATTTAAAATATAACACATTCACCACTACATTTGGAACAAGTATTTATATATCTTCAAATCATCACTTACCCTCCCCCACCACCTTTTGTAGTTTTGTATTCATGCAGTCATAAGCCATACAATACCATCACATCAAAGTCTGGATTACAGTAACCCAAATCCACGTCACTGTGCCTGGATCCCATTATCACCACATAACACGCACATCTTGTTTGTACGTCTGGTTTTTACCTAAGTAAAGGACAGCCACCACTTGCCTATTCTCAACCTGTCAGTAAGCCCTTCCGTATTCACACGGCAATGATTCACCCAAAGACAACCGCATACTTTCAACCATTTTTCCAGAGGCATGTGTGCTGGAAGAATTACTTCATGAACAATGTAATAAGCATTTCTTGATGGCTCTGAAGGGGAAAAAAAACCCCAAAACAAAACACCAAACCCCACCCAAAAAAAAACACTGTAACTACCTACCAGTGCAGAACTCATCTTTCAGCCAGTCCAGTTCCTTTACTTTAACTTCCCCTCCTGTGGGCAAAGAAAGATCACATCAGTCACAAATAGCCTTTCAGACAGTACCTAAGCAAAAGTAAAGAGTCAAAACCTGTACTGGAACAAGTGATGAAGATATAATATGAGGACATATGAAACAAGTACAGTTGAACATGAGATCATTTACTGTACAAACCCAGTCACCTACTCACAAGAGAACAGGGTGTACTTAAGGATCAGAAAGACAACCTGTGTTCTCTTTTATATGTCTCACCTGCAAAATACTTCTCCTTCCCAGAGTTCAACCTCTCTCATTTACACTGTTTATGTGTGACCCTTGACAGCTGGGTATCTGTGATCCTCCCAGGTACCTCAGCAAAACTCACACAATGACTGTGTAGGAACTACAGCTGGTCTTAACTGCTGACCAGAGAAAAAGCGTATTTGGCACTTCTCAAAAGGAAGCTGTCCCATTACAGACTACATAGAGATATCTTGCATATTTCTTTTTAGTCACTTTTAACCAAGACAAAAATTTAACTTTACTTGTGAATATGCTAGGTAGTCGATGACTGTGCTGTTTAATCCCAAAGTAGTCCATATATAGGCAACTGTGCAAATGCTGACTGTATGGCACTTACTTCCTGGCTCCATCAGGTGTTTGTTTAATGCAACATTTTGCTCACACATGGCCAGAAGATCTTCACCAACATCTGGAAAAAAGTGATAATGATATTCAAAATAAGAATATTTTGCATGGGCTGTGCATGCCCCTGACCTCTCAGACTAATACTCTAAGTTTCTCTCAAGCTGACAAAATGAAGGAAAATTCCAAGCAACTCTATGCACTGATGATTGCTTCCCTAGCATCCTTCCTGCTTTTGTCTTTCTGACTAAGCTCTGAGCCACCCTTGAAGAAAGAAGTTAGATCCCTATACTACCTATTTTAATCTAGGAATACTATCTTGAGTTCACAGCAATGTATTTTGCTTTTAAACTCTTGTGCTTATAAGTAGTACTGCTTTTTCAATTTGTTGAGAAAGTGCTTGTTATTCTTCAATAAACACAACTTTATACACATTAATAAGAATTATTAATTAAAACTGAACAGATGAGGATGAAAATCCTAGGATGAAAGCAATGCTTTGCGAAGTTTCATAAAAATATTTTAGTGAAAATAACTGCCTTACCAGTGCAATAAACTCTCTTGGCAACCATTCCCATGATAATGCTTGTAATTCCAGTGCCACCTCCAAGCTCTAGCACCGAGCAACACCTGAACGTGTCCCGTTTAAACAGAATGTAATCAGCAAGAAGAAAGGCAGCACGCCAGACCTGTGGATAAGAGAAGCAGTTAAAACTGAGTAGATTTTGAAGCACAACACATGAACAGCAAGATACTACAAGGCAGAATACATACTTGTTTACCGACATCTTCTAAGGGGGTTGCCATAGTATGTTCTGTGAAAATGAAAGTAGAGTATGAATAATTATCTCAAAATGTTGTTTAAATGAAGTTCCATAGTGGCAAATTTGAAAATCAAATCATGCTCCCCTTTCAAATATAGAACTAAACACTCTTTGTTCTATATGATAATGCTAGATAATGCTGGAACTCCTACTCTAAGGAACACAGAGTTTCCCATGGTATACTATTGCCCAAATCACTTCTGGAGAAAAACGGTAAATTTTTAAAATATTTACAATATCACAGTATTATGTTTGTTTGATTATTTAATTTCACTTAACAACTGCTGTTCCATTTCTAAAGAAAACATTTTTCTTTTGTTTTACACAAACAAAATATTTATTCCATTTCTCCTTGACTCTAAGCCTGTTTACCTATTTTAACAACATCACTGCAAGTGCATTCTTGTTCTTCATCTTCAAAAGCATCTTCTTTCCCTTTCATCAGAATTACAGGATACACTCTATCCCTCAAAAGATCCTCCGCTTCTAAATCAGAGGCACTTCGAGGTCTTCTGACCACTTCCAAGTCTCCATCATCATCTAGCAGAGCTTCCACTCCATTATTTAATTCTCTTTCTTTCTTTAGATTATTCCTGTCCTTGTCACATAGTTCATCTCTGCTTCTGTACTGGTGTTCTCTTTCTGTTGTAGCTTCTCTCACATATTTCTCAGATGCCAAATCTTCTGTGTTCCAAAGGAGTTTGAAATATGACAGGAATACTGTAAGAACACAGGGAGGGAATGGAAGTTAAACATTAGGTGGGAACAGAATCTATGTGCAACTTCCACATGTATGAAATTTGGTATGCATTTCACATATTAAAATCTGGCGGATAAGAAAATAATAGAGATAACTTGAAATATAGTTCAATTTGCTACAAATAAATATTTTTGTTATTAAGTTCTGTCAGTAGCAATAAATGAAACACTTTCAAAGTCTACTGGCTGACTCAGCATCTACTCAGTCACAACACACTTTCATCTGACTTAGCAACACTTATTTTAATAATTTTTACAATTGTTTTAAAAGGCTATAGGAATTCAAGCAACTTCAAGCCTTAAAATCAGCTTAGTATGAGTATGAGAGAACAGAAATAAGCTCACAGGAGACAGCTTGCTGAAGCTGGACATGGTGACACTTTTTTTTTTAAAAAAAGAGTCTTCAAACTAAATCTTTGATTATATTAAATAAGGCCATTGTTCTCAAGAAACCAACTAATCAAAAACCTTTTGCAACCATCATCCAGCAACATCAGCATCTAGTAAAAATTTTAAGCTATCCAAACACACAACTTGCAATTTTAATTATAGGAATCTGTATTTTCTGAATACAACAAGAGGAAGAACAAATATTTGTCCTTCCATCTACAGTCGATCTCAGCTCTACAACAGTGCTTATGCACTGTGCTTGACTAAATGTGCCAGTCATGGAACACAGGATTATGGATTTCCATTTGGCTACTCTGGTACAAAATTGGTGTTTGTAGACATCTTAGGCTGGGTACTATTATTCCAAAATCACACACAATATGTTGAGACTTCAGAAAAAGATAACCAAGAATAGGACTAGTGAAAAAGGTCAATACCAGCAAGATTCTAAGAACATCTTAGAATCATGTTCATTCACACCAAAGGGGAAGAGATAAAGTGCTTGCCACCACTGCTTTCAACAATTTCACAATTTATGGAGATCTATTCCAGTTTCTTTAGAAAGCAAGATATTCAACGTCGGTCTACTGTAACCTGAATAGTCCTTCTCTAGAGAGACCATCTTCAGCTAGATCTAATAAAATCTTCACTTTATCATTCACGCTATCCTAGCATGAGGAATTTTCTAAGTCATCTACTGTTTGCCTGACAACCAGATTAAACCAATTTGCATATTTCACAAACTAGAGGATGCCATCAATGAATGAAATACTTTTGTTCTCCAAGTCCACTCTGATCCTCTGCATGTTCTATGGCATTTCAAAAGGTGTAAGGTAAAACTGACCCAAAGCAGAAGAGACTAAATCCCCATGAGGTTCCCTAAAAACCAGCAAAGTGACAGTGGCAGATTGTCATCGTATTTGTTAGAGTAAAAGCTGTCATACTAAAATCCAATTCTTGTCATAATAAATAAAGGAACTTCCCAGACCAACTACATTCAGAGTAAGTAGCACATGCTGTCATTTCATTCTTTTGAAAAGTTCTTTGCATCAAGCAAAATCACAGCAAACAAAAACCGAACAGCATGAAGACACACCACAGCATTAATTACCTAGCTTTGATCTGATCAGGGTCAAAATTATTATCCACTTTGTCAAGCCTACTTTTATAATTTTTTACATTGTCTTATACCAGAACAGCTGCAAAAGTTTTTCTTTTTATGTCACAACTGGGTTTGATAAAACAATTAACAGTCTGTCACAGCAGGAGCAGTACTTTTCTACCGAACATTTTACCAGCAGCTTCAAGGTCAGTTTCACTGACAACTTTATAGAAACCTACAAGCTGGCAATCAGGCAGAGGCACCTGCCAATTAACTTCCACTACAGCCTTGATCCCTCAAATTACGTAAGTCAGTCAAAACCACTGCTATTTTGAGCTTTCTTGTTGCCAGTTTTTTTAAAACAAAAAAAACAGACAAAGCTGTTAGGCTTCTCTGGACTTGATGGTAAATCATCACAAAAAAAAGATATTATAAAAATCTATAATTACTCATAATTTTTATTTTAAACTTCAGTTACACTATTTAAAACCCCTGGCTTCTCAGCTTTTTGTCTGTATGCCAGAAACATCCCAACTTTTTAACATGATTCCCAAAGTGCTATATTACGATAATAAATGAACAAATAAATAAATAAAATTAAACCTGCAAGCAAATTAATTTGGTTACTTCTCAGGAAGTAACTTAAGATTTCTTTTTTAAGATAGGCTGTCTACAAATTCTACATTAAAAGTAGTTTTCATTTCTGTAGGTAATTTCATGAGGATAATCCAGCTAGTGCTCTTCCTAAAGACTCAGTAGGCAGTGATCCTGGTTCTAACTGGACTAGAATATGTAATGATTAGTATCGACTATTCAAAGGAGGATTCAGACATTACAAGACATTACAAAGACATGAATATACTTACAACATAGCTCCATCAATCTAAACATACGTTACCTGGTTGACCAACTGCATTCAATCGTACCATGAGATGTCTTTTATTTGGACAGTGTAAGTGAACATCAGAAAGTACAGTGTCACTTTTAAATGTGGCGTTATCCATCTTCTGTCTTATGTCTACCATGATGTGCTGGTGAGAGGAACATCTTCAGTACTCAAACAGTCCCCTATGAAGTGCTGTCACAAAGTGATAGGTTACTCTTCTACTAACAGGCATCAAGCAACAGTTTTGCTCAGCAAAATGACCTCATGACAGTTTCTGAGAAGACCTCAGGCAAGACGTGACCATGCAAGCTCCACCATGCTCCCGCAAGACACCAAGTTGTGCATCAGGATATTCAACCTAAAACCAAACACAGACAGCTTTGAGTTACATCCTGGCACTGTTTGAACACTGCTCCAGCAATATTTTAGAAGACAAAAATCGCATTACACTGTCCAGTAAAACCACAATGCTCCAATGCGCTCTTTTACAATTCTCCAAAGAATAATCAAATACATAAATGCTACTAGCTCACTGGCAGACATCGCATATTTTAGGAAGAGCTACTAATCAGCTTATGTTAAAAACAGCTCTCCATGAAAAAATGGATGTTATCATTAACACACAGACTTACAATGCCAAGCCAAGGTCTTCAAAGGAACACAAGGCCTTGTATGTACAACTTCACCATATTAAGGGATCTTGTTCCTCATAGGGATCTCTGAATTTTCTCAGAAATTAACACAACTACCAAATGTGTTATTACTTAGCACCCCAAATTTTGAGTGACTGCCCTTCCTGGAAAAAATTCAGCTGCTTTTATATGCCTCCATTAATTGGGCAGCTAATGCCTCCTGTTGTTGGTGCTCTTTATTCTTCCCCAGAAAAAAAAAAATAGAGACACCTGAACTCATCCGCATTACCTCATGTTCAAGGCTGAGTTGTCTCTCTGTCCTACAGCACAAACAAATGAATTACCTCTTATGAAAAGAAAAATAAAGAGGGCATTTATTTCCCTATGTTCTACAAAACTTGACGTTTTGTGAAGGGTGTCTGAAACACTGATGAACCATAGATCTGAAAACAAAATGTGTCTTTGAAAACTGAGATTACAAGCTTAGATCACACACACACGTGTATGCAAATCACTAAGCATTATATGAATTATTTAGTTAGCAAAGACATCCAGGTCTCATCAGCTATTAAGACCTCTAATCCCCTCACATAAAAACTGTTGATGCTATTTCCTATATTGCCACTAACATCTTGGAAGATTAAGCTAAATTTTCCATTACCTGCTTGTGCCTGAGTAAGATCATAAATATATAGGGTTAAAATGCTTCAAGTTGTACAGGCAGCCTCCATAACTTTAGTTATCAAGTTCTGTTAACTTTCGCAAAACCTAGCCCACCCTCCCATCCTGCCCTTTGCCAGCAGAAACCTGTGCACAAACTGCACCCGGACTCGAGGCAAAGCAACAAAACGCGGCGCCTCCACCGCCCGCGGAGGAGAGAGGCCTCCGCAGGGCGCCCTTCCGCCGCCGGGGCAGAGCCCGAAGCCCCCGCGCTCCGGCCCACCCAGAGCCTGCTCCTCCCGCGGCGCCGCCGCCCCCGGCGCGGGCAGCGCCAGCGCGGCTCGCTGGCAGACCCCGGCCCTGCCGACATCGGCGGGCTGCCAAACGAGGCCTCCCCCCGCCCCCGGGGCCGTGCGGCCGCAGCCGCGCAGCCCCCCCCGGCCGGGGAGCGACTCTGCAGGAAGGGGATGGCTGCAGGGAGTGGTCCACGACGCCGCCGAGGCGAGAGCGTCCCCTCGGCCGGCCGGCCCGCCCCTCCTACCGCCCCCACCTGCCGCCATTTCGGGAGCGACGGCCCCTTCCGCCGCGTTCTGCTACCGGCAGCCTCGCCGCGCCCGAGCGACGGCCTCGGATGGCTGTCTGGGCCGGGCCGGGCCGGGCCGGGCCGGCGGGGTACGGCCGTCCCTATCGCCGGGGCCGCGCCGCTCGCCCCGCAGACGCGGCGGGCGGCTGTGCCGGCGAGCTCCGCCTGCCGCAGCCGGGCCCGGGCCAGGCACGCGTGCGCCTGCTGGTCCCTGCCCCGCTGACGGCTGCGCGCCGCGGCGCGGCTGCTCCGTGCCCGGGGCACAGCGTGAGCAGCAACCGCCCCTCACACTGCAAACGGCGCCGTGGGCTCTTCACCTGCGCCCACCGAGGCTCTTTACTTCAGAATCACCCAGCACTAAGCCCTAGGTAGAAATCTGCCTGGGGAGTCAGTAGAAGGAAACAGCAGGGTCTAAGTCCAGTCTTGCCACTAAAGCATCCGCAGCAGCTGCCCAGAGCATGAACCCCCGTTTCTTACCCCCAATTCTTGCATCACCTGCTTTCAGCGTTTTTTACCCTGTCTTGGTTCATATGCGATTCTGTGAAAAGCCTCCAAACAGCTTCAAAACAAAACCAGAAAAACTATATGGAGCCAAGTGGGCGTTTCTTCCTTAGCCCGAATAATGTCAGGACTACTACCACCGTGAGATTAGCTGAAGCAATAGCAGTATCTGCTCACTTTGGGCATAGCGGAGTTAGCTGCTCGACTCTGCAGTTTTCAACTAGGTATCGTGAACCAGGAAAAGTAAACAGAAGGCTTAGTTAGGTGTTGAGCAGGAACGCCATACCAGAGTGCTTTGGGAAACTTGAATAATAGAAATATATCTAACTTGCAGAGGTAGGCAAGAGCTGACTAGCAGCTATTAGTATCCATAATTTGGATCTCGGTGCCTTATGTAGTCAATGCACAGCTGAGCTCATCTACAGCCCAGAGCTGGCTGCTGGCCTGGCACTGAACGCGGGGGCTGCTGAGCCCAGCCATGCTGGCTGGCGGCAAGAGGTGTGCAGGCACAGAGCACCAGAGCAGCTGGACTCGCTGCAGCTGACCCATCTCTCTGCAAAATCATAGGCATAGATGTGCTCCAAACTCCCATGGGTATTCTAGTTAAGTTCCTCTGCAAGGGCTGATGAAGTTGTTCTTTCAGCAGGAGCATCCAGTTCAAAAGCGGGCATTTATGTATTAATTACTTGTTATATGAAACTCATATCAATTGTTACAGATGATCCTTGTATTTTTCTTGAGTGGATGCTTGTGGGGAAGAATGAATTAAAGAATTAATGCTGGTAAAAAGCCTTGGAATGTAATGCATAGTCTGTATTTATTTCTAGATGTCTGTTTCTCATCATCTGCATCCTTCTGTAAAGGCTAAGAATTATCAAGAGAATGAAGTAGTCTTTCCTTATTTTTACAGTCGAGTGTTGACCGGTAATGAAATGGAGATCCCTTATTGGAGTTTCTGTTGGGAATTCTATTGGATGAACATCTGACAAAAATGCTTTGGAGGTCTGTTTTCCTTTTATCTGGCTCTGTGAAAGAGCAGAATATTATTTTACTTCCTGTGGTGATATGCTGCCACATAAATTATTACTGCAGTCTCTCTCTGCCTCTATATTCCCCACTGCTATAAAGTGCTAACAACATGCAGACAAATTGGACTATATTTGTCACAAAATCTTACCAGTCTGCAACAAGAGACACTGGAATGCAAACTAAGTATTACTAGAGGAGTAGCTAAAAAGCGAGGTGTTTCACTACACTACACTACACAGGAGATTTTAAACACAAGGGTACATTATATGAGAAACGGAACTCCTATCATTTCTTTTCTAAAAAATGCAGTTACCTTATTTCACACACATATAATCATTAAGCAAAGCAGGAATACCTTGTGGCTGCAGACATTACAATGTGGGTTTAATGATAGTTCAGGGACAACATAGCTCTGGAGATGCATTTTCTGTACCACACACAAGAGGGCTTTGGCATCAAATTCCTGAGATCTACCTATTTTCTGAAGACTTTAGGATGGACCTCAGTTACATTTCCTATCTTCCTCACAACCATGTGAGCTAAGAATCTGCTTAAAGAAAGCATCCCAAGAGTATCCCTTAGTCATGCTGCACCAAGAATTAGGGGATGTAGGCTTCCCACATGATTTTTGCCCAATCCTTTCATGGCCCAAAGGACATTGCTAGGACAATTCCTTACAGAGTGTCTTCTAAAACACCAGCACTGCTGCAGGAGGCTCAGAGAAGAAGAAAACTATACAGCCAACCCTGCAAAATATGTATCACAGGGAAAATCTAATTCTTTAGGAGCAGAGAGAACAGAGCTGATTCTAAGAAGACAGGAATAACCAGATTAATTAATACACCACCACATATTTGATCTTCCACTGTGCAGTAGTATAGCCCTGATAGCTCATGATATCTTTCCAATATGTACTGTACTGTCTCTTCGCTTTTTTTCTTTCATTACATATCTACCAGACAGAAGCACATTCTGTGCTTTCATTAGGTCAGTAAAAACAAAATAAAAAACAAACTGAAGGCTGTCAGGAAGAAAAAATGTATCAGCCTTCATCATTTCAATCCTATTGTACTGGGGCTGTTGAAAGGAGATCTGCTGAACTAGTTTTCATTTCATCTTGTTTACTGGTATGCTGATGTGCAAAGCACTTGAGACAAGTTCCTTAAGCCATCAAGCAGCATGGAGAAATGTCAGCCAACACAGCGAACAAAAGGACTGTTGGTCTAGATGATAAATCAGTGAAGAACTTTGCTCTGCTCTCCAAGCATGTTTGGCACCTCAGTGTTGGTCACCAGGTTGAAAATTTCTAAATAACTGCTTTAAGTTGAGAAGTGTCTGAGAGGAATACCTGAAAAATAATTATAAAGGGGAACCACAACTGTCTGCTTTTTTTGTCTCCACATTCCTGAATATCCATTGGTCCTTCTCAGGGGAAGCTAAGAATCATACTGCCTCATCAGCAAGAAAACTGAATTACAAAGCACTAACATTGGCAGCACAGAGCTAAAATCCACAGTGATGTCTCTTTCACTAACTGTTTAGTGGTTTTTTATCAGATATGTTCACACTCTTTGACTATTGCATTTCTCCATGGGCTTATTCAGAACAATATTTGCATGCCTTTGACATCACCCCATCATGACTTCGCACATCCAACACAGGCTGATTTGCACGGAAGTTCTTCTGAGAGAGGCATGCATGTAACATCTCAGGTGATTCTCAGAACAATGTCAACCCAGTGACTACGGTTGCAAACACCAAAACATCTCTTTAGTCAGGGGAAAAGGAGCAAAACTAAGGTAAATTAAAAGCCCTCCATCACTCCCAAGCACATCAGATCCACAAAATACAAAAGCCACTCTGATTCTTCAGCAGCAATCAGGGATCATCAATTGTCTTTTAAATCAGTACCTCTACACTAGATTACAGTGAAGAACTGCAGAAAAGTGTTTTATATTTATGTGCTCTATACCAAATGCTCTCTTAAAATTTTAGCAAAGACTTTAACGTCGATCAATGCTCCAGAAAGTAAAAGTTCCATCCATGTGTTCTGCTCAGCACTACTTTTCATTACTTTTTCAAGCATGTCAGCCTAAGGAGGCAGTGGATCAGCCTCAGGCATTTCTCAGCCTTACACCTGTAGTGTAGTGCATGAAAAAGGTAAGGACTTTAATTTACCTCACATACCAGACAGCTTTACGGAGGTTTAACTGCTTGTTTTAAATGATGAATTGGGCCAATTTCATCCATTGACTGAGTCTCTCGAAGTCTATGCTAGAGATAAACTGGGCCTACTCAAGACAGTAATAATTAGATAATACAGCAGTTTATTACAGGCTCTTCACATCATTGGGTGTCATTCAATCTCAATTTAGATTCTCATTAGACCTGCTCCTCTCTGCTATCCTGTACTTCTCATCTCCCTCTGACTGCATCTCCTCTGTATTTGCTTGCACATACCATGGCAATGTAGCTGGACTAGCCAAAAAATGCTACTGTTCCTGTTGCTTAATACAATCCACCATCTTGTCTGCTGGCGTTAAGAATGTAAAAGTGTCCCGTAATCCCTTTGAAGCAAAGTCATACAGCTGAGGTCACCTTTATCATCTGCTTTAAGTGGGCAGTATTTCACTTACTCTGTAACAAATCAGACCTGTGCAATGGAAGTGAGACACTTTTATTAAACTAAGCACTTCAGCATCACCATTGACCTTGATACTGTGAAAAGTTTTTGTATCACACCCACCTCATTTGTCTCTTCCCTGAGCTGTTTTAGAGGCAGGCTGTTAATATAACCTTTGTTCACAGTTTGAGGATTCAGGTCAGGCTATTCTCTAAGACTCCTATAATTCTCAACCGTGTACTAAGCATTTGGGGCCTTATTATCTTAAAAAATTGCCTGGATAATTAACGTTTGGATAACACCCAAGAAGGAAAGTTTCAGTGTTGCTACATGTCTGCCTGTTTCTCCCTACTACATATGTACCACTCGATCCTGTGGAAGAAGCAAGAAACTGCAGCCTTTCAGAGACCAATTGGATGTGCTCAGCTGGGAATCACAGAGGTTGGACAAATGGTGACTGAAAAACACACTTAGGGAACTTCCTGCCTGGGTATGGACGGAGAACAGCCTGACTGGGTGTCAGAGCTGATGGGGAGACACACTTGGGCACCCAGAAAAGCCTGTGCAAAGCATTGCAATGCAGGAGACCACTTCAAGACTGCATGGCAAGGCAAAAGGAGAAGGCCCACGCTGTGAAAGTCGCAGTGGGCAAGATGGAAAAGTCCCATATTTTAACAGGATTTCTTTATTTTAAAAGCTGCTTTGCTCCATTTTTTTTTCTTGATAGGTCTTAGAGACCAAAGTTAATGCATCCTGCAATTCAGGGTGCTGAGACACTATGGGGGAATTTCTCTCAAGCTCTTTTTTTCCACATGCTTCTTCAGCAGTCAAAAATCTTTATCTCCTGGGTAGACTGGATCCTCCCTGTTCTTCCTGCACTGCCTTTGAGTTCTGCCCTCTTTTCCTTAGTCTTCCTGAACAGTATTTGTCCCTGTCAGGCTTGTCACTTTCAGTGTTTGAGCTTATCAGCATCTGTTCTACCTGCTCAATACACTCTTATTAGCTGTACATCTTCTGCTTGACACGCTACATAAATACTTGCTTGACCTAGATTAAGTAACACAAACTTCCTTTTTTACTTTTTGTTTCCTACAGCAATTTCCAGTAAATCAAATGATGCTTCTCATAGTTTTATGCAGTTCTTCGTATGTAGCCAGGTCAGAATTCAAACCTGTGCTCTGTAAATCAATTTCCAGAGTGCAAACTTTCAAGAGAAGAGAAATGAGACCAGCTGTTGCTTTTTACTTTCAATAGTCATTTCTTTTTGTCTGGCATCTTTCTTGTGTATCTCAGGGATGTGAGGCTAAGGCTACTTTTTTGGAGGTATGTTTAAATACAGTATTTGAGCTGGGATGCTCAAATGATGAGTGAAACAGTGCCATTATCGCTGGGGATTTTCAAGTGGATGACTTGGATGCCTTACTACTAATTGAGAAAGAGACATGTAAGAACAGCATTAATCTTCAGATGTTTTACAGTGATGGAGATCAAGCCCAGAAGAAAATGTTAGGAAATCTGATATTCAACACAACAAGATAATTTTCAGATGTCATTAGTTAGGATTAGAAGTAGAGTGCCTAAACCAGGAGTTTTTCTTTCACATACTTGAGCTAACACTTTGTGCATTCAGAGCACTGGATTAACTGTCTTGCATACTTTACAGCTACTGGTTCTCTATTCAAAGAAAAGCTAGATTAAAAAATATAATTTTTTTTTTTGGCTCTAGACAAGAACTTTCCGAAGGATGAGATATGACTAATCTCTTTATTGAGTATTTTGTCCTGCCTTTCAAGCAGAAAAGTATTGGGAAAAATCTTAACTACAAAGCTTATCTGAACCAGCCTCCTGAGATCCTTCTTCAGTTCAGTTTTTGATCATGGTATCACAAAGCATAAGCATGGATAATGAAAGCATTCCCACACTCTGTATTCTCACATAGTGAGAATAGGAAAACTTGGGACTTAAGAGTTCACACCAGCCGAAAGCAGGAAGGCATCATGTGATGAAATACAGAAACACACATATACACGAAGAAAGAATGCCACAGAAGCTTTTTCAGCGTGTTTTGAACCTTCCTTATATGCTTTGATTATAGCTTGTATGAAAGCTAAACCCTCTAAAGACAAGAAAATACTAAGTTTTGGTACACATAGTCAAAGCAACTGCCTGAGACCCTACATGGCACACCATAAGTTGGTAGTGTTCTTAGCTCTTCCAGTATGGAGTTTACAGGACTTACTGGCATATTTTTCCTTTTTTGCACCAAAACACAATCCTATATTGTATGCAGCAGCAGTAACTTATTACACACCATAGTTTTGCCAGGTAATCCTAAAGCCCTGAATGGCTCTGCCAAAACTTTGCCTATATCCAATGTACATGCAATAGTATCATCAACAGCATTTTTTCTTTGGGAAACCACTGTGACGTAAACTAACATAATAGTAAAGAAGAAGGTTTTGAGCTGCATTCGGAAGCAGCATTTGATCAGTGACTACAGATGGCCTACAGTAGTGTTTTTGTGACTCCAGTAGGAACGTTTGATATAACTGAGTAGCAAAGTTAGTTTCTGACAGTATGTTAGATTTTGACTAAAGATTAATAGTTTTCAATAGAATTGCTACTTCTTTTAGTGGCATGGCCTTGAAGAGAGGATTACAGGAGCTATAGCTCCAGCAGATACATACAAGACAAACTTAAATTCCAGGTTTTTTAATATTTCAGTTGAACACTTGCCCACAGGATTCACCAGTGCTCCTATGCATATCAAATGCTAGTACTTGCTGATGGTTACACAGCTTGCAGAAAATCCTCTGGTAGTAGGGTCTGTTTCTAATGGGACAAGCAGGAACCGCACAAAGCGTGTAACTTCCCAGCGCTTTCCCTTGCTGCACATGGCTGAGTCTTAGAACCTGAACTTTGTAAAGAAAAGCACATACTTGATTTGTGCCATTCAAAAAGACTGCTTTTAATATTTCAGAAATAGCCATCTCCTTTTCTGTATCAGAAAGCCAAATAATTATATTTCTTCATTGTTCCACAGCATGTTTTAGCAATCTTTATTTAAGAGCAATGACTTTATTAAAATGAGCCTTCCTAGGTGTCCTTGGCAGTGTACTTCCTGAATGACCTTGGAGAAAGGCCACCCGGGTATCACAGTGGAACTAATCCTGAGACTAAAACATGTACACTTAACATCGTGAAAAAGATTATAGACCATCCAAATGAAAACACTAGCCATGGGTTCCTTGCTATCCATGCAAGCATCACTGTAGAGATACTATTATTCTACCTACATTTAGAAATCGATGGTGCTGTGTATGTGTAGTTAGAAGATTCTTCCCTGGTAAATGGTAGGCAAAATGATAGATGCTACTACAGATTTTTTGTTGCTGTAATTTGCTAGAATAAAATTGCTATAATTTGTTGCAGTAAGGTCATGAATATAACCTAGCCTGCTGACTCAAAAGGAAATATCCCTCCTACTATAACCTCAACAACTAGTTCTCCATCAAAACAATTTACAACAAGACTTGAAAAAAAAAATGTTGGCTGTGATAATCTGTGATGGGTACTTCAGGCATGTCCCTCCTGTAATTCCCCTTTTAATTCAATATGACATATCTACACTCTATGGTTTTCTTTGGCAGAGCAGGTAATACTGAGTAAGAGTCAGGACATTGTGATATATGCCCTGTATTCTCTGATCAGAGATAAATTGTGGCTGGTCAGTCCTCCTTTAAACTGACTGCAGGCTGTGGCTGTTCAAAAAACTGACATGTACAACTGCACAATGAAAACATTGAATCTGAGAAGTAATGGTCAAACCTCAGATCAGCCAGCCAAAAGATAGTAATCTCAAAGAGCAGCAAATCTGAAAATTTTAATATTGTATATTGCCTTTCCGCTTTTCTCTTTTGAACCACAGGGGAAGTAATTGTGGTAATCTTTAAATAGCTTAAAAGAACAATAATTTTCAGAATCCAATTAGCTTTACTGGAATGTTGAATGGTAAAGTGGTTTTCTATTTAATTTTTCGGTCAATTAAAAAAAAAAAGAACAGGAAAAAAAAAAGTGATATTTCCCCAGAAAAAATTGTAATTGACATCAGGTGGGGGTTGATAGTACTTGTCCTGTGGCAGTGATTAATTGCAGCCACTGGTGTACATTTACGCTGTCTGGCTTTTACTTTCCTGCAGTCTTATAGGTAAATATTATGGGAAACCCTCCCTTCCTCAGCTTACATATAATTTACTATTAGTAACTCAATCACCTCTTTCACAAATACAAACAGAGCAGGGGAAATGAAATAAAATAATTATTGGGGAAAATGGAGGAATTCATCCCGTCAGAAGAATCTTTTTTAAACAGAAAGGTTTTGACGAATGTTTTAAAAAGTATTCGTGCTTACCGAACTTAAATGGATATCACATGTAGTTTGAAAAGACAAATAACCTATGAAAGATAGGTCATTTAGAGGTCCTATGACAAGGATCTAAGAGAGGAATTGCTCTTTTAAATCCAGACAGAGTTAAGTCCAGACAGAAGGTGGGCGTTTTGCTGAGAGCAAGCGTGCTTGTAATAGGATTAATGACACGCTGTTTCCTACTTTGAGCACTGATATTCAGTAAACCATTTAGAATGACTGACCACAAAGTGCCAAATCACTTTCTCTGGCTTCCACTCACTTTCCATTATTAATACAATTAGTATAGTACTTCCACAGCAACTTCACCTCAAGGATCTCATTTGGACTTAGCTCTCAATCATTAAATGTAACTGGGCTGAGGCCTCTGCTGCACCCCTACAGTACAGGCTCAGAAGAACTCAGAAGGAACTGTACTAGAGAGGCATTCTACCCGGTAAGTCCTGGGAAGCCACACTGGTTATTTCCAGAGTGCAACGCCCTCTGAATCCTTCAGCACCCATGTAACCTTGCAAGCAGAAAGGATAGGGTAAAAGTTACTTACACAAAGTCTGCTCTGTTCAAGTTGGGAGACTGCAAATTTTGCTGCATTGCACTCTGTGGACTATAACTGACTGCAACTTTGGGAGCATTTTCTGAATTATTTCTGGTATTCTGAGCAGAAGATTGATGTTAGCAGATCTAACTGACCTAGTCAATCTATGCAGAGATACTCCTTCTCCACAAAGATAAGTCAAGACTAAAATTTTGAATCTTTTATGCTGAAAATTCTAGTATAACTTCCAGTGTCTTGTCTTCTTTTTAGAGATCTCAGTAAATTGGAAATGAAATCTCTGGAGACACTCATCTGTACTACTGGCTTTTTCCTTTCACTATGAACCTTTCCTAATGAGTACATGAAGATGGTTTGAAGAACTGTACTTTTATAGTTTTCTGACTTTGTAGGAATTAATTTTTCCTCAGCATGAGAATGAATGCCTAAATAGATTATGATGATGTGGAAATTAAAACCTCCATGTAGAGTTGATTTATTCTTGACATAAACTTTTCTATGATCACAGTCTGGGCACAAAAGGATCAGAGGTTAGCAGGCTCTAACTTTTGTTTAGTGTAAAGTTAATTTAGAGAGATCTGACAAGGACCTCCACATATCTTGATGGCTAAAACAAATCATTTAATGTTTCTAAAAATAAGCACATGTCCAGAACTTTGGGGGCCCCAAGACTAGGATAAGAACTCTCCAGGACACAGATCATCACTGGTAGTAAGCATTTCATACAATACTTGATCAATAGCTTGCACCCAACTGGGTTAAATGTTCCTGCAGCTTTACACCCTTTGCTTTCCTTTGGTTTTAACTGGAAGATGACAATGGCTGATAGTTGCAGTGGCACGACAGTTTACATGTATGAATACCTCTGGTTTAGATTTATGAGAAGAGAGCTGATAAAACATGTGTAATACATGGTGTTTGTGGCACTAAGTAAAACTTTCAAGTAACTCTGCAAACACAGTTGGAGAAAACAGACAAGCTTGGGGTCCCAGTTAAGACTCATGTGCCCCAAAGCTCGTTCACTTTTCTTACTGCATCAGTTAGTCTAACAAAACATTTCACCTTGCTTCATAAACCTCATATAGCTTCTGTCATCCAACCATCACAATTACAACGAGGTAACAGCTTGGAGATGTTGAGAAAGACATGGCAAAAGCTCAAAATAATGCTATAGCTGCTTAAGTGTATTCCTGAATGGAAAGACTATTATAATCCTGACAATATACACCTTTCAGTGCTTTTGCAGAGCAAAATGTGGACTGTAGTGCTGATAACTACAGTGTTTAAACAGACACTCTCTCAAGGAGTATTTTCCTTTCGACTGATCCTACTGCTGAAACCCTACTGGTTCATGATAGCTTGTTGCCACGGCTGGGTAATGATGTCACACATTCTGCCCTGTGTCCATGCCAGAAAATAAATGAGATTTTTTTTTTAACAATGAGGAGTTACTTAGCAATTCCCTGGAAGGCCTGAAGTGAGTTATGAGTAAGAAAACAAGATACCCTATTGACCCTACCTGCACTGTATCTTTATGCCAGTGAAGTGACACAGTAAAACTCCATAGTAAATGCTCTGCAGATTTAAAAATGAGGTTGCATTACTGCAATTTACCTGTTATCCAACAGATTTGAGCAGGCTGGAGATCAGCAGGAGGCTGGGTGAAGGTGGCTTAGGGGCTCACACATGAACATGTGTGCCCTTGGAAACGACGTAACTGTCCCTCCAAAGTTTCTGGAAGAGGGTATACTGCTTGTGTGCTTCCTTCTATCAGTGATACTCTGACAGGAAAACGATTCCGGGCAGGGTATTAGACATCACTGCATAGGCAGCAATTGCCACGCTACTGCCTTCTCTCACACCACCTTTCAAATTAGGTTAGATCTGTCCTTTTGAGGTCGGCATCGGGAAGGCAAGGAACAAGAGGAAATCTCTTGTAAATACAGACAATAACAGAAAGGCTGTAAGAACACCAGCACTGGTCCGCTCCCCAGACCTTGGCTTGTGCTCCCTCAAGGACAGCCATGTTTGGAATGAGGAAGCTTTTGTCCCGAGGTAAGACCACCCGAGATTTTTAAGGCTGCCCAAGCTATCAGGATACCCCGCTCCCCATAGCTTCTAACAGGTGTCCCTTTCTAGGACGGCAGCCGTATCTCCGCGCCCCACTCCCCACACAAACTCATCAACAGACCTCCGCGGAGAGAGCCCGGCCAGCGGTGGTGGCCGACAGGCAGGGTGGGAAAGCCAACCGGGCGGGGCCGGGCGGGGAGCGGGGCCCGGTCGCGCCCCGGGGAGCGCTGCGGAGCCGGGGCCGGCGTGCGGAGGCGGCGGGTCGCGGGGCTGCCCGCCCCGGCGGGCGAGGAGCGGGGGCGGACGGACAGCCCTTCCCGCCGCGCGGCCGGGGAGGGGCTCGAGGCGGGCTACCTGCGGCGGGCCCCGCTGGCCCGGCCCGGCCCGGCGAGGGGCGGCCGCTGTGTGGAGGCGGCGCGGGCGCGACGGCGGGTCCCGCTGAGGCAGGGCGGCGGCGGGCGGCAGCAGCATGAAGGTTAACCTGGGCGTCCTCTCCCTCCTCGTGGCCCTGGTAGGAGTTTCAAGCTTCGTCGCCCTCGTGGTGGCCATCGCGACGGACTTCTGGTACATCATCGATGCCTCCAAGCTGGAGGCGTCCCGTAACGGCACGGACGCCCTCAGCTCCCACTCGGGTCTGTGGCGGACCTGCGGCGGTGAGTGGCGCGGCGCGGCGCGGCAGCCGACCGCCCCCCGGGATCGCCCCTCCTGCCGCGGGGCGCCGCGTCCCACGCGTGTCCGCCGGCGGCGGCGCGGGGCGGGCGCGGGCCCGGCCGCTGCGGGGGAGCTCCATCGCGCCGCGGCGGCCGCTGCGCGCCGCGGCCGTTCCCCCTCGGCCGCTCCCCCTCGGTGCCCTTCACCCCTCTGCGCTTCGGTGCCGAACGTCTCTGGCACGGCTCGCCAAAGGGGACGTGGGGATCGCGAATTTTCTGCTACCGGAACCTCATTTTACGTTAACTTTTAATTCAGACTCATTTAATAAACGATAACTATTTAGAAGGAAAGAGGTGTCTTTTTATTTGACTCTGGGGGAATGCAGGGCCGAAAGTTCTGGGTACAAACCATTAAAATTATAAATAATAATACAAAGAATATACATTTAAATTACATTAAACTACCTAGTTTATATATGTAAAGAATATAAGAAATATTATACTTAAAAGGATAATAAAGTAATAGTATAATAAGTAATATTATGCTTATAAAGTATAATAGAGAAATAAAAAGATAAGTAATACTTTACTTATAAAGGATACCAATATAAATATTATTAGTTTGAAATGTATTCCATAAATAATATAAATATACATAAAATCAGCTTAATCCCATACTAACTAATGGTAAGTGACTAATGACTCACCAAGTTCACTGAGTAATTGTACAGCGTTTGATCTCGCTTGGTATTTCGCAGTTCTGGTTTTTAATGAAAGATCCATAAACCCTATGTGGATATTCTAGGATTTTCCCAATTTAGTTTAATTTGTATGCCAGGCGTATTACTTTTGGTTTTGATTCCACGATTAAAAACAAGGAGTGAGTAAAGTTCATCATAGGCAAGAAAGGATGTTACTTCCAGTGGAGCTGGGGAGAAGGAGCAGGTTAAAGGAATTTTCCCCTTTGCTGTACCCTGAGCCCCACTGAAGTGAGCAGATGTTCCCTTCTTGACTGCAGCAGTCATGCCCCGTGGGAGCAGAAGTTGGCCAATGCTGGGTACTGAAAATCCCCTCCTTTCCTTCCCTACCTAGGAACGACTGTTTTTAAAGCAGATAATATTATATTAATATATGTACATGCAAAAAAAAGAGGATATATTTCGATAAGATATTGTGGCATAACTTATTTCTCTTTTTTTTTTTTTTTGCCTTCTCTATCAGTGAGAAGCGAATGTTACCCCTTGATAAACCCCTTCTGGCACGAGAACACAAACGTCACTGGTTCACACAGACAGCTTTTGTGTGAGTAACATATTATTTCTATACTTCCATTTATCCTTCCCTCCCTCCCTCCATCCCTGGCCACTTACAGGGTCCCATTTCTGATTCAGAGGGGGAGCTCTTTGAGATAGTGTTTTGACTCTGCTTCTGTACAATATCTGACTGCATGTGGTCGTTAAGTGGGATTACTGTTGAAATAACCATCTATTTGGTGTCAAGTCCAGCTAATTTCTTCCAAAGGAGCAAAATGTTTCTGCCTGGAACGGCTCAGGAGGTACACAATTGTTAAAAATAAAAGCCAAAAATGTTCAAAATCCCCTCAAAAGAGTTTACTCACTGAAAATGCTTAAGCACACATTTAAACTAATCTTTAAGACAGCTACTTACCTATCCTATTGGTGGGATTCCTTACACTGAAAAAAAAACTTAAGTATGCGGGAATTTCAGAAAGTAAATCAATGACTAAAAGCAGTGTTAAAAGTCTTTGAAGAACATCATATTCTAGAAGGTTACTTTAAGTTTCTAACTGCATTGGTTGGTATTTACTTCTTTTTGTTTAGATTAATTTGTCAATGTCAAAATGTTTTCAGAAAGTCCAAACTAAACATTTTCAAGTACTTTTAGCTTCTTTGCATTGTATTCTGCATAATGCTTCGCTCATACATGCTTGCATATGGGCTTGCTTTTTTTTATTTTTTATTTACTTCCCTCTGTCTCTGGCTGTTTTCTGTTGCACATAGAATACATGCACTTGTCCTGTGCCTGAAAATGGTACTCTTTCCCTCAAAATCAGCCATTTCCCTGAGCAATCTGTCAGAGAGGCTTAGAGTGTCTTTAGTCTCCTGGAGCAGCATCTCATGATGTAGCTAAAAGTGCAGCAAAGATGGCAAAGAAAGCCTATGAGGTACTGATGCTAATGTAGCTGTGCTGCAACAGGAACTGGAAAGTTGAGGTAGGAATAAGATCTCAGTGGGCTACTGAAACAGCCATAGAAACAGATTGACAAGTTCAAGACTAACACCACAGATTGTCTCTCTGTGCTTTCCAGCTGAAAGGTGCCATTTCTTTAATCTTCCTTGCTTAAGACAGAGGGCATTAGCTGCTTGATGTTGCTGAAAACCATGACGATGGGTGAAAATGATTGCCTGCTGGATCACGTAAGCCTTTGAGGGTTCAAAGTTAATTGAACCTAACCAGACTGATCACATTTTAAGTGTGGGCACCTCAACTTTTATGTTGGGGATAGTCTAAAATTTCGGGATAAAATTATTAGCATTTCAAAAGTAGTGTTCATATTTGCAAAAGTTACATCTGTAATTTTTCTCAGCCAAGGAGCTTTTAGATTACAGATTTTCAGTGAAAGCTGAATTCTGCAAAAACTAAAGCAGAGACTAAACAGAGCTCTTTTTGTTATAAAAATTATGTTGGCTTAGAAAGAAAGGACAGCTTTTGGGTAGTCATGAAGTGTAGAAAAATAGTGAATATGAAGAAAAACTGGATTCATAACTATGTTTACAGGCTCTTCAGTGCCTCAGATATTTTTTATCTCTCACTGTCATATCAAGTACTATTTTTCTGTTCCTGGACAAAGGCTTCAGGTCTGCAAAGACACGTGCAGGGTTTATTATAAGCAGGCATAGTCTGCCTAAAAATGATAAGAAATCAAAGATACTTTCATTGAAAGAACCTACTAGGTTTGATTAGGATGCCCAACAGAGTGAACTTTGATATTTTAGATGCTCAGCTTCAGTGCAGTTTCAGTGTGGTGTGGCTACAGACCCACAGCAATAGCAGCTGAACATAGACACTGCCATGTCAGTACTTCTTACTTCTAGGAAATATAGATATTTCTAAGTGACATCTATGTTTGTTAAGTACTGAGGTATTACCTTCTATTTCAGCCTTACACTTCTTAAATATTTTCTGGCTGTGGTCACTGAATCATATTTAGGCAGATCAGGGCAAACCTTCATCTTCATCTACAACACATTTTCACTAGGATTTTAGAGGACAATTCTGGGATTGTGGATTCCAGTGTAGCTGCAGTAATTTCTTCATGTGTTGTTATACGGAGCAAACAGGCTAATTGCACAGCTTTGGTCAGTTACTTCAGAAAATGTTTTTTTTTTTCTGTGTGTGTGCCTGTGCAGGTGTCTGTGTGGGGCACATTCACATGGAATTAATCTCATTCTGTCTAGCTGTATACCCATATTTCTCACTGACTGGCAGACTGAATTTCAGGAGTTCTGGCAATATAAATGTGTTTCTTGCCCATTATTCCTAAAAAGATTTAGAAAGGCTGTCTCCTAATGCTGGCACTTAGGAATCCTGTCCCCCATTCTTCAGAGTTCCCATACTCTTCCTGGCATGTCTTAACTAGACACAAGTGCCAAAAAGATGGGAGAAAGTGTACACCTGAGTGCAAAGAGCTGGGTCTACGTGGAAACAGAAGTGCTGGTCACTGCCAGAAGACAAACCCTTCATTAGAGAATGAAAAGCCTTCACATTCCCTCCCTCCATGTTTCCAATCTCCCATCAAATTGCTTTTAGGCTTATTGCACACTTCAAATAGAGCTCCTGGCAAATAAAAAAAACCCTGGGTGTCCAAGTTAAAAGTTCTGTGCTACCAGCAATATTACTCAGACAATCAACCTAGGTCTTGTTAAGCCTGAGATTATGATGTATTTTCACATCATGGGAATACTCTTGAACAATTTCTCTAATGGATTAGACATAAGCATGCCTTCTCCTGTACATTAAACTTCCATTTCTTTTCTTACCATTCCCTCCAGCTGAACATATGATGTATACCCTCTCTGTCCCTCAAACCCGCAAAGTATAAAATATTTTCCTACTACTGATTACATTATGGCATGGTTATGTATTTGTTTAAAACATCAGCCACTGTCTAAAGATACCACTAGACGACCTACCACTAGGTTTTCTGAAATTTCTGCGTTAAAGAAAAAAAATCTTTCCAGGGAGGTGTACATTTTCCTCTGTCCCCTACAGGGTTAAAATGAAGGTCCACAATTTAGACAGTTCCTAGGGTCTCTTGGTGACCCCTAGGGTTAAAGGTAGTCCTCTGAAAGTCAGCTTTAAAACCGAAATCTGTCAGATGTCTTGCCCTGCGTTCTCCTGTGCCAGCTATGGGAGACAAGCAGAAAGAGCAACGTTTTTTCCTGGTGGCTAAACCCATCTCTCACTAAATGGTAAAAAGAAGGATGTCACTCTGACTTCAAAGGAAGCTGCTTCAGGAATTCTGAGCAGCTTTGCCATTTTCCAGTAGAAGAAACGTAACGTTCAAAATCACATCTAAGATGTTAAGGATCACATGCAGAGAGAGGGAAGCTGGTGTGTAGAAGGAATGAGAGTATTTAATCTACTGAAAAATTTTCCCCAAGACTTGCATCTTTGTAAAATAATTTTTTAAAAAAACAAAATAAAACAAAAAACCAGTTACATTGGGGAAAGGTTACTCTTGGGTGTTTTTGCAATATTTCTCATTTACCGAAGTCTGTATTGTTAATAACTAGTAAATACTAGTATAGATTCAGCTAAAGACAGCACCAGTGTAATCCCTGAAAAATACACAGTTTTGTAAATATTCCTCATCAAAATAAATTTGTACTCTGGAATTGGTTCAAGTACTTGCAGGACAGGTGAGCTGTCAAAAGAAGAAAGTAATGTGTTTGCTGGATACTAACGTATCCTGTCAAAACTCTTCTACGAGTTTGACTTTTTGGTAACCCAAGTAACCTGTTCCTGCGCGTCTCAGTTACAGTTGGATACTGACCCCTGCTTGGTAACATAAAAATTACTTCCATCTACATTCTTCTGAACTAAATGCTATATGATTTAGTGATCCTAGAAAGCTGTAGCTAAGCTTTTTTCAAAGCATGGTGAAATTTGTTAAAATGTGGAGGGTTTATTTATGTGTGACTTCACCCCTCCTCTTAAAGTTTAAAATCAAATTGGCGCAAAGCTTTTTTTCTTTTTTTTTGTTTTGTTTTTCTTTTGGCACATAAAATCAACATCTATAACATATTATTTGGCCAAAATATAAGAGGCCATTTTGGTCCAAAGATGCAAACGGTTGCATTGCAAAACAGATCATTTCTCTCAAATCTTAGCTTGGCACCCCAAACTGGTGTGGCATCCCATAAACACTGCGGAGCTGGAGTTAGTGTTAGGAAAAATAATGTGAGGAGAACTACTGGTATTTCTTAATGGCTGCCTGGTTTGCCCCTGATGCACAAATCAGCTGCATTAGATACCTCAGATTAAGCCTCTGACAATCCTCATTTTTTGTTAGTGACATGAACATCATGGCCAGTGATTGATTTCCTGTTACAAGTCACTTTTTAGTGCCTCTCTATTCCTGAGCCATCCAGAGATGATCAGTTAATGGATGTGGTTTCCACTTATGTATGGCTGGAAGAAAGTGTTTTTCTTTTTATAAAACCAAGACTGGAGTGTGCAGCTGCCCTTGAACAACTGCTTAAATTACCCTCCCCAGAGTAGTTTTATGTTTTCTTTTTTAGACATCAGTGTAGGTGGACCCACGAGGCTGCAGTCAAGCTAGTGCTTCCTGCAGGGAAGTTAGTGCTTCCTGTAGGGGAACAATCTTTGCAGTAGGGGCACTTACTGATACCTCATTCGTTATAATGTCACAGCTGCCTTGGTTTCTTCCTCAACAAAATTAGTTTAATAGTACAGTTAAACTAGGCTAGATTTCCTTACACTGTGTGGACTCTGTAACAGTCATTAACCAGCTGCTTTCACACTTCTCCCCACTCTTTATGGGCCTGTTTCATTTTTACTGAGTTACGTGTTTATACTCCTGCTCCTAGTCACAGAATGCCTTATTCTTTGGCTGCCATTACATTTTTCCTGGGGGATTTACAGTTCTTCACAATTTTTCCTTTTGGTTTTAAGTTATCAGAAGGAAACAGCTAGGGCTGGAATACCTGGCAAGAGCCAGTTCAGAGGCCAAGTGAAATAAGACACAAATAATGTACACAGAAATTCTGACTTAATTGATATGGTAGGTATATACCTAAACAGATCTGCTTTGTTTCTGAGCAACGGTGTAGTGGTCCATCGAAGATGTTCCAGTGAACATTTGCTTCGGTAATTAGCGTAGATATTACAAGAAATATATACAGAAATCTGAGATAACTTTAGCATCACTGCAGCTGAGACCTGAGTGACAACTTGTAACGAATGTTCTCATTTTCAAATCCATTGCTATCATAGCAATAGAATGTGAACCACAGTGCATCGCTTATGTTGGTCATTCTACCCATTCCTAGGTTTTTGTCAGTCCCCACCTACACCAAGTCTAGCATAATTTTATTTCTGCTATCTGTAATTTGTCTTCCAGTTTAGCTCAGACTTGTTGCATGAATAAAACACAAAGTCAAAATGTGTAACACAAAGTCCAGAGCTTATGTAATTATCCTGGGGTACCCTAACCCCGTGAGCTCTCATCCACCATCATCTTTTCTCTACTGAACAGGAGGGAATCCAGGCCTTAGTCCCTATGGCATTCAAGACCAGAAGTCTCACATTTAGCCAGAGACAGCAGTTCTTTTCTATTGCTCGTTGTTTCCGTTTCCTTCCTTCCTTCCTTCCTTGCAAGCATGTCAGGCTTTCTTAGTGCACTGTTTCTTCGTGGCTTTGCCAAGTCTTTCCACAGCAGCCCCACTGGTTTTAGCTACTGCCAGCATTCTGTTTCAGCTAGAAGCTTTTGTCTTTCTAACTGGCTATTTAGTCACTGCTGAGATGATAAACAGGTCCTTAATTAAGCTCTTCTGAGCTGCTGCCATTTGGAGTATTTCTGATGAAGTGACTATTACAGATTTCTAGAGACAGTTTGCTATTATAAGCTGTGCAAACAAATCCAAAGTTAGTTTGAAACAATTAAGATCCAGCATGTTAACAGGAGATGATTCACAAAACTGCTAGATCTGGAGTTGGTTACTTTTGACACGATTCATTTTTTCTAGTTCGTGCCACAAATTTCTGTTACAAACAACTCATCAACAACTCTGTTGGATGGTAGTTTAGAAACGTCTGCCAAATCCACAGATCTGGACACACGCTGCAGATGTCATTCTTATAGGCGTTTGGTCAGTACTCTAGTAAACCAGCTTTGGATAGCTGATGCAAAACTTCATTAACTCAGATCAAGCATTAAAGTATTATTTGCTACAGCAAACTGGAGTGTTTTTTAAATCTTCATCAGTTTGTTTCAGTGTTTTCAAGATTAAACTATTGGATCCTTCATGTTGGACTGGCAGATAAACTTGGGTATTGAGAAATAGATGTGGGAAACTGAATTCTGTTTTACAAGGAAGTGCACGTACCTTTTCTTGTGCAAAATGCTTAGGCTGTTTTTTTTCAATACTAGATTAATTTCATCAAAATGAAGACAGTTATATGTATAATACATAATGCATGAATATGTATTTCAACACAACCTAAAAAAACACTAAAATGACTGCAAAATTAATGTTTTAACTTCTTTCACAGATGATTATCAAGGACAGAAACAGAGTAAAGATATTTTAAGTCATGTCCTCCTATAAACTAATTCTGTCCCTCTAATCAAGGGATATAATGGCATAATATCATATGCCAGAGAGCATGAATTCAGATTCCTGAGAGGTTTCCATGGCAGCATTTTAGAATAAGTTTCCCAGGCAGTTGCAGATTTCATAGAAGAAGGACAAATGGGTATTAGGTATTGAATGAGAACACTGGAGGTGATAAAAGTGCTGTTTAACTGAATACAATCCATTAAATATTTGATTTTATAAAAGCTGCAGGTGATTAATGAGAAATGTGATCCCAGCTGTGTGTAGGAAAAGTAAAGTTCTGTCACAGTGGGATTTGTGGGTTTCAGCTGAGATATCCCCAAACCCTATATTTTCATGAAGAGGGCATAAAAATCAGTTATTCTGATGTTATGTGTGACTGTCACAGATCATTAATGTAATCTATGACACTCCCTAGGAGAATATTCTGGTATAGATTTGTTTTCCCTTTGCTTCAAAAGAAAAGGTTACATTCAGAGCCTTATCTTCTTCACCAGCACTTGTTCTGGCTGAGGTTGCAGTCCTAGCTGCAATAGCTGAAATCAAACCGTGAAAAGGAGAGTAAAAGAAACAGCAACTGTTAGTGCTGCTGTCCTGAGGCATAGTTTGTTAGCAGCAATTTTGACTAGTGAGGCACACCTGGAAAATCACAAAACACAGACCCAGTGATGATCTTGTTTATGTTTCTTCCCTCCCAGCAAAGCCAGGCCTGAGGAGAGAGTTGCACCATTCTTACATTCTTACTTTCAAAGTGTTAATTGCATCAGAATTTGTCCCCCCAAGGCCTCTTCACCTCTTACATGCAAGACCAAATCTAAGAGGATGCATGGATGTCAAAATGGTGGGGAATCAAAATCAGGCCTAATACCTTTAGGAAGCACAAATGGGGCAGAAGACTAGCCTGTTCCTGCTGCCCCTCTGGAACGTGAGAACTAAATTGTGTGCCAAATCTCTGTTCTGTCACATCACGTCGCATCGCATCCCTGACAACCGCTTCTAACTATATAAAACTCCTGAAAAAAGTTCCATGGCCATTTCTCCTCTTGGTATTCAACTAAGATTTGCAAACAGTTCTGACATACTGGTTTATACATATTAAGCTGAAGATTAATTTGACTGTTAGCTCCTGAGAATTGCTATAGGTTTCGGTTTCTTAGCCAGCAACAGCAGACATGGCCAGTTTTGCTGAAGTAAAGCCCATGGAGTATCCTCAGATTTAGTAGCAGGGAGAGAAAGTGCTCCCTTCAATGCAGAATGCTGAATTAGTGCCTTCTGGGCATCACCTGTTCCTGATGTGGGCATGTGTGGGACTAAATATGAGAATATAATACCAGTGTAAATAAAGGGAAATGGAAGAACAATAGGGTCACCTCCCAAAACTTTGTTGTTTGCCACATTCTTCCTTGTAAGCATGTCCTGTACTACACAAAACAAATAGTTGTCTTGAAACCACATTCCACTCAAGTAAAGAAATCAACAATGTCTGCCCTGATCCCATGCAGGCTGTTCCTAACCGTCCAAGGTCCTAGAACTGGACAGAGATACGTACATGGTTGTGTCTTATATTTATAATTATATTGAACAGGATAAGCTGGATCCTTAGCCAGTGACAGGTGGAGTACCTCCACTTCAGTGGGCAGTTACAGGGACTTAAAAAAGAGATCGCACACAAACTGTGATCTTTTAACTGACTCCTTTTCCTTGGGATCTAGCTAATGACATGTTGTTGTTCCTCTGTGAAATTATATGAGACACTGAAGCCCAGAGCCCTTAAGAAAAATCTATTTTAAGTTCCTTTTTCAGTAACTCTACACTTCACTCTGGTATGAAATAAATGGATACTGGAAGCTGGAATACTTTTTTATTATTATTATTCTAGAAAAATTTGGGTTTGTTGTGGATAGATTGCATGAAAGGGAACAATGACACAAAGATGGTTTACAATGGAAAAAACAGTGTGATATGAAAAAATACATTGCAACCCTCTGTTTACACAGCTATTAAAATCTTATAGAGATCAGTAAAGACTAATGTGTAATATTTAGCATGGGAGGAAGCAACCAGGTTAGGTTAATATCCTTAGTGAAGGTGCTGTAGAAAACAATGGTGGGCACAGAATCAGAGCTGGATCAGAAAATTTACCTCCAGTTGATGGTCAGCGGCAACAGAGGAAAAAGTAAGCAATTTGTTAGACCAGTTCAGCAGAGGATGGACATGTAACAGAAAAGAAAGTGTTTAACCAAAGCATCTGCTGGATCTCACCGCACAAGCAACGCCGCCGCTCGCTGTGATCTGTATGATTCAGGTAACCAGGGCTACTTTTTAAGGTTGTCAGTGACTACCTGATATGCAATGCATCACCTGTTATCCAGCTAGGCTTAGTATTTGAGAATGGTTTAACTGCTTAAATATATCCATGTAGACATAGCCTTTATATTTGTAGTCTCTGTCTGAAACACAGGGTGTGATCCTGTGAAGGGCTTGCTCTGTATGTTACCTTTTTCTCCATGCCACATATATTTGTCCTGCTGACTTAAACTGAAAAACCAAGAGATTGTCTAATCCCTTGTTTTTGCAACACAGAATAAGGCTTTGTTCCTGACCAGGGGCTCTGCACTCAATAATTATTAGTACATCCAATGACACCATAATAAAATATCAAAATATTAACTTTCTTCATTTTTCCTCAGACATGCACGGAACATTTGTCATCCTGATGCCCCTCAGCCTGATATTGATGATTTTTGGAGGAATGACTGGATTCATCAGTATTCTTGCCAGGGCCTACCTACTGCTTCTAATGACAGGACTGCTTTTTCTTTTTGGAGGTACTATATAAAACTCCTAGTTTAACCGTTCTAAATCATAAGAGATTATGTCTGGGAAACATCACTTTGTCTTCCAGGGGAAAAAGCTAAGCAAGGGTTTGCTTTCAGAGTAATGCTGGTGTTCATTCACTTGGTGTCTGCTCAGCGCCTGACAGGATTCTGGCATAGAAAGCTGCCACTTAGTCAGGAGAGGCAAATAATCACACACAAACATACATCCTAGTGGAGTGAGTCACACTTCGAACACAATGTCTTTGCTGTGCTCATTAACACAAAAGATTTAATACCTTCTCAGCACGGTGCCCAAATTCTTTACAGACAGGGTAATGGAGTGATGGAGAAGTGATTTTGGAATGAGTAAAGCATGGGGTTCAATACCCTTGAACAGATACTACAATGATTAAGAAAACTGTCATTTTTTCAAAGGCATGTGCATGTTCCTGGAAAAGGCCTTGCTAGGAATTTCTGGGGTAGCTTCACTGGTAGTTTTGAACTATAGTGGTGTCCCCAGACTGTGGGTCACAAAAGGAAACCGCAAAGAGTTATTTTACTGGGAATGTAACATTTCAATCTGAAACTAGTAACATTCTTTTACATTTTGTCTTTTGTTATTTTTGCTGTAACCAAAACCTCTGTGTTTTAGAAAGTCATTTATGAATTAAAACTAAAAACACTCTCTCAAAGTAGGAAAACTGGGTTTAAATCATCTCCGTTTTCTTCTCCAGATAGATTTTCAGTACTGTTTCACAAAGTAACTTACAACAGAAATTTTCCTCAACAGAAAAGGGGATCCTCAGTACTGGCCCTCATCACCTGATCATACAGTCCTGTTTCTAAGTAGAGAATGATAAGAGATTGCTGGAAGCAAATGCTGCTGTCTCAAAGTCTTGACTGACCTTTTTAGTCTGAAATGCTCTTACAAAGACCAACCATTCTCCTTTATGCTTTTCTTCTGGAAAAAAAAAAGTAACTGCTATTTCCTTAGAACATCAGAAAGCTGTATTCACTAAAAAGGCTTAGGCTATTTCAAAACTACTCCAAATAGTAAGTGAAAGATGAAAAGCTGTGAAGTGCAAAGCATGATTATCCTGCTGAGGAGTGGAGTACTGTGCCTTTCTAAGACACTTGGGGTTGCAAAGAGGAAGAGGGAACACAAAGACAGTATTAGGAGAGGGGTGCTTGAATATGTTCTGAAGATGCAGCTAGTGCTGTTTCCCAGGACAGCATGAACAGACTGCAGGGTGGTCTCTGGTGTGAGACCAGACCCTCCTCCCGCTCAGGCAGTATGGTTCAGCTGTTTCCGCTGCACTGAGGCTTGGTGCATGTAACGGGTGTGTACAGTTTTATAGGATATTCCAGTTCATGAAGTTCAGTATTCATAGTTCTGTCTCAGCAGAAAGAAATATTTTATGATGCAATTCCAGAAACCTGAGGTTTTGTTCGAAAATACCAGAACTGATATGCTCCACATCCCAGGACATCCTACAGACTACCCCATTCTTTCTGAAATGTGTCCGCAGAACTAGAACTCAGTGTATCTTATTGAAAATGTTGACAAAACAGTCATTTCCACTTCTGCTGATGAAAGGTATAGAGAAGTATATTACCCCCACCCCCCTGCAGAGGACTAGAAGGTACAGCATCATAGCATGGTTAAAGTCAGGAATATGAGTACGAATTTTGACTGTGGGATAACCCAACACACTTCTGTCTTGGTTTGTCTTTACTGAGACTGGTCTTTCTGGCAAAAATGTGGACTCATCTAGACTTACACTGTGATTTAACAGAAAGCCAGACCAAAATTTTTTCCCTCAGAATTGGATAAGACACTGTTATCCTACAAGTGTTCCAGTATCTACTTTCCTGAGCTACAGACCTTTAATCCAGGACCTTTCTATCACATCTTTCCTGCCACTGATCCAGTAAAGTCATGAGTTAGTATATGTCCTTTGAGTGACATAGATGCTGGGCCCAGGGCGTAACATGTACTTGTGCTAGAAGTGCCATTCCCTAAGTTTGCTAGCTTCTGTACAGTCCTTTCATTCTGAAAACAACTGGCTTCTTGTTTGAGTGCCTTTATTAATTTATTTTTAGTCTGCTCCAAGGATGTCTTTGGCTCAATTATTTGGAAGTGATGAATAGTAATGACTCCACAACAGTTGGTGGGAGGTGACAGCAAAGACCAACACATTTACATTGAATACTCAAAACTTATGATACTCAAAATTAGAAACCAGCCTAAATTCAGGTCACTGACCTGAAATGGAAGAATCTCTGTCTCCATGGGCTTTCTTGCATAGAGGTAGGCAACTAGACGTGGTGCACAGCAGAGAGAAATCAGGATGCATTATAGCACTGAAAAGAGAGGTGTATATGCATTAGATATCTGGAAAAGACATGATGATTTTTATTGTGGGAGGCTTGCCGTGTTACATTTTGATTCAGTATTTAACATTGCGAACACATTAAACTCAATGGACAGAAATAACCCTCCCTTGACCTCCCTCTCACCCTTCCGCAAAAAAGAACCTCAACTTGATTTCAAAGGTAAACAGAGGCTAACTGGCAATCTACCCTGGGTAGATAGGAAGGAGTGACAAAGAAGCCCTAAGAGATATCAAATTAATTATTTTTCATTTCTGCAGTGGATGCTAACTAGCTGAATATGTTTTTCTTTCCCAGCTCTTGTTACACTTACTGGGATCAGTGTCTATATTGCATATTCAGCTGCTGCCTTCAAAGAAGCTGTCTGCCTCCTGAGGAGTAAGGATCTCCTGGTAGAAATAGACATCAGGTTTGGCTGGTCACTGGCACTAGTCTGGATCTCCTTTGTCACAGAAGTGCTCACTGGAGCTGTGTTTCTCCTGGCAGCAAGAGTTGTGGGTCTGAAACAGCGACATGAACAGGCATTATGAACAACAGGTATCAGTGCAACAACAGAACCCTGCAGAGCCTAGAAATGTGGATTGCTTGGTCCATCTGGTCACTAGCAGTAATAAAAGTGGCAAGGCTGTGACTGAGTATCTTGCCAGCTGCCATAAACCTTTCTCACAGTCAGCTGTAAAACACAAAGATAAATTAGTGAAACATTTCAAGTGTTGTTAATAAGGAACCCTTGTGACTTTAGAAGAAAGTACATTGCAGAGTTAGAGTTTCCAAAGTAATTTCAGCTGGCAGCTCATAAGATATCTCCATTCGTTGCTTAGAACAAGATGGATTTCTTTCTTTTCTCCTTTCTACTGTCCCAGAGTACCTTGCAGTGCCTCAGAGTACCTTGCAGGCCAGTCTACACGGTCTGCTTATCTTTCGGTTTTTCCTCTGAGACTTCTAGTAGGCACGCCTAGAATTCCAGTCACGTTGGCAGCCTCTGTCAGCAGAGCTGCTCTGAGATGTCTACTTTGTGGTAGGTAGTGTGACCTTCCTGCTGCCTTTGGAGAGCCATAAAGATATACGATGTCTATACACCTGAACCCAGGGAGAGAGTGTGAGGTGTAAGTGCCCCCAATTAGTATTGCACACTTAACACAGTTTTGTTGCACAAAGTAAAATCAAAAGTAAAGATCCAGAATAGGAAGAACTTCAGAATATTTGGAGAATGCCAGTGATAACCCCCAGTACTAGGGCATGGCTAGGACATATGCTGAGGTAATCTTTACTCTGGTGTACACCTTCCGTAGTTATAGGATCTTTTTTTGCCCCATGTATCCCCAAAGAGGCCCTCCTCTCTCCTGTACAACAATCACACTATTTCTTTATGACAACACATGAAAATGAGATGATTTGAGAAACCAGAGAACCCCAGATGCCTAATCCATGTCAGCTGTGTGCAGTATCTAAGGAGAGACACAGCATCATGTTCTCTTTCCTAAAGAGAATAGGTGAAAACAGGTAGGATGAAAACAAAGAAATGAGTCATCTTCTAAAAATGAGCTTTGGTGCTGTGATAAAATGAAAGGATATAAGGCCTAGATACTGTGAATAACTTGATATTAGTTATCCAGCAGGCAGTAGTGGCTATGATGGTGAAGTCCTCAAGTGCAGTGCAATGGTGAGTGTACTAACATTTGTGTAACAACAGTGTAATGAGAAAGCTACAGCTGCTTTTCCAGATGTTTTAACTAACTATTGTAGCCAGCCCCAATCTATCAGATGCTGAGGCTGCATACTTACCTCTTTCAGCTTATTACTAGCTGCTTTTTCAGTTCTGTAATGCAGGAGATGTATCCGGTGCATTTCCCAGTTTTTACTTAACAATTTTGATAATGTTTCATTTTCATGAAATCAGTACCATGCTTTGTGCTGAAAACTGCTGAGGAAAACTGAACAGACAGGGTACCTGAATTTCATCTTAGGTGAATATCATCTAGTTTTTCTATATTAATTTTTCATCTGGCTGATAGTGAAAATTTACTCCAGTGCCCACTGAAGTTAATGAAGAAATTTTCCCTGGCCACTGTGGCTTAGGAGAAAGACCTGAAGGTGTTAACAGCTCCAGTAAACTTCTATTAGATTGTGCGTTTCTGGAGGACTTCAGCATATTACAGATCAGGACTCTGGCTCAGGAGCTGTGTCAGCAAGGCACACCGTGTCATTGGGCAAGTCCCTTGTACTTCCTCCAGTAGTGCAAAGGGTATAATTTACCTACTTCTGTTAAATATCAGAACAATTTTATCATTGTGTCTTGTGTTAAAGACTGCACATTACTCTTACTGAGCTCAGCTCTGATCTTAGTCCTGCAGTACCAATTTACAAAAAGTAGTGTCAGGGAGCTTCCAGGAGTTTACAGTCTTTGTACGTATAAGGAAACATTATTACTACCGTGCTGTGAGAGCTAAGGAAGAAAAACTGCCCAAGGTCACATGAAACCAGAGTTTCTTAATCCCAGTCTAAGACCTTGGCAGACCTTGCTTGTTATCAGGATGAAATAAGGATAGAAATCCTGAATAGACCAAGCAGTAGAAATTCTATGAATAGTCAGTACAGTTTTGTAATTCTCACTTGCTCCCACATTGGTTTTCACATATTTTCCATGTTTCCTTTTGTTGGGACTGTGTAACTGAGTCCCTTTGCAAGTTAAAGCGTGCCTAATCAGCTCTATAAGATTAGGAAAAAGATCCTTTCTAGCCAAAACTCTATGTGCTTAAGTGAATTATCTAAACTGTAATGTTTCTATGTTTTGGTGGTGGTGAAGCTATTTATAATAAAATTTGTATGATGTTACTCTGACATTACTGTGAACTGTAATAGTAAAATACCATCTGAGTTATTTTTTGAGTATTTATTACAGATGTTATTTAACAGTGGTTTTGAATGTTGTAAAATTAAATAAAATGACATCTCAGAGGTGGGAAGTACTTACAAAGACATGGAAGAACTAAGATATATATTTTTCTTTAACTTTCTCTGCAGATCTATTCTACAATTTATATGATGCTTTTGAAGTGCCAGTGTCACATGTGGTAGGTATTTATAAGATACTTATGCAGCTACGATAGAAAATACTCAAGTGATCAAATCTAATATGGAAAGCCAATGAATCAGTTATTGAATTAGAGGAAATCTTATTTCCATGGCTTTCCCAAATTTCTTATTCTGGCTTCCTGCAATATCTATCTGACACAATGACAATAAAGAGTATCTCCTGCTTCTGAGTATTTGTATAACCCCTGAATTACTTTGAAATTCCTTCTGAATACAAATAAAAAAAGATGGTTTGGAATAGTCAAATAAGTCTTGAACATTTTGAAGAATTATGCTAGAAAGAGAAAACATTCTGGAAAGAACTTTATGTAATTTGATACAAGTGACCTTATCAGCTTCTTCCTTTTACTGAAACTAATGTTTATTTAATACCCAGTTCTTTGCTGTATTTTCCCCAAAATGCATTACTGAGATGAAGACACTGACTGTTCCCATTAATTCCTGGTAAATCGCAAACTCATAGGTAATTGGCCGCATTTAAAGTGAAGAAAAACAGATGCACTGAGCAGAGCAGTACTGTTTGAGCGGGTAGAGTGCGCAGAGCTGCTGGCCAGTACTATTCACTAATCTAAAGGCTTCTTCAAGAGGTGGCAGAAAAGGATAGGGAAGGTCAAAGGAATCCTTGAGGGTGAAAAACTGAAGATATACAAGACATTTAGAGGAGATGCTGGTAAATATAATGTAAACATGAAACGATGAGGATTCAGTCTGGGTCTGTGCTGTTCCTGAGCTGTTCCTGTAGAGCAGGTTGGATGTCTCTGTATGCCATTGTTGGTTCAGACACAGCTTCAGTTAAAGTAGCTCCATGCATTTGTTGATCACTGATCCAAAGCCAGTAGACCTGACTGACTCTATGGAGACACACATGATTCATAATTTCCTCCTTCCAATTTTAAAATGATGGCAGGTTGGAGACCAAACAGGACGTGCTTTGTCAATGCCTTGCTGTGATCACCATAGTGAAGAGGTTCTGGGCAGATTCTGGCTCTCTTCTCCTACTGCCCACCCACTGAAGCTGTTAAGGGAAACTGGAACCAGCCCATGAGATAGATCTAAAAGACTTAGGATTTCCCAAGCTTGGTTGACACCAAGTAATCTTGGCCTCCAATTTTATCACTTGTTTTGCATTGTTTTGCAAATGAAATCCAATGGTCTCAAACTATTTAAAACTGAAAAAAAAACCCCCCTGAGACTACTTCATAAATATGGATATCCTTTTTTCTAGTTCATTTTGTAAATTCCTTGCAGCAAAGCAGTTCATAGTTAACCAGGATACATCAGTAAAAACACATGTCCCTTGGCTTCCTGACTGTCATTTTCATATTAACAGACCAAATTGTCCCAGCTCAGGACCAAAGAGGTTAGAAGGAATACTCTGGCTTTGTACTAGAGTATCAAACTGTCCCCAGAATTGGTATAACCATGCTCAAGAGACTCCCCTGTGCCTCAGTACTCCTGGTTTTTGGCTAAACAGGCACAATTATTTGCCCAGCAATTGTAAACTCACAGGAATTTGGTCAGATGTTCTTGGAGGCCAGACAAAAGGTCTTGAAGGCCAGGTTCAACCCACAGAGTCATCCCTGGTTTAGGTTACATGTCTTTAACTACTGGATTGCATTCTAGTTAGGTTACAAAAAAACTAGATCTTTTTACTTTTACTAAAACATTATAGTGCTGTTTTACTGTAATAGCTTTCTCCTGTGTTTTAACCATCAGCTTTAACCCTAACTAGACCCTCCAACTTTTCCCTCCCTTTTTGCCAGTCCTTTTGGCAGCCATATCACTGTCACATTCAATCTTTGGACGCATATACAGTATATACTGCTGGGTCACATGACACTTTGGCATTTGTATTGCTAGTCATCATAGTTTGAATGCTCTGACTTCAGAGAACTTTTCCGGTTTATAATGGTTTGCACAGAAACTGTGGTCTCTGCTGACATCTCATGGCTACACTAAGCAGTTTACTATATTTGGATAGAAACCGTTCATTTCCATGCAGACTATTTTTTGTATGGGTTGAAGAGCAGAGGAGACTGTCATGCTCACTCCTGTATTTTATAGCCAGAGAATCTCATCTAGAAACTGCTGAATCCAAGTCAGTAACATCTCTCAGGTGCTGCCCATCTTAAGTTAAAATGTCAGGTGATGGGAAATGTACTGTTAACCTTCCCTGTTCTTTAAAAAAGTTAATCACAAAACATTCTTAAAAGTTTTTACTGCCTCTGTTCTTAGGAGATAGATGCTATAGCCATTCCATTGACAGTTATGTTTTGATTAGATCAACCGATACTGTGTTTTGTTTACATTGTGGCATCAATGTTGAAACTACAAAGCTGAAACTAATCAAATTGAAAATCTGAGGGTGCAAATAATAAGAAAAAAAGAAATAGCTTTATATCATGGCTTATTTCCTGAATATGACAGACTGTCTAAGAATTGAACAATTGAAAGGGACAGATTTCAGGACTGGTCTAGAAAATATAAGAGGGGTTCTGCAGGAAATAACATGCTACCTTTTTCTGTGGCTCTTAATTTCTTCACCTTCTCTCAATGAAATAATTTTTTCCAACAAAGTCAGGAAGCTCTGCTTTCAGTATGAGCTGAGCAGCTTCAGTGAGATTCACCAAGACGTTGCTGAATTTTGAAACTATGCAATAACTGTCAAAGTAGAAGAGACCAACTCTAACTTCTCACATTTGTTAGATTCAATCTTCCTTTCCTGGGAACTGTGGCAGCATTGTCCGCGCCTGATCTACAAATATACCTCTGCATAGACTACTCAGATAGAGTATCTCCTGTAAAAAAATGTTCTTAGCTGTGGTGCAGGATTGGGTTGGTAGGCTTATATGTTGGATGAACACTATTTAGGGTTAGTTCCTTCATCCCTAAACTACAGTCCCCAAACAAACAGCAGCTGGTTAACAATCTGCAGGTATGTGGAGTCAGATATTAGAGTGAAGGGAAGGGAAAAGGGATTCAATGCCGTACCACACCATAACTAATGTGGCCTTGACAGACTGAAATATCTTGTTATGCTTGACCTAGTTTCTCAGCCTATCACCTAAGAAAAAACCCATCTTTGTGATCTTACAGGAGCCTTTCAGGTGCCATCACCATTGAGGAGAAGGCACTAAAGTTAATACTTGTAAAATTGTCATAAAGGAAGGGACGTGGGACTGTAAGTACACAAGGTATCATCAGTTAATGAGTTAGTGCTTATCAGCCAAGCTGTTACAACTGAATATGTTTATACTCTCAAGTCATCTCACATCCCTCATGAGAATGATAATGCATTTATTCAGAACATGACCCCTACAGTCTGGTCCCATTCGCATGACCATTTAAGCTAATGGCTTTAGTATATCCAGTTGGAGCAGACCAGAACTGATGAGCAGTGAAGTATGAAAACGCACCATCTTAGTACTTGTGTTAGTGTGCTTTTACCACTCCTTTCAAAGCTAGCTGAAAGACTTCTTGGTTGGGGTTGGAGGGATCGCATGCAGTTCCCTGAAGAGCTTTTGGCTCATTATTTTACTGTTTTCATTTTTGCCAAGGACAAGGCAAACACATGTCATGGAAGGCTGGGACTCCCTCAGTGTGATGCTCCCTAGGTGTTGAAAGGAATTTGTCTGCCAATAGCTGAACAGCATTTGCTAATGGCATACGCTTCTGGACGACACATCTGCCTGCTGAAGGAGCTAACATATTTCTCCATCCAACCTGGCCTTCTCAAATATTTATAAGCTAATGTCTGTAATGCCTGCAGCATACAGAGAGGCTGAACTGAATTGCACTGTGGAGTCGTCACTTATTTCCACAGCCTTTTGGAGCTGGCTGCATCAGCACTGTGAAAACCCTTTGGCATCATAAACGCTTTACTGCCACAGCTCCCACTCGACTAGTATTATACAATGAAGCATTTAATTATGCAAAAAAAAAAAAACCGCATGAAAAGCATTTTATAACTGCCAGGCAAAATCCATAGAAGGATCAAACTTTGTAAGACTTGCAATAACAAGTCTTTTGAGTTATCTGCCTTTTTGTTTATAAACAGTATATTACAGGCGTGGCAACAGCTGTAACTGGCAGACTTGGAAGCTACATTTCCTTCCTCTCTATGGCAAACTTCACATATGACAGGACCTTGATTTGGTCTAGGGCACTTCTGATAAAACAGAAAAGTTCTACATAAGTAACTGAGAAGACCAGGCCTGTTTCATTCAGTGAAGAGACAGTTAAGGGACCTGTTTCATGCAGTGTGCAGCATAAAAGTGTAAATATTTCTTTCTCAAAACTCAGCAATAATGCAATGTTTAATGAAAACACAAGAAGAAAGAAATGGCTACTGGGTGCTTTCTCAGATAATAGAAATCAAGACATTCACAAGCCTGTCTTTTACATTCAGACCTGCAGGATCGCCTCAGACTAAGATATTAATTTTTTAAGATGCTACTATAATTTATGCAAACACCCAAGTGACAGAACTTACTACTGTAGTTTCATTTTGCTGAACAGGTGACAAGACCCGCATCTTTACTTGAATCATGCAGTCCCCCTGATGATTTGCATCAACAAGACACACTGGTGTCAGTCCTGAGGTACTCAGCACACAGTAGCAATGAGGGTTTGAACCAGCTGTAACTGACTGTCCTGCAGGCATCACTGAAATAACGTGTGCAAACAAGTAGAAGAAATAACATCACTGATGACCAAGTCTCAAAGAGCACTGTTCTGCTTGACTTTTGTGGCTTGCTGCAGATGAACCTGTAAGTGGAAAGTAGTGTTAATAATCCAGCTGAATAGCCACATCTTTACTGAATGGGCTGATTAACAAAAATGCACAACAGAGCATCTTTATTGTCCTACTTTAGTGAACACTTGCTTGTCACATTAGCATGCAGAGACACATGACTAACTATGCAGGGAGCTCTGCTGGGTTGGCTTCCTCTTGAAAGAAAGATTTGTTATTCACCCTCGAGGGTCTCTGGCTCACTGTGGGGGTAGCCAGGAGGCTGTTACATCCGCAAAGTAAATGAGAAAAATGTCCACTTCCCGTACAGATATCCAATAGAAATAACGCACTCCTGCTCCCAAGCCTTCCTGGGCATAGGCTTGCCCTTCAGAGTCTATCTTGGGCTCACTTTCCTGCTCTCCTGTTCACCAGAAAGTCCTTTTACTCCTCCTTGGCGGTAATAGCGGTGCATCGGGACCCTCTGTCACCATAACAACTGGGATACCTGTCTTACAATTCAAACTGCCCTCTCTAACTTCAAGGGCCTCTTCCTACACACTGTCTAGAGCTCATCAATCCTTCCCTGAGCAATTCTACATTCTTTACTGGAGTAGTAACTCTCACACCCACTCTTTCTAAACCTGCTTCTCTACCATTTTATTTCCAAAAGCCTGATGAACCATATACTCACACAATTGGGAAGAGGCTTGAATTTGATACAGGTAAGCCTTAGTCTTTTCAAAGACCAGCTAACCCTGTGATTAACCCCATTGTCTTGGGTTTGCCTGTGGGAACAGTTGCCCCAAGGAGTTCAGAAAATAATCCCACAGAGAGAAAGCTGCTCACATAGCAAATCCCCTTGTAAGTCCTAATGCCTTTGGAATTTAGACAATATGACAAGCATTAAAACATTAAAGAGTCTTTAGAAAGCAGCACGCCCTCCAAGGTGACAAATGCATCCCCAAAATCTTACTTAGCACTAATTTTGTAACATTGGACTAACTGATATACTCTTCTGTACTTGACCATCTTTAATGGCAGTGTTCCTACTCATTTGCCTCGAGTCGAATAAATGACTTTACTAAACCTCCCCAATAGCTCATTTAGAGATTTAATAATTTTAATCAGATTTTCTTTCATTATATGCAGAGATTTCAGCCTGCACTGTCAGTTGCAACTCATACAAGCACTGCAAGTCAATACAAATATTTTCTACTAATTTGTTTAGAATGTTATTACTCTCTAAATAGCACTGTTACATGAGAAATAAGGTTACAGTATAAATTAGTGCTTGAAACGAGTTTTGCAAAACACATAATCATAATTTGGCATTTCACCAAACTCATTTATAAATAGTTATCATGACATGGGCACCCAACTAACTGGTAGCTGTTTCTATGAATGTAATTTTACTGTACAGAAGCAGTCCCTGCGATAACAGCATTCCTGGTTCTATATTGCTGTGCTTTGCCTGAGCAGCCACTGCACGTCACTGTTGTTCCACACAGAAAAGTCAAGAGAGACTCATTTATGTGAGCAGGTAACAGGACCTGGAGAGTCTCTTTGCCTTTTCAATCAAGGGAAGAAAATGTGCTACAAACCAAGGGAGGGAGCTCACTGAAGTCAAGCTGAAGGGAGGTCATACCTGTTACTCTTGCTTTTTCATTTGCCTGGGCAAAAAGGCTTTAACTATCTTTTGTCTTTCAAGGTTTAAAAAAAGAATGGTCATTAGCCAGGGACACAAAGATCCTGAGGGAATTGTCTGCTCTTCACAGGCCCGTGTGAACTGTGACAAATAGCTAAACCTCTTGATGCTGAAGTTCTGCAGCAATGACACCATACCCTGCCTCACAGCGTTACTGTGAGGACTATATCTGTGCTCAGATATAACTGTAAGATCAACATCACATATACCTTCTTGGATTTGGAGCATTTCTTCCTTTCAAGCGAAGGGAAAATTTTGGACAGTTATGTTGCAATTTTGGAAGTGAAGAGCTTGAGAATATGTCAAGATTATTAAGCCTAGAAACACAGCTACAACGAATGGTCTGAATGACGTTTTTCCAGAAGCATGGCACTCCTAAGAAAGCTTTGTCCACAACTATGTCAAGTCACATAAGCTGACTAGCACTAAGCTCCTCTTTCCAGTACTTGCCACTAAAAATACAGAAATATTCCCAGTTCGTCACATGACTTTTTTTCCGGGTTTTCAGCAATTGCCACATTGTCTTTTTCAATAGAGTTTCATACAAAACAATTCAAGAGGAATGAAACTGCCAGTAAAGACAATTCCAGTAGAGGGCAGGAAGAGGCTGAAGGATAAAATAAAAAATAAAACAAAAACCTGAGAAGATGTTGAGAACAACAGAAGAGATATATCAACTTAAGAGAAAAAGATTTAGCAAGTAGGGACCTTGTGGGATCTTCTGTAGCACTCAGTGTACGAAAAGCAACAGATCCCCATCCATGGGCTTTCATACTGTGCTTGCAACGCATCAGTGATAGCTGTACTTACCAGATCCAACTTGGTTTCCATTAGCATATTAATTCATCACATGGCTGGCAATCCATTGATCTGGGATCCTAAGGAGGAAGCAACACTTAAGCTGCAGGTGACACTGAGGTGGCCATGTAGACATACTCAAGCCAGGTTTACTCATCTAGCTCCAGTTTCAGCAACAAAGCTGAGGGACAAATTTCAGTATGGAGTAGCTGTGTTCCTGCCAGGACCGTGTGGTGCATGATGACTCCCATGCCACTGCGTTTTTGCTGATAATACTACCCTGATTTCTGATTATTACAGTCATTTCACAGATGCTTTACCACATCTCCAGTCTGCAGAAGAGATACAACCTGAGAAAAGAATTCTTCATTTCTTCCCTAGTATGCTGCTAAAGGCAGCAGGAATCAGACGCCAACTTTGTAAGGTTGAACCCTGGCATTTCCCACATTGGGCATGCTTGCACAGACTCAGAAATACCTGCATCTCTCTGGTTGTATGAAGAAGCTAAGCCTCTGCATGCTCCACCTGAGTGCTGCTGTATATCCTGTGTCACAGAAAGGAAGAAAATTCCAAAAAGAAATTATCCTGCAACTTCCAGCTGTGATCTTAATCCTCTGAGAGGCCTAAAATCAGGCCAGAATTCTTCATGCAGCACAAGAACAAGGAGTTTTGTTTCTGAGGTTACAAAACCAATGTTTATTTCATAAGCCCAGATCCACAAACATGAGAAGAGAAGAGATCATACTGCCAGAGGGAAGGAAACCCTTTCCTGAAGCAAATGACTGGGCTGTAACACTGCATCCTACTGAGACAGAGATGATTTATAAAAGAGAAAACATACATGGCTTGGCGATCAAAACAGTTGCCTCAAGATTGCTGAGCTGAGCGGGGAAGAGAAGGGACACAAGTGAATCAAAGTCTAGAATCGAAGGCAGAGGACTGAAAATGTCCATCTGTCCTCAGACTTTGTGAGAAAATAGCATTACTTTTGCCTGCAACTTTTGTTCTCCATTTTGTGTTACTCCTGTGCTGCTAAGGGATGTGTAATTTCAGATGGCTTGCTCTTTACCTTAGAGTAGCATGCGTTCGTTAAGATGATACCCTGCTGCTGTACTGCCCTAAGTATACTTGACCTGGAGCTGTTTTCTCTCCTACAAATAACAGATGAAAGAAATCTGACAAAAACGGTGGGCCAGATTCTCCTCTCAAGCAGAAGCCCTGGCAGAGAAAGTGGGGCCTTGGGGAGTCACAGCTGCTGTGTAAAAATGTCCTGGTGCCTGCTGGCTCTTGAGCCTAATTGACTGCAAGTTCATTCCCTAGGCAGGGCTAAGGAAGAGCTGTGCTTTGCCTTGCTCATTGGCTGAGCTGAGAATTATCGTTTAAACCAGTAATACCTGATTTTTACTGGACAAAAATTTTAACAGATACTTTGCTGGTGCAGTTGTTAGCAAGGCAGCTCTGAGCAGATTCAAGTTTTTTGTGTGACTAACATCCTGCTGAATGGTTGGAGCCAGAGAAGCCAAGTCTGGCTCTGACCTGACACCATACATTGTTATTGTCTGTATAATTGCAAAATTTGCTTTTGTTTTGTTTGCTACATAAGCCCAAATGGAAGCTTGAGGATATGTTTACATACCCAGTTATCTAAAGCTTTTCAGCATACATGCTTGTAGGTCCAGCTTTGTATTATTTAGAGCTTTTGCTTGTTGTTTTAGATTTAATGTGTTTGCTTTCTTGATGGCTCCGTCAATATACATCTGCGCTGAAAAAGTTAAGTGTCAATATATAAAAAAATGATAGGGCCAAAAATACCCATCCAGAGTTTGGCGATGGAAGGCAGATTGCAGGTTTGTCAATAGTGTGTTTGGGAGCATTTTAAGTAGTGAATCACTTGATATTAGCTATTGTAAATATTGGTTTAAAGGTGTTATAAAATTGATGGTGCACTGTTAAGCCTTCCTCCAAATCCTGATCTATTTATGCTGCCTCACTTAGTGTCAGACCCAAAGACCACTGAAGGTAATAGGAGTCTTTACCAAGTTGTTAACAAGCACAGTATAGTTTCAGCAAATGCACATAATCTTGCAGTAGGAGCACAGTACGTTTCTTATAGTTTTTGTTAAATTAGGCGTTCTATACTACAAAACATGCCTTTTTTTTTTTTAACATGACAGCAGAGAAAAATGGCATAGAGTGACATTCAAAAAAGAGTATCACTGTCTACCTTAGCTACACAGCTTTTTGTGACCTAAGGTTAGACAATGAAAACAGTATTCAACACCCACCACAAATCATAGTGTGGGACGTGGTGACCGAGGTCTGAATCCTGAGCAGACCAGGACTGAATATTATTGTGAGTAGCAGTTGGGTGAGGTTTGCTGTTTCTGCAGAGTCCTTCATTGAATGCTGGATCTGATCAGAGTAAAATGTTTGAGCTGTGATGCCAAAACAGTGAACCTGAAAAATGATTAATCTAACTCCTACCCAGTCCAACCCCCACTCTGTGGAATTTGAAGGAATTCTTCATCACATTGGCACTAGTTTCTACACAATGTTATTTTGTCTTCTCAAAGGCATGTAACCAACCCAATATCTGTATATTGGATTAAGTCCTAAGCTAGAAGCAATGAATTATTATTAAGGGCTAGATTTCACAAAAGGCTTAACATCATCAGCACAGCTATATTTTCCAAGGATTTAATGTATTGGATGTATATGGAAGAGTCTGGCCATCACTGTCCTAACCCTGGCTTCTGGTTTTTATTTTTGTTTTCTTGTAGATACCTAAATGGGAGGAAAGGTTTTATGTATGTTGAGCGCCTTAAGATCTGGCTGAAAAAGTTCTGACGGGAATTCAGGCTCCACAAAGGTAAATCAGAGTTTTGCTGTTGTTGACCTGCGTGGAGCTGGCATACATAGGTTTGGAGAGCTTTGTATGAAAATCCATTTCTCAGTCTTGCAAAGACAAATACTTAATTCAGCCCAAACCTTATGACACTATGATCCTTGCCTGGGGTATTACTATACCTGAACTCCACAGGGAGAAAGGAATTAATGAGGAAGAAAATCCAACAGGAGAGTTATTCATGCTCATTTGCTTTTGGTGTAGTTGTTTGTTGTAGTACATCTGCATTTTTGCCCTTGTCTCCCCATTTTCCCCTCATCCTTTTCCCAGGGAATAATGTGAAAACAATTCTGCTGTGGGCAAGTCTGGAACCTGTCTGGCTCTTCACCTGTGGTTTCCATCACAATGAAAACTGTGATTAAGGGTGACAGCACCCTTAGGAGGCTGGAAGGTGAGATGGCAGCTGGAGAAGAAAATGACAGGCCTCTAGAATTATCTGTTCCCATAGAACAGGTGTCAGCAATCGCAGATAAGGCAATGCCTGAAAGTTTCAGTGCTCCAGGCGGCACTGAGAGGAGAAGATGTGTTTGCAAAAGGGCATGTTCACTCAGTTATAGAGTGCACGTGTTGTGCTAAATGTCCTTAAATCCCTCTGGTAATGCAGCCGTCTGTAACAATAAATAGCAAATAACTATTGTCTCCTCTGGGACTACAGCTATCATGCTTCCAAATAGGAGTCATCCTGCTCTGTGTTGAGGTGTAAGAAACCATACATTTGCTATGAGTTCTGGGGAAAAACACTGAAACACACATAATTTAACCTGAAATCTTAGATTGCTTCTCTTTGCACAGTTTTGCGTAGAAGCAATAATAACACGTTAAAAAACCCAAGCAGCCCACTTCTCCCAATTATTCTAGGTTTAAAAACACCTGATAAGTAAGAAATGTTTGTGTGTTAGAATTGAAGAATGTTATTATTTGTCTTTCCATTCCACTTCCTGCACCCTTTTTTTCCAGGGACATTCTCATTTAAAATTTCACCCCAAGTAGATATACAATCAAAAATCCCACATTGTGCATTTTTTGTGATTGGTAGGAGTATAAGAAAGTGGATAGATAAGCTGAGAAGTGAGGCATCTAGCAGATTATGTACATACATAATCTTTTTAAAGTGAGTAGCAGCTCGCCCTCTTTGTTTTAAAATGTTCGTGCATATTTTTAAAAAAGAGGATAACAAAACATCTAATAGTAGCAAGGTGTTTTATAAACCAAGCCAAGACACTCAGTGTCTTGAAAGTATTTTATGAACATGAACACAACTGTACTTCATAACTCATCTGTGAGGTAGCTATTATTGCTTCTCTTGTTCAGGTGGGGGAAATGGCATCCAGAGAGACCAAGAAACTCAAATAAGTAGCACATGTCAAAAGATTGGTGGCTATTAAAACAAACAAAAAACTGACTAGCAAATGATATTGTTACTTCATCTCACTGCCTGAAATTATTGGGATACTAACACCCCAGAAAAATCCAGGATCATATTTCATACCAAAATACACAGAACCAGAACACCCCAGAGAGAGATACAAGTAGTTCAGAGGCTGAAAAGACCTCATATTAAGCTAATAATCTGCATCCTTCTTCTCAAAAAAAGACCAAACTTTCTGCTCTTAGAGTCTTGAGCTCTAGAATCACATCCTAGATATCAGTCAGTCCTAGATAACAGTCACAAACTGTGGGGAGTGGGATTTAGAACTGCTGTGCACTTCATTGCTGTAATACATACAACACTTACAAATCTAAAATCAGGATTTAGCGGCTCATCAACAGGAAGATCAAGGCCTACCCAGTGTGTTTTCCCTTTTCTCTATACGAGACGTGAAAAATGGTTTTCTTCTGGCCAGAAGTCTAGTATGTCCATTGTCATGTTCATCTCAGACAGCCACATAACCCAGAGCTACTTCCTCTCCATGGAATCTTTAAAAGAATATCATTTCCCCTAACTGCCTCCAGTACTGGATTTCCCAAATGATGCCTTCACCTTTTATGAAAGTCCTTTTGTCTGTAGTTGTATGGAAGCACCGAGCATTTGTTTCTCCATCATACTGTCTAACAGCTTGTGATCAGCCAGCAGATCCAACTGGTGCCAAAAGCCAGTCACAGAATCATTCCATTTCAGGGACTGCTGCCAAAACCTCCTTTTCTATCTGTCCCCTTTCTGTGTTTGTTAAGGCATTTGGAGCCAATGCTTTTGGCTCCTGATCTGCACCACTGTGACTCCTACTCTTCCTTCCACTCTAACACACTGCATCTCTAACTGCTCTGCACTTAACCAGCAGTAAGCTGCAGCATTGCGTCTTCGCTGCAGACTCAGTTCTCCATAATCTGATGAGAATGACTTACTGCATTCTCGTGGTTTCATGCGGGGTCTGTTTCTAATTTCAGCTTGTGTTTTAGCTTATGTTCTCCAAAGAAATCTTGCTCTACCATTAGGAAACATCTAGTCTCTATGATGCTTGGTGCTCAGCTTGACTGCCTCCTTCACCCTGAAGAAATGTTGGTGCTGTGCTAGCATCTGCCAAGCTTACCTGTCCATACTATTTGGTGGTGAACGATGCTTCTGTAAGCTAACTACTTCAAAGAGCCAACAATAATGCCCCTTCCTTTTCGTAGCTACTGATTACTGGCCTCTGTTTACTCACTGGGCTCAGCACTGTTCTGTACCTTTCCACCATCTGGTTACATTTCTCCAGCCCAACACTGCTGTTTACCCCCGCTGCTTGGATTTGATCAAGCTGGAATTGAACTGGTCATTGCCTTATTAACACAGCTGAGAATATGGCAGTGGAATGACTGACAGCCGCCTTTGGTAGTACATGTATGCTGAAAATCTTCAGATTTCTTCACAGGTCCCTATACCTAAGTCCACTGAAAAGGCTTTTGAGGGGGACTGTGCTTTCTTGTAAGATTCAGGGAGCAGCAGGAGGCAGAGAGGGGCCACAGACTACACCCAGAGTTTTTTTTTCTGACCACATATGCTGTCAACTCTGTCTGATTCTTCTCAGGCTTCTGAAAACATCTCATTTACAAGGGGCGTGCTGAGAGGCTTCGCAGGGGTATTAGCACAATCAGTTCCATTACAAGGACATGACATCCGTCTTTCCCTCCCATGTCCTCCTTGTTTTTCTGCTGATCACTCTTAAACTCTGCAGAATCACTTTCTATTTTCAGCTTTTTCCATTATTTTTGCACATACCTTCCACCTCCTGCTCTGTTCCCATCTTAGTTGCTTTCCTTCACACTTTCTGCAGCATCTTCATCCACTCCCGTTCACTGGTACATCTCAGTGTTTATCTAATTGTTCTTATTTTTTCCTTATAAAATTTTAATTCTCTCAGTGCTTTGAATTTGCTCTTCACCTCTATTATAACTTACCAGGTTTTGAACTACATAGGTCTTAAAAATCTTACAAAAGGGATTAAATTATATCCATATTATGATTAAACTCAGATGAAAACTGAATATTGTAACGTTTGAATGTAAATGGCTTGACAATGGTATTAAAGAAATCAGTTATATCTCAAAGTACTTTAATCAGTGCTACAGTCTGGAAAAAGAGTAATCCTACAAAAAGATGTAGAGGTGCATGTGTGTATACATACGTATATATGTATGGACCTACACACTCAGAAATAAAACACATGCAGTAGACAAAACTGAGTCAACTGTTAAACTGATGAGTGTAACACAGTTTCCCAAAGTTTTGCAGTACATTGAGGTATCCACGTGGATGATTTTTCACATCTGTGTGCTGGCTGGAAGATGCACTTCTACCGCGTGGGCCTTTGTAAGCAAGAAGTCTGTTATGTGCAAGAGAGGGGCAAAGCCTTGGTGATTTTTTTTCTAGTTCTGCTTTGCTTTTCAGAGTTACTTCATTTAAAAATGGGCCAGTTTACAATGTTTCAGAATATCACAGCCCATTTTAGAACTGAAACAGGCTTGATTTTCCATTTAGTTGCAACTACTGGTAAAGGCAAGGCAAGTTGCCTCAGAAACCATCCTCTGTCATAAGTATATAATTCTTCACAGGTGCCAGAACAAGTGCTCAGACGCTAAAATCAGTGAAATAATAGATACAATCACTATTATTTAACGTCGTGTTTTAATGGGCAAGAGCTGTTTCTGTCCTTTAGAACGCAGGGACAACCACTCATTTTTCATTTATTGTGGACTAAGCAGTTGGTTTATTCTAGTCCGCAGGGAGGTTATGTTACTATGTTACTAGTATGGCTATGTTACTGTGTTGCTATGTACACAGGGGCTGGTCAGGTGTTCGCGGTATTGATGTATTTAAGAGTTGTTTAGTTTAATAACAATTAAGTTTAATACCTATTGAGTTTCTTCTCATTCACTTTTATTTGTCATTCACATAGATCTCAAAATCCCCATTTTTTTCTGATCTACCATGTTTAAGAACAAAACCAAAGAGAATCATCCAATCTAGTTTCATAAGGCTTCCGAAATATGGAGATCAACAAAACTGGGATGAGGTGGGTGTCAGGGTGATGGTGGCTGGGTGTCAAGAGGATGGGACTAGGCTCTTTTCAATAGTGCCCAATGACAGGACAAGGGGCAACGGGCATGAGTTGGGACACAGGAAGTTCCAGCTAAACATGAGAAAGAGCTCCTTCCCTGTGCGGGTGCCAGAGCAGGGGCACAGGCTGCCCAGGGAGGCTGTGGGGTTCTTCCCTGGAGACATTCAAAGCCCGCCTGGACGTGTTCCTGTGCCCCCTGCTCTGGGTGTGCCTGCTCAAGCAGGGGGGTTGGACAAGGTGATCTCCAGAGGTCCCTTCCAACCCCCACCATTCTGTGATTCTGCGTGATTCTGTGAGATGTGGCCAGGAAGCAGTCCATTAGTCATGTATATAAGGAAAACTAAACCCCACCGCTCCTTGTTTACTTTGGCCGGTTTCTGGAGTCAGTGGCAGGGACATAATAGGTCTAGAGCCTCCCATGTTTTGCTTCAAAGAGCTTTTCCAAATATTTCATGTTGATTTCCCCTTATGGATAAGCAGTTATACAGTTGACTTGCCTAATGTCTATATTAATTTTGGTACATTTTTAATTAGCAGATAGCTAATTAATGTAGTATAAGGTTATCTTGTTAAATGTTAATTGGATATGTAAACATTCTTTACAAGTTAATATTCAGAGGAAAAATATGTAATATGCATTTGTTGCCTGTGTCATTCTGAATTAATTACATGACAGCCAGATTTATCCCTTCCCAACTTGAGAACCCTCAATAAGTACTCTTTTAAGAATCAATTGATACTTAATTAATATGTACTGGCTGTCCTATTTAATTTAAATTAGTTCTTTCAGCAAGTTACAGCATTGCTGAAAGACACAGCATTCCCCCTGTGACACGGAGCATTTTCTGCTGAGAGCACACGAGGGTGCTGTGAGAAAAGGCTAGGTGCTGCTGCTGCAGCTGGCCTCTATTTCATGACTGGGCACACAGCCTCCTTCTTTCTTCTTATCAAAACCAAAAACTACCCACACGGAAATCTTTATGAAAGTTGCATGTACTGTGCTGTATCTCATTCCATGGGGCTTCATATTGCTTGGGGCTCTGTGATAGCTCCCTACCTGGATGGTGTTTATTACATTAGATGATGAGGTCAGTAACCTTCTCCCCCGATTAGGTAGGGAGCGAAGTCCACATTCCCTCACTCCCATTTTGTGTTATCTTCATAACATCCACTGATGAGATACGCGTAGATTTAGCTCACTGTTTCAGTGCATTGATATTCCTAGCTACAGGAGAACAGCATGGCTGAGTCCCCAAGGGGCTGAATTCTGGGATGGATGCATGGCAACGACGTTCACGTATAATTTATTATGTGTATGAAATCCTTAACATCAGCAAAATGGTCGCAGAGTTTGCCTTTCCTTTCATCACACAATAAGGCTGTTAATGAATAAGAAATGTCTCTGCATGCTGCAGTTTAACACATTCTGTGCCCAAGCAGCGGCAACGGGCGTCTGAACAGCTTTTCTGTCTGCCCAGGCACAAATTCCCTCTTCTGTACACTTACTGCAAATGATTCTGGTTTTAATTTTTGGAGGATTATATCTTCAGTGGTCCCCAAGCACTTTATAAATAACAATTAAGTATCACCACGCTTGCGTGATATAACTATTACAGGCAGGTTAACTGAAAGACGGAGGTGAAGCCTCTTGCCTAAAGCCACAGTGTGATATAATAGCAGCTCCCAAGAGCTCTGACTCTTAGTTTCTCCCTCTAAACATGAGATCACACTTCCTTTCTCAGGTAGCTGCACTAACTGACCTCTTGCTGGACAGATGATCTGTCATCATAAGAAAAATAAAACCCCTTGAATTCAGACTGGACGCCATATGTGAGGGCCTGGTCTGACTGTCTGAGGTAGATACAAAAGATCCCTTTTGCCTTTGTGTGGTATCAGAATGACAAATGGTGAAGATTAAGGGTCTGATTTACATAGGTGTTTAGACCCAGGGCCTGCTAGTAACTTCAGGAGGAGTTTTGAATACTCACCCTTTCTAAAACCATATCTGAAGACTTGCCCAAGGTCAAGCAGGCAGCCTTTTACAGTGCTATGGCAGCAGTAAATTTGTCCAATTGTCTTGTCTCTGAGTTTGCTGGTGTTACTAAATTTTCCTCTGAGGAGGTTTACCCCATTTGTTGCAGTTGAAAAAGCTGTTCTTTCAGCCATAAACAGCTGAAAGAATCTGAATACGTTGTATTGTAATCATTAAATACCAGTTTTCTACTGGGTATAAGCAGAACACCTATTTTTAGTTAAGAAGCTGCTGTTAGGTTACACAGTATCTTTTATGGCTGGAGTAATGCAGCAAGCTGGCACAGACCAAATGGTACTTGACTGTTTGCAAATTGAGCATCAACACAAGCAGCAGGTGGTCACTCAGCTCTAGACTTTCATGCTGATTGTCATAATAATAGCTAAAGTAACAATAATAAATAACATTCAGCAATCTACGTGTTCTTTCATGGGGGGTTTGAATACTGAAGATCCACTTTTACAATTCATGCTCAGACAATTATTACCCGCAGCTTTATTTTAATCATCACTTCCTCCATTTTCCTATTGTTGAAAGTTAGGATTAGTATCCCTCTATCCCTGTAGCCAAAACCTCAGATCAGATAGATACTTTCCTGGAGCTCCAGGGTGTCTTTTTATTGTACATGACTGCTGCACCAAATTTTGTCTACAGTGAATTTTTTAGTCCTGTAAACCCTAAAAGTGGGAACGCACGAGCCACTTGAAAACATCTAGGAATGATAACTAAAATTTTCTAAAATAGCCATGTATGACAGCAGTATTCTTACTGCATTTCTCCTAGCTTCACTGATCTAGTTAGTGTCCCTGAATCCCTCTTGAGGGGTGGGAAGAACTAAATAGTCATTCACTTTGGAGCATTTTATTACACTGTCTGTGTAGATACATATGAAGAATTCAGATTATCATGTAGCAGCCCGGCACTGTCCAACATCTTTGTTGGTGACACAGGCAGTGGGTTGGAGTGCACCCTCAGCAAGTTTTCCGATGACACCAAGCTGTGTGGTGCAGTCAACACACTGGAGGGAAGGGTTGCCATCTGGAGGGACCTTGACAGGCTTGAAAAGGGGGCCCATGAGAACCTCATGAAGTTCAAAACGGCCAAGTGCAAGGTTCTGTATGTGGGTTAGGGAAATCCCAAGCACAAATACAGGCAGGGCAGAGAATGGATTGAGAGAAGGCCTGAAGAGAAGGACTTGGGGGTGTTGGTTGATGAGAAGCTCAACATGACCCGGCACTGTGCGCTTGCATCCCAGAAAGCCAACCATATCCTGGGCTGCATCAAAAGAAGCATGACCAGCAGGACAAGGGAGGTGATTCTCCCCCTCTATTCCACTCTCGTGAGACCCCACCTGGAGTACTGTGGCCAGCTCTGGGGCCCCCAGCATAAGAAGGGCATGGACCTGTTGGAGTGAGTCCAGAGGAGGCTACAAAGGCGATCAGAGGGCTGGAGCACCTCTCCTTTGAGGATAGGCTGAGAGAGTTGGGGTTGTTCAGCCTGGAGAAGAGAAGGCTTCGGGGAGACCTTATAGCAGCCTCCCAGTACTTTTTTTACACTTTAGGTGGCCTACAAGAAAGCTGGAGAGGGACTTTTTGCAAGGACATGTAGTGATAGGATAAGGGATACTGGCTTCAAACTGAAAGAGGGTAGATTTAGATTAGATGTAAGGAAGAAATTCTTCACTGTGAGGGTGGTGAGGCACTGGAACAGGCTGCCCAGAGAACTTATGGATGCCCCATCCCTGGAAGTGTTCATGGCCAGATTGGATGGGGCTTTGAGTGACTTGGTCTAGTGGAAGGTATCCCTGCCCATGGCAGGGGGGTTGGAACTGGATGATCTTTAATGTCCCTTCCAACCCAGACCATTCTATGATTCTATGATTCTATGAATTTTAAATTGGAAACCAGAAGTTAGGCTAAGAAAACCTCTTGGTGTCCAGAAATGCTGAAAACTTGCAGATACCCAACACTGTTTGCCCACCTTCTTCTTCTTCTCCTTATCATCATCATTACTATTGTTACTATTGTTACTATTGTTATTACATATAGCCAAACTTCTATTTCCTTGTCCCCACAGCACTAGCGACTGTGAGGACTCCTTGTGGAAGAAGATGCTATATGTGGAAGAAGATGCAATACAGAGATGGCCCAGCCAGTCCCTGAATCAGGCTGAATGCAGTTTTCATAGCTCTCACTGTTAGGCACTTAAAATGCCTGCTGTTATATTTACTGTGAGGAGGGTTTCCCTCTACAGTCATTTGTTCTAACAGGACACTGGGAGCATATCAGTTACAGACCAACAGACATTGGTCCCTATGTGACAGTTCCCACGTGCTTGTCAGACTCCCATCCTCGCTGATGCTGATGTGCACTAGCACAGTCTGGTACAGGAGGATCCAACAATGTAACAGCATTAACTGCTTGGTTAAGTCCACCCATGTGGTAAGGATGGCACTGGTGCAGAATGAAAGGTCTGAGATAAATGGCAATTCAGATGTAGAAGGAATAAAAAAAGCTGATAAAGGGAAATTTTAAAAGAATCTTGTGGGTCTGGAGGAAGAAGGTGAAAGCAAACATGAAAATGAAACCAACAGAGGCTTTATCTCAACAAAACTTAGTTTTATGTATACAGTAGTATTTATCTTGTGCATAAAAGCCTTTCCAGGGGTGCTACAAGGCATACCCTAGAGTAGTGCAGCACCTAATTATCAATATTAGAACACACTGAAAGACAGTGTTGATGCCAAACATATAAAGCAGCTACAAAGTTTAATTTTTAATAGTTTTCAGTGCATTCCCATGAAGCTTCAGATCCCCAGACACAAGCAATATACAAATGCAGCCTTACAAGTATAAGACAGCAGTTTACTTCTGCTAGAAACAGGCTAGCTTTCATCCAAATATTCTGGTTGCCCTAAACTGTAATTTGTGGACACCTATGTCTATCAGTGAATTCATGTCAAATATTTTTGGCTGAACAAAAGAGAAAAGACTATATTGAAACATTCCAGTGTTGTTTGAACTGTTTGAAACTAGTTTTACCTGATCAATGAAAAATTAGAAGAAACACAAAACAGGTTATATAGGATTCCTAGTCTGAGGCCCTGAAGCATGAGCAATCTGAGATGAAGTTCCAGAGACCACGGACAGGACACATCCTCGCGTGACACAGCTGCTGCTTTTGCACACACCTGGTTGGCATAATGAGCATTTGGCACCAATGAAAACTAGCTGCTATAAAGCCCAGAAAGCATGAAAAAGATTTAGCAACCACTCTTGCAAGTAGATGTCATGTGATTTCAGATTATCAGCAGGCCAGCCTGAAAAAGAAGCAGGCAATGTACTTTTACAGGTGTAACACACAGGGAGATTGCCAAAACTGCTCTCAAAGAACTGCAATTCCCAGAACTGACAACCCCAAAGATCATACAAATACTTAAAGTGAAGCATTAAACAGGGTCTTGTCGGCTGAGTGGCATGTCTGTTAAACCTTCTAAAGCAACACAATCAACTACTGTCAGAAAATTCAGATTCATATTTGTGTCAACATTTGTGCTCTCCAGTGTCAGCTGAGATATCCTCTTCTATGCTTGTCTCCTGAAATGATTAGTAGACCTTGGGAGACTGAAAGCTATTTTTGTGAGCAGCTGGTTCTGATATTGTAAAATGAATCCACTCTACATTCCTCTGAAATCTGGTGACAGGTGGGATTTTAATCAAAAATGGCTGGCATTTTATGAAGAAAGGGAAAAAGTAGGGAATCTGCAGTGACGGCTGCAATTTTCAAGGGCACTTCACTCTCTGTGGCAGAGATGGATCCACAGTGCCCACATAAACCCCTTATTCTCTCGTCCAGCAGTTTGCCCCAGGAGGTGGGAGTTGTCTTTCTGGCCGGCCTTGGTGTACACCATTGCCTTTGGTCCCTGCCTCCAGAAGAGGATATTGTGGAGGTGGGTTAGCACAGGGACCAGGCTGGAGGTGTGCAGAGCTATGGGAGCAGATTTGGTGAGGCTGACTTTGCAGATCTACCACCACCTACCCAGTGTGGTCTTCACAGCACAATGCCAGCTTGGGGATGCTTCCAGGACTAAAACAGACAGAGGGCTAGATAGAGTGAGCTGGGCACAGGCAGGACCTAACACTGCAGCAGAAGAGATGCCACCCCTGTTTGGTGAGGGAGGCTGTGTGGCCATGCGAGTACGACACAAGCCTGGGCTCCCTAGGTGGTGCTAATGAGGGATGAACCATGCTCCTTGTGCCTGCTCGCTGGCTGTGACAATACAGAAGCTCTTTAAATGGAACTAAAAGCCCTTCCTGCCCTTAATATGCGTGAGAACAAAATGAGTTTCTTCAGCAAGATACTCTCATTTTGTGAAACTTCAAAGAAAGCTCAAACTCTGTTTCTTCATGAATAACCCAGTTTGAGTATTATAATATTAATAAATGCATTAGAACTATTTTTAAGTAAGCAAAGACTGGATGATAGTCATCCAAATTAATGAAGGGTATGAACTTAAAATTGATTATGTAAACCGCACTAAATCCCTGCGCAGATTTAATGATTTAAATTCAAATTTAATTTAGATTTAACTCAAATACTAACTTGAATTAAAGCCACTTTAATTCTGAATAAGAGTGCCCAGAATGGGCTTTAGTATAGGTTAACAAATCTGTTCTGTGCAAAGATTTTCTTAAACTGTGTTATTTTTTCTTAATGCCATTAAGTCAGTAGTCAGGAGATTGAATACACTGGGCTTTGAAAGAAAGCCTATGCTAGGAAATAGAGGGTGACTCACCAAAATGCATCAACACCCCCCAGCTATAAGTATAGGAGAAAACTCACATTTTTGGGGCTGATTAAATCCCTCAATGGGAGTTGAGTCTTGCACCTTTTGAAAGAGGACTTCCCTTCTCTGGTGTGCAGTACAATGGGTGAGGCCTTGAATTTCCCCCTTTTACCAGTATGCTCCTCAGTAAGAACAGAACTGAAAAGCAAAGAAGGTTCCCAGGTTACCAATTCCCTTTATTGGAGTCCATAAAAAAACAAACCAAAACCAAAACAACAAAGGAAAACTTAACTGTTGCAAAGAAGACAGAAGCTCCAGTTTTCCTGTGTCGCAAGACATTTGTTTCTCTTACTTAAATCTCTGTATTTATCACACATATTTATCATACACACTTTTAGTTCACCAATCAGGGAAGGCCATCTGTGTATTTCTAACGAGTTACTTACTGGGTGCAAGCTGGTACAAGCAGCAGAAGGTGCAGTGGAGCCGTATGCTTCTGTATGCTCTAGATCTGACTTCCTCCACTGCACTTCTGCTGTTGCAATTATCCAGCTGGATGTAGTTCCAGTTTATTTCATGGTGGAAATGTAGCGCTGTACTGGGTGTCCCTGCCCAGGTGTTGGCACTGGGAGCTGCAGGGGCCTCTGTGAGGAGGGGCTGGGGCTGGGGCTGGGGCTGGGGCTGGGGCTGGGGCTGGGGCTGGGGCTGGGGCTGCCCTGTGCTAGACACAGCTGGCTCCAGCCATTTGCCTGATGGCCCCACCTTGGGACACAGCTGAGCCCCTCAGTAAGGCTGGTGGTGCCTCTGGGAAAGCAAATTTAAGAAAGGGCAAAATGCTGTCTAGGTAGTGAGGAAAGTAGTGTGAGGTCCTGGGGCAGGGGTGTCTCTGGGGGTCTCCTGCAGCCCTTGGGGAGACCATGCTGGAGCAGGAGAAAAGTGTGAGTAGGAAGGAGCAGCAGAGAGGAGCTGTTATGGGCTGACCACAGCCACCATCCCCCTATGCCCCTTGGGGCAAGGGGACAGGAGATGGAGAAGTCAGGATGAAGGAGTGAAGTTGAGGTCAGTGAAGAAGAAGGTTATTGGATATGAGTGTGTTTCATTTTTTTGTTTCTCATGATCCTACTGTATTTTCAGTTGGCAATAAATTAGATTAATTTTCCCCAAGTGAATCCTGTTATGGTAATTGGTAAGTGATTGCTCTTCTTTATCCTGACTCAAGATGTCTTACATCTTATTTTCTTCCCCTGGCCTGTCAAGGAGGGGGAGTGTGAGAGTGGCTGAGTGGGCATCTGGTCAAGGTCAGCCCACTGCTGGGCCTTATATCTTGGCTAGATCAGTACAAGTTTGAGGAAATGCTGTGAAAGCTGGTGGTGTTTAAACACACAGGTGCTTCTGTCTTGTAACAAAGACATTGGACAGTGACATCTAGAACATCTTCCTGAGGCAGCAGGAGGGTTGGTTACCTCTAGCTGTGCATCCTGTCTTTCTGCTAGGGACCACACTGCTGAGGTGAGTGCTACCTGCTACTGTTCCAGCACTGTGAAACTGGTACCCCTCAGCTAAGTCTAATCAAAATGGGAATAGCAACAAGAGATGGAAAAGATCCATCTAAGTTACAAGTTCACCCGTCCTGGGCAACTGTGGATGTTACAGTGTCCCCTCCTCTGTGGAGAGGATTTTTCTTGAATAAGGGGTTATGTTTCTGGGGCCAGAACACAGGCTGGCTCGGGTGCATTTGCAAACTGCCTACCCTGAGCTGGCTGGGTTTCTTTTTAAGAAAGCACACTGTGTACTCTAGCTTAATGGTACGTGTTAAGAAAGAACATCTGCTTATGAAGAGATGGATATGCTGAAACACTTACTGATGTTTTGCTTCCTCCCCTTGTGTCACCTGAAATCTATCATCTCACTATGGTATCCCAGTGCAGTCCTGCTTGCAAAACTAGGGAAGCAGGGCAGTGGTGCACAGCTTTTAGAAAATGATTGGTGATCTGTCAGGCTAGCGTCTAAATGTGGGCACTGACTCAGATGTGTTACCTATAAATCTGTTCATCAGCAGCTGAGGAACATATGTGCTTCCTCTTCCTTAAACATAAAAACATTAATTACATTATATTGTACCACAGTAATGGGCAACACGGTGACAGAGGCTTGCCAAAACTTTAATTTTAACCGTAAATCTGGAGGGTCTGAAATGGCGATTCAAGCTGCTTTAAAAGATGAAGATAAAGCTGAAGTCGGGTATGTAGGAGGAGGAGTTGATGGGGGTGGGGAGGAAGGCATGGAGGATTACCATAGATTGGCTCAAACACTTGAGCCTAAGGTAATAAAACTACAATCTTCCCTGGACAAGGTACAGGAGAGAACAAATTGCATTTCAGTTAACAGATCTTCTTCTGACTTTCTGCACTAGTTGTGGGGTAAAAAGGTTTCTTCTCTCCTACTGTTTGATTTTTACTGTCCCTTCTTTTCTCTTCCCCAGTGTAATGATCTAATTACAGAGGGAATACTGGACAAGCAGCCCTTGGTGTCCTTTCTCTGGCTGGATTTTCATTTTGAATACAGCCGATCAAGAGAAAATATGAGGCACAGCATACAGCTTGCACTGTCCTTTGTACCTGGATAAGAGCAATGACTTCTCATCCAGATTCTTTATCAACAGAAACAGGAGGAATATGGAAATCTCTGTGTACCATTAAATATGAAAGGCACCAGGAATAGGTTCTTCTGTTGCATTAGGTGCTGAACCATTGACTGTTCAGAGTTTATCAGATAAAGCAGTGTTCCTGATATGGGCAAGATGGAGTAGAAGGCAGCAGCTGCCACTGCCCTATGCCACTGCTTGTCCCATGTGTGCTCCTCCCAGATCTGACCTGCCTGGCTGCTACTGTGAACCAGCAGATGCCCCTGAAATCAGTGTAAAGATGTGCCCTTTGGCAGCCAGGCATTTCTGCTGCAGTTGCCCCAGCCTGCCTCATTATGCCACAGGCAAAAGGGCAATAACTTCTCTCTCTGAAATTATGCAGATTCCCTCCACACTCCCTGCCTTCATTTTAGGATTTGCCTGCAGTGTTTCAGAGTCAACTGGCCATGCTCAGGTTACAAATCTGAAATGTGGCAGCAGCCTGCGTTAGGTGGAGACCTGGTTTTGGTACTGGGTCTTTAAAGTCTTGTCTCCCCTGGTTGCTTGTGTCCGCTCTCTAAGGAGGAGGAGGAAATTATACTGGAGATGGGACTCTACTGAAGGTGAACCTACACCTTTCTTTTCTCACTTGTGTATTGTCTTCTTTCTCTTATACTAAATTAATCTCAATAAGAGTGACAAAGATGATGCCACTTTTCTGTATAAGAAAACAAGCACAACTAAAGCAGAACAAACTGTTCAGAGTAATACATGTGGGCACAAATCCAGAAGGACATTTTCCCTTTGGAAAGGCAGCTGTTGTTCAGAAGCTATGTAGCCACTATTACTGTACAGTCCTGTTGCACTTTACTATATCTTTGCTGGTCAGTTTTCCTGGGTAAAAAGCCCTGAAGTGGTACCTTTTCAGCAGTTAGTGAAAATTTTGCTGTATTTCAAATAGAGCGTCACACGTTTTTAAAACAACACAAACCTACAGACAGCTTATATTCTACTCAGAGGCTGTTTCCCTGCTCTTTGCTCCAGTATGTCTTTACGAGTACATATGTTCCTCCCATCTTCTCTAAGTAGTAACTCAACACATTCCATGCTGCTTCTCCCTTCTGATGTAGGAAAGCTTTCAGAAACTCACTATTTGAACTACAGATACACTGGCCCTGCGGAGCAGTGTTTTAAGCCATCTTGGTCCAGCTTCAACTGGCAATGCTTCCATAGGTATTAAAAGAGCAAAAAGCTGGAGTACTATGTACAAATAATTCAGGCCTGAACTGCAGAGGTCTTGGATAAAGATATGTAGCTGTCTAGAAATTCCATAAGGTCCTGGATTTTTTTTTTTGCCAAAATCAGGAACCATGAAATGGAAAATGCTTTCTATTTGTCTCCTGGTCAAAGGACTTAACTGGCTGCCTGATGTATTAGCCTAGAGGAGAGCATGTAGTAGCAGAAGATAGCAACCCATCTGACACAAAGCATGGGCTGAGGTGCAGGGTGGAGTTTGCAGCTGCTGTGCAGGGTGTTTCTCCCCTGTCAGATCAGCACAGGATGTATCTATCAGAGCAGAATACTGAATATTCACTGCGCACTAGACAGCAATATTTCATTTCATGCATCATTAAGAACCTGCATCGATTCCAGCTAGTCATATAACCTCGTCCTGCACTCACTTTAAAGCAAAAGGGGAGGGGCGGGGGGAAGTTTCTCCTTCCCAAGTCACTAGATAACTTTAAATCTTAGGTACTTGAAGAAATAGTCTTTCATAGTGTTATCTGTCTTGGGGACCAAGATGCCAAATGCAGTACCCTATGACTTGGAAAACAGCAAGGACTCCAGTGAGGGTCTTGGCTTCAGCGTAGCATAGTTAGGTTTGTTTAGCACACACTACTTTGCAGTCATGTGTTTGCAGGAGGTCTTATCTTCCTGTCAATGTTGGAGTCAGTTTGATTTGGAGTAAGGTTCAGTTCAAGTATAATAAAAAAAGAGATGTGTCAGAAGAGAATAAACAAGCATGGTAGCTAATGTTGGTCTCTGCAACCAGCTGAGCTGGCGCTGAAGCACGTGCTTCTGGGCAGCCGCCTTTGGTGCTTTCTGGTATGACCGTGTAACAGTGCTGTAGACAGCAGTAAGAGAACCATATCAGCTTTAAAAAAAACCCCACACCTTTGTACATACTTTAGTTTGAAGGCATTTAGTGGATTTGGCTCAATGTACTGCAGGTGTCTAGAGCTATATCTGAATTTGGGACCTGGATCTAGATTGAGAACAATAAAATAATTCAGCGATACTAAGGCTAAGTTGTCCAATGCTAACACTTCCATGCTTGAGAGGTGGAATGCCCTTCTAGAAGCATAGAGATATTAGAGAATGCTACCTCTCTTTCTGGTGGTAGCAGGACTGTTGGACTATGCATGACAGCCTTCCCTAGGGTCTTGTCTGTACTGTGATGGGGCTGTTGGCCCCATTGTGAACTCAGTTTAGGGTGAAAAGGTGCCAAGCAGAGTGATCTGGGAAGACTTGAACAGCTCTTACTGTCTCCTTTGAATGGCCATTGCTCATTTCTAACTGTGGTCTTTATTCCTAACCATGATCTTTGGCATGTTACTAACATTTCTAACTGAATTTTCCAAGAATCGCATGTGCCTGTCATTTGCAAAGGGAACCTGCAAATGTTTATCAGTTAAAGGAAGGGGATCTGAAGACTGAAAGTGCTGTACACATTTGTAAAACTCACAGTATTTGAGAGGAGTGTTATTGCTTGTTTATACTAAGTTCCTCCTCCTCAACTTGAGAAGAGGAAAGGGGCAAAAAGATGAAAGTTTAACTGGCATTATTACCAGGTGTTCTTACTGGCATCTATCTTCCCAGCAAGAAGCACTCTTTGAAGGCTTATTAGCTGTCTTCAACAGGAGACACTGCCTCTGCTACTAATCTGTACATCAGCCTGTCCCAACATGTGGGGCAATGCGCTACAAAAATAGCATCATGTTAATATATTATTTACTGTTTGAGACACAATATCCTTCAAAAGGTTTGTGGCAGTGTCAGGGGCGCTTATTCTCCATGAATAGGCTGGGTTTCTTGTACACGACATAGTCCAGAGTAGAATAAGAGCCTTGCATTAATTTCTGACCATAATTTCACAACAAAACTTGTTTTTCCCTTGTATTTTAGTCTTTCATTGCCACTGTTTGACTTTTTTCCCCCCCTGTATCTTCAGATCCCACAGCATCTGGTGGCAAATCAAACATGGTAAAATGTTGGTTTTGATCTTAATAATGTTTTCCAAGTCATTTATTTACCAAATGCTCTTGGTGGAAGTGTTTTGTTCTGTATGTTAACAGGTGGTGCATACTCAATCTGAATGTATGGGTAATCAAATCACAGCAATAGGCAAGTCTCTCAGGCTGTTGTGTTGAAGTTGGACAAGTCCTCATAAATTCAGAGGCTGCATATTGTGACTATCTATCTGAGCTTCCTGGCCACTCCTTCTCCCAAATATGGGCATGGATTTGACTATCACATTAACTGTTTATATTTATGTTGCAGGGCAGTGACGCCTTCTATCGGGGAATAGTGAATGGGCTTATCCAGTACACAACTTAAACTAAAAATTCAGGATTCAGATAGAAAGTTGTGTCCTCATCTTTCTTCAGACCCAAGCCAGACCTCAGCACTCGGTGCTCTCTCCTTGGCAGGCTGAGCTTATCTTTAGAGCTTGTCGGATATGTCTCACTTCTCAGGGGGTTTACTTTGTATTCTTCAATTTCATTGACTACAGATCTCCAAGGAAAAAGAAATAGCAGTAAAAATGTATAATTGCTATTCTATACATTACCTTTGGATGAGTTCACAGTCCAGTTTAAGATTAGTCACCTACATTCTATAGGACAAAGAAAATCAAAAGAGAAACATTATAAGCAAAGTAGCCTTTTTTTTGTTATTGGAAAACCACATCTTTCTTTCAAATAATTTTTACCCAATTTGATATTTTGGGTAGAGTACATGCAAAAAGATGGAGTGATGCATCATAACCTCTGTGGCACTAAAACATAAGGGGTCTTTGCAATATTATGCTTTTATAAAAAAAAAACATTAGAAATGTTGTATGTCTTATTCAACAGAAGAGAAATTCATTATATGATATCAGAGGGCACGGTCTAAAATCATGACCCTTCTAACTTCAGAGCTTTGGATAAATTCAAACTCTAAACCCAGACATGGAAGTTTGTTTTGTTTTGTTTTGGTTTTTTTTTTTGTTTTGTTTTTCAATCCACCAAACAACAGGAGCAGATGCAGATTATTTTCTGGATAAGACATCCCTCCTTTGGAATGATTTCACATGCTAACTTTGCTTGGGAACTGCTCCTGTTGGTGACCATGTGTTCAGCACATCTGCTTTGGCTTGTTGTTTTCTCTGAGACTGACAATATTGTGGCAAGACGTCAGAGTGAATTGAGGTGAAGAAAAAGGAAAACGAAAATTAACATGAAAGAGCTGCATTGCAAGTCCAAATGAACCCTGAGAGACTTTCCATCCCTTGATCCTCCATGTATATATTAGGACATGTGTAGAGGGATTTGAAGAGGTGGGAGGAACTGACAGGCTTGAAGTAATACCTGGGCTTGTCTTGTCACAGTCAAAAACTGAGCTCGAGCAGACACACTGGGAGGACATTTCTGACTTCTAGCCCATGGGAGAGTGTGCCTTCACAGGGTTGGGAGAATCCTGCCAATGACTCATCAAGGTTAGTTTCACTGTTCACTGCATAATGCACTCATTCATCAAACTGAAAGGATTTCAATCAATATTGTCAAACTAAAAAGTTATGTATTATATACACATGCACACATGAGTACACTCAGTTATGCATAACATATGTGATGGCCATCATCAAATAAATTACGGAGCTGGGTTCCAAACAATTTACTAAAAATCCCTGTCTCTGCCTGTCCCTTGTTTGCACTGAGCTTACCACGTAAAATTCAATATTTTTTCTCCTGCTTCAAACAATCATCAATTAATGAAAACATTTCAAAAATACAACAACAACAAAAAAAATCAGGACCTTTTCCTGTCTTTCTTCACCCTGTGGCTCCTTCACCAAAATCACACTTCTGAAGATGTCAAAGAGGCAGCATTCAGACCCACCATAAAGCAAGTCTGAAATCCAAAGTCAAGGCAGCAGAAGTTCAGTTCAGGTAACAAAGTGGTGCTTTGAATAAGATAGAGACCCTTTCACAAGATCCAAGGCTAACTCTAATCCAGAAATCATTTCATAGGGCAATAAACAGTAGATAAGTCATGCCTGCCATATAATGTTATATGATCCTTATTTATGGAACTGTGGGTGCAAATATGGGCTGAGTGATGTGGCCAGGGGATGCAAGCACTCTGGGTTCTGCTCCTCATTCAGTCTCTATCCTGATGTCTGCAAAGAGGGAAATAATGGGAATAAATATTAGTTCTCAGCACTCTCCTCCTTTGGACTATAGATAAAGCTAGTTGGAGAGAGAGAAAAAGAGGTAAAATAAGGGTTTTCTGTGGCAATTATCCAATTCAATAAAATTTAAATGGTGCATGGAAATAATCTGATTTTCTAAAATAGAGGCCAGAGTTATAGATCTCTGTCTTGATTCCTGACACCTCAGCAATTTGCATCGTGGCAACCTGCCTGGTAAGTGAGACCTGGAGACCTTGTTTTCACTGTTTGTGGCTCCTCTAACACCTAGCTGTCTGGGCCCAGAGGGCACTAATAGTCCTTAATAGCCCTGATCATCCTCACCTGCGGCCTCCCCTCTGCCCGTGGCTCATCCCCTCCGTGGTCTGGGACTCTTCATGGACCCTGTTATCAGCCCTCAGCTCTGCCAGCTGTAGAACTGTGCTTGTTGGTGCAGACACGGCCTAGCTGCGCTGCCTTGCCTTCTGGTTCTCCTGCCGTCAGGGAGCAGCCCTCCTCTTGCTGGTCCCTAACACTAGAGTTTGTAGTCTGATACAGCCAGTTAGGCTGTCATTTGGGGTTTCATGCAAGAAATTTGAAGTTTGGAGTGTTAGCTGTGAATTGAATCAAACTTTGGTATATTGCTGTTGTCGATGAACTGGAATTACTACCCTTCTGTGAACTAATCAAACATCAGGCAAACATGGTCCTAAATACCAACATGTCTTCCCTTGTAATTATCAAGTGTCTGTGAAAAATTGTAAGAGGTGGTTGGCTTAACAGTACAATTCTGCTGAATTCTGCCCACGCACCAACTCCCAGAGCATTATATTGGCAGGGAGCTCCTTGCTGACCTCTCGCAGTGTCAGTCGGCAGCTCCTGCCATATGGGCAGGTGCTGTGCAGTCTTGTGGCATCGCTGTCTAGAGGAACGCAACAGAAGAGTACGCTAATGTTTGGCATTTAAGACAGACTACTGATGCAGACAAGGACTGAGTAAAGAATTTGCCTGTCATGTTGAAATCTCACTCATATGAAGAATTTTATTTGGGGACCTCAAAGAATCTTATAAGATAGATATATAAAAAAAGAAAAGGACACAAGAGTTGAAGAGGTTTTTTTTTTAATATGCACAAAATGGAGCAGCAAATCATGTAGTAAAGATTTGATTTGACACGGTATGTGCACTCCAGTGCTCCGTCTAGAAAAGTACTTATTTATAGACTTTAAATGTACGGATGTGAATAGGCTCACTGGAGTTCATGTTAAGCCAGTACATAAGAATTTTATTGCTTTGGGGATGGGTGCACTGAGTATCCTTCAGGAAAAAATACCCTCCATTTGCTGGAGGGCTTGGACTGAATGAGGCAGGCTAAGCTCAGCTGCCTTGTGCTTTCTATGGAGGATGCTACTGTGATGCCAATGCCTGCAATTTTCTGAATTGCTAGTCCAGGCATCTCAACCAGTAAAACAATACCTGGCATCGCCAAAGGAGTGGCAGAGTATTACAAGCCGTGTAAAATTAGAATTGGGCAGGCTTGCCAAGCTACTCTGTTGTGGTCACCATAGAATGAACACTGTTTTATCTGGGTAATTATAATTATTTTAATTGTTCTTATTAAATGTAGGGGGTAAAAGAGTCCCTCTTTCCTGTAACTCTGACCTAACCCTCTGTTTTATTAATTTAGGTGTCTTTGTAGGGACAGTTTCTCTCTCCTTCTCATCTACAGCTCTTCTCCCTTTTCAGAGCTTGCTCCCTACCTCCATTAATTTGGTTTTCCTGGTGTTCCTGATCTCTCTTTTCAGCTCAGAAGCTCCTGGGCCCTTTCATCTTTGTGTCTTACTTCTTGTAACACTTGTGAGGCTCCTGTTGAGTCTGTTTGTCCCTCCCTGCTAGGTGGAGGCCGTGCACTTGCTGCCAGGGGGAGCAACCTTCACTTCAGATACGCTGGGGTCCCTCCAGCCCTGGGGGTGTGGGTGTGTGTGTGTGGCGGGGTGTGGGGTGTGTGTGTGTGTGTGGTTCTGGGATGTAATCTCACAGTGATTCTAGCTTAGTAACTGATTAACCAACAACAGAAGTAAATGGTGTGATCTGCTCTCTTCCTGTTGCTGGTAGTTGCTAGTCTCTATGCCGGAGCTCACCTCTGTGCTGAGTGAGTGAATCTGGTGGCTGGATTCTCAGCTAAGGTGGTGGCACTAGGATGAGCTCAAGCCCTCCTTCCAAGCCTGGGAAGAAGGCCACTGTCTTTACCGCTTTGAGGATAAATACAGGTCTGACAACACTTTGTGAAGAGCCTTGCAGTGTTGAGTCAGACTCTCAAAGAGCATTAGCAATATTCCCCTCCAACCTTCAACACATCCAGTATAAACACATGGAGACTACACTATATCTTAGAATATCTTTCATTCTCCCCTTAACAGTAATCAAGTACCAAATACCACGACAGCATTACCACCCACAGGCTTTGGAGATCTTACTTTCTGGAGCATTTAATTACTAAAAAAACCTAATCCTTGCCTGTTTCTTCTACTTTAGACAGAGTCAGCAATTTTCCTGCTAAAATGAATTGAGTACTTTATAACATTAAAGCATTTGTGCCAGAGTCGACCTTATTGTGACTGAACTTCCCTCCCTGGAGAAGGTTGAAAGCTGTATCGGCAGGCACAGATGGGAGAGGTTTACTGCAGGTATGGGAACCCACATGATGAACTGCAGTGATAGGTGAGGTACTTTGTTTAGCTTTGCCTCACACGTCTGTGGCCTATTAATTCATTCCCAGGATAGCTATTGTAGTTTTCCAGACACCTGAAAATTTTCAAGCAGATGTCACTTTAAAAAAAAAACAACTTGGATGCATATCTGCTGATTCTTACTGATGTCTGAAAGTAGCAAGGCCTTTGACACTGTCTCCCACAGCATTCTCCTGGAGAATCTGGCTGCTCACGGCTTGGACAAGTGCACTCTGCACTGGGTTAAAAACTGGCTGGACGGCCAAGCCCAGAGAGTGGTGGTGAATGGAGTCAAATCCAGTTGGTGGCCGGTCACGAGTGGTGTTCCCCAGGGCTCACACTGTTGGGGCTAGTCCTGTTCAATGCCTTCACTGATGATCTGGATGAGGGGGTTGAGTGCACCCTCAGTAAGTTTGCAGATGACACCAAGCTGGGTGGAAGTGTCTATCTGCTGGAGGGCAGAAAGGCCCTACAGAGGAACATGGACAGGCTGGATTGATGGGCCAGAGCCAACTGTATGAGATTCAACAAGTCTAAGTGCCGGGTCCTGCACTTGGGTCACAACAACCCCATGCAGTGCTACAGGCTTGGGGAGGAGTGGCTGGAGAGCTGCCTGGCAGGAATGGACCTGGGGATGTTGGTTGACAGCCGCCTGAACATGAGCCAGCAGTGTGCTCAGGCAGCCAAGAAGCCAACAGCATCCTGGCTTGTATCAGGAAGAGTGTGGCCAGCAGGAGCAGGGAGGTGATCGTGCCCCTGTACTCGGCACTGGTGAGGCCACACCTCAAGTACTGTGTTCGGTTTTGGGCCCCTCACTACAAGAGGGACATTGAGGTGCTGGAGCGTGTCCAGAGAAGGGCAACAAAGTTGGTGAAGAGTCTAGAGAACAAGTCTTATGAGGAGCGGCTGAGGGAGCTGGGCGTGTTTAGCCTGGAGAAGAGGAGGCTGAGGGAGGACCTTATCGCTCTCTACAACTACCTGAAAGGAGGTTGTAGCGAGGCGGGGGTTGGTCTCTTCTCCCTAGTAACAAGTGATAGGACGAGAGGAAATGGCCTCAAGCTGCACCAGGGTAAGTTTAGGTTGGATATTAGGTAAAACTTCTTCACTAAAAGGGCTGTCAAGCATTGGAACAGGCTGCCCAGGGAGGTGGTGGAGTCTCCACCCCTGGAGGTATCTAAAAGAAGGGTAGATGTGGTGCTTGAGGATATGGTTTAGTGGTGGACTTGGCAGTGATAGGTGTGTGGTTGGACGCGATGATCTTAAGGGTCTTTTCCAACCTTAATGATTCTATGATTCTATGAAAAATTGCTCATTCTTAAGATGAGAGGGACACGCTCCAATATCTGACCAGCAGTAATGATTTTTACATTTAAAAACAGAAGTGTGGAAAGGGGAGTTCTGTTATGTTGGAGAATAAGTAAAGGTTGGGAGTGAGCACTTGGTTTTAATCCTGGAAAGGGCTGGAATAGTCAGCTTCAAAGTGGGATGTGACTAGATACGAGAAACCTTTACATAAGTCTTTCTTTGAGCCTCACTCAGGCAGATAATGAAATTATCTGGAAGACGAATATGGAAATACACTTATGAAAACTCCAATGCCAAAAACATTGCTAAATGACAGTTTAAGTAGGGAGCTTGTCAGCAGATGGCTAACCCCTGAAGAATTTTAAAGCTTTGTTGTCATAGTATGGTTATAACCTCTGCCTTGCCCAGCTCTATTTAGTAAAGTTTGAAACTGAATAATCAGTGTATCCCTTGCAGTCTAATAGATTTCCACCACTCACCCAGTTTTCTGCACTGTTTAAGGACAACTACAGAGGTAACAGCATCAAGGTGAGTATCTGTGGTTTTCATTACCTGCATATGCAGGTGACAGATGAATACTCTCCTTTTCCCAGTCACCCCACTTCTAGTTGTTCCTGCAGGAAGGTTCAGGATGGTGATTTCTTGGTGTGGTGAGAGCTGTTGGGAAGCTGGAGGTGGTACTGTCTAGCAGGTTGCCTTGTCCTCCTGCGCAGCATCAGGTCAGATGTGGGAGGACTGAACAAGACTACAGGAAAGATGACAGCTCTAGTTCAGACTGTGCCGTTAAGCCTGCTCAGAAGGGTGTTCCTTCATCCCTTTTTCACAAGAAAAGAAGAGCATAAGCAGTACTGGTTTTCTGTCTCTTTCAGTAAACAGTTAAGAAAATAAAAACCACATTTAAAAGCTAGATGCCTGAATCTTTCCCTGGATGCCAAGGTGGTGAAGTATTAAGAAGTTTGCTGGATCAGTCAGGTCACTCCATGAGCATCAGAAAATCAGGCAGTGGACCGTGTTACCCATCTGTCAAGAAAGTTACCAAACAGCTTTCAATTAATTATTTTTAGGAGGACTGCAGATTGTCTTTACTTAGGACAGCTCTGCTTCAGGCCAGAGTCTCTGCTCTGTAAAGTGATGTTGTTACAGTGGAATCAATGCAACTCTGTTGAATTGTAACAGCTGAAGATATGGCCTATGCTAATTTTTACCTAATCCTTAAGCAATAAAATGTTTTAGCACATGATGAATGTTGGGTATCTTGGTAGTTCCAGGTAATAATGACATTCTGATTGCTTAGGTTAACTTTTCAGTGTTTGAGTCTTCATCAGCGAACTTGCAACCATTCTAATTAAATGAATTGTGTATTTAATGCCTTTTCCTCTCAGCTGGAGAAGATTGTCTGCAATAGTTATAGAAATACAAAAGACTGACATAATAGGATTAATACGTAAAATCAAATTCTATATAAATATGTGAGAAGACATTGAGTTGAGAGGAAATACTCATTGTACGGAGCACTGTGTATGCATGTGTAACACAACCTTATTTATGATAGGAACTTCCCAAGACATGGTGTTTTGAAGGTTCTCTTCCCTTGCACTGTCATTCTCAACCTCTCCCTTCCTCATAGGCAGGCCAATTACTGGGATAGCTCAGAAGTTTCTGTCACAACTCGAGCAGTTTCTCAAAACAAGTATCAGCTTAAAAAAGAATAGACGGAGGAAACCGAAATAAGCTACAGGGATATAGCTGGAGGGGGGAAAGGGAGGGAACATCAGTTGTCTACTTCCAAAGCAATTGTGGATATGGATTGCATGGAAGCCTTCTCATCAGCAGGGAGTCTGACAGGTCTATCAGGGGAGAGTTCATCTACTTCTATAATAGTAGTTATTTGAACAACTAGAGATCGATATAGTTTCTAGGGGAGATGCTGCTATTTATTGGGAAATAAGAGAGAAGCACTGGTGAAAGTTTTCTTTGTGTTTCTGCAGTAACCACCATCAGGAGGACTGTGTACATGTTTACTCTAGCTGGGATTCACGCATAGTGGTTCAAGACTGTGTGGCTACAGAGCAAAAGCGGTGTACGCAGGTCACGTACAGAGCACTGCTTGCTGTGCCTCAAACTTTTCAAAGCTCAGAGTGGCCAGATAGTGGGCATTAAAGTGATGAGTTAGCACCTGAAGGAGATAACTTGTAAAATAAAAGTCAGCTCTGAATTTGCATTGCCTCTGGCCAGCGACGGGGTGTTTGGACGGGGGCCCACCCACGCCTGCCTGCAAGTGATTTTTGCAGCCTTTTCTGCTTCCAAGCTTTCTGTGAATAGCTTTGTGTGCAGAAGGCAGTGTGTTACAAGCCCAGGAAACATGCAGTGCTCAAGGTCGGTGGCTCATTTCTATGTAGAAAGCAGAAATATCCTGATAGGTGGTGGGCAAAAGGTTTTCATTTAGCTCTGAATTTCCTTGAGAAAGGGGGTCCATCTCACTCATTGCACGTAAAAGACTTGCGTCTGTCACCCCACATTGCGGGGGGTGGGGTGGGGGTGTGTGCAAGGTGCTGGTGCCCTCCACCACCTCAGACCCCTTACAGATCAGTAATTTCTACGAGTACCCATCAGAAAAAAGCAACACACTTAAGGACTGGGATCTTGTTAAGTAATGATTAGGGAGACAATAAATAGTACTGCATGGTGCATCGTCAAAGCCAAGCAGGAACAATTCTACTCTGTTAGCAAACATACCTGCAATATCTTTACCTTAAATGAGCTATAAAGTTGTCTGCCTCTCCTTCACTGTTTACTTTGTGTTACCATTTTCTGCACATGCTGCAGTATTTTGCTCCTTGAGAGGCGTGTGTGATAAGCTCATGAATAACAAATGAGGATTTATGTTTGTGGTTTGTGAAATAATATTAACATGACTATTACTTTTAATCTTTGCTTTTGAATGATGCATTGAGCTGCAGGTAATCCCAGACGGATATTATTAGGGTCTGAGTATTGAAAATGTCTCCTCCTTTTGTCTTCCCTGCTATTAAGTGTGGAATTGAATGTAGAAAAGTGAAGAAAGTAGGACAAATACAGGCTCTCTGATTTAATATCTTATTTTAAAGTCTAAGAGCCCCACCAGCTGTATAATATAATGGGGGTGGGGGGATGGGAGAAGAAAGGTGAGAAAATCTGAAAATCTGAACACAAGCTACCTTTTTTGAGAGAAATGATGAAAACCTGTCCATGCTAAAGCTTGATCTCCAGTAATGAAGACTGAAATTAGCTGTTTCTTAGAAACATTCATTAATTTAAAACACAAAATCTTTCTTACTGTTTGGAAATAAACAAATATATTTTCTTTTCTTTGCAGCTTCTGAGTACCAGAATTGGCAGCTGAACTGAATTTTGCAGCCCAATATTTGAAATAATGTTAGGAAAAAGTAAAGTGCTTGCAATTCTATTGGAATGAAATTGAATAGACTGTTTCTTCAAATTTACCCTTCTTTATCTGACTGTGATAAGACACTATTTCTTTAAGAGGATGGATCTCTGAAAACATTCTCCAAGACTGTAAATATGAGAGGAAAAATATGATGTCTGGGCTGGTTTCATGCAAATATATCCCCCCATACATATTTGTAAGTAAAAAGAAAATCTTGCTAGCCTTGTAAATCTACTGTTCATTTCACGGCATCAAACAAACATTGTTTGCTACCTTTGCACATCAGTAATACCGCTATTAGCTTATATCAGTACATTATTGTTGTATCTCTGTCAATAGAGTTGGGACAAAAGAGGAGATTTGGGGGCAGAAGGAGAAATACTTGATACTGTTTTAATTCTCATTTCTTGTTCTGATAGCAGTTCTACTGAATACCTTTCCAGGATATCCATCAAAAACAACTCCAGTCAGCCTGCAGGGGTCATTCAAACTTCCTAGCCATAGGAATCGCACCTGGGGTTTGCACTGGGCGACAGGCAGCTTTTGGTAGGCAGCAGCAGTGCTGAGAACACACTTGCGCATCTGCCCCAGGGAGCAGGGCTGCTCCTGGAAAAGGATGGGGAGTAGAATGGCTGCTCCTATGCATGGCCTGACATTGGGCTGGGGAGAGCAAGCAGGAGGATGAAAGCAGAGTGACAAGTGCAGGCGGACTTCAGGTACTCAAAAGGACCAACCCCCCAACTCTTCCAGAGGCAACTGGTATGCCCTGTCTGTTATGGCAGGGGGAAGGTGCTCAACTGTCAGTACAAGGTTCTCTGAGTGACTGGTAGGTTCCCAGAAGGGAAGTCTTCTGCAGGCTTGATCTAACTGATGGGCCACCAAGCCCCACCACACTGCATCACCTGCTGGTAATCCCACTAATGACAGAAGTGCCAAGACTTCCCAAGGTACAGCTATACATGAGACCAACTACCATCTCTTTGCCTTGCACAGTGTTGTAGGGCAAAATCCAGCAAAGACTGTGAAAAGGCAAGCACAGACTCCTACCTCCCTCTCCTGAGTGATCTTCTAGCAAAAATATTGTAGATGGCTCAGCTGAAGGCAACACAGGTTTGCAAAAAACTGAATGAAAAGCCTACAACACTTGAGAAGCTTGAAGTGTGTAGAAATTTAAGTGTGGTCCTTGCTGTAGGGCAGATCAGAACTGAAGCAAGCTGTGGGGCAAGTCTGGCTGGAAAGGAGCAGTGTCCATTTTTCAGGACAAAGTGACTGCAGGTCTGCAGCTCTTGTGTACTCATGACTCTGAGGACAGTAAAAATGACTGGTGGGTAAGGGGTGGGGATTAGGTCCCGTTGTCCTTTCTAACTTTACTCTGTGAAACAGTTTAAATTTCAGTGGGAATTCTTAAAGCTAAGACAGTCCTGTCCTTGAAAGCTGGTAGACCTAATTATGAGAGGCTTATAGGGATGGTGAATAGATCATCTTTGCTTCTTGAGTTAATCTTGATATATAATGCATGGCAAATATTGTCTTGTTTCTTTTAAAAAACGTCAGTGAGAGGAAATTCCAGAGACGGGAAATGCAATCTTTCAAAGGATTAAGAGAGAACTAACTAACATGAACCAGATCATTAGCTTTGTGTTTTCTGTTCCACCTTCTGATGCCCGTATTTCACTCATGAGGATGAGTTGGAATGACTCCAAAAACTAAGTGGAAATTAATTTCTCAAAGGCTGATCTGGAAGTTAAGATGCATTTCAGAATCACTTGCTTTACAGATCCCATCCATTTGCCCTGAAGAAAGAAAAAATAATGCTTTATGTAGCAACACGAAGCACAAGTTAAAATGAATGTGGGTGAACCACTACAGAAGGCTGAGGCGGGGAACCAGCCAGCAACCCCACACTGCCGTGAAATGCTACATCAGCCATTGTGAGGGTGTGTTTAACATGTTTAAAACAGATCATTAAAACAGAGGATTTTTTAAGGAAGCTGGGAGGACTATGCAAGGAAGATTGTACAGACTGTGATTTCACAGAAAATTTTAAGGTATCAAAATTAGGTTTGTGATGAGACCCCCTATATTATGAAAACCTATGTTACAGAAAATTCAGGGAAAAAAATCAAAGGTTTGATTTTGCTTTCAACATTATGTTCTCTAATATAGATTATTTAAGAACCTATTTTCAAAATGAAAGTAACATTGATAAAATGTTAAAGCTCTTTTCTTCTAAAGCACAATTTTTATGATATATAAATTGTAATCTTTCTAAAATCAAATTTATGGAAGATTTAATTACTGAAAGAATAGCTTTTTGTGACAGCAAACTGCTTTTCAGAAGGTTCTGCAGAGCTGTTTTGCAACTGGCTTTAACATAAGCAATTTCAATTGCAAACAAAAAAGAGAGAGGAAATTTATCAGGTGTTCTTCATTGTTAGAAAGATTCTCTTTTGAACATACCTGAGCTCCAGATAAACACAGCAGAATTAGCAGAATTAGGGAAAAGTAGGGCTGTTGTGAAGTCAGATTCTAGGCTGAGCAGCACATATTATGTCCCTAATTTTAAGGCTGAGAAGTAAAGGATAAAATACTGATGCTTTGAGTTATGAATAATACACTTAAGGTCTTTGCTGAATTATGATATGTAATGATGGTAAATATTGTGAAAGTGGTATAAGCGTGATTGCATAGAAATGTATTTGTATTACTAATATTAGGTAATTAAGGTGCGTTCTTGCATTCTTCCTAGCTATGCTTACAGACAGGTAAAAGGAATCACAGTTACATTGATACCGTCATTTTCAGAAGTGCTGAAAACCCCTCTTCTGCTACTCTTTTCTGTGTGTTGTGATTATATTTAGCACCTCCAGACATCTTACTTAAAGTCACAGGGCAGCTGAGCAGTGGCATAAGTCATCTGGTTTCATATCCAACCTGCAGATCATTTTGGGAAGGGATTTCTCCTGGCATAGGACAGGAAAGAAAGGATCAAGTACTGCAAACATGGTACAGATAATTTAATCCTAACACTTTGTCCTTTGACCCACATTGCAAGTGAAAGTGTGCCTTGTGGTAAATAAAATGCTGACTCTGCAAAAGGAAGCATCAAAATCAGTGTGGATTTTAACAGCACTGGATGTTAGCACTGACCTTTCAGTGTGACCGACTTGTGAGATGAGTTAGCGCATGCCAATCTAACTGAGAAAAATGCCCACTAATAAGACTGAATGGGAGTGACTTGTACGTTCCTGCTTTGAGGAAGCACCAAAGAGCAAGAAGGCAAGGTTGGCAAAACTCTGTGGAGAAATCATTTGCATAAATACAGAGCTCAGGTTTCCAAAGATGCTGTGTAAACCTCTTTCCTGAGGTTTAAATTAACTTAAAACAGAAAATGCAGTACCCATGAAAAAGCTTCCCTTTGTTCCAGTGTTAAAACGTGCCTTTTCATCCAGTTGAACCTATTTGCACTGGCTTAAAGCAGTAATTGCTAATAATTCTTTTGGTTCAATGTTATTCTGGACAAATTATGGCAATTATCTAGATCACAAATATATACAGCAGTCTTTGATACTTTCTGTAATTGCACTTAAAGTTCAAAAGGCTGATGTTTAATATGGCCTATTCCATTAAGGATTGTTCCAAGTAAAGTCAATGGCAAAAGTCCCAGTGACTTCAGCGGTGAATGTTCACACCCTTAGATATGGTTCATCTTACTTCAGAGGAAGATTTTGTTTTCTTTCAATTCACTAGATGGTAGCAGTGTACAAATTGTGTTGTATATATATTTTTTTTAATTCTAATCAGACTCACATTCAGAACCTTCCTTCATTTCCCAACCCATCCTTTCTGAGTCTTGTACTGGGGTCTTGAGGGGAAAGAAGACAAAAGGTTTCAAACATCCTTCTGAAGGGATGCCAAATTTTGTGCCATCCTCCAGATGTTTTCTTGTGATGAAAGAAGCCAGAGTGCATTGGAAGAGTACAGCTACTGATGGTCAGAGAACGACATCAACATCTAAGGCTGAGCTTATATACTTTCATCCAGCCAACTTGTTAAAAAAAAAAAAAAGAAAAAAGACATTAAATTTCCATTAGTTCTGTATTCCTTCCACCAGCTTTTACTCAATTATCTGCAATGTGTCAGGCAGCATGATTAAATGACTGCCCATTACGATAGTAGTCAGTCCTGGGGAAGTCACTGTGTTCAACAAGGGGCAATCTAGTTGACAATAGGCAAGAGGACTTGGGCTTCCAAACTACTAATCTACGGTAAGGTTGTTGGTGAATGTAATCCATTTTTGTCAACTGTGGATGTGCAGCAAAATAAGAAACAGGAATATGAAACAGATGTTGCTTTTGTCCTACCTAGCACACTGCATGTGCTAGGGTTAACCTCCTGGTCTGCATGTTGCTACATGAGCATTAACCTTTTCTTTCGAGGGAGAAGGAAAAATTTTAACACAATGTTGGCAGTCTTTCTCCAGCAACAAGAAATTGTTTTCAGGCGGGTTGGTATAACCTTTGACGTTTCACTTTTATCACTAGCATGCCCTGTGCTTTCAGTGACAACAGCCAGTCGTGAGTGGTGCTCTTAGGGAGCTGGTCACAGCCAAACATGCCATTAGAAGGGCTGCTTCCTACCAAAGTGCTTCTCAGCATCTTTCCAGAGAGTCTGTGTCCCTCTGGTTTTTCATGTACAACTCCCCAGCTCTTTGCTCACAGTTTGCTCTACTATTCAGGATCTTCCGGTGTGTGGAGTTTATTAGTTATCACACTGCTAGGTTTAACCAAAAATTAATTCCAGAGAAGGTGCTGTGCTGTTATGACTTACCTCTAGTTTGGTATTACATCTTATCAACTACATAGGCGGCTCCTCTCCAAGGTTGCCTGTTCCTGCCTGTCTGTGTCTTGAACAATCACAGTAAAGCAAGCTGACCGTCTTGGCTAGTGTAGCATCTTACTCAGTAGTTTTTTAAAAATATAAAGCACTCAGATCTAAATTTCATTCCTAATAGTTCTGCTACAATATATCAGAGGTGAGTGATGGAAATTTGAAGTGGTCTATCAGACTTCGTTAGCCTAAAAATACATGATGCTAAAAAAAGATGAAGATAGATATGTACTGATAGATAATGGCCAGAAGTAGCAGAGATATGATTAATGCAACCCTAGAGAGAGCAGCTAGAACCAACTGTAGTTACCCAATATCCCCATCTGATCCTAGCGGGGTGCAGATAGGTGCTTTATCACTAACTGAAACAGAGTCCTGCCTGAATCAGACAGGCTGATACTGATGTCACTCTGCAGAAGTTGCTCCATATAAAGCTTGCAGCAAACATTATTTTCTGGTGGTACAATGAAATAATTCCAGGGGACACTTGCAGGAGAGTTTTCAGAATTCCTTCAGGCAATGATTGTGGAAGAGGGACTGTAATATAAGTACACTCTTGCTTTGTGCAAGGGATGGTGAGACAGGCAGAATTAACATTGATGGGAAAAAGCACACTCAGTTTTCATGAAGATGTTTAAATATCTAATATTGTTTTGCCAGTTTGAGTGGTTGAGTGGCAGGAATATACTGGGGTTTATACTTTATTTCTGGCAGCAAGTGAGATAGTGAATTTTAAAATGTACATGCAGATGCAAAAAAAACCCCACCCCATCATTGTAAATGGGTATCATTCCTTAATGGCTTGTCCATTTTTTATGTCTTTGTATAATACCCTGGGTAATAAGAAAAAATCTCCTAGTCAGGGCCACAAAACCAGTCCTAAAATGTATGATGGAGATGATGATAAGACAGTCAAGATCAGGTTTCCATTTTCTTTTGGTTCTTGTTATTTCATAATTGCTAACAAAATTTTCAAAATGAGGGTGCCAGTCTAAAATTTCAGGAAGGAAATGATTCACACCTGGAAAATAAGAAGCTATGCCAAAAACACAAACAAAATATACCAGCCTATGTTGCAACTATGTGAATGAGAAGAAAGCAAGCTATATGCTGATTCTGTGTCATACTAATTCTACAACTATCACTTAGGAATTAATAAAACATATAACATGACTCTCTTGCAGCTATATTCCTGCTGGCTGCTGCTGTGGTGATACATTGCAATAATATGCCAGTGATCATATTCCAGTAATAAATGATGGTAATATACCATCAGATCATCATCACTCCAGTGATGTACTATTGCAATACATCATCAGGCAATGGAGTTTAAGCATTAGTGGAAGAGGCAAACTTCAATATACATCTACTGAGCACGGTGTATGACATAATGTACCGTATGCACTGTGTATGTGTGTTCAGCAATAACTGGATATGAAAAGTATACTCCATATATTGGGTTTTCTTACTTATTTGAATACCAAAAATCTAAAGGGAATGTGAGCGTTCAAACAATCACCGAACAGATTCATAGAGTCATTTAGGTTGGAAAATACCCTTGAGACTATCAAGTGATGGAGCTGCTTGGGAATCAGCTCTCCAGATTTTCACCATCCTGTGTTGCAATCTGATTGTGTTGGATGATTGCCCCTCATAGTATTTATACACCAAAATGATACGTAAGGCCTTGGCATGATAGGTCAGGGTCAGCAGGCTTTCGATTTAATTTGTGACTGCTTCTCAGCTTGTTCCTAAGACAGTGATTACTGCCGGAGGGCTCTCAAACTATTTTGTGAGTATCAACCAACTCTTCTGCAATAATGGTATAATATTATACCTGATATGCATGCAGATGGACCAAGTAATTGTAGGGAAAAATTGAAGATACGTCTCATTCCTTATTCTTATTCCTTATGTCTTTCATTTGGCAGCTGTCTTCACTGGAAGCTTATACAGATGTAAGGCATCACAGTAGTGACATTTCCACTGAAGTCTTCTCAGATTACATAATTCATAGATTAATCTCCAGTAAAATTTTCTGAAGAACTGATGCATCTGAGCTCCCAAACAGTGATGCGAGTTTGGAGAGTCACGCTGAGTCACCTGCTTACAAGCAGGTTTAAAATGAAGGGAAGATTTTACTTTGGAAGCCAAAAAGGCAATACCAATACGTTAGAGTCAAGGGAAAAGACTCTTTTTCTGTTAGTAAAGTGCAGTTTCAGAGGTTCAGTTTTGATGACAGCAGACCAGAGAATTAAGCTCTGCACTTTAAAGATTTTTCTTAGGCTTTCTGATACCGAATTTCTCCAGAGGAATTCAGTACCAGCCAGCTCTGTGATCAATAAATATGCTATTGATGGAAAATGAGGGATGGACTTAAAGAATCATTAAAGGTCAGCTGATTTGTCCCTAAAGCTCATATGCTCAGCATCTGTTTACTATTTAAGAGTCATAGACTGAGACAGTGAAATTCACTTGGGAAAGAGGTTTGATTTTGTATGGCTGGCTGAAATTTGTATCTCTTAACATTGAAGAATATTAATTTCTAGGAGCTGGTGTGAGTACCTTCTGCATGAGCAATCAAATTAGTCACTTCTGCTTCCACTGTTCTTTGATGTAAAACAAGTAAGATCATTCTATTTAAGTTCAAATAAAAAACCCCGAGCCAAGTAAATCATCATTCACAAAGCTTGGAGCACTGCAGTTTCATCACCCAAAACGCTGCTACTGTAAATTTGGTTCAGCTACAAAGATTGCATCTTTTAGTACATTATAAATAAACTTTTTAGGATACTATTGCAACAGTCAGTGCCACATGCTGGAAAAAAAGCAATTAGAAGAAAAGAAAGCTGGGAGAGGTGAGGCTCTCCAAGTGTAATATACATGTTGTAACCCAACAGAGCATCCAGAGCCACAGGGGCAAACTGCGTTTCCTGCTGGGCTTGAAACATTTTGTCTGCTTTATTAACTTCCAGTAGTGATAGTGGAACTACAGCCTCAGATGGAAAAAATATCCACCTTTAATATAAAGATTCCTAGTGATGAAAACCATCACAACCTTCATTAAATTGTTCCTCTGCTTAGGAAGCTTCACTGTTAGCAACTTGAAATATGTCTGAAATATACACAATTTGGGTTGCTTAAAGTTGAAGCAATTTGTGTTGTACAGTAGATTTCCTTGTTCAGCAAAGGTTCCTGCTTTCAGGTGGCTTTTACCTTTGCAGTTACTTACGCTATAACCAAGTTATTGTGTATCTTTCTATTCTCTTTGACCTTTTAGTACACCTATTGAGGTATTTTCTTTTAAACTTTCCAAGCTCATAGTTTTGTCATCTGTATAGCAATGCTTTACTGAAGCCTAAGTATATTTATTAAATGCTCTTCCTGTATCAACTAGGTTAATAATCCCTCTAACAAGGCTAAAGTTACTTCGAATAGATATATTTTGCATACTTTGTTGATCAGCATTGACAGTAGCATGCACCTTTCAGTCTCTGTTGATTGAATTAAATATGAGCGTTTCCTTTGTTTTCCCATACTGATGTCAGCCTGATAACCTCTTTTATCTCAGCCATCTTGCCCATAGTTTTTCATGAACTAACAAAGAACTAGCTTTCTTTAAGTTTTCTGGAATTCTCCCCTGTCCATGGGTTACTGAAAAATCAACATTATCTGCCAAAAAACTCCTCAGCCAGCTGCTTTAATATTCCTCCATGCAAATTACCCAGAACTTCTGATTTAAGTATGTCTAATACAGTAGCTGTTGATTAATACCCTCTTTAGTTACAGTAGGAATAGAAAGTATATTACCATCACCATATAACAAATACGTCATCTTTTCTCCCCAATACAGAACAGGTATCTTTATTGAATTCTCTTGCATTGTTACTAAATAAAAAAGAAGTAGCTGTTGTTTATGTTTGGGAACAGACCCACTGGTCTGTTTCAAGTGTTTTTTCCCACTCCAGAAATATTTTGCCAAAACTGTTCCCTTATTAATGTTCTCAACTACACATTCTGTTTTTCTTGTCAATTATCTATCCTCTTTTATTATCAAAGTTGTCTTCTTCCTTCCTATCAGTAAGACTTACCTTCATGGCTGCATTTACTTCCTTCCTGCTGCAGAGGTTTTTGATTTATTCTGCTCAGTTTACTCTGTTGGGTTTTTACCCAGATACAACCTTCTTTATCCTGTTAAAATAAGATATTCTTCAGTAGTTCTTACAAAGCTCTCATATTTTCTGCCTTATTTCCTTATTCTAGTTGACTTTGCTCAAAATGGGTTTTGGCTTTATAAAGCCAAACTTTCTTAAGGCACCACTTTATACTGTACTGATTCAAACTTCATTTTTGCTTGCATATACCAACATTAGTGGAATTGTTACCACTCATAGGTCAGTAACGAAGCCAAGATTGGTTCTTGGTGTTGATATTTTCCCTTTATTCAAGAGCACATCAAATATAAGCAAAAACCACACATAAAACCAATTCATTCACTCCTGACACTGAAGTCTTCCTTTCTGGTAAGGGGTCCTCATCTTTCCTACAGGAAAGACCTGGCTGCTAAGTTAAACCAGGATAAATGCCAGCCTCACCAGAAGAGTATTATAGCTCCCTGTGGGATATGGCAACTCACTCCAGCTGGGCCCAGGCACAGACTCCCCTTCCCTCCTCCTTCCCCCATGGCAGGGTTCCCTGGCAGTTCCTGAAATGAGGACAGGCAGCTGTGAGGTGTCCTCTGCCAAAGTGAAAAGCATTAACCCTCCTTTTGTCACCCACCCGATGGGGTCTGTAGGACTTATGAAGAGATCATTCAGACCCCCATGGGATCTGCCCCAAAGTTGCCTTGTGTCAAGGGGGAGCTCTCCCCAGTGAGTTCTGTGCTGGGCTGGCTTCAAGCCTGTGCTAATGTTGGAGGTAAAGGCTCAGAGCCTGGCTTCTTAACAGGCTGCATTTTGCAAGTTTCTTTGCAACACTGCTGTTCACTCTGCTGCTGGCTGAGTATTTGTGTCTACGTGAAGCAGGTTCAGGCTCCTCACTGTTCAGTTCGAGGGAGAGAACACGCTGATGTTCCCCACTGCTCCCTCTCCTTAAAGCCCAATGTTATGCTCTCGAAAACAATACCCCTATTTAGTTTGGTTCCCTGGGCTAAAATTTCTGCACACTATTTTCCTCACTTGCACTTGTGTTTGGATCTTTACTCATAGCTGCTGTAATTGAAAATGGTTAATGTGCAATGGCTTAGCTAGGTACCTAACAGATCCAGTTAGGGCTGAGTTCAATATCTGTTATGTTGCTTTGCAGAGGACCAAAACTGGCTTACATCTTGACTCCAAACCTGATTAGAGAAAGAAATCTTTTGGAAGTTCTTTCCCAGTGTATCTCCTCTGTCTCTGAAAGCACCTGGATTTACGTGTGTATCTTCAGCAGTTGAACAGCAGTGTAAAAAGCAAAATAGCCAACAAAGGCAAAGTTGTCTTGCAAAGGGACTGCTTGGGAACGCCACTGCAGGCTGTCCAAGTCGTGTAGTCTGCCATGAACTGGCATTGCTGCGGTCACATCGCTAGCCCCTTCCAGCCACACTGGGTTGAAGGAACAGGCGCTTCATGACAGCGCGTTGTGGCTCCAGCTCTTTAAAACTAGCCCCAGGTCACAGCGTGGCCCAGCTCAGTGCTAACCCCGCTGTGAGCGCAGGGTGCGGCGGCTGCTGGAGCTGGGCTGCCTACGACAGCAGGGGGTCTTTCCCTGCTCACTCTGCACAGCTGAAACTTCCCATCCCACATAAAGTCTGAAGTCAGGCTGTGCATCCAAACATGACTGATGGCATGGTATGTCAAATACAGTAACAAAGCTTCTTTATAGCTGCTCTTCCCCCTCTTCATCCAAAAAAAGAAACAAAGAATTCTTTCTATTTTGGAGCTCAGGCTGTAGGCTTAAATACTTTACATACCCGAACTTTCAGCATGCGCTATCGTATTTTATAAAACCATGGCAAAGTTAATATATTGAATACTTGCCAGATTCCTCCCCCTCAGTCCTGCTTCTGACACTAGACACCTATTGTAGAGCTAGGAATATTCCCTCCCCATATCTACGTTTTGACAGTAGCTTGCTTTTGTGATTGCAAGTGAGCCATAAGAAAAAAAAAAAAGAAAAGCATTACAGCAAATTAATAAGTCTCCTCTGCTGAATATGTTATTTCTATTAAAATTTTAAAAGAGTTTGAAGTGACAGTAAATGTGGTCTTATTTTAGAATGGTTTCCATAACACTACACAACAGTTGCCAATGGTGCTTTTGCCTTCTCGCACATACACACACAGCTATTTAACTGACAACACTGTTTAAGCCATTAAACGAGATAATATTGCAACTGTTATGCAATGGTAAAGCTCACTCTTGAAAGAAGTATTTGGTGTTTTAAGCTGAAAGTCGACATTTGTTCCATATTCATTTATATTGTCTTTATTAGAAATGTATAATTTAATGTAATATTCGAGGCCCTTAGGGTATACTCTCCGTTACCTATAAAACATTCATGCGCATTGAACAATTTTTTGGTGCCAGTTCTTGGCTTTGTACATCTGCTGTACAATACTGAGTATTCTAACTAACAACATGCCTTAATTGAGTTTAGGTGTTTGAGTAATTTATTTAAATTTAGTAGTGTGAATAATTTATTTCAATTTACATTTTAATTATTTTACCCACTTTTTTGGGAGTAACCTCATTTGCTAGCTTCTAGAAAAATAATCGGCATATGTTTACTGCAGCAACATTCACACTTACTAAATTTTCTGACAAGTTTAGTTCCAAACTGAGAAATACTAATGATTTTTTCATGCATCAAGCACTAGCTGGAATTAAATTAGGATGTCCAGATCTAAAAGAAACCTGACCTTTTAGTACACAACAGTCCCTAAAGCTTCCTAAGGATTGTTCAATTTAAGAGTGGGAAAATATGAATATTTCTGCAGTCAATGTGGGTTTATATGTTTTTATTTATTATTATTATTATCTTTATATTTTATTATTTATTAACTGTAATTGAATAGTTTATTGGGACTTCATGCATGGCTTGGAGTCCCTTGTGCTCTTTGCCCAGGAATATTTATAACCCAAAGGAAACTGATTTTTTTGAGTTGTTATATTAATTTACTTGGCAAAAATGGACTAAACATGGCAATTTTTTTTCCCATGTAACTAAGAAAGTGAATGTCTGAGGTAAGCATTCCATTTCCAGCTGGTGCTTATTGTATTTAGGGGCCTCACAAGCGAGGAAACAGATACATACCCAGACGTACGAGCATCTAATCTGTGGCACCCTCAGAAGTTCATGAGTGTGCCCAGAGCTCAGCTCAGTTAACTCAAGCTGCAGCGTGGTGTATTGGTTGTGCATTTGCTGGGAGAACTGCATGGAAGACCAAGCTCAAAGGACTTACTCCCTCAGAAATAAATGGGTACTTTGATGGGAAACCAGCAACAATTTAAAAAGCATTATTTATTTATTCACTGACAACAGAAGCTAATTGCGCATTGTCTGAAATATCTGCTTTCTTTAAAGGTGGGTCTGAAAAATGGAGGCACCCAAAAATAGACCAAACTAAAAAAGTGCCCAGCTGATCAACACTCTGAGTTTGCGGTGCCAAGCCTGTAGTGTTGCCTGCCTCACGTCGAGGATCGCTGAGGCGCTCAGGTTGACAGATCTGCTGCCCTCTTGAGTCCCAGAGTATTGAGGTAAGCACAAATGTCCTACCCCTGAGCCAGCGGCATTTCCTTGGAGTATGTGGAAAACCTGGAAAGTGGCTAATTCTGTTTGCAGAATTATGTAAGATTTTAAAGGCTTCTGCTCATACCTGAAATATAAGCCCTGAGCAGTTAATATGAGGGAGCTGTGGGCAGGCGTTTCTACCTAGTTCTCTTGCTGTTTCCTGGGCATTAGCTGTAGACCTTGTTCTTGCAACCGCACGTATCAATAGCTTAACTCAGTTCACTGGAGCTATTCAGGTGCATCATTTTTTGCATGGTGCAGTCTTCAGGACTCATCAGTTTAACCCATGAAATACTGCTGCTGTTTTAACTACTGCTCCCCTGCTGCATGCAGAGATCAGTCAAGGTTGCTCATCCAGGGCACAGCTTGGTTGCTTGCTCACCAAAGAGCATCTGTAACAGTTCTCTCCGATTCTTTCATGGGTTTCTAGTGCATTCAGCCTCAGGGTCTAACTGAGTCCTAATGTTAAGGCACATGGTGTGGTCTTATTTAAGAGGAGCTTAGGATCTAAGAAAATATCTAATGTCTGAACCCAGCTCTTACAGAGCATCTCAGTGGCAGCTGCCTGTATAGGTTTCACAGCGTTAACAGGAGAAACACTGTCCCCATTTTATAGACATTTGTTAGTGACTGAGATTGCTAAAATAGTTTTAGAACCAGAAAAAAAGATGCCTTCAACAAAGGGCAATGCAAACCACTCAGCATTAAATATGTGAGGATTTTTCTTTAGTGCAAAGTCAGTTTGTGACATTTTGCTATCAGTCCTGTGTGCAGGCATGCATATACACGTGCACCTGTGTCTCTCTAGTTCCTTTTTTTAATGATCTTTTCTGATACGATGTAAATATAAGCAAAAATATATGCATTAGTTTCAGCCTGAATACCTTTGTTCCTTGGATTTCTATGTATACATATATATATATTATTCAGCACTGTCTTTTTTTTACTCATGTGTACCTTTTCACACACACAAGTGCCCCCTGAGATGTTATGATCTCCCTTGCCTGTCGATCTATAGCTACATAAATGTTTCTCTAGGTAAATAAATTTCACCACATTTTACTTTAAAATGTAATTTTTTTCAAATTCACTTTTACTGATAAATACAGCACATAATGGCCCATCCATAAATGAACACCTTAAGAATGGAAAATGGTAAGCTGGAAGTATTTTTAATAATAAAAATCTTTAGCCTTTAGCTACAACAAACTACATGCATATCTTTGTTTTGAATATCAATTGAGATGCTATTCAAAATAAGCCTTTTTTTTTCCAGCTGTAGAAAAAAATCCCAGCTGAGCAGAAGGGAGTTGTAGAGGCTTCTACAGAGAAGCAGTGACCCGGTGGGTTGTGATTCAGGTGCAGTGACAGTCGGCCGAAACCATGCACTGCAGCTTTCCAGAGCTGAAAGCACAATCTGCAGCTTCAGCCAAAGAGGTGGCAGTGCTGCTGAAAGCTGTACTACGTGGGACTTCTCCGCTGACCAAGTGGTTGCCCTGGAGGTAACACAAAATTCATTCTGAAGTCGGCAAGTTATCTGCTTGGGAAAGGTTTGATGGTAGCTGTTGTGGGGTGCGATGAATGCTCAGGCTGTTTTCTCTGCATCACAGTCTGCAAATTCCAGCTGAAGGAACTGATTAGTTCAGCAGATGGTTAAATACCTTGTTGAACCAGAGCCATATCTGATCCCTACACATGGGGAAATAACTTGGGGAATGATTATGACAAGCACAAGGCTGTGGACTTCTGAGAAGTGAGGTGTCCCAGAGCCGTGTGCCGGCGGTGATGGGGACAGTGCCAGCCTGGACACATGGCTGCTGCAGCCGGGGAGCTCCCGGCCAGGGCTGGGGGATGCAGCTGCCCCAGGCGCTGCAGGGAGGCACCGGGCATGGGGAGCTGGGCCCCGCAGGGGACTTTGGCATGCAAAGTGGGGAAGGTCCATCTGTGCTGCTTTGGCACCAGCAAGCATCAGAGCACAAGTATCCTTAGAGGCACCACACCATGAAACGAGCTGTAGGGACCACGAGCTGCTGCAAATTCATGGTGTTACAGAATCTACTCCACAGTCATCTTTAAATGTTTATTCCTCAAGCTACATGCTAACAAAGGCAGATTTTCACTCAGACCCTTACAAACCCCTGCCCTAAAACACTATGATCACAATAGATTGTGTGCATGTCGTAGTAACGATAGTATGCCGTGTGAAGCTGCTGGCGACCTGTGATGAATATGCAGCATGCACAGCTTTCCACATTACAAACCTGCATGTATCCTAGAAGTAAAAGGATTAAAATAATTTTTGGATAACATGACCTCTCTTTTGAAGGTCACAAGCAAAAAACCTTCCTGAAAGCTAGACAGAACATTTTACAAGTGACAAGGAGTAATTCCTCTAAGAAAAAGTTCTATCTTTGAACAAAGCTTAAAAAAAAACAAACCCAAAAGGTAGAAAACCAGCATCAGTCATTGGGGGGGGGGGGAAGGGAAACCCCCTTGTTTCACCCAGTATATATAAAAATATTTTATATATATATACAGTGGTGCAAATTTTTAGTCATTTTGTGGACAACTCTGAGACTAGGTCTTTGCACAGGCAAGAAATGAACAAGTGGTAAGACTGGGAGTGATGGACATAACTGTGAAAACAGCTTTGGCCTTGTTTGACTGTGAATGGCTTTTCAGGTGCAGATTTATTTGAAAAAGGGACTAATATGAGAAGGATGTCTTCTTATTTGATGGCTCTGAACCTAGCCCCTCTCCTCACCTTCTTTATGCTAGAGGCACAGTGGGTATGCTGGGAGAAGGATCATGGCATACTTTTCCTCTAAGCCTCCACTGTTGGAAACAGGATATTAAATGCTTGGCAATAAAGCAGGTTCTGCTTGTTGTTCAGTAACCTTGTAGCCTTCAGCTCTGCTCTAAAATCTTACAGGAGCTGAGTACCCAAGCAGGAATCAATGATTTGTATCACAGAGGAAGGAGGATATTAAAGATACACCAGAGGAAACAAAAAAAGAGAAGCTAACCTTGGAGCAGACAAATGGGCAGAGACCCGTCAGTTCAACCTCTAACCCTCATTACTTGTCCCTTCCCATTGCTGAATTTAATCTTCTTTACATGATTCTTGCCAGCCCCTCCTCTGGCACTGCAAGCTGGCTTTGTAACTTGATTAGTGGCTTTTGTGCACAGCCTTTACTGGGCGGGGAGTTGAGGTTGGGGAGTGAGATGAGGCAGTTGGGGAAATAGCGCTGCTTTTCCATCTGGGCTCCAGCAGGCCCTTGCGGATGAAACCTATCAATCATGTGAGAAAGGTTTCTCAGCACTGCTAGAGCTGAGGAAAACATATGTTTCTTCCCACTTTTGTTATTAGTCCACCCTGCGATTTCAGGGCTGCATGCTCATTAGCAGCCACCTCTTTGTAATGCCCAGGAGGAGCTTTGCTGCTGATCCTGATGGGAGAGAAGGCAGCAGCAGGCGAGGGGCAGTGTGGGAGGCCACGGGAGTGCTGAGCTGCTGAGCCGCTGCTCCCCAGCGACTGCAGGTGACGGTGTCTGCAGGTCCCTTGGGTGGTGCTGGAGGTGCTGGGCAGGGAGGAGAGCACCACAGCAGTAACACCCGAGTGGGGCTTGATGCCGGGGTTTGCTTGTTTCCCTCTGGCTCAACTGTCAGATGTCAACCACTTCTGATGGTCCTCCTCTGCCTCCCCTATTCCTTCCCCATCTTTCTATAAAATATTTCCAGGCTTTTCTTAAACTTGCAATACCCAGAGAGCTGTCCCTGCAGAATGAGCTCTGCCCCTCGGCCTCTGCTTTTCAGGTAATGGTCAAACCTGTGGTGCAGACGTGGATGATGGCCACTGAGCTCTCTTTGCACAAGGCATCCCAGTGGGCTTGAAGATCAGTTCTTATACTGACACAGCATTTCTCCTTTGCAGGGGGACAGTTTTCTGTAGGTCTTACTGACCTAACTGAACTTGCTTGCACAGGGACTGTCCTTCAAGCAGCCGGGTGAGGTGGGGACTTGGATGCCTGGTGGGTCTGTAAGGTGTACCTGGCAAGTGAGGAGGCCCAGGTTGTGATTACAGGAATCAAAATGCCTTTCCTGTCCCCTCTGAAGGAGGAGGCAGTCAGGCTTTGGGGCTGCCAGGCGTGCCTGATCCAGCTGCAGGGAGAGAGCAAAGGTGAAGGGTGGTGGGACTTAGGGCACAGACACTGTGATGGGCTGCTCCCATTGCAGGACTGCAAGCAGATGAAGTGTACATGTATTTTGCTTTTCCTCTGAAGTACACAATTCACTGGTAAGCCTTCAGAGAGTCTTGCTGCTCACAAATTCTGGGTCAGGGAAGAATTACCCTGTTTTCTTCTGAATGTGGTGGATCACGTGGGTGAGAACAATTTGGCGTAGAGGATAATACAGCCCTGATGCCTTGCTGGAAAGACAAAGGAGACCAAGCTGAGAGACTGCAATTCCTAAGTAGAAGAAGGGAAAGGTCCAGGACCCTGTACTGGTCTCTGAGACCAGTCTCTGAGACATGTCTGAGGGGACAGCCGTGGCAACACTGAGCCATGATGATTTGGGGACTGCCTTGATGCAGGAGCATAAAGGGCCAAATCTGGTCCCAGTTACTGCAGTGCAAGTCTAGAACAGCCTGTTAAATCTGACCAGTTCTGCTGTGGTGAAGAACAAAGGGGAGCACATCAGTCCTCCATGGGCAGTCAGCCCTCCAGCTCCCAGGCGGATCCACTGGGCTAAGCCTTCCCACATGCCTGCACATGCAGAGCTGCTCCCCAGCCCCTCTGCAGCGCAAGGGCCACTGGAGGCCCCTTGCATGATGGCGGCCTGTTTTGCTGTTTGAAACAGAGGGCATCTTTTACCTTGTCTCTTAATTTTGGTCTGGAATGACTACTCACTCTTGTGTATCACCATAAAATCAATCTGGAATGCTAGATTCATTCCAATTAAATACCAAGCTTCCAGATTAGTCCAAGAGTAATATAAGAATCATTAACTAATTCTGAGCATTCGTGTTCTCCTGGCCCTAGCAGAAGGCTGCGAGAGAGGGTTAGTGCTTTTAAATCACTCCACTGTGCTCTCTTATTAAATGCCACAGTTTTCAGCCCCATATCGCATTATTACCACTGCTGTCCTTTAGGGGTTGATGTTAATGACAACTGAAAGAGCTTAATGAGCATGTGCCTTGAATAAGCTCTTTATACACCTTATAAAATAATTACGTTTTATTGAAAACTCCACAGACCCAAGCTCGCAGAAGCAGTCAGGGGTGCCAATTTAATATGATATGGTACACTGCTTTACTCAAATAAGGCCTGATCCTACAGAAGTTCACCTTCGTTGCCACAAAGGACAGCAGAATCACACCTGCAGCCGCTGAGCATAGGGCTGCAGGATACCTGTCGTTCTCCATCCCGAGATGCTGAGGAAAGGCAATTGAATTTAAGGATCACAAAACACCCTCTTAGACTGGAAGTGGTGTTGTATGGCAAGAGAAATAGGATTTGGATTCTAACAGCACGAAGACACCCGATGATCTCTGATGAAAAGTGGCTTGTCAATAGTGTGTTAAACATTCTTTAAATAGCACTAGTAAGCTGCTTTTTCCTGCCTTGTTCCCATCCAGCACAGGTCAAAATTGTTGACCTAGTAAAGAAAGAAAGTTATTCATGAGGGAATGACTTGCGGTGTCTTCTGGGATGCAATGTAGTCTCTGCCTTTAACAACACACAGCAGCGGCAGCTCTTGTAAGGGCTATAGAAAGTTCTTATATAGGAATGAATGACAAACAAAGATCCTATTGAGTCTGTGATAGGATAAGTTTCTCATCGTGTAAGCATTTTGTGTTTGTCAGAGGAAAATGGCTACATGATTCGCAGTAGGTGAATTGCTTGTAATACATTTGGTTGGAAAATTAAAACTTGGAAGTTTATTTCTCATCTTTAAGCAAAAAGAAAGAAGTCCAAATGAAAAAAATCCTGTACGTACTTTGACTGTTATGAAATATCCTATCCTGGATGAAATGAAACTCTGTGAAAAGTTTTTCAACCAGGGCCAGTTTTAAATTATTATTTATATTGCAAAAATACTTAAGGATCTCATAGTTTCAAAAACAGCCCCATCAACAAAATGTGTCTTTTTTATTAATGTGCCTATGAAAACTCCTTTCATAATATTTGCAAAACATGTGCAAGACGTGTATCAGACCCCACAAGGACCAATGTGTGTGTCAGTGAAGCTCCTTGCTACCCGTGTCTCTCAAGGCAGAGAGACTGCAGCTACCGATGAGATTTGAGCTGCAGCAGATTGGACAAAAAAAAACAAGGGAAGCTTTCAGCATCCTGATCCCAAACTCCCCTGTGGGCAAAATTCTGAATCTTGTGTTAATGCAAAGTCAACACAGAAAATCATGGAGTGCTTAGGGAAGGTTAAAGTCTGGCATATTTTTTCTCTGCCTTATGGTTTCTGAGTTTTTACAGTAGACTGGTGTCATGTTTTCCAATTTTTCCTTTGCAACTGTAGAGGTTAAAAGTGTGTTTTAAAATGTCATATGCATGAATAATTATCAATTTCCTACTACTCCTACGACATTTCCAGGCTCCTATCCATGGCTGCTCTTTCCTAACCAATCAGCCACAGCTTCTGAGCCCTCATCTAAGGGCTCCTGCATATAATTGCTTTAGCTCTTGGCACAAGACCAGGGTGGGATAAGGGGCAGGGAACAGGAAGAACCTCCCAGAATGGATCAGCATCAAGGAGGACAGAAAGGTTTTCAGTCGTGGAGCATGCACTTCAGGAGGTTTCTCCCATCCCTCTTCTGCAGCATGTTATGGGACAATTACGATTCACTGCAAGCTTCTCCCCAGCTATGGTGCAGCAGCTGTCAGGAAGAATCTACCCTTGATGGCACAGACCACTGCTTAGTTACATGTCTTGCTCAAACCAATTACTACTTGTGCCTACAAGGTAAAATAACAAACCTCAGCAGAGAAAGTGGCAAGAAGGTAAGAAGGTGGAAAAAAAGAAGGTTAAAAAAAAAAAAAGGCTGTTTGAGCAAAGCAAGACACAAGCACTTCCTATGTTTCAGCCCTACAGTTTACAACAGGGAGCCAAAACAACCCAAGGGAGGATACTGAGGATGTCACCTCTCTGCTCAGTGTCTGTACACAGGGACATCTGTCATGGGCAGTGACACATGGACCACCAAGGTAGAGCTTTGTACATGCCCAGTTAAACACTGAACTCTGAAGCCAACATCTCCAAATGTGGTCTTTGGTGCATTCAGTGCCAGGGATTACACTCACCTGAGTCTGTCTGTCTGCAGTTTATAATCAGGAGCTCTATGAAATCATTTCATTAGGCAGGTGTGAGGAAAATGTACAGTGTAATCCAGTATAACACAGTCATCACCTTTTGATTCCCCTGCCCATCACCTTCCACATTTATCTTCAGAGACCTCTTGATGAAACAGCTGCTTAGATTTAATTAAACAACAGCATTATATAAACAAGTTCTTTTGTTTTGTGCGCTGAACAGGGTATTCATCCTCAGAAGCTTTTCTGCCAGAGCTGGCCTTGCTGCCCCTTGACTTGTCTTTACTCCAATTACCACTCCAGTTTAGCTGATTAATTTGTAGCCACTGGCAAACATGCACAGTTGGCAGGACATCATTCCATTTCAGTGACAAGCACTATAAAAAGATCATTATTTTCATTAGCATAAATAACTGCATGTTGATAGAGCTCTGGTTTCTGAAAATAGGTTAAAGTCTTAACTGTCTTTATTCATTACCCAGATATAATTGGAAGTAAAATTATCACATTGTCGCAGTTTAACCCCAGCCAGCAGCTAAGCCCCACACAGCCACTCACTCACTCCTCCCCAGTGGGATGGGGGAGAGAATTAGAAGGGTAGAAGTGAGAAAACTTGTGGGTTGAGATAAAGGCAGTTTAACAGGTAAAGCAAAAGCCCCATGCACAAGCAAAGCAAAACAAGGAGTTCACTCGCTCCTTCCCATGGGCAGGCAGGTGTTCAGCCATCTCCAGGGAAGCAGGGCTCCATCGCCTGTAATGGTTACTTGGGAAGACAAACACCATAACTCTAAAAGTTCCCCCCTTCCTTCTTCTTCCCCCAGCTTTTATTGCTGAGCATGATGTCATATGGCGTGGGATATCCCTGAGGTCAGCTGGGGTCACTGTCCCAGCTGTGTCCCCTCCCAACGCGTTCTGCACCCCCAGCCCCCTTTGCTGGTGGGGTGGGGTGAGGAGCATAAAAGGCCTTGACTCTGCGTAAGCACCGCTTGGCAATAACCAAACACCCCTGTGTTATCAACATTATTCTCGTCATAAATCCAAAACATGGCACTATACCAGCTACAGTGAAGAAAATTAACTCTGTCCCAGACAAAACCAGCACCCACAAAAGTGAACAATAAGCCATCGGTGCATAATGCTTAATGACTGCGCTCAGTCCAGTAACAGTCTGGAATGATTTTTTTTTCTCTTAAAATGAGACAATTTTATGTAAATGTCTGTATAGACACAATTTTTTACAAAATCATACGTATTTGATGGTATATAAGAAGAGTCACTGGAAAAAAAGAATCACATGGCAAATAAAGATTTTTCTACTGCATAGCTTCTGTTTTCATAAGGCATACAGATATTATTTTTCCAGTCACTGGCCGAGGTTGGATGCTTTGAAAGCTTCTCCGGCTGCAGCCTTCTAGTCAATCATGTTCCTGATAGGTTTTCCCCTTACCGGGTTTTTAAGATTTAATATTGCATAACATGGTCCTTTGAGATTAAAGGCTTAGTTTTCTCTTTCATTCTCTTTTCTCTACTATGCTGACGCCACAGTCTTGGTGGCAGTTTTATGTCAGCTTGGAAATGCAACACCTGAGTCACACTGGTTATAGCACTAGCTGTGCTTGCAAAGCAATTGTCCCCAGTGGGACCCTGCTCTGTGATGATACCTCGTACATGCCGAGACAACAACAATAATAAAAGAAACCAGCAAGAATAAAAAAGTGTTTGAAAGGTAGATGTTTCAAGAGCTTTAGACCCTGATTTGCAGCTTAACAGCTCTTCAGATGAAAAAGTATATCAATACAGAGGATGTGACCGTCTAGATGGTTTTAACCCACTACCCTAAAGAGAAAGTTTGAAATGAGATTTTTGTTTTCAGCTGTTATGGAGTGTTTGGTTCTGTTTCACTCAGAAGACTTGACAAAGTTTAGGTATGTTCCTTTTGTGTGTATATATATATATCTATCTTCTGATCCTGTAAGCACAGCCCTGTTTCTATAGCAATGGTCTACAGTAAACTCCAGCAAGTGTTGGACAACCATGGAGGTTAGTCACTCTACTGTCCGTGTTCAGGCTTCAGAGAAGAATAGCCTTTGAAAGATACCACTGTTGGTTTTTTACTTCATTCAGTACTGACAGGAAGCATTAGTGGTAAATAAATTTTCTTTTGTGTTGTACAACAAAACAAAACAATAGGTACTGCAAGGTGGAAAAATGAGAGAGGCTGACTTTAGTTTGCTGCTGGCAAGAAGCCTTGCCACTGCTTTGAAAGATTGCCCAGACCGTTTTTGTGCCCAGTTTGTATGTCCGTATATGTCAGAAGATGACTTTGAAAATTAGATGGTTTATATAACAGAGAAGAGCCAAGACTAATAAATATGAGAGCAAATGATTGCCTCAGTATTGCATATTGTCCAGAAAAAACCAATGTAGAGGAGTGAAAGGTGAAAACACGATTCAGACTCCAACAAACCTGTGACATCTGTTGGATCCCCACAGGTATTGCATGGCAGTTCCTCACAGCAGGCCCAGCCTCCCAGGCAGAGCCTTGCCCACCTCCTGGGGCTGGATGGAGACGTATGGAGAAAGCTGAAGAACCTGTTATGTTGTCAGAGGAAAACCAAATTGAAAACATCTTGCAAAATGCTGTGTAATATTTGCTGAAATTTCACACCCGGAGCGGGATGGAAGAGAGAGGAGGGTGGAAGGTCTGACTGCACTGGTGAACATCCAGTTTGGGAATGGAATGCTAAAATGGATTTTTTTCCTTTTGAAATCACTCCTGTGAAATCTTATTTTGCAACAAATAGCTCGTAAAACTCGGGGAAAAAAAAAGAAAAAAAAAAAACAGAAAAAACCCAAACATTGAAACATGCTGTTATTTTGTCAAAAAAAGAAAAAAAAACATATACCACTGGATTTTTTTTTCAGGTTTTGCTTGTACTTAGAACAAATGCCCTGAATTAAAGCACATCAGGCACAGTATGTGTCTCTGCGTGCCATGAGTCCTGCAGTACCAGCACACTCCCTGGGACCGTTGGGGCTGGCCAAAGCCACGGAAGGACAGGGAAGGGGCTCATGACAGCAGGGTCCGGGGACCAGCTCTGCCCTGGGCATTCAATGGCAGCTGGCACCGAGGGGGTGGTGGGTGAGGTCCTGCCCATCATCTGCCCCTGTGAACAACAGCAAGAATCCCCATCTCCATCAGATCAGCTAAGCGATAGGTGAGAGACAGTTGTGGTGGCTTCAACATCTTCTTGTGGCAGCGAGCAGACTACTAAAGAGGCAGCAGAAGACTCTCTTCAGACAAAAGCAGGGGAACCCTCTGCCTGCACCCTATGGAGCATGAACAGATCTGGGAAATGCCTTTCAGCAACAGCGATTTAGTAAGTCATGGTGTTTACTGATGACAGCAGGAGCCAGAACGGCAGCAAATGGTGGTTACCTATTTGGGGAGGGAAGAAGAGGTTGGGGATTGTTTAAGTAGACAGCAACCTACAGAAAGGAGCAAACAGGTTTGTTGGGTTTTTGTTGTGTAGGGTTTTTCTTTGTTTGTTTGTTTGTTTGTTTTTAAGTTACTGCAAAACATCCTTGGAGGGTTGTTGCAAATAAATAACATTTTGGACCTAACTACTTGGGATGTTGCTGAATTGGATGCAGTGTATGAACAGGTCAAAAGGCACTAACAAGTCAACAAAAGTCAGGCATTAAGGTAGAATAAGAACTTGCCTATTTCATGTGTAGAGAAACTGGATGTTTAAGATACAGTGTAACTGCTGGCAAACCGTGGTGTTTTACAAAATGCTGTTGTAGTTCTGAGAAACCACAAAAGGAACTATATGTAGTCTCAAGGAATGATCTTTACTTGCTACAGCAGAGTTCACCTGGGCTGAGGTTCCACTAGACTGGTTCTGGATGGGCACAGGAGAGGAGCTTTGTACAGAGCAAGGACTGCAGGTTAAAGCAAGTGAAGTGCCTGCCTGCCAGATTAGCGCTAAATGTGCTCTACCATCATTTAGGAAAGTGCTGTTTTCGCAGTGGCAGCAAACTTGCAAACAACAGCTTGCTTGAACTTAATGAAATAAAAAGACTCTATTTCAGGCTGGTAGGCACCTTTGAGTTCTGGTAGATATGAAAATTCATTTACCTGAACTATCTGTCATGAGTGGTTTTATAACACCAATTAGCAGCTATGAGAAAAAAATTAAGGGAGACCAGAATAGTTTTTTATAAAAGATAAAAACCATCATCTTGCAGTCTAAGTGAATTCAATACCATTTAGCTGGAATAGAGGCTGTAACGTCCTGTTAAACTCACTGACTGGCCAACGTGCCCTCAGAAGTACCTGCCTCAATCAGCCGGTATCATTGCTTTGTTTTCTACAAGTCTATGGCAAATTACAGTTGGGACTTTGTGCTAGATGCTCAAACACCAGGTGACCACATACACACCACTTATGCCCATGCTTGAGATTATTCCCCCCACCATGTCCTATGCCTTTGCTGGGCAAAAAATCCTTGTGTTTGCATTTTCTTCAGCTGTTGCTATCCTGGTTGCCAATGTGGCAGAACTCATGATGGATCAGACCCACTGCAGCAAGATGGCTTGCTTGGAGTGAAAGAGTCAAAATGCTTTAAGAGGCACCCATGCTGTTCTCTCGGTGTCACTGTTTTGGCTGCCCTCCAGTAGCCTTATCTGGCTAATATAATATTGCAGAAACAAAGTTGTAGAGATAAGAAAAAGCAATGTGTGTGGACGTGGTATTGTTAAAAGACTGACCAGGGAGAACACATTTTTAATGCAATGCAGGTGAACTGGAATATCTTTCATTCCTGTGTCCATTTCCCTATATGTAATACAGCGGATTTAAACACTTTTTAGTCCTTTGAGCATGGATTTCTGGGCTGAAGGATCACAATGAAGTTTTATAGCCCTTTCTTATGAAGTGTGGCATTTGTGACATTATTTGATGTGCAAGAGCAACTGCATTAGTCAAAGGCTATGCTTGAATAGTTATCACTTTAAGCCTGTGCCCTGGGAGTAGTGTATTCAGTTCCCTCATGTTGTGGTTTAACCCCAGCTGGCAACCAAGCCCCACACAGCCACTCACTCACTCCTCCCCAGTGGGATGGGGGAGAGAATTAGAAGGGTAGAAGTGAGAAAACTTGTGGGTTGAGATAAAGGCAGTTTAACAGGTAAAGCAAAAGCCCCATGCACAAGCAAAGCAAAACAAGGAGTTCACTCGCTCCTTCCCATGGGCAGGCAGGTGTTCAGCCATCTCCAGGGAAGCAGGGCTCCATCGCCTGTAATGGTTACTTGGGAAGACAAACACCATAACTCTAAAAGTTCCCCCCTTCCTTCTTCTTCCCCCAGCTTTTATTGCTGAGCATGATGTCATATGGCGTGGGATATCCCTGAGGTCAGCTGGGGTCACTGTCCCAGCTGTGTCCCCTCCCCACCCCTTGTGTCCCCTCCCCAGTCCCTTTGCTGGTGGGGTGGGGTGAAGAGCATAAAAGGCCTTGACTCTGCGTAAGCACCGCTTAGCAGGAACAAAAACATCCCTGTGTTAGCAATGCTGCTTTCAGCACAAATCCAAAATGCGATCCCATACCAGCTACAGTGAAGAAAATTAACTCTGTCCCAGACAAAACCAGCACATGTCATTATTTCCAGGCCTTTATGTTATACCAAGAGTTGCTATTAGTACATTACAGTCATAAAATGCAGGTAGTAACTTTCTATAAGTGTCAAGTTTACTCCTAGAAGTAGGCAAACCTCACTTTGCAGCTTGGATGGACTGGCTGTGCCCCATTCCAAGCTTTTCTGCTGCCCAGCTCTTTCACGTGCAGCCTTATTCTACCTACTTGGGTCCAAGACTCAGTTGGACAACAGTAAACATTTAACAAAATCTAACACTACAGCATCTCTATGATGCAACCATCAGCCAGTTCACCTTACACAAGCTCCTACTTCATTTACCAAACATACAGTCCATGGTATCTGAGTGTTTGGGTCAGAGTAATGGGTCTTGCACGCTGCTATGAGGGAGAAGCGTTTTGGTTATATTTGGGTATATACCACTTGATAACACTGAAGAACATTTAGCACTTAATAATACAAAAGAATAGCAGTTTTCAAGTGGGTAGCATCTTGTGTTTAGGCAAGTCAATGTGCCTACCAAGTAGTCTTAACCTTTGCAGTATCTCATTGGATATCACTGGATAGATAAAGAAACAGAGACAATGTACTTCAGCGAAGCACCTGGCCTGGTGCTTCACCCCTGTGTGCCGGTGTCTGTGAGCTGGTGACACAGGTGTTGGTACTCTGAGGAAACATGCTGACTGAGGTCACCAAATCTGGAGGAAGATGTTCAGAAAAGAAAGAGAAATAATCATGGCATCCAGGCCCACTTCTTAACCCAAGACTGTTGTTCCTTCTCCTAGAGCTCATGACCCAGATTGCAGGTGGAGTAACCACTAGCTGCGCACTGCAGGTGCGGCAGCACATACTGCCACAATTCACAGTGCCTCTGGGATTTTATCTAACTGTTGGTAGGAGAGCAGTGGTGTAGGTGCTGGAGACTGTACCTGAGGGAGTGAAACTGCTCCTGATCCAGCCAGTATAAGGGTGTAAGTTCCCACACCTTGGCAAAGCATTGCTGTTTGAATATACCCCTGGTGGTAAGAAGTTACGTAGGCTGCTTGGGCACATCTGAGTGCACATCTACTGCTGAAAAAGTCCTAATAGATTTTAGGCATGGAAGAAACAGTTGAAATTGAAAAAATGTTTTCCAGGAGAAAATTTTCCTTGACCCCAATTCTCTGTGTGTTACAACAACCAAGATATAGATCCAAGGGACATAGGAAATTAAATAGAAAGGATCAAGGAGCACCGTCCTCATTTGAGCCATGTGCTTACTTGGTAGGAGCTCTGCTGTTGTGCAGTAGCACACATATGTCATGTCTCCGCACCATGCCTTTCATCCGTTTATTTTTTTTTCTTGCAAAAGCAGAGAGAACACTTTTGCTAAAGCTGTATTTAACAGAGGTGCCGCACATCTGATCAACATTAATCAGTGAGATGATAAGATGATAAGATAAAATCTTAATGCATCTCATTGATGGTGCTTTGCCTCAGAGGCACAGGAAAGCCTTATTTTGCTCTTTGTTGTCTAGATTCAACAGTGCTTTGAAGCCTGGTCTTTAAATGTGGCACCTTTCCCTATAAATAACTCCTATGCTTACCTTAATTACAGTCCTAACCAACACTAGTAAAAGAGTAACGTCACAACTGCACCCCAAGTAATTTTATATGATCTTAAATGGTCACAGAGTTTCGGCAATACGTAAGAAAGTTTTTAATCGAATCTTTTCTTGGGTGTTTTCTGAGAAAAGACCAATCTTCAAGAAATCTCAGATCTGAGGAACAAAATCCTAAAGCAACAACAATCTTTTTTTGACCCTGCCTTCCCCAACAAAAATTTACAGTAGTATATTAAAAAAAAAATCCAAATTCCAAAATATTCCCCTGCACAACCTTTTTTTTCTGAGAAAAAGTTAAAAAAATATGATGTGATGGGTGTTAAACACACCATTTAAAGTATTTAAATGCTGTGGTGTTAGGCAGAGTATAAGAACATAAATGGAATATGAGGATTACATATTTAACATCATATACATATTTATTTTTAGATATAATTTTAAAATGTATATACAAATTACCAGTAGGTCTAGTACACACAAAGACAGTCAGTAGAGATACCTGAGGGGTTTTCTTTGTTATGTTTTGGGTTTGGTAAAGCTTCTTATTCAAAGCATAGCCAGAGCAATTTTGACTGGTTAAGGAAAGACTCTCTAAGCTGATGTTACAATGACCAACTAAGTCAACAGGTTATTTACCACCATGGCTTATAGTCTATGTTCTGCGACTGTGCTTGTAACTATCTGTAAGGCATATTATTTATGCTGAGTTTTAAAAAATATTTTTATGTTTATATATTATAAATATATAAATATTTATATTACATAGCTAAATATAAAATACAGTTTTTATATATTTTTTAAGATTTTATTTTATTATTATACTGTCTAGGAATTGCGTATTAACCTCGATATCACACATGCAGATGCAACCTTCATATGAAGTACGATCCTTTCACTACAGGCTACAAAGCCCAGATTTCAGGAACATTGTTCTCCAAAGACCAAGAATCCCCAAACTGGAGCGTGTATTAAGACCGGTGCTAACAGCACCAGGAGCAAGCAGCGAATGGAGCTTTCACACTTTAAGTATGACTCCAGTTGAACTAATTGACTCATGGTGTTAGAAGAGCTAAACCAGCATGAGGCTCTGCCCCTGCTAATGCGTGCATAGGAGAGGAGAAGCCCAGACAGCAACACTGCATAACAACCCAGGAGCAGTAAAATGATGTATGAGCACTCTTCTCGTTTTCACAAGGCAGCAGTGGAACACTAACTTGTTTCCATGGCAACCCTGAAAAAGAATTACAGCTTTAAAATTGACTGAATGGTAGCCCCATGAAAAAGTAAAGGGCAGACCATATCTTTCTAAAATATAATTTAGTACTAAGTCACCTGAACAGTATTAGCTAAAAGGATTTCAGCAGTAGACTTGGGAAGTGACCCATTTGGGATATGGAGTGTTAGGTTTTTCTAATGGTGTGCTTTAGATCTGAAGGGCCTGGTGGACACACCATAGTGTACAGCATAAAAGAAGAGGAAAAAAACCCCTTCTGTCTGAAATCTCTTAGGAGAAAAACAAGGAATTATTGAGGTGAAGGGGAGGGGAATAGCCTGACAGATAACTGGCACTTTTGTAAAGAAACAGTAACACACGTGTTGAATGCCTAGTACAAAAATACGTGGGGAAGGAAGAGAAACATTGTGGAAATTGAACAATCCTTGGGGTGTGTAAGGGGAAGCTTCTATATTTAGACTGGCAATACATCCAGTTAGACTAGGAGACCTGCATCTGCCTCTAGTGTGATGCATTATCCTGCCCTCTGAAGGCTACTCAAATCTAATCCGGAAGTCCCTGAACATTTCAGAAGTTTTTAAGGAGGAAAAACTTCCATTAACTTCAGCACGAGCTGAGAAAAATGCTCAGGATTCAGTCCTTTACGTGAAATCTGAGGGCTGGGGAGAAGGGAAGGGAGCAATAATTTGTATATACAAGATGACATTTTTTAACATGACAATAACTAAAAGAAAAAATAAAATTATGGGAGACAAATTTGGGAAAGCAGAAATCTAAATTTACTGGCGGAGAGTTTCGTCTGCAAACAGGAAAAAAATTAGATACCTGCAAAGTGCCATGTATGTTAGTTACAGACTTAGCTCTAACCCAACATTTGGAAAGTGTGGTTGTATCAATTTAGAGAGGCAGACCTGTAGCTGTTATGAACTTACAACAGACAACTGTACAGTTCAGGATTTGGTCAGGAAAATTTAATTACATATTACAGAAATGAGTATTTTACCAAGAAATATGGCCAATACACTACTGGAACAGTGTAATACCATGAAAACAGACTTTCAGTCCCATTCAGCTCCTCCCACAGTCAAATGTTACTGTGTGAGTTGTGCTGAAATCCTGGTTCCCTGCTCTCTTTCAGTGGTTTACAAAAAGCAGCTGTTTGTAATTCCACACTGAAAAATCGTGTTCAAAATGTAAGTACAGGCATTGACCTCAGTTTCTAGAAATGGCCACAAGAAGGAATTATTTCTGTGTTTGTGTAAACAAGGGCTTCAATCTGTAGCTTTTTTTTTCTCTCCAGCAGAAACCTGCACAGATCCTGTTTTCACAAAACCATTGCTTTTGAGTCTTAGCAAAACAGGTGTCCCGATTCTCAAGAATGATCAACACTGTTAATCCCTTAGGCTGGGATTTTCAAAAGAAAACCTCAGTGAAAGAAAAATGTGCTCTCAGGCACCTTAGCCATCCCTGTCTGTGGGCCCCAGTGCTGGCACCCAGCAGCAGAGAAGCCCAAGGCCACCACTGGGTCCCCTGTGTACAGGCTCCCTTTGCCCTCTTCTGGGAACACTCACTTAAAACATCACATTAAGGTATAGGTTGAAACAAATCACAAGTGTGCTTAATAACGTATAAAATAGCTTAGTAAAATTGTCATGAAAATTTAAAAGCTTGGGCAAAAACCCTACACCTCTGTCATTTATAATGATGACAATGATAATGAAAAAAATAATGATGTTTTAACTCACCTATCAAAAAAATTTATTCACCCTGAGAGAGCAGAACTGTGCAAAGCTGGTGGAAAGATATACTTACCTTGAATTTATAAACCACTCCTCAGATAAAGAAATACAGGATGAAGAGTTGTCTCATTTACATTCATTCAGTCACCCTTAGCCATTTTTTTAGCCAAGTGGATGTAAATTCTTTGAAGTCATTAAAGCTTATAAGAGAGAAGCCCTAAACCTGAGCCTGGTTTCACTGTCCATATGTACATGTCCCTACACCTGAGGAGATGATGACTGCATGTCCACACCAACTGCCAGAGAGGAGCTACGGCATTGCAGGCACCACCACAGCAGCCTTCAGGTCACTGACTGCAGCCCATCGAACACTCAAAGTGTGAGGTAAGGAGTCAGGACCAGGAGTAAAGAAATATTTCCTTGTGGTAGTGGTATGGCCTGCCTTACCTAAGACTGCTTAAAAATCTTTCTGCTTAATAAAAGGTGAACATTTTTTCCTTACTTCAGTAGCTACATGGCAGATAAAAAAAAATAAATTTACACTATAATTATCAAACAAAAAAGGCAATTCCAGTGCACCTGTTTCTTGCTGGTTGATGTCCAGAGAAATTCCATATCCTGAACTAGAGCTTTGCCTTCAATTAGGTCTAAAAGCAAAACAGGAAACAAAAAATAAGATTGTTTACTTTTTAAATCACATGCTGAAAGATCCTGAAGGAACAAAAGGCAGCAGGGGAATTGAACAGTAAGGGTTATGGCAAGGAGATTATTCAATTTCACAAGGTAGCTGTTTCTATTTAGAAATTGTTCCATATCACAGTAGAGGGCCAAGCTGGCCAGCTTGACTGGACATGGCAGAGCAGAAGTGATACTTAAAGCAGGACGTAAAGAAGAAAGCATGGCTTCTTAAAGAGTAGTCTGAAGAGGGCACTTCTCTTTTGCAAGGCAAAGCACAAGGCAGTTGCAACCAGCACACAAGTGGACATTCATCTTTAGAGTTACTGAAGACGGTGTGTGAGAAGGAAGAGACCTGTGGATGGCTTTACTTTGTGGGAAGTCACAGCTTAGGGAAATAGAGGTATGAGTAAAGACTTTTGGGAAGGTTGCTGTGCTACCAGACATATTCCTCTGAGTGTTTATGCCTGCTCCTCCCTAACTGTAGATAAATGAAGCAGTTCTTCCATGACCTTGTCTGGCATTAGTCCCCTGACCTCACCTTCGTATCATGAGGTATGCTTCAATGTAAATAGATACACATATTTAGCATTTAGCCACATCAGGTCCGAATTCCAGCTTTTTATTCCTGTGGAACATGGTACGGCAAACTTACGCAATTTGCCATTGCAAAGAATGAGAACCCCACCAGCAAATTACTCCTTGCAGCGCCCAGCAGCAGACCTTGTAAATGACTATGATTGAATCTATTCTAAATTAATCTGGAAGCGTGTGGGATTTTAAGACAGAAGAACTGATCACAGCATGGTTAATTGGGTCTGCCCTCTTAGCCCTGTGCCCTATCAGCCCAGCTAAGCAGCTGTCCCAGCAAAGGGAGAGGGGAAGTTAAGGAGGCAAGCAAAAACCTCTGACAAGAATTTGAATGAAATAAAATAGCTAAATTCTCCGCTCCATTGACTTTGTTGGGGTTAGGTCTGCAGAAAGCTTGAACCAAATGCCATAACAAACACAAATACAAGAGCAAGCCTGATTCGTGTGGCATTTCCACTATGCCCGTCTCTCTGAATGCTCCTGCTCTCGGCTCCCTGAGAAGCTGCAAGCAGGTGCTCAGCTCTCTACACTGCGGCGTGACTTGCAAAATGTGTCTGCTGTTACCTCTGCCTGCGGTTCTGTCAACAATGGGGTTTTGGGGTTCATTTACCCCTCCAGAAATGAGGACTGAATGGGGCTAATGCAGCGTGCGAGGCATCCTCCTCTCCCACACACAGCCACGGACGTGCTCAGTACCTCCTGGCCGTTCACATTATGCGAGCTGGGGGCTGCCCTGCTCACAGAGCGCGGAGCCTCTAATTAGGCCCCTAATTAAAAATAATTATTTGAAATCCCAAATAAGTGCTGGGGTGTGACAGGCACAGTAGCACTGCGGCATGCACAGCAGGAGAGCATCAGGCATTTGGGGACTTTTACTGTCAAAGAGAGAGGTGCAAACGGCCCCCCCACACCACTGCTGGGAGGGGAGCTCGGAGCAGCCCTCGAGGGTCTGCGGTGCTTTATGTGCACTGTGCCCGTGGATAAGGCTCCTGGTAACAACTTGCCCAGTGGAGCCTTTAAAACAGATTATGGATGACAAAGCAGGAATCCAAGGTAAATTTTCGGAGCTGATGAGTGAAAAAGACCTCACAGCTTTATATACCGGCTGAGCACATTTAGGAGAGAGTCACTGGGGTGTAATAAGCACAATTCCACATTATGTCACTTTTAAGATTAAAACTTCATAATCCTGGGCAACTTCTGCATCCTAAAAAGCAGGTTTTGAAGAGTTACCATGCATTGAAGTACCTCGTATATCCAGGATACCATTATTGCTCATCTTACTCATTCCTCAGGTGGCTCTGGGTGAGATAGTTGCCCAAATCCTCTGTGAAGACAGTGAGAGCTCCTCGCCACAGAGAGGTTGGGGATTGGGAGACGGACGAAATGGGGCTGGCTTGGATTGTGTCAGCCAACCGGCACCCAAGCCCTGGCAGGGCTGCCACACGCTCCTCTGGCCTCCCTAACTTGGGGGAGACCATAAATGCGATCCCTATATGATCCATGCTTGCATGGGTCTTTACTATTGACTCCTCAAGTGTGGTATCTACAGGAACTAAAATCAATTAAATATTCTAGAATTCTTAATTTTTAGGCAGCAGCCATCCCATACTAATTAGTGCAAATGGGGGGGGGGGGGAGGAGGGGAGAGCAGAGTTTAAAGACTGTAGTTACAGATGCATTTTATAGGATTTAATGATTCATTCTGAGGCAATAGCATCTTTTCAAATACTTATTTCCAGCTACTATTCAAGGACTGTCTGTTTTCCAGATTGTGCTCATCACAAGCCAGAGCCAAAAACTATTGAGGATATTGTGAAGACTTAAAAGCCTTTGATGTGGGACATAGTTGACATGTTAAGAAATAAATCTAATTTAATTCCCTGTTATATGGCTATGTATATGCGAATACAGGTATATGAAATGTTCTGGAAGGTGGACGTGGTATCAGTTCAAACCCAGCTGTCTTCTGTAATTGTTGATGAGTCTTTCGTTAAGTTTCCGCTTAAAATAAAGTATGATTTCCAAATAGCAATTCATGATTTTGGCTACCCTGTACATCCTGCGAGATGTTCCAGCAGCCGGTGTGGCAGAGGATGCTGAACATCTTTCTCTTGCACACTAGGACATTGTTATACTTCATATTGAGTTTTCAGGCATGAACTCAGCCAAAATCCTTGAATTATTTTTGAAGATTTTAACCATATTAGTGCAATCTATTAAATTTCTTACCTGTGCTTTACGTGAGGTTCTTGTAGACACTAGCAAAACACTTCTTAAGGCAAACCCCACCCAAATCCTCAGAATACATCTGCTCTGTAAAATCTGTTGCTCAGAGATTTCAGAGCAGAAATCCAGACCTTTTTCAGTCCAGTCCAGTCATCAGCTTACTTTCTCTGCCTTTCCAGTAGTCTGTAGGTATTTTGCATGCAAGGCTAAAAAGGCCATGATCAAGCCTGTTTATACAAATTACAGCACAGGTGATGTCTTACACTGTGGGTATCTCAAACACTACTAGGGCTGTATATCAGAGCACTTCAAAAAAACCAAAAGATAATTTAGCCAGCACTTCATTATAGCTGATAGAAATTTAATTTCTTTCATTCAATTCTTTATTAATGGTCATTCTTAGATGGGATCAGACCCCGAATCCACTTAGTCCAGCTTGCTTTCTCCAAGGATAGCAAGCAAGAGGTGAACCGAAAAGGAAGTAAGAGCTGGAGGTCATAGGTATAATGTGTCATCACATAACTCTCATCATAATTTCTAATAAAAAGACAAAGACTAAAGCCAGCTCTAAGATAAGCTTCTGTTCCATGGCTGCAAACCATCACACCACAAAATAAACATCCTCCCAAGGTGGAAATTCCATATCCAGAGTCTGCTTTGTTTTCTGTGTGGCAGCTGGGCCCAAAACAACCTTTGGCAAATGCGACGTAATGTGCGTAAGCTGGTCTTTCTTCCAATTTCATCTGCAGTGATAATTAATGAATCTGACAAGCACCAGACGCTCTCTCTTTGCATCGTCTTTGAATGATTTGCCACACGGAGGGTACATCACTGCCTGAACACCTCGCCTACCACCACGGTGAATATTTATACAGATTTGTCACCATGAGCTAGCATGATTTTGCAGTAATCATTAATCTGCTATCTAGTGTTTAATTGCTCTTATCTGCTGCTGCAGAGAAAAGGAGCAGTTCATTAGGCAGAAGCAGTTCACTGGCAACATCTCTCTCACTCTGGCCTGGAGCCCGAGGGTGCTGGACCTCACGCCCTCCCCTCTTTGGCTGTAGGGATCCATGGTCTGTGGATCATTTGTGCTGGAAATCTGATGGATTCTGGGGTTGTCTGTATGGTGTCCCCTGTGCCTGGGGCTGGAGGCTTTCCTGGCAGGGCTGCCTACGTGCTGCAGCACTGCTGTCACTCTGGTGGCAGCAGGGTGCAGAATTCAGGTAAGTACAATATTGACCATACACCTCCCCAGCACGCTGGCCAAGCATTTGGCCATCAAACAGCATAAAGCTTCAGCCAAGCCTTGCCTTTGCCCAAACCTGCCCAGCCTTGTCCCACCCTCTCCTTTTCTCCCTGCACCCCTTGGCCTGCAGCCCCGCAGCCATCTCTGCTCAGGGCTGCCCGGCTCTGCGCACCGCCTGGATGATTCCCCCTGCAGCCATGAGATGCATCACCCTGACATGCTTTCCCTGAGGACTTGGCTTATGGCAAAAAACAAAACATGAGGGGCTAGTTAATGCGATTGGCTGCCAGCTCTCCTTCATGCTAAGAATGTGAAGTATGTGCCTGCCAAAAATAACAATACCATATACACAGATACAACTTAGCCATCAGATAGGAAAAACCCAGCAGCTTCCTGGTGAGACATGTGAATACAGCTCTTCTGGAACAGAAGGAGCAGAGAAATGCAATATCTACATAACTGAGTTTTCTCTGCTCTGTGCTCCAAATGACACCTTTTGCTCAGAGGCCCTTAGGCACAAAGAATCAGGGTAGCTGGCACGTGTAGAATAATATGTTTAGTTTTGGGGTAATAATATGTCTTTCAAATGATAATGGCCTATTGCTGCAAGCTTCAAAGAAGCAGTCAGTGCACTTTTTTAAAGCCCAAATAGGCATTTTATGATGCAAAGGATAAATCTGTCAGTAAGGATACTTGTAAGTCAAATAAATACAGCTGTTCTCTTACATGAAGAGCTAGATATTACTATTGTGGGGAAAATTCTGCCCTCTCCTAACAGGGAGCAAAGAAAAAGGGAAAAACGGCAAGGCAAAGTGGTGGTGGGTTTTCTACACACTGCAGCACTGAGCTGCAACCAGATATACGTTGACTGGGGATGGGCTCTGGCACGATTACGTTCAGCACCAGTGGTATGTGTTGTGGGGGAGGAGGATGTGCAAGCTGCCACCCCTCTGAAACACAGTCTGTTTGCTCCATCTGAGCATCAGCTGGTCTTTCAGATCAGCTTGTTTGCAAGTTGCTAATTCCTCAGGTCTGTAGGAAACAGTGAAACATGGGCGTGAAATGAGAGTCATATGAACACATTCATGTGGCATGTAATAGGCAGAAATAACGGGGGAGGAGAAAGGGGCAATTTAACATTGACTTAGTTAAACAATAGTCAGATGGTAGCCATGTGTCTACATGTGTCTACAACTACTTGGTCCCAACCATAATATTTTCCAAAGCTGAGAAGGAAAGAAAGGAAAGGGACTAATACTTGGGTCCTCGAGCTGGGGATAAGCAGACAGCCAGGGTTCACCCTGACAGCAGCACAGGAGCCTAACGTGGAGCAGGTACGTGGTGGAGGAGCAGGCACTCCCATGGTGGCAGCATTTCGGACATAAGCATGCAGCTGTCTACAGACATAGAGCTGTGCATCACAGGCAGGCACAGGATCGTAGCTGACAGGGAGGTAGTGAAAGCTGGTGTGCGTGTACCTGCACAACACTGCAAAGTCTCACGTGCCTATAGGTCTTGCTGTCATAAATGCAGACACAAATAGGTAGGGCTGCACGAGCCCTCGACTTATCGAAGCCAGCAAGGAAAGAGAGATCCATATAGCCTTCATTTTATATGCTTTGTGGTTTGGACAATAAGAAATAAATACTGTTCTTTTCTGAAGACGTTATTTTAGGATTCCAGGTCCCAAATGGACTCTTGCATTATTATGGGTGAGAAAGAAGAGTCCCAAAACTCATCTCAGAGGGACTGAACCCTGTTGCTTTAAGTGGAGAGCTGCACAAAAAGGTGTAGAAAACCTTCCTGTTCAATACCAGACTGCAAGATCAGCTATAAACCTGCAGGATCAAAGGTCTGCCTAGCTCAGCAGCCTGCCGCTGGCACTAGCCAACAAGTGATGCTGAAGTCTCCCTCGCATGCAGTCCCCCTTCTAGACAGTGGTCCTAATTTCCACCTCCCAGTATTTCAGCATTTTCTGAGGCAGCAATTGTCTTCAGACCACAACAGTTAATATGCAGTAACATCTGTACCCTTTATGCATGTGTTTAAATTCAATTTGAACCCATTTACAAACGGCAGCCTCAGGAAAGGAGACCTACAGTTTGGTTGCGCATTACACTTAACGAGCCATGTAGAAGAAACCTGAGATACAGTTTGTCCTCTAACCTGTACCAATAACCTTGTAAGCACATACTTTGCATTCACAACTGCAGCACTTTATCATCCAACACAAGCCATTAGTCCTTTAGCTGGGCCTGCAGTCCAGCCGGACTCTGCCTGGAGACAGTGTGAGAAAGGGGGAGCATGCTGGGCTGACCTTGGCTGGCTGCCAGGTGCCTACCCAGCCGCTCTCTCACTCCTCCTTGACTCAAGGGTCAAGATAAAGAAGAGAGATCATGTACCAATTACTGTCATGGGCAAAACAGACTTGACTTGGGGAAAATTAATATAATTTATTGCCACTCAAAATAAAGTTGGATAGTGAGAAACAAAGACATAAACCCTTCTTCCCACTCTCAGCCTCACTTTTATACTCTCATCTCCTCTACCTCCTGCACCCCAAGCAGCACAGGGGTATGGCGAATGGTGGCTGTGGTCAGCCCACAACAGCTCCTCCCTGCCCCTCCCTCCTCCTCCTCACACCGTTCCCCCGCTCCGCCATGGCCTCCCCAGGGGCTGCAGGGGAGCCTCCGCTCTGGCGCCTGCAGCCCCTCCCGCCCTCCTCCTGCCCTCACCCGGGCGCTCCCAGGGCTGGCTCGCGCACCTCTTCCTCACAGCCGGGCAGGGTTTTGCCCTTTCATAAACGTGCCTTCCCCGAGGCGCCGCCAGCCTGGCCGAGGGGCTGAGCCCTGCCCTGCGCTGGGGCGGCTGGAACCGGCTGGAACCGGCTGTGTCCGGATGGGGCAGCCCCGGCCTCGCCTCACACAGGCCCCTGCAGCCAACACCTGGGCAGGGACACCCTGCACAGGGACTTCGTGCATCGAGCACCTGGCCAGTGTGGGACAGACAAATGGCACAGTCGCTTCCCAAGTCTGAATCATGTGTGTACATTAGTGTACAGTGTCACATAAGTATTTAATTTTTATGCATAAATGAAGGCCCTTTGGAGCAGACACTAAGGCGTTTCCTTGCTTCCTCTTGATGAGGTTGGAGATCCATAACTTCCTAGAAGGTGTGCCTTGCTGAAAGCTGGGCTATTTGCTGAAATCCTGATAAAAACAGTGGAAGGAGCAGAGTGGGGGATTCATTTTCCTGTGTCGTGCTTAATCTGCTTAATCTTTTAACATGCCTGATGTTTTAATAACCTCCCACCCTTCTCTCATTGCACTCCCCCTCCCAAAACTGACTTCCAGCATAAACACCAGCCCTTCGATTGTTGCCAGAAGGCCTTCACAGAAAAGGCTACTTTCTCTGGCACAGCACAGAAGGGATTTACATCGCATTGCAAAGGAATGATAAAGTGTATCATTATAATTACAGAAACAGGCTTATCCTGTAGATTTTCCCTTCATAAGGTAAGCTGCCGAGGGGGCGGTGCTCTTGCAAGGACTGCAGCAGCAGGGGGTCCTCCACCGTCAGACATGCTGCTCCATGGGAAGGCAGTGGCAGGCGAAGCTCTGGCTTTTGGTATGCTCAGCCCAGCGGGCGCCCATGCCACCCACTTCCTCTCAATCAGCTGTTGTCATCCTCCCATCCTCCCCTGTGTGCGGGGAAGAGGTATTCAGGGCTGAATGAGGTGCTTCGTTTGTAGAGGAGGTTCTCAGGAATAAGGTTTTAGCACATATTTATGCAGGATTAGTCCGCCTGTAATGGAATATGTTTCAGTGCTGCAGGGTTCGTGCCTCCAGAATAACTCTGGAATAATTAAATAATAAGAGAGAGGAGACAAAAAAGCTGTGGAGTAAAGTGAACTTTGGATGTGTGCTGTCCCTACGCTTTTTTGCAGCCCCAGCACTTCATCAGTCAGTTCAGCAGGTGCCCAGCCTGCAGTAGCAGGCAGGTGAGGACACTTTAAATCCTAACTTGCGGCTGGTGCTCCCAGCTGCTCTGATGTGCTGACACTTCAAAAGCAAAAGATGAGATAATGACAACTCACTTCCATCAGGAAGCAATTCAGATCGTGTGGTTTTGAATTGTGTCTGCAACAAAGAAATCACATCACAAAGCGGCTTTAAGCACAATGAGCAACAGAGGAGCTGGAAAAATAATGAAACTCTAAGTGATCTACCGCAACGTTTTCAGGCATGCTCTTTTAGAGAGAAGCCCAGGTAATAAATTATCATAATTCTGAAATTGAGGTATCTTATAAATATTTACCACTTACTGTTCTTGCTAGCAAACAAATAGTAGTTAAAATCTCCAATTCCATCTTCTTCATTTGCTCAGCAGTCTTTCAGTTGAACAAATTCCTACTGGGTTGTATTTTCTGTCTGTAGCTTCCACCCAAAGATAATAATTCCTGAAGAGCTTCAGAAAAATCAGGATAGCGTTTTTTGAATTATGTGAGGGAAGGGAAAAAAATATGCTTTTCCCATATGTTGTGATTGAAATGTTGCATTTGCATAAGTGAAAACCAGCTATAGCTATAAAATTTTTAACTTAGCTTGATTTATTGCCCTTTTTTAGGATGGGAAAACAAAAGATGTCTCAAGACGACCCATTCAGTGGATTCTGAGGTAGGATATGAATGGCTAGGTCTGCCATATGTGCAACAGCAGTATTTTCTAGCGGGGTTTTCTCAAAGCTCTTGAACAGGAACATTTTAGCTTGCATGGCATGCACAGATCCAGGAGTCCTCACTGGGGATGACAGCATTAAATTATACTCAGCATTAGTTTGCTGTTAGAAATAATATTATTGCTTACAATTGTTTATTCTTCAGTACTGTTTAAATGCTCCATAGTCATTTGGCTGTGAGTTGCAATGATATCTTTTCTTGAATAGCATCAGTGATAGCCTAGCTGGCTTCAGGGGGACCACTGACATAGCAAGGTGCTACTGAAACTGACTCAAAGTATCAGTGTCACCCATCGAATGCCCTGCCCCAAGGATCTTAAGCTGTTAAAAGCAGATACATAGAAGAACATGGCAGATAAGACAGCGAACAGAGACAGATACAGAGAATGCGGGGCACTTGAATGACACCATATCCTGTACAATCACAGGGACCATTTAATAATGGCAAACTCCTTTTCAAAAATGAATGTCAATATATAGGCTTAAGAACATCCTGGCTTTTCAGAGAAAGGAACATCTCTTGCTCTCAGATTTTTTTGTCTTAGGTCTTGATTTTTATTTCCCTCTCCCCTTCTTGTCTTCTGTTTTTCATCTTAGATGCAATAAGATAAACTCCCCTGGAACAGGTGTTCCTTTCCCCTCTTATGTACTGTCAGAGGAGTCACCCTGAAAGTAAGATATGCTATCTTGCTCCTCTGTCCCTGGCAATGCAGTGAGATAGGAAATGGGGCTATACTTTACTGAACAGCAGCTGCAATTTGGTCCTGGTGAAGTAAGAGAGAAAATTTTCCATGCGTTTTGATGGGGTGATCAAATCACACACAAATGGCTGACTCACTTCACTCGTCTCTGTAGAGTGCTTTGTGTTCCTTAGGGAGACTGGTTTATTAGTGCAACATATGCATTTGTTTATCTGTGCACTGAAAAGCTTGTCTAAGTTTTTTCAGCAATACCAGTTGGTCTAATGAAAGATATCATCACTACTTACAATCCCTGTCCTACCTTTGTCCTTAAGATCGTTGAAGCTGCAGCAAGATACCAGTTTATCAGTAGGAGTCAAAGGTTGACACTGGGATAATGCTGAAGGTAGGGGTTAAAGAACAGTATGGTTGTTGTCAGCACGAAGATTACAGAATCACAATTGCATCTTGCTTGAGAAATTTCAAAAAGGAAAGCAGCCCATTGCATAGCTGTTAAAAGAAAATATTAGGTTTATGCTGAATTGAATGAAACCATACTGAGCTACAGCCACTGAAATGTGGTGTACTTGTCCTTGCAGTGTGTCAGGCTTTGACAGCCCTTGTCACCTTCTTGCCCCAAAGACTTCTTCTGCAAATAAAATCTTGCTGAGGTTTGAGAAGCAGTTGGGGTCTGCATGAGAAAATCTGGCTGCTCTCCCTGCAGTGGTCAGGGTACACAGGGCACACATGACTGGTCCTGGGACTAGAGCTAGTGCAACTCTAGCTATTTGGCTTTCTGTTCCCCACCCCATGCTCTGCAGGTTTTGCTTTTGCTGGCAAAAGTTGTTTTCTCAGTGTCAAAAAATGAACCAAAGTCTACAGTGTAAAATGATTTTTTTCACCTCTCTCACCTTTCCGTGGCAACTGGCAGGATTTGCAGGTTTCACATTACGTGTCAAGCTGCTTCCAGAGGCTCCAAACTCCCAATCTCTTAAAAATCAATGAGCTAGACACAGTGAAAGCTCAGGAATTTCTTGCTTCATCACGTACCATACAGCATATAACGGTGTTTTAAAAGAAACAAAACAGCACATGTATACACAAACCTACCCAGAAGTACAGCTTCTCTACATTTTGGAGAGCTGAAATTTTGCAGAACTTGACAACATGTCTGCCTGCATTAAGGCCAGATCTCATAAACGGTTTGGAGCTGTATGTGGGGAAGAGGTAGCAAACATACCCTAATCCTATAGCTTTCCTCAATATGGATTGAGTGGAAATGAGGGAATCTGGCAGGAGTAAGTGTGATACCAGCATTAAGGTTGCTTTGGTCAGCATGGAGAACCCACTTGTCCTGGAGAAGAGTCCTGGGGAGGATCATGGTAGCAATGGTGCCAGTGGGAGCACGCTCTGAAGGGAAGCAAAAAAAAAAAAGGTATTACAATAAACTGTGGAGTAGAGCTGAGTCTACTCAGCTCCAAACAATTGTAGGCTGATTCCAAAGCTGAACTTCGTAGAGAAAAATGTAAATGAGCTCTACTCATATGCTTATTCAGCAGCAGTGAGCCTTGTGGAGACCCAGATCTTGAGGGAGCTGGGGTGGAGGAGGGTGCGGGCAGGTGCTCTGCTGCCTGGAGGCCACCCCCCTCTGTACCCCACTGAGGAAGGAGTTGGGAGTTTCCTACTTACCTCTCTCTTCTGATACACTGGGAAGGGATAGGATAATAAGCACAAAAGTGACTTGGAAAAAACCCAACTAGCAGACCGGGGTTTGTTTATTCGTTCACCTAGAAAAGAAAACCTGAGCAACCTATTCATACATTTCAACAAAATCTGTTTTCCTCTGTTGGTGGAGTAATGAATCACCGCTTATTTACATACGGGAAGTAGCACCTTACAGTAAATGGATGGAAATGGAGACTAATTTGAAAGTGTCATTTTGTGAAGGGCACTAGTAACATTTGTGACACATTCTAGTTTTTGGCCATCTGGCAACGTTGCAGGCTAAACTAATGTATAAACCTTGAGAGACCCCATTTGTAGCAGGAACTGCTTTAGACTTCAAATTTTAATGGAGTGAGATCTCAGATCAATGCCACCCTAATAATGCAGAATGGATTTGGGCCAGGACACAGTGCTGTTTATACTGGCTTTCTCTGAAAGGCCAGAATTACAAATACAGAGACTAAATCCTTCTCTCCTAAATTGAAAAAGATCTGTTAATAATTATTGTGAGCCAAAAGAAAAATCCAGACCTCTCTAGAGACAAAGGAACAGGCAAATACAACCAGGAGTTCATTAGCTTAAGCTTTACAATTGCTGTCCAAAGGAGCTCTCTTTCAAACCTGTCAGGAATTTCTTTCTAACAATTCAGCTATTCAAAAAGTGTCTGCTTGGCTATTGCAAAAATCAGAGTCATACACAAAGAGAGGACACAGGGAAGAAGACATGAAATTCAGCCATGAATCCTAATGTTAGTATAATGATTAGCATATACGGAATAGTTTTGGAGGCAGCTAACCTAGCGAGCGGCGAAGTGGTGTGGGATGATGAGACCGGAGCTAAATTGCTAGTGCTGGGGCAAGCCTATGCCCTTGCCTGCCTCAGTTTCTTCTTTGCAAAACAGGAGTAATGACAGCGACCTTGTGAAGTCTCTCCCTTGACTACACAACACAGATGGAAAGTGCTTGCAAAGGGAAAGTGCCGCTGTTTCGGATGAGGGAGGTGAGGCACTGAGCAGCTGAGCGACTTATCTGCAGGCACACAGCAAGTCAGCGGCAACTCCAGGAATAGCACATGGGTCTCTCGGCTCAACAGGAACAGATAATTCTTAATAAAGAATTTAAAGCAGTAATTAAGGGCACACTTCTACCAACTTTACATTAAATGAGGAATCCCCTGGCCTCCTTGGGAAGTAAATACAGCTCAGAGTGAATTAAGGGTGCAGACCTGGGACCTAGAGAAGTGCTTTGGATGAACAGTGTCACTTGAAGTGTTGTAGCAAGTGAAAAACAAAGTCAGTGCTGAAGATTAAGATTTGAAAGCAAGTGCTGACATACTGAGGTCCTTGGAAATTTTGTCTGAGAGGAAATCTACTGTATAATTAAATTTGCAGTTTCCTTAGTGGGACCATAATTTCCTTCCATGAACAAAAAGATAAATTTCTTAGATATTCTGTCACGGAGTCTTCTAATGTAACAAGGCTTGACAGACTGAATAAGTAACTCCGCAGCTTTTAAGAATAATCTTTTTGATAGCAGCGATTCCCTGAAATGATAACCTTCCTAAAGACAACTAAGGAGTCTACCAATGAGCTGAGAAGTGTGGTTTCACCAGCCACAGAGGAATTGCAGTCATGACCTTGTCCAGACTCTCTGACAGGATTTTGGCAATGACTGCAGGAATCAGAGGCCTGGGAGGAAATGCAAACTTCCTGGTCTAAACGCCAGTTGATAAGTAATTCAGCGGGAGTCCCTGGGCTGTGCTGGAAGGGTGTGGATGCTGGCAGTACCTTCAGATGAGATGAGACTAATGGTATCATCAGAAAGGTGTCCCACACTTGAGGCAGCCTGAGAAGAGGAGGTCTTTCAGAAAGACCTCTTCTGAAATACAGCTTGCCTGTGACAAAATACCAGTAAATCATTTTATTCTGTTTGTGATGCAAGTTAGCCAACAACTTCTCAAAAATTAATCTATTTGCATGTTAGAAGATACCAAAGACTTCTATGTTTGCTTCCTCTGGTATCTCCCATTTGTAGCTGCCATTTTTACGGATGGGGCTGCTGCCCTCCAGGCACCAGAGCAATGGTTGTTGTCCTTATGTTTGGAGAAAACCTCACTGGAGGTGTTTTTTTCTATTCTAATTATTCAGACCGGATAAGCAGCCTTACGTCTTTGAGAAGTCTTAGTAGTCTAGGTTTTTCTTTTACGGGAATTAATTATAACCTAATTCAAACCTCCATGTTGTCTCCACTAATCTAATCACAAATATGAGTCATCATTGGTATACGAATAATCTTTATCAAGGAGTGTATAGTTACGGGGTTACAAAAATACAGGGCATGGGATTCCCACACTGGCCTTTTATTGCAACACCAATTCATGGCTACACAGAGAAACCAGGCTGCCTGCTCTGCACCTCCTCTGCCTCTCCTCTCCTCAACTCATTTTAAAGTCACACCAAGAGGCAAAGCCAATGGATGAGTATATCCATGTTCCTCCACAAGTAAAGCAGCTGGTAGGAAGTATTTTTCTGCAAGCACAAACTATAAGTATCTATAAAGAAACAAGCTACAAAAAAGCCCATTTGTGCCAGGTATTAACCAGATTAAGTCCAGATTCACAGGTCTTTTAGTTATACTTAGAGGACCCTCCTACTTTGAATTAACCCTGGTGTCAAGAGAGGCAGCTAGTGCACTTTGGGGCATTTAAATGTGTCTTTGGCAGAAAATAACCCTCAGAGCACTGGAAGAATATAAATATTTGGCAAGTTTGAATGTCTTCTCTGCTGTAGATGAAAAATCATACCTCTGCCTGCATTTCACTCCTACTAAACAAGTAGGTTGCCCTGCTTACTGTAGACAATCTTTTGGGCTGCAACCAAGCGTTGGTAGTTAAATATCCCACTACTGATGTTTGTACTTATGGTTCAGTGTACAAGGAGCCAGGCAGGAATGAGTAATTTTTTTCTACTGCATTTCTCTTAGTCTGCCTATCCTAAAATAAAGAAGGCAGAGTTTCCTGCATCATAGCTTTTTTTTCCCTTCAGTGCAAAATCAATCCTAAATTGGCCTGTACTGAACTCTGATTATGTGACAGTCGGCTACCGGCTGACCTGTGCAACACTGCATCAGAAATGCAGCTGAGAACAGACTTTCAGAAGAGCTGACACCCAGCTGCTCAGCAGGCATTTTAGTGTCTGGATCCAGCTGACATTAAAAGGAGTCCAGCTCCAGATACATTTTAAAAGCGGGGTCTGAAGTCTTATGGAGATGCCTACATAAAGCAGCAAGATCTTGAGAAAATGGGGCATTCTCTCTGGGAACTAGGCTAGTTTGAATATCTGCCCAGTTTTTTTAAACATCTGAATGAATGCTGCATGCATGACAAACACCTTCAAAGCCAGTTTTCCCCTTTTGACATCTGTTTGGTAGCTTCTATGAAATAAATGATATTTTTTTCTGCTAATCAAGTTCATGTAACAAATTTTAGTTAAAGTGGAATCTTTTAGGGAAACAAATGAAGTTACCTACATGAACTACATACCTGAATCCCAGGAGAAAGTACTTTATTAAATCTAAATAGCATTTTCTGACAGTCTGCAGTGGTGCATTCTCTTGGCAGGGGTCCCTTCATAAATCACATACTACGGAGGGTAAAAAAAAGAACGTTTGGTATGTTACCATGAGATTCCTTGACAAACCTACACACGAGAGAGCTACTTCACGTGCCTTGGCAGCTACCTAGTGATAAAGAATGAAAGATAAGTTCACGACAAGGGTCCTCAGGAACTTCAGGGGGACAAATGGTCCTGTGATCACTGTGAAGCTACTTGGGGATAAGGAAAAAAATTGTCAGCAAATTTCTGTAAGCCAGAAATACATTCCAAGAAATCTGAAACATTTCTGTAACCTTATTCTGCCAGAATGTGAAGGATTCAGATTTAAGGCCAAACCCAGCAAAACATATAAGAGTGAATCTGAACTGAGAGCATACAGCAACTTCAGGGCTGTGGAAACTGGCACACAGCATTAAAAAAGGAAACCACATGATCCTTTCTCCGTTCTACCCATAGTTGGAGAATAGGAATTATAGTCATCAAATAGAAAGCAAAACATTTCTAACAGCTATTAGAAAACATGTGGTCAGTCAATACCTAATTAGACCTTTGGGCCTTGTAACAGTAAAACATAATACAAGCTAAAAAATTACTGAATTTTGAAAAAAAATCGCCTTTTTTATTTTTTGTGCACAACTTACTCACAGTTGTGACCGTGAATATATTGTGGACAATGGCTTACAGACCAGCATGCCTCGAAGTATCAAGCTATTGTGATAGTAATCCTACCTTCCAACTAACCGTGAGAAAACCTTTCCTGTAGCCACTGCCTTCTTGTGTCTCAGCCAGAGGCAGAAGGCAGTATTAGAAGGAACATTCAAATAATCCAAAGGACTGCTTTAGCGCTCATAGGAGGAACAAAATTCCAGTACATGACCTTCACATGCAATGCGCCACACAGCTGGATAGTTGCAGTTACAGTTTTTCTAACTTCATTCTGAGTCAGTACAATCACTCCCATTAAGGATCTTCAGCATAGTTAGGAATGAATAATCTGCTGTTATTGTACCACAAAAGTAAGTGTGTGCCATGGTACGCCAGATGTTAATGGCATTGTTGTATGGGAATATATGGGAGCATAACGGCACCTCCCTGGCTCCACCAGCAGTTGGCAGTCCATATGGTGGTGGCACACACCCCATACTGATGGATGCTCAGCAGATGCTCTTCAAGAGCTAAATAATGCAAACAGAGGCTGGTGTGATCAATATACAGCCCTCATAGTTCAGGAGCTGCTCACAGCCAAAAAAAGCAGGAAATTGGAAGGGGCACAGTTTTAAAAAAGTCTTAAAAAAAAAGGCCTGTAAAGCTTCCAGCATTTTAAAAAAGTAGTTACAGGTGCTGCTGATGAGAGAGTTTTACTTTGTTACCAAACTTCTGCACCTTCATTAAAAAATATATATTTCCAAGAAATTTCTTATTGAAATTAAATGATTTCTTGGCCTCCAGGAATCTATATTTGTATACCTCTGTCTGGGATTGTCCTCAAGACACCCATGCATGTGTGCGCTTAGGTATTAATAAAGTCCTTATTATCTCCTCTGAAAATATTGGGTCCCTCAAGACCTGGAATCTCCACTGGAGTGAATATAATTTCTCAGTTCCTCTGTACTGCTCAGATGGGTACATGAAACTATCAGAATCTGGATCTTCCTAGGATAATGCTAGACTTATTTTTATTGTCATGGTTAAAGAAAAATAACCTCTCTGCTGATATCAATATTTTAGAGCATCTTCAGTGGTTGAAATTAGGTCAGGCACAGCAAAACTGCTCTAGTAGTTGAGGTGAAATAAAGATCAATAAGGTTACCCAATACAGAGACAGCACAGCCAGCGGCAATCATAATATTAGCACAATAATAATCAAAATCCGCTTATATGTGGGAGTCGCAAGAAATGGAAACAAATACTAAAACCCACACAGAAGACGTAATTTATGATTCATGGGATGAGACAGGAATGCAATTTTCAGAAGAACACCATGGAAAACAAAACAATCTAAAGGAAAACGCATTAGGTATGAGTCCATTTGAAGGAAAAAGGCATAAGAGCTGCCAACATTGCCCTGTACCTCCTCCATTTTGATACGGCAAGCAGCCACAGGGAAATAAAAGCTAGAACTTAATATTCAAGGTCGTTAGTGTTCTCAATAACAGATTATCCTCAAAATCACGTTAAAGAAGAAAATTGTTTTAAATATAAAATTGGAATAAGCCAAAATTAGCCCATAAACTTGAAATTAAAAAAAAAAAACAACCCAGCCTTCTCTGCATTGCTAACACTTGTTAAAAAGAGGAAAAACTGTAAGGGGTTTAATGCTTAATGTGAATTAATTCAGCCATGTGTATTACATAGCCAAAGCCATAGAAATGGCTATCTAAATTGATTCTGTAACTGGTAGGCCTGCAGCAGATTTGCAAATGATAATGCATATATTAATAGATACTTTCACTAATTTCACTAATGACCAATTTTAATGAGAAATTTGGATTTGTAGATGAACAGAAACATTCCCATTCCATCATTTGTACACGTGCAAAGAATTCCACATCCCAGGACAGAGACTGAGCCAGCCACAACACAGACTTATCTGACCAAACCCATGTCCAGTACAAGACAAAGGGTCGCTCCCTGCCCTCACGGAGCTGGCCCTCCTCAAGCACCTTCACAGATTTATATCTTGCAAAATGCTGATTGGTTCCAGAAAATGTATCCCCGTCAGCTTTAAGGACTAGGTAGCTAATGACATGGGCTTGTGGGGTTGCTGGGGAAGGACTCACAAGCTAAACTAGCTGACAAACTGAATGCAGACTGTTCAAAGAACCGCAAAAAGCAGTCCCTGAACTGCATGCACAAACCAGAAGCTTGTGCAGCAACAGCAGATGTGCCTTGCTCCTTGCACAATGCTGTGATACTGCAGGCAGCTGGACCCTGCATTGCCATGGGGGAAAGAACGACCAAGTAGTGTGGTGTGGCTAAGTCTGATTTATTAAGCAGGCAAAGTGAGGGATCAGCTGCATCAGGGAAAAGCTCCTCAGTCACTGCCTCACCCCCCCAACTCCATTGGCTGAGACCTGTCCCCTTTTGCAGTCCAGTGAGTGAGGACATGGAAACCTCTGATAAACCCCGCTTTGGGGTCTGGAGGAAAGCCATCAGAAATACTCCAGGGCCTTCTGAAAAGAGCAGCCTGGTTCAGTGGATGAGAGTGATCCTGCACGTAATCCCTTAATTCCTACAAGGCAGTTAAAAAAACCCTAAACCCCAAAAAACTTCCAGCGTGTAAGATTGGAGTTACCAGTTACCACACAGCCATACAAATATCCTGACCGCAGTCCTTTGCTACCATTTTAGTCTTGTCTTCCACCATGTCAAATATTCAGTGGGCACCCTATATCTGAATGAAAGGAGAAATTACTTCATCTGCAACATTAACTCTAGGGGCTTAAAGGGATTTTTCTAAATTTGATCTATCTTGCAACTAAAACGGCTTAACAGTGGACACATGCCGAGACTCGTTATCTCTGCCTCTGGCTTCAGAAGGCTCTGGGAGCTCCTTGGACCCATTCAAAACCTCTTCCATTTTCAAGGGCCATCTATCATTATTCACCAACTGTAACATGAATCCCAGACACAGTCTCTGTGTCTGATCTTTGGGGCCACCAAATTGTTACTTACTTTCTCTCCCCATTCTCTCTCTGTATTGAATGTGGGTTTTGTTTGTTTGTGTTTTTTTTCTTTTTTTTTTTTGTTTGTTTGTTTTGTTTTGTTTTTAATTTGTTTGTCTGCTTTCCTATTTCCTTCTAACTAGGATGTTTTTATGTCCAGCATAATTTTGTTCATGTTTGAATAATTGTGCTTTCCTGGGTATTCAATAAACCATCCTTGAAAAATTCCAGTTTTTATTACATTAGCATGACTTGTAAGGAATGCTGACAACTGCTGCAAGCTTTGAAAATAAAGCAGATAGAGTCATAGAATAATTCAGGTTGGAAGGCACCACAAGAGGTCATCTAATCCAACCTTCCATTCAAAGCAGGGTCAACAAGGAGTCAGCATACTCATGCATAAGAGGTGCCTTATACCATGTGCACTGAGGAAAGGTTCAGATTATGAATACCTAAGCAGCAGCTACCTCATTGAGTAACTCCTCTTGTCTCTCATGATGAAGTTCAGCATTCCTCCCTCCAGTGGAAAGCTTTCTCCTTACAATGTTCCCCCCCCAAGCCCTGCTGCCAAACTTTAGAAGCTAAACATGTAGCCTGGCTTGAATTGACCCATGATGAGTTTGTCTCCCCGTTCTTTGCAGATACTTACTCAAGGAGCATCAAGCAGCATGCCCTACTTCTTTAGTTTACCAAATGAAAGCTTAACCTAATCCAGAGTGTTAGACATGAGGTGCAGGAAATCTGCTAACAATTCATAGGGTCTCTGATACAAATAACCCGCCTTTGCCTTTCCCCCACATTGTACCCATACAAAATGTATATTAGCATTTTTTTCTGCTTAGGCATCTATCAGCATTCTGTTTTTCACATCCAAGTTCACATACAATTCCTCAGATTATTCAGATGCCAGCATTACCAACATTACCAGCCAAAGCTGTCCCCTTTACGTTTCCGTTTGTGCTTGAATTTGTCATAGCCCCAGTGTTTAATTTCTAAAATGCTCCCGTGGAGCTAGCTACTCACCAGTCTTTCACATAAATACAGATCATGGCACAAGCTTTCAGCAAGAAACCACATGGGAAAAACATACTTTCTCTTTCAGAGAAATGGTGGGGTCTCCCCTCTTCATTCTTCCCACATCCCTCCCAAAGATCATTCCCGTAACTATGAAACACAGTCTTATAAATCAGCAGAGAATTTTATCTTGACAGCTGGGCCATCTTCTTTTATGCATTACCTTGAAATGCTTTCAGCTAATTTCAGTTTTATGAAAAAATAAAAAAAAATCTTTACAGGTTTCATATATTGACCTAGTCACTTACATATATCTTTTATTTTTGGTGGATTGTGGCCTTGCATTCCTCCTTCCCTGTGAAATAAATCAGTAACTAAATTTCCATTAAGAGGTGAGGTAGTAAGCTTTCTTTACTCCATACACCTAGTATGATACCAGCTTCACACAAGCAGGACACTATCACATGCACACACACACGTAGAGTGGTGTCTTGAAGACACATAGAGTCCAAATACTACAGAGCAGTTTATGTGCACAAGCAAAGGATTGAAGTTTCCCTCTAACATGATCTTCATCACTTCTGGGTACTCTTGGGTCCCAGGGAAACCATCCTGCTGCTCTCTGAAGCTGCGGCCCCCACCACAGCTGGTGATCCCCTGGGAAAGAGTCTTGGACCTTGTTCACAGTCATTGGACATGAACTTACATCGAAGTCGTCAGGAGCAGTGTTATGCTACTTGCCGATGCTGGTATTAAACTCTATCCTCACAACCTTGCAAAGGTTTCCATTACAGGCTCAACAGTGCAATGGGCCAAGACTCCAAGGATTGGGTTCTTTCTATTTATCTGCATGGACTACCATATTCCTAGACCTTCTCCAGGGGAAGTTCAGCTGCAGTAATGCAATGCTTTTCTCTTTTAAGCTGTCAGAAGAGGAATCAGAGAAGGCCTAATGTGTACCAAGGAAGGGAGATCTTGCACAGACCTTTTATTTTTAAATTATTTTTCCCCAAAAAATAAGCAGCAGAAGTTTGCAACAAACTTCATGATGATACATCTCTTAGAACCTGAAGATACCAGGTTCATTGGCATAATTGCACCAAACAGAGGTGGAACTGAGGCTAACAAGCCTTAAACTGATAGTTTATCCTTTTAAAGGTAAAGACATTAAAGACATCTTAAGTTGAAAACTTACAAAGCTATGTTGGTCAAAGCAACTGGGGGTGATGATGGTCTATATTTGTGGAAAGACAAATAGCATTAGGAAAATTTTCTACCAGGGTAATCACTAAAAATACAATACACCAGAAGAGCTCTAATTAGCTCTTTTCAGATTATTGGTCTGAATGTCTCAGTGATGGACGACATGTAGGAGAATATTTGAACTTGTTTAGTTTTGAGGCTGCTCTTAATATTGTCCCTCGTGAGCAAAAAAGCTGCACCTCATGTGAAGTGGCTTAATGTTAGCTGTGGCCTTCTGAGAATAGAGCTATCACGTGCAAGCACACTGCTGAGTATAAATCTGAAGGATCTTGCCACTCTCCTCTTATGCAAGTGTGGGTTTAGGCATCATAGGCTCTAGATATTTCCCAAGGAAAATACTCTGGATTTCCTATATGAATGATATTACCATTGTCGCCGCAGTATAACATATACAGAAGCCAACTCCAAAGGCTGCCTGGAAGACAGCATACTAATAAAAGGGGGTGTGTAGCGTCCAGCACAACTGAGAAACATGGCACTTTGACCAAATGTAGCAGGTTTAACACAAGCCTGCTTTTATGCAGGAAAAGAACTTTAATTCCATACGCAGAACAGACAGGCCCTTGTTTTTCAGTCAGGCATGAAAGACTTACAGCTGCAAGGAATTCTGTTTGTTAAGAACAAAAAGATGAAGAATAGACTTGTCCATTCTAGGACAGGTCATAGAAAACAGGAGGTGCAAAAGTGAGGCATTCGAAGTAAAAGCTCTTTGGAGTAAAATATTAAAATTTCTTCATTAGAGACATGTCATGAATAATTACACTAATTTGAGAGAATGATTTAATATGACAAGATTTTGGAAATCTGAATCAAAAGATTAAAGAGGACACCAGAAAATATAATACCAACTTGAACTGAGACAGTCCCAACCTTGTTCATCAATAGCTTGAAAATGCTATTGATACATATTGAATATGATTTGAAAATATTGATACATATTGAAAATACGAAGACAACTGGCAAGAGATCAGCAGTAGACTTTTCCTTTAGGCACCATCATAGACATTTAATCATACAGTACCTTTCAAGATACCAATGCAAGAAACTTTTAAAAAGATGAAAGACATTTCTAAAAAGCAGCTGGTGGAGTAAATACTGAAAATTGGAGAGGATAACAAGCACACTCTAGATGCAAGTTGACACATAAGAAAGTTCAAGTCGTGCTGACTTGAGAGGAGATTAAGATAAGGGTAACTCTTTATGGGACTAGCACCAGAGTCAAAGGCATGTAATATAAGAGAGTGTTTCAGGTAAAAGACACCACAGTCTGCACTGCAATACAGTTTGAATTGTATCCTGTGAATGATGGAAGCGTACAGGAAAATAACTATAACAAACAACGAATGAGATCAGAGGAGATGCTCTTTGCTGGAAGATCTGACAGTATTGGATGGATGCCAAACCCCCCTCTAAAATAATCTATAACAGGAAATCAAGCAGGGTGCAGGTAGCCTTGGAGAGGCCCTAGCAGACTTCTGTTCAATGAATTCTGCTTCCCATATGTTCCTTTGTAGTTCTAAAAAACCTTTAAGGCTCCTGGTCAGTAAAGAAGGTTGGAAAAGATTCAAACTTCAGCTCTGCAGTGTCAGCATATATTCCTACCTGTGCTAACTAAAGCAAAAAAAGCAATTCTGTAAAACAATGCCATGAAAAATTCCACTTTCATTCTCTCTATATAATTTCCAGATCAGGCACTTAATCCCAGCCGAAAGCTTCCTCTTGTAAGTGTCCCTTACTGGTGCCAATGGGGATTACCCCGTTTCCTGAGAGCTGTTTGTATGCAACACTGGAGACTCAAATCTTGGTTCATGTGAAAGGGACTGAAACTTTCAAGTGAGAAATACTCCTAAGAAGGGTGAAGAGGGGACATGGACCAAAGAACTAGCCACAAGGTGTCCTTAGTTCTGGAAAGACCGTAAAACCCAGACTTGCTCTTACAGCTGTCTGACTCAATGGGATATGACATTTGCACCAAGGTGTGAGTGCTTGGCTCAGCTCATTTAAACTGAACTGAACAGCAGTACTGGAAATTTTGCTACTTGCTTGCTCAGGGGAGGGTGGTAGTGTCTGCATGAAAAATTAAACCTGGTTTAAAAAACAAATGACACTAAACCTGCAAATTGCCACCAGTAACATATATAACAGGACCTTGTCATTCCTGCTGCAAATCCTTTGGGGATTTTCCTATGCATTCACTTCACCTAATGCTGTCCTTGGCTACATGTACAATTTCCACTCACTTTCCTGTAAGTGATATTTGTATGTCTGTGCTGGTTTTGGCTGAGAAGGGGTTAATTCTCCTCACCGTGGGGGGTTGGCTACCTTTCCAGCTTCCCGCGCTCTGCCGCGTGGCGGGGGGGGGGAGGCTGGGAGGGGCGGGGCCATGGTGGGGGCGGCTGACCCCGACTGGCCAATGGCAGGTTCATTCCATACCACGTGACCCCATGACCAGTATATTGAGGGGGGGCAAGGGGGGAGGGGGGCAGTTGCGGCTCGGGGGCGGCGCGTGCAGTTTGTTTCAGCGGTTCGTTCCCCCTCTCCCCTCCCTTCCCCCCACCCCCGGGGCTTTGCGCCTGTCGTTGTTCTCCTTTACATTGCATTTCTGTTGTTGCTTCTTTTAATTTTATTTATTAAACTGTTCTTATCCCGACCCACGAGCGTTACCCTTCTGATTCTCTTCCCCCATCTACCGGTGGGGGAGTGAGCGAGCGGCTGTGTGGGGCTGAGCTGCCGCTAAACCACGACAATGTCGTAGCCGCTGCTTCACAGCTGAATATTACATCAGAGCTTAAAAAATGATGTCCTGTGATGAGAGCTAAAGAACCCAAACTGCCTTGTATCACCCCAGTACCCTCCCAAATGACAGCAAGAGCACGTTGCTGATACCATGGGGACATAGGCACGTAAGTAATATTACATCTTGGCATTAAGTGTGGAGTAACCATCAGGCCACAGGTGTTGCAAGTCCACACATTAGTGCATCTTCACATGTGTTCATACCTGTACAGCAAGAGTCATTGAAAAAAAGAGCCAGTTAGCAGTGATCCATTGTTCACATTATGAAACCACAAGCCCTGACCACCTACAAAATGTGCTGTTTTGGGTTCTAACCAAACTGAATTATGGGTAAAATAAATGCATCTAAAAAGAAATAGGGAATATTCAAACATAAGCAGGAAAGAAAAACTATCTGAGAGAGGAAAATCTACCAAGGGATGCATAATATGCTGGCAATTAAAGTGTTAAAATGTTTGGAGACCTGAAGCATGACCCCATCCCCTCCCACACATCTTTTTGTTGAAATAATTGTGCATTGCAAGCCTTTCCAACAGATACAGGAATAGTCTTCAGGATGTTTTTATGGTCTTTTCTAAATCTATTTTTCACTTTAGAGACGCCAAATAATGTTTACCAACATACAGTTATCTCACAATTGCAGTACCTCATAAGCAAATCAATATAACATTTAAATGAATTTTCCTGCTTGTATTACAACTAGTTAACAGAAAACTTTTGGAAAAGGTAAAAGCATATCCAGAAATACATACCAAGTACAGGTGTTCAGCAGGACTGGAAGAAGAGATCAGACATGCAGGAATAGGGCAGGTATCTGAAGTATGAGATTTATATTGGACCAGTTATTCCCAACTCCCTTTGACTATCTCTAATGGCAGAGGAATACATCAAAATAATAGACAAACATGTTTTAAAATTCAAAGTCTGTTTGTACTTGTGTCTTATTTAGAATTTCTATAACCCAGCACAATCCCTGTTACATTGCAAGACTTCGAAATTAGTAGCTTGCAAATGGAGGTAAGTCCTGTCCATCAGTGTGCAGGTGTACTGGTGTTGTGGGGAGACTGTTACAGATTTTTAGTTAAGTTCCTCACTTTATGAAAATCCAAACTGTTGTGAAACAGCATGTTGCAGCAAAGCAGAATTAAAATGGTGCTAATTTCTGGACTCCCATCGCACATAGCAGGTATTGGAGGCCAAGAGGTTAGCGTAGTTTGAAGAGCCAGGAATGCAGCAAACAGAATTTCCACTGTCTTCACAAGAAACACTGGTCAAGTGGGGTTTACAGTTAATTTGGTTTCCACCCATTAAAATTATATGTTCCAAACAGAGAGTCATAAAATGCCTATAAAAGTGAGAGCACTTGCACGCTGAATAACTTTGGAAATGGGGTTGGCTCACGGGTGAGAAGCAGCAGGCACAGGGGCAGCATAGACAGTCCTCCTGACCAGTGACATGAGGGCTGTTGGGTGTGCAGGGTCCCCAAAATTCACCCTCGCTCTACTATTTCACATTAGCTGGGCAAAGCAACACACAAAACAGGACACAAGCCCTCACAAAAAGCAAGGGTGATTGCCCTTCTTCACCAAGAGTTACCTGGTGATCAGAACAGTCCAGCTGAAGATTTGCATGTGCAGAATAAGATGTGCTGTAAATACTATAAATGGCACGCTAACTGCCACATTCTTAAAAAGCAGGCTGCTACAACATGCCAAGGACTGTGCCTTCAGGTGATGTAAATCTGCTTAGCTTCATTGAGCCGTGGTAATTTACACCAGCTGAGGGATGGACCAAAGGCATTTATTAAGGCTGCAGTGTATTTAAGAACAAGCACAGATCAATAGTCCAACAAATATTCATTTCACATCACTACTTTTCAGAAGAGAGGTCAAATGATTCCATACACTTTTTTTTTTTTTTTCTAAATTTTCAGGCAGAGACCAGTGAAAGTCAGTAATTAAATCCCCTTTGAAGGAAGCACTGGCAATGAAGAATAGGCAAGAGCTGGTACTGCACAGAAGCAGTAGCTCTGGTTCACAGGTGGCATTAAGGGCTATGAAAGAGGATGACTTACCCCTTGAAATGTCTTCTGGGAAGCCTAGTTTCTCATCAGTGAAAGATTTGGTATGTTGGTCCCAAAATAAACCAAACTGAACTCTGGAAATTCAGAAATCAGTACCTTTCTCTGGTTATTTTTCATTTTAACGTATATGACTTCAGCAAGCTTTGTATTGGTATTACTCTGCCTAGTTATAAGTAAGAAATATAAGCAGCATCATCACAGGGAAAAATATTCTTATAAGATTTCCATCCTAATTATGCAAACCCAAGATGTTAAGGTTTTAATGGAATTTCCAAGTGTATTGACATTTTCAAATAAAACCTGACAAACCCTACTCTGGGACGGAATGCAGTGCTTACTGGGAAAAGGGCACGCACAGCCTACAACTGAGCAATCATGCCAGACCCTGGCACAACTTGTAACAACAACCTGCCTCATCAGAATGACACAAGGAATCGTATAATCAAAACGGCTCCCTTAGTGAAAGAAAAAGAAGAAAGAGTGTCATGCGTCAGATCCTAAAAATTGGGGGCATCGGTGATGGTAAATTTCTGAAGCTATAGTGGACATGTGAGTAATAACTTCAGGTCAGGCTGCATTCCAAAATATGGAAAATTATTTGTCTTGCAGGTTGATTTTAAATTAATATCACCACCAGACCCCTCTGTTTTGCTGTATATTGGTCTGTTGTCTCCATCCTTTTCAGAGTAGAGCCCTGGCAACTCTCCTTACAGCTTACAGCAGTGAAAAAAAAGCCATAGGGCTTTAAATTTTTAAGTTGGTGTTTTGAAAATACTGCTGTATGTATTAGGCTTCTCCTGTTTTAGAGGCCCTTTCCTGGAGAGTCTTCCAGGAATATCATTTACATCAGCAAGGCCTTTTAGCAGTTTTTCTTTTTTTCCTTTTTATAACCACGTTGCAGTGAGACATCAGTTTAGGCAGCCAGCTCTGCAATAAAACTGACAACAGGTTTATTCTCCTTCTCCTCGTGGGACCGATAGGAATTTTGGAAAAGAAAGCAGGAGGGAAGGAGCAGCAACAACATGTGCGTATGATCTGCTTTGTCCCAGCATACTGATTCTGCTGTTTTCAGCGTGATTCTCATTTAAAATCCAATGTTTTTCTTATATTTTGTTAGATATTTTATTCATTTGGATTATTCTGCAGGGGCAATATATCTAAAGCAGAGGTATTAGGAGGTCCTATTGACTTCAAAATTGCCAGGATTTTACCTTCAGGGTCAAACTGTCCATTGCCTTGTTCTTGTCACAACTATGGAAACCACTGTGAAACACCAGTGCCCTGGAGCTCTTCTGCCAGAGGGAATCCCCACAAAAGCATTGAAAAGTTTAGAAAAAGAAAGGCAAACCAAACCCAGTCTTTTCAGTTCATTGTGGAAGAGACTTTTATCTCAGTAGGATTTTTATCTCAAAAGGAAATTGCTGAAACCTGGCCTGGCTGCTGTGCCTGAAGTCACACAAGTTCAACCTCTGCTCCTGTCCCAGGGAGGAGCAGTGGGACTGGGGGCAAAGACTTATTTTGCACTGGGTGCACAAAGGGTCATTTTTTGACCACAAAAGGATTGTTTTCCCTTCCTCACCATCAGATAAATGATTGAAATTCCTGAGCATATAATGATGGTCAGGGTTTCCACTTAACCCTATTTCATTCTCCAAAAGATACTGGTGAAAAAACCAGTGAGCACAATATCCAAAAGGCTAGAAGATGAATAGGCATTTGCTTCCATACTGCCTGGAGCCTGGGGGGTCATACCTCACTGATTAGCTGTCTGTGGTGCAGACCAGAATGCTTGGAATGCATGCTGATAGATTAGAAATTCCATCTTGATTTAGCAGATTTAGTCCCAACGGTCTAGGATGTAATTAAATCTTTAAAAAAAGATTAATCCATCTTTACTACCTAGCATTTATAATTTCTAAACACTCATAGACTGAGTGTGTGTGTTGGGGGGGTATGCACATGTATGTATCTATTTAGAGAAAAATGCTATTTTATTAGTAGGAACAATTCTCAGATTTGTCTAAGCTTGAAAAAGTTTATAATCTTATGTGATTGCATTTATTCCAGTTGCAAACAGACTTTATGCCCAGATGGTGGCGCCTACAAATCACAGATCGCTTCTACATAATTGTTAGGTAATTCATTCCTGGCAGGTTATACATTGTGGGCTTTATGGTTTATTGCAGAGGAAAATAGAAGTCTCATTGTATTGTAACCCCTCAACCACCAAACCCCCCAGCATTGCAACCCCTACCTTCCTTTCCCCAGAAACCCATTGACTGCATCATGGTGCTGTGCTAAATTAGCTTTTACAGCTACCTTCCATTTGGGGAGAAATAGTACCAGAATAAGATATAACAAGAGGAAATACAAAGGGTTTAGACTAAAGATTCTTCATCCCATGGGAAATGCATAATTCAAGGTATTTGTAAATGTGTTTGTGATGTGCTTAAAAGCTGAACTGGAACAAAATAAATAAACCCAAGAAACCAGACCTAAGAATCACAATCTTTGATGGAAATCAGACAGGCAGGTTTAGATGTATTTTTGAGGGGATTGTAGGATTAGGGTCAGCACACTGAAAGGCTGCCCTGGTCAGCGATAGCCTCACACCAAAATGAAGGTCCAAGTGTTTTGTGCCAGCCAGAATTATTACCTTTTATATGCTATAGTTTATGTTCTGTCTTGCGGCAGGGTGGGGAAGAAATAAAGCTACTGAGAAAATAACAGTGTGGAGGGAGACAAGATTAATTAATTCTAAGTGAATCACAAATGTTTCAGGGATTCAGGGTCTGCACATAGAGTAAAAATAAAAACCTTCAGACCTAGTGTCTGAAAATCAGCTCAGTAAAGCACTTGAGTTTGGATGCTTATCTGGGACTGGCATTTTCAGAAATAGGGTTCTCTCTGAAGATTATCTCAAATAGATGGGGATGCCAGAACTGCCAGCATGCAACAAATTGGTGAGAAAATACTGTTTCCTAGTATGAAAATGTTTTATTTGAATTTTGTGATCATTGTTAATAGAGGTTCGGTTTTAACACGCCATTTCCTCTAAATGTACGTGTTCAGATACCTAAATGTTAATTCTGACCTTTGTCTACTAAGTACATCTAATGTTCCTCACATATTTCAGTCACCTATAACAAATTACCCATTCCTTCCAATTCTCTATGTTCATTGTCCTTCTAAAAATGCCCAGAAGGGGGGGGGGAGGAATGAAGATGAGGAGCAGAGATATGCAAAATTAATTTCAGATTTGGGAGCAATCCCATATTGTCTAAATTGTTTCTTGCAGAGGGAAAAAAGAACCCCAAAGCCAAACAACAGAAAAATAATAAAAGAACCCTAAACCAAACTTCATGACCTTTTTTTTGGCAGGAAGTTTTTTCATAGCAGGTTTCACGTTTGCCATTTGCTGGCCCACAGAAGTATCACTTCTTCTAGGTCTTGTTCATAGGGAAAAGAACTTGGCAGGCTTGAAAAATCACTAAATCACCTGAAGCTCAAATATCCCAAGCCTTTAACTAGAAACTTGGCAAAAAGTAACCAGTAAATATCCCTTAAGTAAAACTCTTGGTAATAGCTGAACCTGAAAACTCCTTTCACAGCTGCTCATGGCCAAGAAAGTAAGGCATGCTGGTGCTACCCATGTCACTCCTCCTCTGCACCTTCTCACAGCCTGCTCTCCACAGGATGTTCAGACTGCTGGGCTGTCTCACTTGGGAGGACACTCCTTGTCTTTCTTTGGGACCATGGTGTGGGACTTTGCTGGGCAGCTCCAGCTAAGCATGATTACTGCTGCATCAGCCCAAGGCCTCCTAGCTCCGTGCACGACAGCACAGCGTCCACATCTGCCCTGCTGCAACAGGCCATGCTGTGCAGGAAAGGCCTTTGCATTGGTACAGCTGTGTCTGGTATTTGTATTACAATATTGCAAACACTTAGCTATGAGTTATAGCTCCTCAGAGACCGGCTGACTGCAGGCAACATGCATAAAGTGAAGAAAATTCACACATTCTTGTCCTCACATGATTTCTAGTCTGAATTCTGAAGAATCTCATTTTTTCTCAGCACAGCTGGTATCTGGTGGCTGTTAGAGCTTCACTCAGGTTGGGCAGCAGAGGAAGTATTTCCCAGCTTTGCTGGCTGAATTGCTAATAGAATTTGTGCTAAATACAATTTCAGTTTCAAGATTTGGAGAATTTTCTTCATATGCTTTAAAGTCTCAAGAGTCTCAATATATGAAGACAACAGTTGGATTTAAGCAGTCATAAACAACAAGAGAGACAGTGCAGAAAGATTCATTAGAAATGACACAAAAGGAGTATTTCCAGCTAACTTCTGTGACATTTGATTAAGTATTACAGACAACTTTGGTTAAAGAAATGCTGTGCTTAAAGATTAACATATTTTCATCCTAAGCAACAAATATCATACACATACTTTCATCTGCCTTGCAGAAAAGTCAGTGTATGTGCAGTGCGGACTATGAGTGTCAGTCATTTTGGATGGGGTTCACATTTGCTAGCTTACCACCTACAAACTGAGCACCTGGAATTACCACGTGGGCTCTCCTAACTGTTGTTTTCCCAGGGCCATTTCAAGTACCACAAGCACCATTGCTGAAGATTTTAAAATAAAAACAAAAAGCCACAAGGAATGTAGTTTAAAGCCACAATCCTGTAAATGTCTTAGTGTGAATTTCTTTTACTAACACAGATGATAGATCTATTAAAGAAGTTATTTTTTCCTCTTACATGTTGAGAATAGTTAAGTCCCAAAATGGCATCTTTGACTTATTTAAGCATTTCTCTCTTTACGTCTAAGCTTTGGGGATGTATGTTTTTTTGAAAAAAAAAAAAAAAAAAAAAAAAAGGCTATTTCAGCAACTATAAAAATTACTATCTGGGTTTACAATTAATTCTGAAAGATAAATTTAGCCAAAATGACTTAAGAGGTGGAATCAGAGGCCTGTTTGAATATATGATGAATGTCTGAGAGCTGTGCCAAAGACTGCTTTTCATCAGCTCAGTGAGGATTCAAATTCCCGGGGCACTCCAGAAGAAAGATGATCTATTCGATCAGCAAAAGAAATGGAGAAGGCCTGCTTGTTATTTGTTGGTGTTTCTTGGATGATTTTTTAAAAAAAAAAAACCAACCACAACTGAATTATACTAAGGTTTTTAGCTGCCATAAAAGTTTTTAGGCTGGGGAGGATATAAGGGGATCATTAAGTCCACGCTGAAGCTGAGTTCAGAAGTTATTAGGACTATTACTGGGAATGCTCAAACACTGGTCTCTTGTATCTGATGACTACTTTCATGAAAACATGCAGGAATGTAACTAGTTTTTTATTTTAAGACTTCTAACCTGCGATAGCCTGATTTGAAGTCTGTCAATGGGCCCAGAAATTTCTGGTGGAAGAAAAATACACACACAGACTCATCTGTAGAAATTAAGTACTCTTCACTTCTATAGAAAACCAGACTGTAAAATTTCCAGCATTTGTCAGAAGTGGTAAGACATTTTTTAAAGTCCAGCTAAAAGGTACTTAAAAGATTTCCAAAGGCTCAGTTCCCAGTACTTTGTAATAGTTAGGCTTCTTTAGTCCTGTCACCAAAATCACTAGTCACTGAGAATACGAATGATATCTGGAGAGCTCAGTATTCCCTTTAGTTAATACATTCATACCACTGCTGCCAGGAGTGATGATGGCAATGCAGAAGCAAAGCAAGGCTAGCAAACTCAGGTCGAAATATAAATATCTGCAGTTATAGAGAGGGATACCTTTATTCTACTCTGCCTACACAGAAAATCAGCAATACCGTACTCTACAAGCCAGCCAGATATTGCAGGAAATTTCCTGTACTGCCTTGCAGCAAGCAAATACCTGAAATATTGTTGCTGGGCACAAAGCTGTGACATAGGCTAACATCCCTGGGGTGGAATATTACTGAAATTAAAATAGGTGATATGAGTGTGATATTTAATTTTTCAAAAGCACTGACATTCCCCAAAATAATGAAACATACTTCAGGATATGCTAAACTAAATAAATAGAGAATCAAACACAGACATCAGGGTTAGCAAAACAAAAATATCTCTCTAACTCCCCAAACATGCTGCAACAGAGTATATGTTTATTTATACCCTGTTAGAGGCTCAAGCAGGGGTTTCAGATTTTCTGGAATTTTTGATTTATTTGTGAACTGAAGGCTAATATATTCTTGTGAATAAAGAAGAAAATCTCCAATCCCCTCAAGGTTTTATTTGATCTACAATAATCCTGTTCTTACCAATCACTGTGTTCAAACAAACTTCAGACATCCCCCAAACAAACAATCCCCCCTCCCCAACCAGCAACCTTTCTCTGCTTTTTTAAAATCTGACAATAAAACCAGCTTCAACTGCAATGCATAGAGAGAGAGAGAGTAGGTGGAGGACCAGGCATTTCCTACAATAGCCTCAGCAAATGGGAGCAGCCAGCCCTGCAGCGATCCTCCAAAAACCTCTGGAGCAGAAGAACAGCAATTCGGTTATTAGAAGGTTTCTCAGCTGTAAGAGCTAAGAGGGATGACAGATGTATTTTTTGCCCGAGATGGTTCCTCAGAGGAAATCTGGGAATCTAGAAACTAAGAACAAAAGCATAAAATAGAAAAAAAAATAAACTCCACAAACCCCCCAGTAAAATACAGATAGACTGTCAGGAAAAACTTGCATAGGAAGAAGCTAGAAGTCTGTAGGATGATCTGTGAAGACATGATTTTTGGTGTGAAAAATCTCACTGTTAGAGACACATAAAGCTGGAACTGGATGAGACAATGCCCTTGAAATTGTAACTGTAGGAAAGTCTCATGCTTGGTTTTTAGAGCTGTGTTAGTGCCACTGAGGTAGGCTGCCACACAGGCAAGGACGATTTAGGTCTGCGAGAACAACCGAGATGATGATCCTCACATTTGCATGGCAAAAATGCTAAAGGTTCAAGATTTCTCTTGCTAAGAAAACTTTTTATTATCAGTAATGAAGAGCATAGCTTGACATTAAGATCCCAAGCTGAGCTTGTGGATGGGCGGGAGGGAACCCCCTCTCCCCACACATAAACCAACAACAAACTCCCCACTAAAAATTTCTGCAAGGCATTAAACACAGAGATGAACAACGGCATGCATTCAAAATCCCCTTTCCAAGGTGAACTGAGTTTCAACAGTCCAACAACAGCATGAGCTCAGCAATGCTCATGAATAACTTCAGCTACTTGCACAGCTGGAGTGACTGGCCTTGAGACTTGGCCTGATGGACTTGGAGTGCACCCAGGTCTGCCTACTACTGCTGCTTGGTGTGTGGAGGGGTCCTTCCATATGCTGAGGAGCAGCGGTAGGCAGGATCAGGTGCCTGCGTGCCAGCTATCCCATGTGTAGGGCAACCCTGTGGGCACCAGTGATGCAGACAGACCCACAGGAGAGGCTGTGCTGTGACGCTTACCTAAAGCATGGGGCAGGTAGCTCCATGGCAATGGCATCAGTCCCTGCCATCAGCACTTGCTGGCAGGAGAAAGACCACTTCGGAGTGAAATGAATGGTGAAATACGAGGAAAATTATTTAAGTTTGCAGCAATGGACCAACTTTTTATGTGAGATATGTTTGTTTTCTGGTAATAAAAGTTGCTCCTAAAGAATTCCACTCTTTTTTTCAGTACAGCTTCTGCTTCTTAATTGGGTGACAGACTATGCTGTCTGTATTAGTCAGCAATAGATGTAAGAGAGTAGCTTTGCCTGGTGATGCCAAGCCTCAGTGTAATTTCTGCAGACATTCTCATCTGAAAACACCTCGTGTGACAGTTTGGCAGGCACGCTGGCACTTCCAGCCGAGTCCCTGCTCCTGCTCATTGAACTTCAGCACTGCCTAAAGTCCCTAAATGAGACACAACCCCTTCTGCAGAAGGAACTGAGTGAGGGCTAGTCTTTGTCTGTATCTCTAGATAAAGCAAATAAACTAAATGTTGAAGAGGAAAAAGAGATATGGAGAGTGTGGCCAGAGGTCACAACTTTTTGACACACTCTGCCCAGGACTGAAGGGATGCTCTGCTTTTCCAGTGTGCATCTGTGTCCACCCTGTACCTGGGGTGGTACCAGCACCCCGATGGTAACATCTCTTTTGGGCTGAGCTCTTGCCTCTATCTGCTCTGTCGTTCAGGTACCTCTCATCAGCATTGCACCTGCTAAACTCAAAGGAGAGGAAACACATTGTTCTCACACATTTCTGTGATCATTGCTTTCTTGGCCCCATCAGTGTGCAGGCACCGCAGTGTGGATTTTGCTTGAGAGACCTGACAGCCCAAGTCAGGCCTTTTTCTAATCTTTCTATTCCCCTTGAAAAGCAAATGCATTTATTTTGAGACCACAGAGAGCACTCATTCCAGCCTCTTGGATTTCACTTGCTGCAGATACTTTGAAAGACTAACTCCTGTTAATTAGAAAAAGATAAACAAACTCAGACCTTGCAAGTGCAGGTCTTGCACTGACTGGTTCAAAGGGGGAAGAGGCTTTGGAAGTTGGTTTACCAGACACGTTTCCAAACCATCACTTGAATTAAAACAGAACCCATTTATTTTACATGCCTTCTGAAAGCTATGTTCCCAGTGAAAAAAAAGTAACATATTGATAACAGCATGCTCTGCTACAGGAGAGAATCGAGAATCACCCACGCGTTGCCTTGAAAACAAACAACCCCCAAACAATTGATCAGTCACTGCTAGTATAGAGACAGTCTGTTATGGATAAAAATACAGGTGGAAAAAATTCAACGGGGATGTGCAAATACCTTTATTCAAATTCAAGTAAAGTAAAGCAAGCTTTGTTCCTATAAACAGGAGCAGTGGATTATGGATGCATTTCTCTCAAGTCTTGGCAGACAGGGAATGCATTTCGGGCTAGGGGAACCAGAAAACTGAGCGATTGCCCTGTCAAGGCTGCGATTCCTGAAATGGCTTAACCTGACTGCCAGGAAAGGTGGAAGTGCATCAGAGACTACTGTATAAATTGTTGCTTTGGCTCCCTGTGTGTAATCTGAACACAGGCCCACAGCTGAGCTCTTTATGCAAGCACACCGGCAGCACTGCAACACCTCTGCCGAAACATCAGCACCTGCGGGGAAACCATGCAGCTCAACGTTGATCGCACAACAAGCCATGGTCAGCCTTAGAAATCTCACTGGATATGTGAAATGTTTAATTAATTAAAAGAAGAAAAAGGTTGACAGAGCAGTCTGTGGAAAACAGACCAGGAAGGATGAAAGACCATCTATGTATATGGGGGTGTTTGTGTGCATATATAATCATGCATGAGTGAAAGAGAGAGAGAGCAGGACCACTTCAGCTCCTTGCCTCAGTTTCTACTAATTCCTTTCCCACCCTTTGCTGTAACTTCCCATGTGGGTGAGGTACTTCTCAAAGGAAACTCTGACACCTGTGTGTGACACACTATGCCCAACTCACTATTGTCCTAATCTCAAACAGACCTTGTCTTGAATGAAGAAAGGTATTAGCCAGACTTTTAGAACCAGAGCTGGAAACAATGCAAGCTGAGACTGGCCACAATGTCTTTTGTTTTAGTAATTTTAACTTCCTTTTTCTGCTATGGGCATACAATGCAATGTCCAATTTTAGTTTAGTCTGTTCACCGCTCACCTTCATTTTTACATCATTGCTTTGGGAATCTTCATGCTTTCTCAGCGGAATTAAAAACTTCAAATGGTAAAACCAGACCATGGCTGCAGAGCTCTGCCACTTTGTAACTGACATTTCTGCCTAGGAGAGAAAATACTACAAAATAACTAACACAGAAAGGAATAATTACAAGAATTCACTCATTTCCTTGCAATAGAAAACAGGGAAACAGACAACTTGAATTTTGAAAATTCAGGTAAACAACAACAACCAGAAGTGTTAAATATGATTTCACCCTAAACGTAGGAAAATGAAAGAAAAATTTCAGCATTTTGGCTTTTCTTCTCAATCATGACCATGCAGATAGAGTCACCCATGTGTGCTAGGTTGACCCTGGACAGTTGCCAGGCACCCACCCAGCTGCTCTCCTACTGCCCCCCTCCTCAGTAGGAGATTTTGTAGTCCACCTATAGAACAAACTGTGTAGATACCCTGCAATGTCTAGCAGTACCCAAATTATATACTGTGTGAAAGACTCTTATGCAGTGGCAGAATAGGGTTACCATAAAACATCAGCTGTACATATATGGTAAAAAATCATTCCCTATGCATAGTCTGGGTGATATAACCCTAAACTCTGCTTAAGTGATCCCTCTGTGAACAATACGGTGGTCTTGTGTTGGAGATGGAGCTTGAAGCAGAGTTATTTCATACAAGAGAGAAGGTTTAATCCATTTCTCAAGGTGTTGCTGGTTTCAGAATATATGAAATCTCTGTAGTTAGAAATTACTGAAGTTACATAGTGGAGAGAACATTTTCAGTGTTGAGGACAATAAGAAAGAGCTACCTTAAATTTTGCTACTTGGAAAGCCATTGACAGAGTAGAGTGGGTTCTCTTGTATCCCTAAATTATTTGGAGTTGATTTTTTTTTTTTAAGAACAGTAAATCCATATAAAACAAGACTATGACTATAAATGGAGCCAAAAGAAATTTATCACCTTGCATTCAATCAGAAGAAATCACACAGTCTGCCAGTTTTTTATCTTTACTATTTTCAGTCCTAGAGTTTTCTTCCAGCAACACCAATATCATCGAATAATATATGACATTAGCTGGTGAATGCTTATACTTCAGTGTGGGCAGATGATATATATTGACTTTCCTTGCTTGAACTCCATTCTGTCTCCACCTCTGCAATATCAGAAACATGAAAGTCCAAAAAGTTATCGCATTAAAACTTAATATAAGGAGAAAGCAGGTTATTCACTGTAACCGAGGGAGCAGGGTCCCTGATGAAAAATCACAAGTCAGCAAATTCTGGGACGACTTCCCAAGGCACAAATATGTGTTAGGGCTCATAACCATGGAAAGTCAAAAGTAGTCTATAGCCTGACTGTACCACTCGATTTAAGTAGTGACAGTCCTACTAAGCTCAATTACCATTCGGGTCTTGAGAACCTGGCAGCCATTTTTACTCTCCAGTGTCTCTACCCAAACCCTTCCTCCAAACATATGAATACTGTATAACTTATTCATTTTATAGATACATAGATAGACTATAGATTCTCCTGATCTTGAAGAACAAGTTGTTTCTTTAGTGCGGAAAACCACACGGTGCTTCAGGCAGCATGGGCTACAGTCACTACACTGTGTGAAAGCCAGCCTTGGGCAGCACACCGAGACAGTGGGGCACGGAGACACAGCAATGTTAACACTGCTAGTCTGTCCCTTGAGAATATACAGAGACTGCAAGGATACCTTTGCTGCTATTTGCATGCATACCTTAATCATGCCATGCTTGATACAGTGGCATCATTCGGTGCATTTTGTCCTTGGTGCAGAGCTCTTTGGAAAAACTCCTATGTTCATTGTTCAAAAACAGGATTTTTAAATGATGGATGGGAAAAACAAACAAAGAACACCATAAAAAGGAATAAAAAGCCCCTGCTCTCTGCCAAATCTGCCATGCCTGGCTAATTGCAAGGTCATTCTTTGTTTTGGTTCAGACAAATCCCTTTCTGAAAGCTCTTCTTTACACAAAGAGACTTCATTCAAATATGGAATTAAATATTGCTTTCCTGAACAGAAGTGGCCACACAGAGCATGATGTCAACACATCCCTGCAAGATTTCTCCAAGAGTTCAGCAGAATAATTAGCTTTGGTACCGTTGCACAGTAGTTTTTATCTATCAGTGTTTTATCTTGCCTTCTCTCAGTGGTGAGCCTAAGAGAAATTCTGAACGTTTGCCTCATGGGTCTAATCATCTTATTGATGCTCAAAGCGTTTAAATGTGATCTGCAGCCCCTTCACTCTTTGACATTCCAGTTCTTAAAAAAAGTCAGATATTTTGGCAGGTGCTTAGCTCAGGCTTGTTCTTTAGGCTATGAGGCTTTTGCCTGTCTAATTAGCTGTGGCAAAAAGCTGAGCATGTTGACAATCTGGGGATGTGAGGTAATAAAAAATAGATTATTTACCAGCAGCAAATTAAGCCCTCTAAGAACCAGTGCAATGAGTTGTGCCCCTCTGACAATTCCCTATAGCAGATAGATACTACTGTCTCCATCTGTCTGTCTTGTGCACAGTGTACCTGATGGCATGTTTCTAATCTATTTTCCCATGCAAAAGAATTGATCCACCAAAGCCTTCAGAGACTAAAGAAAGTAACCTTTCTGGTGACAGGAAGCAGAATCTGTGTGCTTCCAAAGATGATTTTCCCAGTTTCCTTTGGGGCGGTGCAAATAATTGGTCAACATCACCAAACACTCTTCGCTACTGGAAATGCAGGGTAGATGCACCTTCTTGTTTGGACTGGCAGACAAAGGCATGGAGGAAAAGGCAACTCTGAATTATGGATGAGGTCCGGCTCTTCAGAAGCAAGCAGCTCCATTACTCAATATGCTGTCTGCTCTGCTCCATGGCAGCTTTTGTCTGGCTCTGGCGGTGAGGAAGCCAATGCTGCTGTGGGGCCAGGGGAACAAACAGCAGTCTAAACTTGAAGAAAGAAAGAAAAACCCATCTCAAAAAAGTTAGGAATGGAGGTGACATGACTTCTTGCCTAGGCATATGGTGAGTAATGCAGAGAGGCATGCAGATGCAACAGAAGATTTTTCCCATTTTTTAAAAACCAGTCTCAGAAGGTGGCCAATAAAAACAATGGGCTAAAATCCATGGCTCATTAGGGTCATTACCTTTCTTTCCCTCACCCAGTTTACCCCAACTGACAATCTGTCTTGGCTTTACTCCTTTTTTAGACTACACTGCTCTTCAAATTCCTCTTCCAAAATGTGTTTTAGGGAAGGTGATTTTGGAATGCTTTTTGGTTTACTCAGACCAGGGTTTCTTGCAGCATATTACCTTTTCATTCATATTTCTTTAGAAATGAATTAGCCACACTTTCCTGTGTATTTTCCTTGCTACCTTGTTAGCACAAGGCATTAAACAAACTTTCAGGCCCTGTAAGCCAATGCAATTGTCTGTTGACAAAGTAAAACTTCTCCGGGTTACAATATTTGGTATTGTGCTATTCCTTACTCCAGAAAATGCTGTAAAGACCATGTCTAGTCATGGATTTCGGGTTATGTGCTGCAAGGAATCCCAAAACCCCAATTCATTGCCAATGCACTGTTATTGTAAGGATATCATTATTTTTCTTGGAGAATTTGTTAATCAATATGGATGGAGTAAATAATGTTATAAAGCTCATACATTTCATTTTTACAGGAATCAGAGATGACAGCAGATCTTCCCTTTGGACTGGTCACACCAATGACAATATAGCACCTCAGTAAAGATTATATGGATATGGATACTTTGCTAAGCAAAGACTGCAAATTGTGTAGCATTTTCACATACACCAAATCCCTCATGTTTTGGCTTGTCTCATCATCTACAAAAGCTAAATATGATGTCAAAGTTTATTGAGAAGATCATAAAACAATACTTACTTTATAACAGTTAGGGATGTCTGGATGAGTTGAACAAACTGACACAGACAAGTTAAAACCCCTTTCACACATCTAGGCTAAATTCCAACAGAATTTTCTCCAAGATTTGGTCTAAAATTTACACAGCTAAATCCTTACAGAGATGGACAAGAAAGCAAACTGCAGTTTCTCCCATCCAGGTAAAAGACTAGAAGTACCAGAAGTCTCATGAGTGTGATTATTGCCAAGACTCTGTCAGTTTGATTTTAGAGATCAAAGATGATATAGAAACATTCTGTAACTCTGTTTTTTAAGCAATGTGTAAGGAACAGGTAGGTATAGTTTAGTTTAGCAGGTTTCAGGAAAGGATTTATCATTTCTGTGGACTAGAACATCTACAATAATAAATAAGTCCACTTAGAAAAATCATATGAGTAGACTGTGGGCACAAAGCCCACATGAATTAATGCAAGACTTTCTATTGAATTCTGTAAGCTTTGGATTGGGTGCTAATGGATATCAATTAAGATGAAGCTTTCTTTATAGATAGGTTATCCATAATTTCCTGCTAGTAGAGGTTGCTACACCTCAAATCACTTTGTCCTTTTTAGCAAAGGACCTGATGAGAGAAAAATCTTGATCTGCTGAACTTTGAACAGAAAGAAACAAATACCATTTAATAATAAATGGCATTTTGTAAGATATTTGCTGAAATAAATTTCACTGAATCCACTGTCTCACCCTTGATCACAGTTGGCAGTAACTGTTAAAAGCACAGAGAACAAGTGAGCACACAAATTTCTGTTTGTTTTCCAGCTTTTCCTTCCTGAAGATACTCGAAAAGACTCAAAAAGCTAACTTTCTAATAATACAATTAATTTGAAACGAACTTCAGGAGCTGTCTGTGTTTCATAAGGCTTTTAAAACAGATACTGACAATGAACTTGGCAGCTTTTCCAGAAAGCTTCATCATAGTGAAAGAAAAAAATAAATTAGAAGAACCCTCTTCCTATGTGCAGTTTAGTAAGAAAATGTATTCCATTATATCTCTTTCTCCTTCCAATATCCGACACTACGTTACACTGCACTGAAGAAGCCAAATACTGAAACAAATTAACTGTAAACAGGATTTTATCAACAAATAATTGAATTTGGTTTTCAAGAAGGGCCAAGGTTGGGACACTTGCCCCTACAATTGCAATGGTGTCTTGTCCTGTGCACTTTAACTGCTACTGCGTGTGAGACATCCCAAAACTTGATCAGGGAGGCAAAGATTTAGGGTATGGAACAAATTTGGAACTAAGGAAAAAAAAAAGAAGAGAAAGGAAAGAAGCTGTATTTTTATTATGCCTTCTTATAGTTACACTGTGCTTTTTCATCTGTTCCTAATACCTTCTGAACCTATTGACTGATCTGATCCATATTTGAAAGGCACATGGCTACCAGATCAAGTCTACTCAATCTGCAAGTACAGGAAACTTCACTGAAGAAAGAGATCTTGCTAAGGGGAAAACTACAGCATGAGACATCATTTGCACAGAGTTCATACACAAGGGGAGGGCATAGAGAGTGGGCAGAAAGGGGAGAGGCCAATCCGAAGTGCAGTAAAAACCTGAGAAGGAGCTTGCATCATCCTGGACACCAGGGAATCCGACCAACAAGATATAAATCTATTGAAGAGCTGGCTTCATTAGTTGCACTGCTCATGGAGCTGCATGTTTACAATTTGGGAGGAAATGGTCTGAGACTGAAATGTCAAAGCAAAAAAAATGATGGTTTAATGCAGGTTTTATAATGGGTTCATAATAAAAATACAGCTTCTTCTTCAAGCTCCTGGATACAATTACAGCCACCATGCGTTTAGTGCAGTAGGTATTCACTAATGAGAATACACAAAGCAACCAAACAAAAGGGTACCTCATTTTAAATTGCAGGATGGTCAGGCTTACCTATGGGGAAAAACTCCTGTCTGGAGAGGACTGCCTGGGCTGGCAGTGAAGATTCAACACACATGCTCCAGGAAAGCTCAGACAAGTGTCTGGGATGTCACAGGCAGCGCTGAGCTCAGGTTGAGGCAGGGGACTTTGAGGCCAGCAAAAGGCAAGTGGGAGTAACTTCATTACCAAGGCTATTATCTCATTTAGGCAAATTTAAAACAGTTTTGCCTGCCTCAGATATGCTGCCTGATCATTTCACCGGGTGCCTTTACTATCTGCTTTACAAGAAGCAGTAAGAAAGTAGTTCCTGAAGAGTTATTTGTGACTCAACAGGATCTAAAACATTGTCTCTGTAAGAAGCTTATACCACCACTTCTGCAGAACACCACTTGCCCAGACAAACCGCCAGTCTACAGACTACAGCAGGGACTCTTTGTATGTCAAAAAGTGAAACACACTGGTAGAGGTTTTTGGGTGGTGGTGATGCCCTGGAAGAGGCACTCAATCCTGCTGGCTTTGTGCTACCTGGCCCACCACTACTTTTTCTTTTTCTTTTTCTTTTTCTTTTTTCTTTGTATTTTTCTTTTTTCTTTTTCTTTTTTTTTCTTTTTCTTTCCTCTTGTCTTTATTTCTTTCTCTCTCTCTCTCTCTCTCTCTCTCTCTTCCTTAATTTTATAGTTCCCTGGTACCTGTTTAATCTGGTTGATGCCATCTTTCCATTTAGAATGAATAGGTTTGGATAGACTTCTTCCAGCTGATTTGTGTATTTGTGTACTGGATCCACACAGACAACAATTATACTCACATTCTTATTTTTGTTGTGGTGTTTTCCTGTCCATTTGCCAAGGGTGGGCTGTGCCAGCACAATAACATCAGTAGGTGTGTCACTTCTGGTATGTGCCCTGTAGAAATAAAGACACCCTTTGAACCTAAAGGAAGATAAAATCATTCAGACTATTTTCACCTAGTCTCAGGTACTCACTGCAGCAGCACTCATTAATATTAAAAACCATAGTTTTTATTACATATAACACACCTTAAAAAGGTCATACACGTACATAATTAACATTAAAAGATATATAGAATTGACATGCTAACGCTTACACTAACAGCCAAAATCAGAAAAAAAAAAAAAAATCTCATTTTAGGGTGTTTCAAAGCTCAAGCTCTCTAGCACAAACAATTTCTAGCAAATGTAAAATGTTTTCTTTTGTGTGCAGGTTTTTCCAAAATGATTTCTATAGAGTCTCTTTCAACTGTTAGCATGGGCTGGTGTCACAGACATAATTTCTGAACCAAACAGCCCACTGTTATGATATAGTAAGCCTACTCTGACCTAAAAAGAAAATCTGAATTTCTAATGGCATACAGCTCACCACAGCTCTTACAAATCAACCATGTGCAACAAATTCCCCATACAGCCATCAGTTATGGCGTAGAGGACAGTTCCCCATTACATATCTGTTTTCTAGAGCTTGTATTGTACAAGCAGAGTAGAATGCAAGGAAAAGTAATGACATGTTTCTTGCCTTGGACTATGTGACAGGGTAGAAAACACATTGCTTTAAAAGGGCCAAAAGGAGTGATATGCCTTTGGCTCCTAAGGCATGCAAAAAAACTTGTATGCACCCCCACCTTGGCTTCGGTATGCTTAAGGGGGTTCCTGTCCCAGTGTCTGTGAGCACTGGCCTTTGGTACCAAGCAAGGCAGTGAGCCCTGACTGCAGCTTCTTGGGGGATCTGAGATGAACCTGCCCTGTTTGCAGGCTCAGTTGCAGCTGTACCTGTCTTGCCATTGCAGTTGGCATAATGTGCTTTGGCACATAAACATCAACAGGTGCGATGCAGCAAGGAGTCCCGTGTAGCACAGTGTGGCATGAATTAGTATCCTATTTCAGGCAGGAAAGGGAAAAAGAAAGACGCAGAAAACCAGCTGATAATGACAATAACTAAATTGGTCAGCAGGAGATGAAGCTGCCACCCTAAATCTTGGGAACTTTCTTCACTCTCCCACGTGCGTTGATGCAGGAGAACACCTGAAGTCAGCTTTGCATGGGGCAGGGAAGATTTTAAAGCACTTCTGAGCAACACTGCTCAGCCAGTGGGATGCTACAAACAGCAAATGCAATGTGCAGCATTCCCTTTTTCCTACTCCTTTTCCTCTTCCCCCTTTTTGAAGACATTAAGCAGCAACACAAAGAATTTCTAAGCAGCTGAAGTGAAGCACTGGTTAAAGAACTACAAAAAACACCAAGACATATCACTCAAAAGGAATTTAAAGAAAGATTCTTAATTTGAATGGAAAATATCTCTAAATCCTTTAAGCTGCTTTCAAAATCTCAGCCTCCATGATATGGTTTACATCTAAGATAAGTGTTATTCTGAAAATAGACAGAACACAGCCTTACCAAAAAGAAAGAGAGGTAGAAAAAGCCAGAATCCCCCTGTTGTTCATTTGTTTGTGCCTTTTTTTAAGAGGGCAAACTGGAAATCTGAGCCTGTGCTTTCAGTATGGGAACCACTTTGGAGTAGCAGCATCAGGCCACAGGCAATACCCAGACAACCACCACAACAGAACTGTTCTTGGGGAGTAAAGCTCATAGCAGAGTTTTAAGCTGGGCTTACATGTGTGGTTGACATAGTTTGAAGCACCTGCAACTACATAGGAGGTTCTGGGTTGGGAAAGAATCTTTATCATCAGAAGGATTATGTCATTACCTAAGACAATCTAAAACAAACAAAGTACTGCAGCAGGGATTCAAATGCTAACAAAAAAAAATCACTTGCGAATTTTTACTTGCACAGATGCCTGCTGTACTGGCACTGTGAGCTACAGCGCTCACACATAATATACTGGAACGTAGCATATACATCTATCTATCTACTGCTCTTTGCATTTTAGACTCTGACTTATTTATGTACCTAACCATCCTGGTAACAAAACCTTATCTTAATATTGTATGTTTCTCAGGTAGGAATAATTTCACTATTCTTTGTTTGGAAGAGGGAAAATAAAAGAAAGGTGGCCAAAGTGATGTTGAGGATGTATTTAAAAGTAATATGGAGTGTGAAATAACCATAGTGTTTAGTATTAAAAATATAAGTTCCTTAGAGAGGACAGAGAACAGTACAAAGAGAGATTTAAGCTTCGCTTGTGTTGGAAGACTTATTAGTTCTTGAAAAGGAAGATTTCAAAGAAACTAGTAATGAATGAGGGAGTAATTACATACTGAGTTTGCAGAGAATAAACTAATTATAAAAATATGGTATGTTATAGGCCATCTGCCCCCCCCAAGAACGGAATTGTCAAATTACTGAGCCAGAGATGACACATTATAATTATACTGTTACTATGCAAGATTTAATACAAAATCTAACAACATTTTGCAATTACACCCATTTCTCTTTCTTGTTTGAAAACGAGAATCATTATATGCTATCATGAGATTTGACATTGCTTGTCAGTATCCCAATGTGTCAGGATAACTGCATTACCCATCTTTTTGGAATGAGGAAAAAAGCTAGTGACAAACCCAATGGAGGAATATTCCATTGCTAAGTCGGGAAATAAGTGAGTTTCACCACCATTCAGAGCACAAAGTAATCACTTAATAATCTCAGCCAAATTATTTCATTCTATGAATACGTGCATAGACATCCAACAGAATGCACTAAGCTGAGTGTCCCAAATCATTTCACCTTGCCTTTGGGCTTTTTTTTTTTTTAATTAATTAAAAACAGAGGTAAAACTTAGACTGTGTTTCCCTTCAATCTGTCTGTGGTTAGAGTCTTTCCTTTGAGAATGCTCACTTAAAATCCAGTTTAAAATATAGTTTAGGTACAACCATAATAAACCCCACCATTCTGGCTGGCTTAGGACCATGAGTCCCTCCTGGTGGTAAAAGTGTTTGGAACATAGAGTCCACTTTCATCCATTAGAAGAAAGCAGTGCTGGTGTATCATAGCCAGGAATTAAATGGTTCAAAATGGTGAAGGCTTCATTTCATATTGAACTAGTTTTTGCTGTTACTTACAGGTCTTTTTCACCTTTCATGATTCTTCATGAAGCTCTGCACAATAATTTAATAAACTTTGTAAGATTCAGTGCCTAAGATCATCCTACATATAACTCAATTCTACTATAGCCAATGTTTTCTTTAGGATTTTAGTCTCAGGGGGCTTTCAGTTCCTATTGGTGAACTTTGTCTTTCCTGAAAAACACAGCGAGGATAATCAAATAATCGGTAACCATTATGAATGTGAGAAAATGAAGGAGGGGTGGGGAAAGGAAGGGGGGAAAGGTACAGAAAGCCAAATGGACTGGTTTGCCTTTCAGTTGCAAGTGATCATGCCATGACTGTAGGCACCATCTTCCTAAAGAAAATAATGATTTTGCTTTGAAGCTTTGTACAGCCATGAGCCTATCGCCTTCTCAGAGCAGTTTTTCATGTGGCATTCCCATTTTCCCTGGACCTAGTAAAGCTCTTAGTTTCAGGTGAACAAGGAACCCTATCAAAAACAGCAGGATCCTCCTGTGCTTAGAATATAATTGCTCATGTGCCTTCCTACCTGTGAACACTTCAGAAAAGGTATCTAAATACTGAAACATGAAGAAAATGAAAACCAGACAATTTTTCCTCATCTAGTTTTGGTACCCTGAAAGTCCAGGTGGACAAACTTATTTGTGGCCACATACCACTGGGAGTATGTTTCCATCGGCTTCATTGATCTTTCAGTAAGAACCAGCTAACCATTGGCAAGTGCAAGTAGGAATGAGAGATGAGGATATTTTTAAGCACTGTGGTTCTAAGTCTAAACTACATCTTAATACAACTAAGCAAAAGTCTGCTTCATAATTTTTACTCTCTCTCACCAATGATTATAAAGGGTATTTTCTATTTCTGTAATGTATCTGTAGCAACAACTGATATTGGTTGGTATTTATAATGGATATTATAAAGCAAGTTACATTTTCTTCCATAAAGGGAAAAAAACCCCACGTATTGGGAAGAGCTTTAGGTGATATTTTCAATTCCTGATATACTAAAGTACGGGCAAAATCTCCATTCATGCAGAATATCTTACTATATCAAAAAAACTCCAGACAACACAAAACAACTACAACAAAACCCAGAAAAGAAAGAGAGGGCCAAAAGGTAGAATGTTCAAAGTTTTTGAATTTGTGTCACAGTGACCATCAGGCTTAAGAAGCCCCTACATGATTATATCTTCCTCTTCGGCCAGAACAGCCTAGATCTAGATTCAGTTCTCCAGCATCGGTAACAGTGGCTGGGGGAAGCAGAAGACAATCTGCTCTGTCGGTCACACACAGCTGAAACTCAGTGACTGATACCTACATCTCTGCATGCATTTTTTCTGTCATCTTGGAGACATCAAGCGTTGGAATTGGGTTTGGATCAATTCATATGTTTAATGTTTGTTAACATTAAAAGTGGTTCAGCATGTGATTAAAGTTTGTAGTTTAATAAGTAATTACACAGTGTTATTGCTGTCCAGCATGCTGTAGTTTTCTTCCTACAGCACTGACATGCATACAAAATCAGTGAATCCATTCAGGCTGATGTCTTCATTGTATGCTCTGTTCTTACTTGCACCCCCCCAAATTAAACATTTAAGAGGCAGTTAATAAAACTAACAGTTAGATGAGAAAAATTAAATAGAATTTCTGAAGAATGTATTAAAATTTAGTATTAGGATTATTATAAACCAAGTTATATTTTCTTCTATTTATTTTGGTTCCAAAGAATTTTTACAGGACTCTAGTATTTAACTAAAGCCTAAAAACAATAGCTGTATTTCTAGTACAACAAATTAAACTGGCATATTCCTGGTCACATTTTCAATGACATGAAGATATGAAGCTGCCACTGTTTTCAAAGAGAGAAAATTTCTGAGACGTTTAAGGCATTCAGACTCGCTTTGCTCACTCATCTCATCTCCCAGGTGGGAAACCAGACCACATCTGAACAGTTCAAAATAAAAACCCCCCAAAATATTTATGCTGTATATCCACCTTAAGTTAAATTCATACACTAATTCTTCCTCTCAAATAATATATACATAGCCCGGTACAATGCAGTGCACTAAGAAGCATTCTGTTCAGTTGATGCCACAGGTCCCTGAGTTGTGCCATCACTGTTAGAGGGAATCAGCTAGTAATTACTTTTTTAAACTGCTAAAGTTGTCCACAGAACAGTATTTTTTCACCATCAGGTGAACAGCCTTTTAAAATTAGCGTTAAGTAGCAGAGCTACAAGTAGCTTTTTGGAGCTAATGTCAAGCCTAAATGCCACTACTAGAGAAAAATTTTTCATTTTGTCTACGTCTTACCTTCAGCACATTTTGCACATAGCACGTGTCAAGTCTGTAATTTTGCACATGTGAATAATAAACCAACATCATCAGCTGAACACAGCCACAGCTGACTGACCTGGTTTTGGACGGTATAGTGCTGTGTTTTATTAGGATGAGAATAATGTTGATAACACACTGATGTTTTAGTTGTTGCTAAGCAGTGCTTACACTAAGTCAGGGACTTTTCAGCTTCTTTTGCCCCACTGACTGAGAAGGCTGCGGAGGGACAAGCGTCTGGGAGGGGACACAGCTGGGACAGCTGACCCCAACTGACCCAAGGGATATTCCATATCATATGATGCCATGCTCAGCACATAACACTGGGGGAAGAAGAAGGAAGGGGGGGACGTTTGGAGTGATGGCATTTTTCTTCCCAAGTAACTATTACAGGCGATGGAGCCCTGCTTCCCTGGAGATGGCTGAACACCTGCCTGCCCATGGGAAGTGGTGAATGAATTCCTTGTTTTGCTTTGCTTGTGCATGTGGCTTTTGCTTTACCTATTAAGCTGTCTTTATCTCCACCCACAAATTTTCTCACTTTTACTCTTCACAGTCTTTCCCCCGTCCCACCAGGGAGGAGCGAGTGAGCGGCTGTGTGGTGCTTAGTTGCTCTCTGGGATTAAACCATGACACTGAGATTAATTGAGAAGCAAACAAACAACCAGAAAAACCCTGAAGAGAGATTTTCCCCATCTCAGTCCATTAGAAGAGGGATTACTACTGACAGCAACTTGAGAGAAGAAGAAATAAAGGACAGTGAAGGGAGTAGTAGTTTGCAGCGTTCAATCAGTATGCAGCATCAGACCCTTAATTTGCAAAAGCTCTGCTGAGGACGACATTCCAGCATCACTGATAGCCTCTTTGCTTCCAATGACTGTAGCTACTGCAGATGCAGAGCAATGACTTCTGTAGTTATGTAAAGATTTCCCCAAATGAAAGCACATGTTAAAACTTCGTTTCCCCACTCATTGTTCGGTATGACAGAGCACACACAAAGGGGAATCCATTTCTACGTTTTTTTTGTGTGGACACGTGTATGTACATTTTTGGTTGAGATACAGCATATGTTCAGCTTGCTTGAATTAGCTTTACCTCTTGTTGTGTACAGGAACGATGCAATAACTTAAATTGTGTTGTTAGCTCCATCTCTGAGCAACTCCCTGTGAACCACCTGTGAGCTGCCATGACTCAGACATAACCCTTTCCTTCCTCATTGCTCCAGCCCCAGTAGCAGGAGTACAATACTGTCTCCCACTGAGCTGTATTAGCTGAAGCTTGGTAGGTAAGAAGGTTTGTATGGGATGAAAGCTCTAACCACCACTTGTCCACCTGCTCCTGGCCAAAAAACCAGAGGTCGCCTGCCTATATTTTTGAAATAAACTCAGTATCTAGTTAGCCTGTGGTAGTCCAGGGAATATTTTAATTTCCTTTCACAGGAATAGAGTAGACACTGCTGACCTGCAGGAAAAAGCCCAATAGCAACTATATTAACACTGTTTAAAGTAATCTTCCAAATTTCCAGCAAGACAATACAAAGTAAGGTTAAAAGTATCCCAACAAGTTTACTCAATATAGACTCAATTTTAGACCTACTAAAAATGACCAAGTCCTGAAAACATCTCGGTTGTAAAAGAGCAGATGAAAGCAGGCAATGAATGCTACCCATGGCAGACAGACACTGGGTACCAGTACACTGCTAAATTAATAATAGAATATATACCCAGACCCTGCGCTCTGTACCTTCCCTATGCATGGCAAATGTGCTGTGGCATGAACTGAACCCTGGGCCATTGGATTTCTCTCTGCCTTTCTGCCCCAATGGGTTTAACAAGTGTTTTCTTCTTGTGTTAATCCCCAGCAACTGCTACCAGTATCACTTCAACCTTGAAATGTCTGCTTAAAATGCTGCTCTTCCTCTAAGTAAAATAATTTTGATCAGATTCTGTCCTCTGTGTTTCTCACCTCCCTCTAAACTGAAGTGTGAAACATTTAAAACAATAAAAATCACTGTACTGGAAAGCTGCACTGTTTATTTTTCGTACATTGCATGCAAGTGTACAGCAGACCTTTAAGAGTTCTAAATTCATTCTGACCTTCTTCATCGGTTATTTACTTTGGGCCTTGAGGAAATGCTTAGCTTAAATGGCCTTTTTCCCTTTCAGAAATCTAATCTTCCAGAAAAATTCCACTGGACAGCAGGTTTTGTAATGGAATTACTGTAGTTAATTCCTATCACAGCAGTTCCTTAATGAAAGGCTGGAAGAAAGTCAACAGGTACTGTATTCTGCAAAAGGTGCTGTAAATATGAGTGTCTTAGTTCAAAAAGGTGTGTCATCTCCCCATCAAGATAATTAATGGTCTCTTGAGTCAGGCAATTAAAGGTTGCAATAATAATCTATAAGATATCTCCCTTTGTTTCCCAATTAAAACTTTTCAGACTAATTAAAAACATGGTTGTGTCATGCAGTGTGGTGGTTTCCAACTGGTGCAATAAAATAATGGGTCTCAGCCAGAGAATATAAACGCTTGAAAGAAATCTCCCATTTAGCACCATCTTATGTCAACGTTGATATATGAAGTTTTGCTTCACATAGTGGAGGAAACCATCTTTTCTTTAAGGTAACCCTGCAGTAGCTTTCATATGAGCTGAGAGTCTCCTCTTTTATTATCTCTCTTCAGGGAAACCTTTATCCATTAAAGTCCTGTAACCAGGAGCCAAATGCTCGGGTTCTATGGAACAAATGAGCCCAAAGTAATGTCAATTATATGAAAAAAGAGAGAAAGATTAATTAAAACTTTCCAGAAATCTCTTCAATATCATTGTCTGATGTGCTTGCTATCAGCAGAGCATGTCTTCCATCTGGCAGCTTTAACAATATAACACTTTTAGACTGTTATTAAGGTAATTATGTCAAATATACTGAACATGATGGGAAGCAATTGGTATTAGTTTCAGATTAATCTCTGCACATTCTGGCGTTCTAGTTCTGCCTTCAGAGGCAGAGGTTGCTTTTTCTGTGTTGCTGGTCAATAGGTTTTTCCCTTTCTGGTTGGTTTTTTTTTTTTTGTCCTGCTAGCTGGGATTACGTAGGGACTCAGTGTTACAACATAGCTGGGGCTCTCCCAGAGGAATCAATGGAGCAGAACACAGTACTGTAACCTGGTCTCCGAGAGGAGGAAAAAAGGACAGACCCCCATTACCTACATCCTCAGAGGTGTCCTGTAGATTTTTCTGGCATTAGTATAATTATTTTTAGACTTAAGCTGCTCTTTGTCCACTGCAGAGATCTGGGGATTTATCATCCTTGTGGAACATCAGTGGAGTACAGCAAAATCACATCACTCAGCAGTTATACACTTAATGACTTCTGTCTCCATCTCTATCCCTGGTCTCGCTACTAAATTAGTGGTAACTAATTACTGTAAATAACCTTGCATCTTTAACTAGATGAATGTGTGTAATCCCCTCTATCTTTCTATTAAAAAAAAAGGGTTGATGGTATCACACAGATAAATATGCTGCATAGGAACATCTACCTGACGAATTGTAGGAAATTTGTTCCCACCTTTGCTGTGGTCCCAGTTTCTGGGGATGAAAGTCAGAAGCTTTGAGATCATTGCGATGCTGAGCTGAGCTTGAGGAAGTAGCACAAGGTAGCTGGGCCAGTGGCTGCTGGGTGACACTGGGGAGAAGCAGAGTTTGTTCACCTCCACCTGTAATGCAGAGCATTAGGATACTCAAACAGGAGTGGTCTGAACCTGCTGGGCAAAGCCTCTCCCTCCAAGACCACAGGAGGCCACAGGAGAATAATTCTGCATTTCCATACCTGATAAGCCACTAACAAGGAGATTGTCATTATGTGAGGAGGCGTTAGTGTCATTCACTCTAATCAGCTTACATTCACTAAACCATACTAAGTTTTGCATGATCTACACTGATAATCTAACTTTGTCTTTGTTTAAAGCTTGCTTACACCTTATTTCTGTCCACTCTGCAGCTCATCCCCTGGCTCCTTCGCTAATGAGGGTGTTCGGGGGGGCATCACTACATGGTTGAAGTTGGCATCAGAGGTCCCCAGGTGCAATACTGAAGGTGTCAGCCTCTGCTACTCTTCTCCATACAAAACTCCTCTGTTCATAGGTCTAATTGTCATTTGTCAGGCTTACTTTACTACAAATTTTACCCTACTACAAAGATGATTTCCAATATATTTGGGGATTTTCATCAGTGTTGCTATAAAAACAAAAACAAAAAAAGCGCAGTATTTTCCTCTGTCAGATTCTCTAGGAAACTCCATTTTTGTGATGGATTAAAATAATTCAGTGTAGAAAAATGCATTTGTTCTTGCTCCAGAAATATGATCTTGATAAAGGAGTCTGACTAGAATTACACATGTGATTCTCAGTTTGGGGTTTTGTGTGTGTATAGCACCAAGTCTCCAAGCCACTCTGAGTTAAACCAGGTTTTTTGTTATTTGGGTCAGTGATATGAAGCAAGATCATATCAACTGCAGTGGAGTGGGCAATTTTAGCCTGTACTCCTTTTATCCTATGGCACTATGCAAACATCATACTTGCCTCTTCTAGAAAGAAGAAAATGAAAAATGGAGAACTTCACAGAAGGCAGCTAGCTGGCTTCTTTGGAAAGGCCAGTCATTTCTTTTAATTGAGAGGTGTAGTAGATCAAAGAGACAAACTTTACCCTTGGGTCTTTCAGACTGAATCATGTTTATATATGATTTTACCACCGAATCTATGAACAAGAATGAGGCTCAGTTCTAATATTTGACTCCATATGAGAAAACTACGAGCTTACCAGCCTGATCAATTATTTCTATTCTTATGTGTCATTGTTAAGTCTCAGTACTGGATTCATTTAGTTGTGTGAGAAGCCAGTTTACATTTAAAAAAGGAGAAAGACCCCCCCAGATTTCTAGTTCTCAGCATTGCTGAAAAAAAGACAAAACTGAACCCTGAATACTCAACTACAGTGAGAAAAGCAAAATTTTAATGATCTCATAAATTTGGAGGCCTTAATCCTGTTTATTGATTGCTTTAGGCTAAGCAAAGCAGTATGAATGAACAGTATATCGAGTTCTAGACAAAATTTCAAGGCAAGAAATGTCATAAACCTGTGCATAAGCAACCAACACCTTTGTGAAGAAGATAAACAGGAACACTGCCACAGGCTTGTTTGTCTGTACCTCTGCCTCTTTCCTGGAAAGATTTACATCGGCTACAACTAAATCATATTTTCTCTGTGTCTAAAAGCTACATTCCATATGTGAAACTCACGGCCTGCTCACAGGCAGCTTATGAAAACAAAAGTTTGTTAAACTGGAAAAGAGTTGTTTGCTGCAAATATTTCTCTCAGCTCTGACTATGAGCCAATTATCACCTGGTCTGAACCTGAACCAAATCCCACAGACACCAGGGAAATTTTTTTTTTTTGTAGGAATGGGGTTTGGTCAAATTTTTAAACATGTTATGTAGTGTATCTGCTGGATTACCCGGTGCCTACTTAGAAACATGAGGTTTACAAGGAAATATACCCCTGAAAATGAAGGCACTTTGTCAGCCAAACTGACAACAAAACACCGTGGTCCACAAAAGCACAAGTATCTCAACTTCCTAGAAAGAAGAATTAAACAAAACTTCCTGAGAAAACAGGATACTCTTAACAGCACCTTTTCTGACAGTCATCTTGGAAGCATGCTTAGCAGGGCTAATTGCAGGTATAGTATTTCTGGAATAAAAAAGAGCTTATTCCAGGCAAACTGCTACTTCCAACTGTGCTGGATGATGGGTACCAACACAAGACTCTGCAGGTGGGTGCCTGCAGAATGGGGGATATCAGGATCTGTGCCCTTTGGTGCTGCAAGGAACACTTGGCCAGAGCTCTGTTTTTTAACAGTCTTTTTCTTCCTTTTTTTTTTTTTAGTTTAAATAGCAAATTGTTTGCAATTTATTGCCACTTCCTAGGTTTCATATCCGAGGATGGCTGTATATCCATCCTCCTGGCTAGAAAGTATCATACAGACAAGCTTGTTGACTACTCTGGAAGAAGATGTCACTGCAGAAGTAGACACAGTAATCTTCAGTGGTGAAAATTTCCTGTGCTGCTGATGGCTAATTGATCCAAAGCTTCCTAGATAGGAAGGCATGAACACATTTGTAAAAATTGTAAAAAACCTGATCCCTAGCCTACTGCGTTCCCTTATATGCCAGGTCTGTTACAGCACTTAATATGTCTTGCTTATGAACTGTCATCCATGATGTGTTTCTGATAATAAGTTGTCCTTGGGCCCAAGAACTGATTCAGAGGATCAGAGACTGACCAAATACCTCAGGTGGAGTCAATCCAATGTTTGTTGAAGGTAATTGGTTAATTGGTTAAAACGGATAGAAGCATAAACTTCAAGTATGATGCATGAATTGAATCTGTCCGCTCAGGCAAATTTAGATGCTGCTTCTAATACACTGATTACATCTTTGGCAAGTAGGAATTTCTTGCTTAAAAATGTAGACAACTGAGTCTGCACTGATATTACCAGGACTGGATCAAGCCTAAGGTCTTGAAGGATAAACAAGGCAAGTTTGTCCACTGCAGTCATTATTTATACAAACTCAGGCATACATTGCTGCAGATGTCAGTTTGGTTCCTGTTTGGAAGGTCATTTCCGTAGCCAGAAAGAGTTAACTATATGCTTAGAGAAAACCTGAGATTCTGGATGAGAAGCTTCCTCCAGAGAAACTGTCTTGGCCATATCCCCATCTCCAGTCAACTGTCCCTGGTTCTAATCAACCACTGAATTGAAAGCTTAGGAGAGGTACTGAGTAGCTGAATCTTTTACTTCCTATGCAGTTCTGATTCCTGCTTCAGCTGTAAAAAAGAAGATGAAGTTTTCTGTTTATACAACGTACATCATTAAAGGATCTGTAACAGCTAAACATACACACACACACACACAATCCACAAAGACAGAGGTTGATGTTTGAGCCCTTAAATTCAAATCCACCTGTACTCTGGGAAAAGAGACATCAGAAGCAGATATGCACAAGTCATTCAAAGTCATATGCAGCAAATCAGTCATATAGCTGGACACGAGGTCAAGATGCTTTGTTAAGGAACATTTTCACCTTCTCCCAGTGCCCACTTGAGAAGCTTGGGAATAGCCTGGCTTGGGAAGGCAGAACAGCAAGCTACCTGCACGCACAACACAGACCTGCAATTATATGGTCAGCCAAAGATTTTTAAAGCAATGAAATAATAAAGAGAGAAAACAGAACAATTAATGTTGAACACCAGAGTCTTCTGGGATTCAAAGGCATAACTTTTTTTATTTCCTTCCTCAAATGTTAATTCAAATGTGCAACTAAGTGCCAAAACAACTTGTAAAACTTCTACTAACTCCACATTGACAGAAAAGAAATATTGCAGAATGTGCTTCATTCCCTTTGATCTATGATTTATTGATGTACAGTATGAAATATTCATTAAAACAGACTGCTGTTTCCCGTTGATTTGTCATGTTTTTAATTCATATTTTAACACATTAATAAAACTGACACTATTAATTATTTTTTGAAATACCAAATATATTTGAGATGTAAAGCTGGCACGGGTTATGTTTGATATTAAAATAGCAGGAGGAATTAGTTCAAGCAAAATATGATCTTCATGTGCTTGTAATGATATTCTGTATTCTATCGCCCCAAACAACTCCCTAGTTCCCTTCACTAGTTTGAAACAACTTTAAATTACAAATGCAGTCTTCACTTAGAAGCAGTTGCAACATTAAGCTCATGCTGCTTTGGCATTTCATACAAATACATATGTTTGCCAGTCTTTGCTTTGGAGGTAACACATAAATATGTTGAAGGGGCACAGGAACCTGTTTTTCTGAAATGATTACTGATCTTGGTCTTCAGTGTTTTTTTTTTTTTAGCAACAGTTTGGTTTAACAATCCACAAGGCAGCTCTGTTCTGCCACTCCATCTGCTGTGTAGACATGATAGGAAGACTTATTCATTTTTAAGGGCAGACTCATAATTACAGCTTCTAACATGGATGAGGGCATGTTGAAATGTGCCTATGAAAAATTAAAGTTCATATATTTGTCAGAAAAACACTACTGAGGTATGTTCATTTATGTCACCCAATTATTGGGCCCTCAGAGATGACTTGCAAAGTATTGCTCAAAATCAGAATGATTACCTTTTAGGACTGTATTGTTAAACTGGTGACATTTGAGATCTGGCCAATTCTACTTAGGAAGATGTCATTTTTGGAACTGAAACAGTCTTATTGATTTGCTTACCTTAAAAAAACTACAATTTCAACAAAACAAACTATTTTAAATAGCACGTTGAATGAACACTTAGAAATCAGTTGTCATTTCTCAGTGAATTTTTTCAAGAGCTTATAGCTAGAGAGAAAAGCAGGAAAATGTGACTCACCCAAGCCCACTCAAATGGCTGAAAATCCAGCAAGCAGTCCCCTCCCCCTCCTTATTGCTGCCAAAATTACATAATTAAAATAATTACAATCTTTTGGGCTTCACTGGAGCCAGGCTTGCATGTTTGCTTTAATGTCAATTCTGAAATGTGAGACGGGCATAGCTGCGTATTACAGCATCAAAAATAGCAATATGAGAGGTTGGACAGGGGACGGTTTTCGTCTAGTCTCTGACTATTGCAGGCAACCACAACACACTAGGCTAGCTGGGTTTGGACCTAGAGGCACAGTTTTGCAACTACACTCTATTTAGGTGCTAAAGTTCATAGCATCCCAGATAGACCTGAGCACATCATGTTGTTATGGAGATTTCAGCTTCTTTCTGTACATGGACAGGTCCTATTGCAAGATGAGGAAATTACAAAAGCCTGTGCATTAAATATTAAGGGTGCACAACAGGGGTCTAAAGTTATCTTTTGCTCCATAAGCAACACTACAGAATCTTAAATGTAATCAAAATTCAATACAGACTCTAAATTCTCCCCAAACCTGAAAAGAGTCCCAGTAAGACAGCACTTTTCAGGGATGGGGAAAATGGCAGCATTGAGCAGGAGCTGGAAGCCCAGAGGGTACGACAGTGCGAGATTGCCGGCCATTCCTGTGTCTGCCCATCTTTTCCACTGCAGGAGTAAACCAGCCTACTGCTTCTGGTGTGTAACAGCTAACGGGAGCAACGCCCCAAGATGACCAAAGCCCACCAAGGCCTGAACTGCCAACCCTCCAGGCTGCTTTCTCTAGTTTTCCAGGATATTTTGAAAAAGATATGTCTGGAACAGATTAAGGATTTGGAAACTTGTCTAGGCATCACTGAAAAATCTGTACACGTGTCATTAGCATTTTTCTCACATGGTGGAAAAGCAACAAACAAAAGAGCTTCCCTGGAGATATGAGAAAGCCCAAACCTGCTACATTGTGATATGCCTCACACAGAGAATTGCAAAGGCAGCTTTTCCCTTGGTCCCTTTGACCATTAGGTACCAACTCAGGCCTCCTGCAAACATTGAGTGCCGTGTGGGAATGGGCGTCCTGTAGGTTTCATGCTGCTCCAGCTCTGGCAGAGAAGGGAAGAAGTGATGGCCATTTATTGCACACATACATTATCTGCCAGTCTTAAATCTATGTGTCCATGCGTTTTCTACTGGCAATGTGGAAGCTCAATTTTTTCAACCTTTCTTCTTCTACTTTTTTTTTTTGGTATTGATTTGTTTTATAGTAAATCAGCATTTCATCTGACCTTTAAAATTGAAGTATCCATGGTTCAGCAGTTCCCAAAGCCTTTGACATCATGTAATTATGAACTGCGCTTCAGGTCTGTTTAGCAACCAACTCCAGACAGGAAGTTCTGCAAATATACTGCAGCTGCTTCTTTATTAACTGTCAGCAACTTCAGCTACTGGAGTTTGAAAGCCACCAATACTCCAAAGAATCATTAAGAGCTGACTGAAAATAAGAAAGAAACAGTATAGGAGAAGACCAGGATCCTGCAGACCGTACAGCAAAGGCATGCCTATGTGATTCCTGATGTTACACTTCCCATGTTGTGGCTAAAATTTCAGGGCCAACCCAACAAAGGGCCTGCATAAATTTCACTACAAGTTAATGACACTGGAAAGCACTCACTGGTCTAGAATAAGCATCCCTTTCACTACTGTGTTATGGAGAAGGCTTTAAATGCAAGTATGATCAGTCCCCATACTGGGATAGAATGGATGCTGGTGAATTATCCTGTCAATGATCATTTTCCCTTCACTTGAACTGAACAAAAATGTAACAGAAAAACCCTCAAGATATGTGTAAAGTTTATTATTTGAAATGTCATTGCAAAGGGAAAACAATCCTTAATCGAGTAAAATTGAGTTTGCAGCTGTGTGCACACAATTTGTGCTATGGTGCAGTGTAAGGATATCTGAAGCCAGTTTTGAATACATTACAGGAAACAATTAGAGCAAGAGCTAGGGGACGTAACTTATAAGTCAGTTATAAGTATACAAGTAGAAATAACTTTTGTTCTAGTTGTGGTGTAGCTGAGTTCCAGGGCTGTGCTGGTGTGCACACCCAGGGTACCAGTACCACTGATTCTCTGGGTGACCCAGGAAAGCTCAGCCAGTCTCTGCACAGATGGGATAAGGGGCTGGCTTCAGACGACAGGCCAGCTGGAAAGGAGGGAATTGACTGAAACATCACAATTAAATTTCTGAATGATTGCTATAGGAGCTTTCTGGGAGGGAATTTTGGACAGTTGCAGAAGTTGCCCCAGGCAGCTCCTGCTGTGTTTAGCCCAGTCTGAATGCCTAAATGTGTTAGTTAACGTCCTGGGTGGAGAATCTGGCCCTGCCCTCCAGAGACTCCCCTTGGTGTTTTCTGCTACAGAAGGGATCAAACTGTGCATCGCCAAGACATTTGTAAATAGTTAATAGAAACTGTTGCAGCAGAATTGGTAAGTGGGAAGTCATTTGTATGTAGTTAAGCTATTTAAGAGATGTTTTATCTTTAGTTAAGATGTACCAATAGTAATGAAATAAACGTGCTGGAATGGTTCCCTAGGATCACAGGCCAGCTGAGTTATAATAATTTAGCGGGAGAGTAGTTTGGAGAGTCTTGCCTAAACCAGCAGAAGACACTTCTGCAAGGACACAACAACGGCTCCCATCTCCACCTTCACAGCAACCAACCATCCTTTATGGGAGATTGGATTCCCCATGCAAGCATCACCTTATACAGAGATACCTCAGATTACTTCCCTTTTACAAACACTGTCTGGGAGTGCTGGTGCAATACTATCCAACCGCAAACGGCAGCCCCTCCAGATGTCCTTGTGCACTCTCCTGAAAGGACAGAGGCCTAGGGTGCCATAGTTATCCTGCTTTTCGTACTCAAAATACCACTTACAAAACTTGTTTAGATAGCACTAATTACCTTACAGCATCCTGCATGTACACATCCAACAGGATCTGTGTTGAGCACTGCACACAGTCAGGGACGTCTAGCTGACCCTACAAGAGTTATTGGTCTGTTTGCTTTGTATATGCCTCAGTTTCCCTGAGGCATATACAGGGAGTGATATACAGCACTTGGAATCTGTGGATGATTTAGGAGCTATATATTATTGTTAGTCTTCCTGTCTGATTTTGACAACCAGTGATATTAGGTCAAAAGAAAAGCAAGTTTTCATTAATGAAACACGAATACAGTGGGACTGAGCAGTCTGCAGGATGATTTTGTTGTCTGATATCGTTACCCTTTATGATCTCATATTTTATGGTAGTTAATGGCATTGGAGGAAAACATGATTAGAGCAGAAAGCAGCTTCAAAGCAGCCATTGCTTAGTGCATTCATCACACTTGCCGCATAGCTGAATTTTTCCTCTCTACAAATATAATCAATCAGTGCAAGTAAAGAGTTAGTTGCAAATAGAAGCACTTTATGTGAACTACTGTGTATCCTGTTTTTATCAGTTTGCTGGGAAGTGTAGTTAGAGTGGGATAAGTTATGTGGTGTGAGCTTAGGCATTAATGAATATGAGAAACTAAATTATTGAATTTTGCAATGCAAATTCTTTTTTGAGCACAAATTCTTCATTTTTGAATGTTAAGGACTCATAAAAAATGTCAATGGTTTATGAATTAGGCCATTAGCATGCAATTTGTGATTCAAACAGTACCACAGCCTCATGTAATAAGTGACTGAGTAAAGAGCAGCAATCCTCTCTATAGTTGCAAAATAGTTCACCAGCAATTTCTGAAGGCAAATGCAGGGAGATGTCACATGAGGGACCCATTCACTCCCGCTGGAGATACGTGGTTACAGAGCGGAAGAGTCCTGTGTATATTACTAAGTGCAGTGCCTAGAAATGCCACAATATTTTTGTGGCCCATGCGATCATGGCAATGGGGCAATAGGCAGGGCATCTGTACATATTAAAGAGGCCCACTGCTCTCCAGTCATCTACCAGCTCATGGGTATAGGTGCACGTGCACAGGTGTTACTACCTTGGTCCGTCAGCAATAGCTATGCCTTTTGCTAGAAATACAAACAAGCTTAACTTATCTCTTGAGACTTTAAAAAAAAATCCACCCATGCTGGGATGAACATTGTACCTTTTTGAATAAACACATACATCTTGATTGAAAACAAAGTTTGTGCTGAGCAAGCGTATCTGAGACTGAGGTTACCCTGCATGGGATTAGGCAGCACAAGGTAATCTAAAGGTGTCCCAAAAATAAGTGTGTGCTGAATCTGCTGGGAGAGAAGTGTTGTTGAGGTGGGTAATTCCCAATTCAAACAGCAGTACACTTCTGTTCCCTGGCTGGTACTTCCAAAGGTAACAAAAATACACAATTCTTATGGATATAAAAATTCATACGTGCCTAGGATGAGAGCAATTTTGGAGAGAAATGCTAAATATAAGAACATTTCTAAGGCATGTTGAATATTGCTGTTATCTGAAAGATCTCTGCAGCTGCTCAGTATTTCAGAATCTGTGCTGGGATAGAAAAATTAATCAGAAACAAGTGGAGGAAGAGTAATGGATTGAAGAGGTATGTTAAATGCTTTTGAAATATAATGTACACTCTCAAAAAAGTATATATGTATTATATGTTATACTGTGGTGTACGAAACTCCATGAAGGGAAGGGCACTGCTATTTGAAAATGCAGTTCTGCATAATTTGTGCCTGTGGCACCAACGATCCTCTCTTTCTCCACTTACAAATCAGTGGCATGAAGGCTGAAGCTCATTCCATTACAGAAGTTGACCTTTGATATGGTCTCTAATGAGGCAGAAGCTATCAATTCCATGGACCTCGGTAGGGGATGTGCACTTCTTACAATAGAGCGGCATTCATCACAGCACTAGTAGCAAAAATGGATAGGGGCTGATCAGCTGGTGGCAAAATAGAGGAATGGAAAGAAATCTTTGATTTAGAATCAGAAACTACAAGGATTTTTGGCTGCCCCTGCTGCTGGCTATGGTTAGCACTTAAGGCAGTGCATCTTTTCTGTCTGCCTATCTTAGCTGTGTAACAGAACTTGCCATGGGCCATATCCCAGAGTCTCTGACCTGGCTTTCAAGGCTAGAGCAACTCATGTCCTGGATTTCTCTCTCTGTCCCTTCTTGCAACTGAACACACACACATATATTATATGTTTGCATGTACTTATCAGGCAATTAAGAGATCAATGTGATGGGTGTGTTTGAAAGACTGATAGATCATGCCAGTTTCAAATTTTAGAACAACATTAGATTAATATTCACTAACAATACAGATTCCCAGTGGTTAATTATTAGTCTTCATGAATAAAATTAGCTTTACATATACAAATCACTTAGCCCTTAAGAATCTTATTCTAAATCAGCTGTGAGTATACAGCAACCATGAGGTTGGTGCAGGTAGCTGGCACTGATTCAGGGTAGCCCAGCTTATGAGCTCTTTCCTATCTTTCTTTTGCTTACCATTCCTGTTGTTCTGCTCATAACCCACCTCTCTAAAAGGAGCTCCCATCTGCTTCTGACTCTGTTTTTTTTTTTGGGGACCAGGACTTGTTCTGGTTTCGCCAGACATCTTTCTTGCTTGTTCAGTGTGGTGCATATACACAAACTCACGTGCAAATATGTAAAGAAACATATATGTTTCTTTTTGTTTTACCATACGTCTTTCCTACTTGCCCTATACCCTTTTTTCTTGCAGAATTTACTAGGCACACATTTTCCTGTATCCCTGTTTGTGCAAGTACACAATTCCCCATTGACCGCTTTGCTGTTACACATTATTTCGATATTTCTGCCTTAGATTTGTACGCTTGCTTCTTACCCTATTAGTGGCGTTATAACATCAGGGCATACATACACACCGTCATCAGATACACTATTTTAGCATGCTTATGTCCAGGTTAATAATATATTGGTTTATATGCTTATACTTTATAGGTGCTACAGGCTCCTGCTTTGGCTACACTCCTTCACATTCAGTGGAACTATTTTGTGGTCTTTTCTAATGAAAGTGTCATTACTGCTGAAACTGTAACTAAGGGTGATCCTTTTCTCTCTGCTTGTTTTACCCACCTGATGGGACATTTGCTGCTTGTAGAGTAGTCACAGCTTATGGCTAACCTCCTGCCCTTCACAGTTACGATGTGATAACTGTCTGTCAGTGGTCCTTGTCCCTTTTAGAGCAAAATTTAAACGGGTATCCTTCACTCCCCATGTTTCAATGGGCTTGCTGTTATCATCAGATTGAGAGAGCCTGGGCCAATGGCTAGCAGCTGAAGTCAGTGGGATATAAAACATGTTAAAAAACAGGAATGCTTTCTGTTACCTAACCATAACCACACGATCTAGTTCAGTATTACAAAAGGCAGTGTACCTGCCAGCACCTGTCAACTCCTATGACCAATGTTAGTATCAGAGCACTTCAAGGACATGCTTCTGCTGCTCACCACAATATCAGACCATATCCCTCCCTCACGGCAGGAAGCAGGGACCAAGTAGACCAGGGTCTCTCAAGCATGAAACATTAATACTTAGTACCTCAAAGCGCTGTCAGACTGCTTATGCCATGGGAAGAAGCACCTCTCCTCTTCTGGTCAGTTGTTCAAGCTCAAGTACTGCTAAGGTCAGAAATCACAGAAAACCCCTAGAAGGGACATTTAGTAGTTCTCAATTACTGAAAGACCTAAGTGAAGACTCTAATTGTTGTCAAATATTACTGTGCCACCACCTGAACCTCTCTTGAAATAGTTAACAAAAGCTCATAAAACAAACCCTTCCCCTGCATACAAAGACACGTAGGTACAGACCCTCTTGAAAATAGCACCTTGCCTGCAAGAATGGTAAAACTCAGAGGATGCATCCAGTGCCGCTCCCTGAATCCTGACCAAGATCCCATTCTCCAATGCTTAACATGCTTAATGTGTTCAGAGCACTAAGACAACAGAACGCCCCATCCCCTGAGCTGGGAGGGACAGGGAATCCTGTCCAATGAATGCTTTACTGGCCTATATCAGTGTGGGGTGGCAGAGCCTGGGGGGCTGCCCCAGGGTGGGGGCTCCCAGCAGATGGGCTGCAGAGGGGTGAGGGTGGCTGAGACAGAGCCTGAAGCATAAGACTCTCACATGCTGAAAAACGAGAACTTGGAGATGTTTACACTGTAACTAATCACAGAGACAGAGAGTTATATTCTACCAATATTATCTCAAATTTAGGTCAATACCAGTTTTTAAACTAATAAATTGTGAGGGAAAGGTTACTTTTTTAGTAAAAGACAAAGTAATAAAACCCAGCCTATGGCCCTTATCATGATTAAGCATGGTTAGTGGGTCGTGCTCATGCTCTAGTTGACCAGAACGTTTGATTCAGTGCAGCTGTGTGGATTTATGTGACTCATAGAGATGTGGCAGTCATTTTTCAATTATCCTTGGTGCTTTGGATTTTAGTTGCATGACCATGGTTGCATAGTATACCAATCCCTTCTTACCACGGCATAGAAGTATTTTATTTCTTATTGTAATATTACACAGCAACAGAGAGTATGTTACAGCCAAATTCTTGTTTATGGGTAAAGAGGAAGCACGCCTTTTTGCATTTTTTTTAACTGTCCACTAGTGAATTGTTTACAGTTGTTATATCTCCAACCCCAAACCTGTGCCCATCTCTTATCCTCCCCTGTCTGTGACCCTCCCTGCTGCATCCTGCACCTCCTTCTCAGTGTCCCTGCTGTCATACCGAACCTATATTCCTCTACACTGCATGATTGTGCTGCAGTCATAAATATCCCGTTCTACCTAGAACATCTGCTTGTTACTGCTATCTATATAAAAGTGCAGCTCTCCATCACAGGTAAACAAAAGTAAAACAGAGATAGACGCCTGATTAATTAGAGGAATTGTCACCACAGCTAAACCAAGTAAAACAAAGGCAGATCAAGAAGAGTTCAGACAAGGCAGACCTGACATGCCTCTGTTCTGAGGCCTTGCAACCTCAGGACAAAGCTTATGGCCTATTACCTGCAAGGGCAATATCATTTTACAGGGCTTCACTGCCTCAAATAAAGAACTAATTGCTTTTTTGTTACGCTCTGTTTACTTATTCTTGACTGGGAAGAACTCACCTGCAAAGCTTGGTGGGGGCCACATTGTCCTGCTCTGCTCTGGGTGGGCAGCTGTAGTCACAATGAACCATGTGAAAAATTTGTACCTGATTTTCAAACAGGTTACCTAGAAAACTTACTTTTCCAACTGGACCAGCTTTTTATTTATGTGAATGGATACGCAATTTAAAAAAAAAAAATAAAAAAAGAAAAATGTCACAGCCAGGGTATGCACATAGGAATGAAATCTGAAAAACCAGACCAAACAGCAGTAGTCCTTTTGTACGTGGGAAGGCCCACATATGAAAGTGATTAGTCACCAAATACAGTGCAAGAACTCTTTTCATCCAATACCAACCATTCCAGGATCCTGGCCTTTCAAAACTGCAGTCACATACTCTTTCCTAGAAATGAATGATGGTTGCCTTATGTAATAAAATATTAAACTTCACAACAATGCTTTATAAAGAAGGTTCATGAATTTTTAAAATTATTTTGTAAATCACTCTGAAAGCTGACAATGAAGGCTAACACCTCTGCTGGTGTACAAGTGCCAAGTTATCCTCGTATTCAACCTGACACTGGGATTTGTCGGAACCCGCCCCCACTGATGTGTCAGAAAACCTCCTCTTTACCTGATGAAAGCATCACCCCCACACTTAGCATAGCAAGCTATGCCACACACTGAGAGCTGCTCAGGCACTCAGGGGCAATTCTGTCATGAGGAGATGAGATGATTTGAGGATTATCTGATAGGATGCGCCTGCCTATGAAACATGGCTGCGGGAAGCATGGGTAGCAAAGCTCACAAGCTACTTCCTGGCAGACTGCCCAAACAAGAAACAGGCAGTTTGAAGTGTATTTGTTTTGCAATACGCATGACTGCTTCTCTTCTTGGAAAGAAACTGTTGGGTGACTTAGTTTTTGTCTATAAATATTACCAGAAGTTATAGCAGTGCCAGTGTTCAGATAATCTTTCCTGGAATCAGAGAAATCCCCAGCTCCAATGACCAGAGCAAATCTCCCTCTGTAAGACAACAATCTCTGTAAAGCATTAGAGACTTGACTGTACCATGTGGGAGGAAGGGCAATACTTTTCACACTGCCTTCTTCATCTGTAGTCTCAGGGAAGCAGCTGCTCATTATTAGGCAGCCTGGTGATGTTTGTTCTTCAGTGCAGCAAGAAAGGAGGAGGTACATATCAGCCAAGCTGAAAACATTCATGAAGGTGAGCAACGGCACCTGGAGGAAGGTGGGAAACATTTACACATCATCAACACAATATACAACAACACTTTCAAAAAATTAGTTACTATGGTTGCACCTGTGGAAGGAAAAAAAGATCCCTGCTAAATTGCAGGAGGTGGTTTTCTGGAGAGATCTTTTGCCTTGACTGCACTAGAAAACAAACTGGACAGACTTTTATTGCATGGCATTACTTAAGTGAGAAGCTCCTCCTTCCTCATCTCCAGTAGGAAAGCAGTACAAGTGAGAATGGATTTTATAGTGCATCTCTCTCCCAGGGCTGCTGCAGAAAGGGCTAACAGCCTCCTGGTGCTTGCAGCACTGCACGTTCTGGGTTCAAACCCTGCTGGTGACCCAAATGGAGAAGTTGTTATACAATGTTCTTTAATTGGCAATTTTCTGCTCTGTTCTCTTCTGCATCTGTTATTTATGCATCACAGCTTTCCTGCATGCTGGTAGACAACAAGGAACTACAGCAGTGGTATCCCCTCATATTTAAAACATTTAGACAGACAAACCCCCAAAATTCACATAACAGAATGGTTCATTACACTCAAAGGAAATTTTGTTGCTTTACGAAACACTTCTCCGAGATGATAAAGTAAGCCCCCATGGCTGCTACACAACAACTATTGAGCAACAGAGGAAGAACAAAACAATAAACCAAACAGCAAGATGCTTAGGCAAAGATGCTGACCCAATATAGCAGCTTTCAACACGTAGAGCTACAACCACAGCACCGCCTTGGAGTTAAGTGCCGATGAGCTTGGTGTTATGCCAACAAAATCATCAAGAAACTGGATCTCTGCTTGTTATTAAATTGGGCGGGCAAACAAATGAAAGGAATCAAAGCAATAACAGAGGGCAGATAACCCCTGGGCTATCTCGTAAGCAGTGGCTGACAGATGTGGATTACTGAAAAAGTAAAGAGCTTGCCACTTGTATGTAATAAAGCCACAGGGACTTCAACAATACCCTTTTTGTTTTAAAGGAGAGCAAAGGCATATATTGTCAAACCCATAAAGCTTGCCACAGTGAACTGCTGTACTGTTTCTGAAGCTACATAAAGACATCACAGGCTTACAGTTTTGAAAGGAGTGACAGCTATTACATGCTGAAATGTTACAGTCAGGCTCTGCATGGAGTAACTAAGGATCATGCAGGGAAGCATCATCTATTTGTTCCTTGACAAGAACACCTGGATGACCTCTCAGAACTGGTCAGTTGGACTTACTGGCCTGAACATTTATCACTGCTGCAGTTTTTTTTTTGTGTGGTTTTTTTTTTTTTTTAAGCAAGCTCTAGGAAAGCAGTATTTCAGTTTCATAAAGAACCCAGAGGTAAAAAAAAAAAGTTGTCTTGCTTGTTTTCTTGCGCTGACCAGGTATAATTTGTCATCTAAGGATGCAAGCTGCCATTTGAAATAGAACTTGTCCAAATTTTGGCAAAAATACTAGTAGAGCTGTAAAAGCTCCACCTGTCACCATTTTCACTGCCTAGTCAGCTTACAATGTTAAGGAAGCATTAAAGGTCTCTGAAGAACTCCTGCCTTTGTTGCTGTTGTAGCAGTCTTTAAGCCCTTCCCTGTCAAATTCAAGCATACACTGCACTCTTTAAAGACTGCGATATTCCTGTCTTATTTAACCCTCATTTCAGTTTGTAATGGCTAGTTTTCAGTCTGTGAAAAAATAAATGTGATGGGTACTGAATAGCAGCATAATGGGACTTTTTTCATACCACACGCATGCAGTCATTTGATACACGCACATAATTGATGCAACACAGAGAAAATCTACCTGATGAACAATATGCTCCTCTGTTCATCTATTTCCATTACATGTACCTCTAAAAACTTCAATGAAAAACATGGGAATGTCATCTTTAACAGCCTGACATGTCTTAAACTTCCCATATACCACGGAGCAGTTTTCTCTTTGTCCCTTCCAAGTATTGCTGTTCAACCTTTCACATCATAACCCATCGGTGTTACCACCGGGAATTTTCAACAGGGCCGATTCCCAGCAACAAAACTTGATTCTAACCCTGAAAAATCCCGTTATGTCCAACTTAACACTTCCCTGTTGACAGTGTTGTATCTTCTGCTGTGGTGATTTGCAGGATGTATTAAACAACAACAATATAATGTGTAGCTCCAGGGTTTCTGAGATTTTCTTTTACATGATGTAAATCATAATCCCACAGCTACATATAAGGCCCTACTGCATCACAATGAAGAACATGGAAAATATGTATTTAACTGTCTAATTATTTCTAAAATATGTTTCTGTTAAATCAGTGTACCTGCAGCCCATGGCATGTACCTGCACCCAGTGGCGTGTACTGGGTGTTCAGAGAAAGACATAGATCTTCCCCATGTGTATTCCCTCTCTCATCATAGTTAAGTATTATCAGCATCCAACCATTCAAAATCAAACCACAACCTTTAAACCAAATTGTAATGATTGATTATGTCAACATGCATTATTTCAACTCTCTCATGTGTCATCTTCCTCTTTTTCATGTACACCATGCCTAAATGAAAACATGAGATGCCATTTCTGCATTGGAAAATGAACAAACAGCAATTCAGTTCCAATAAAATTGAGCAGAACAAGTTCTGCGTACTAAGGAGTTTAATATTAAAAATTAAAACATTACGAAGTAGAAATAAAAGAACGGTTTTCAACTATATGTATGTTCATCAAGATTTTTCAAAATATGACATATTTTTATGCCCCTTTGATCTGTTGTTTTCTGAAACCAGAGACAAATACTTTGGAAGAGGCTATTTTGATACTAATGATTACACTGTCACAGGCTTTTAACTGAATTTGGTTACTAATTTGAGCAAAGATGAAGCTCTAAGTGTTTTGAGGTTCACACATTACTATTGACCAAAGTTCAGAGAACAAGAACAAAAAAAGAGGAAAGAAAACAGCAGGCCATGAAATAGTTCTAATACATAAGGAAAAATGCCACAACATAATTTATAGAACCTCTAAAGTGAATAAAATATGTGAACAGTGAAACAGGTAGTCAGAAAACCAGATACTTTTCTTCATTTTAAAATAAATTTACAGCAACTATTTATAAAAATTGGCTCTTGGGGAAAGAATGACTAAACTGGAAAATATTGACATTAACTAACTTTAAAATAGCTTAAATTATCAAATAAAACAAGTATTACAACCATTTTAATAGGCAAAGTCTCTTGTTTCCTCAAGTCATCACATGATAAATCTCAGCCCACACATCAATTTGTTAGAAGGCAAGTCAGAACAATAACAAAGACAAACAGCCATTAGTGGACAAGACAGTTTCATCAAGCAAGATCTTACAAATAATATATTGTTGTTTGTCATCAAGACACTTTTAATACACCAGAGTCCTTTCCAAAAGCACCTATAATCAATTCCTTCTAATTTACAAACTCGGAAAGACCACGAGAGCGATAGTAATTTCATATTTTACACACCCACAGAGGTTACGACAATTGATTCAGTTCAGCAAAGTACCGTAATGACTTTGAATGCACTTGAAAGATTTTTGCATTTGTTTTCTAAAGCTGTAAAAAAAGTAATTCAAACTCTGCCACATGGGCACAATTTGTAAAGGTTGTACATGAAAAGTATGGATTCAGTTCTGACAAAGACAGCTCTCATCTTATTATAATCCATCTGCAAGGCATGCTGGTCCCTGCACTAAAACACTTGGCTTCTTTTTGTTTGTACTTTAAGCAATCTGAATTTCAGAAATTCTACAGCAAAAAGAGGTAGGATGAAAAATGGGTGACACTTAAAAACACTTCAGGACAACTGGTTTTAGTAAATTCTTTTCATTAATGCTAAACATAAGGATATGCAAGCTCTGCCCTTAGATTAACAACCCACCCACATAAAGATGAAAGCATTCAGAACCTTCCATAGCAAAATGCAAGATGTCCACCCATAAAACAAGGAGAATGGCTACATAGCCTGCCTTTCACTAACTGCACACTAGCCAAGTGTAACTAGTAATGAAACAGCAGCCCTGCTATTTCTGCCCTCAGAACAATATGAAATAGTTCAATATACAAGTTCATCAGATAAGTGAGTTGGGTGGGGGGTTGGTTTTGTGTTTTTGTGGTCTTTTTGTGGCACTTTTTGGAAAGGCTTAGCAACCAAAGTTATAGCTTCTGAAGGGTTATGGCCTCAGAGCAAAAAGACATCAGCAGCTCCAGTACGCAAAAGAAACCAAGAGCTAAATAGACCTTGGGGGTTTTGATTTTTTTCTCAGCAGTTTAAATTAGCCTTGCCAGATCCCGGCTACGTAGACAAGGCAAGAGCAGACAAACTCCATCTGGTCTTAGTTACAAAGAAAGGACTGGGACCATCAGTACTTGTGAGAGAAGAAAGAAAAGAAAAAGATGGTCAGACATCATAATGCTGCAATGTGAGACTTTAAATAGTGCTTTTAACATATGCGGGAATCTCCTGGGTACTTAGTCCTACTTTAGGAACCATTTTTGAGTGTTTCTTCTCTGCATCACGGAGAAAGATTAGTAGGTCACTGTGAACATGTACTACTTTCACACCTGATGCTTCAAACAGCAGAAGCCTTCACAGAACCTCTTGCCATCCAACAGAATTTGGTTTTGTGCACTCATCCTCCTGTGGCAGTTTAAGGGATGTCATAAGGTTTCCTTTGGGGACCCAGGTGCTTACTTTTATTTCCAGTGCTTGATATGAGAACACTGTATGTACATTTGAGCAAGTTCTGCTTTGCAGGCAGCCTTCCTTTTGATGTGCGCTCTCTGCTCCAAGGCAATGAGGGAGAGCATTCTTCTCCACTATTCCACTCACCTGCTAATGACAGGATAAATGACAGTACCCAAGCAGTTTCACCATAAAATTAGAAGAAAAATAGGTCCTATATGTTCAGCTAAAGTAATTAATTGTTAGTCCACTGATATCAAAGGGACTATGCCCTGTATGCAGAGTAGTTGACTCATAATTTCAAATGAAACTTAGGCAGTTTTGGCTTAAAGGTTAAGACATTGGAGAATTGTGTGCCACTAAGATACTCAGTAGCAGGAACCTGAAAATAGTAATAGTGTTACTTTTCTAATACTCCTTGTCAGTCTCTGGTGCCTGTCTGAAAGGTGTTCTGGGTAGGTCCTATTTTGAAACTGAGAGATGGTGCAGCTTATGCCAGTATGGAATGGCGTCTCATTGGAGGCTTTTTAGAGCTATTATATTAAAAATGAATGCTACAAGAAAGCGACAAGAAAAAAAAAAACCCAAACAATTCAGAAGCTCCAGATTTATGGTTCAAAATATGAAATTTTGGGTCCAGGGAAGGCTATGGCAGTTCTGCATTGTGTTCAGCAGATCCAGAATTTCAAGTACAGTGTTTTGGGGTTTAAAATCTTGCCTGGTTAGACAGCTGATGAAGCGAGAAGCAGAAATTGCTGCTTTCCTCCAGACCAAGGGAATCAGTGTCATGGAAGACACTGTAGAAGCAAAGAGAAGGTACTGGTAAGGCAACACACTTGAATGATTTTATGATTTATATTCTCCTCCTTATCTGTGACAATATCCATTCTCTGAAGATGAAACAGGAAACATACAGCTGCTGCATAGATATTTATTTTCATTGTGTTCTAGCTTTCAGAACAGTGCCAAGGTCCATGAAAATAATAACCAAAGGCGGCAAGAAGAAAAAGATGCAGCTGCGTTCAACCTGCAAGGTGTTCTGCTTGCAGTCCTGTCAGAAAGCAAACCAAATCCTTTTGTTGAGCAGTGAGTGCCTCATTGCTACCAACTAACTGTGCATCTCCGGTGCAAGTGCAGGCTCTTTGTTACCCTTTTGGAATACAATGTGCCATTCATTTATTATTTGCCCTTTAACCTTATTGGTATGACATGCATCTTTACATTTTATACCTTATACAATTTGCTAAGAAGAGGTGCTGAAAAAGCAAAATCATCTGCCTAGAGTCTCTGGCGAAAGAGAGAATAAAGCATCATAGTAAATCTAACAAAAGCCAAGAAATTAATTTAGAAGCCTAACTTTTTCCTGTTGGAGAAACGATAATACTTCCTTTTTGAGGGCGTGGCTTGAGCACCCATCCATGTTAGGCACTTTAATATAGATGCAACTGGGCTCCAAGAAATGAGGTTACATTCAAAACATTGGCCCCTATGCTTGACATGTAGACTCCAAACAATCTAAGGCAGTTGACGGCAAATTGAATTTACGATACAGTTGCAAAAATATTATTTTTGTTTTCATGTATGGCTAGGTTGAGTTTTAAAATAATTACAGGCTATGATTAGATACATAAAATAGATTAACTGAGCATTACCAATGCCAGCCTAGTGAATAACGTGTTGTGAAGGACACCCTCCAGAAAAGTCTAGTGCTTTTCCCAGCACAACATGCAGGACCACATTCCTCATCAAAACTGTCACGGCTTCTACAAGCTTACTTTGAAACCAGGGTAAATCACTCTTTTTTTCCAAAACTCCTATAACCAAGTACATTAGTGCAAAATCTGCCTATATGGGTCTCAGTACAGAATCCCAAGTCTAAAAGATCATGATATACTTACTGAGTTCAAGTCTAGTTTTAGTTCCAAAGATATTGCAGTGGCTGGAAAGTGGTAAATGGTTTTTTACTAGCCGTAGACAAAAATCAAATTAGTGCCTCAATCTCTGTCAATGTTAGTAAGGCTCTGATACAGTGATACCATTTTATTGGCTAGACTAATGAACACTGGAATCAGTTGCTTTGTCCTCAATTGGTTAAAAAAATTATTCATGACCTACTCTCAGTATTTCAAAGCTAATGGTCTGATTTCTGCCACCACATTGATTCCTGAGAGAACTCCATTAATGTTTTCTTTCTTATTCTTTCTTAACAGGTATTCTTTTACATAGAACACAAATGACTAAATTGCTAAAGTTTCACTATCATAGCATCATTCAGCCTGTTTTTGCTAAGACTGAATATGCATAATTTTCCTCTTTTGTGATTCTATCTTCTGGAACTCAGACAGGGGCTGGGACTTTGAAGAAATGGTAACCTGAAGAGAGGAAAATTGCTACCCTCAGCCTCCTCAAACACAACATAAGCCACTGAAGGTGATCTACACGAACCTACTTTTACTTTATATTAAAGGAGCAGGTGCTGGTACCTCATTAGTCACTGAAATTCATTGGAAGAGCAGTAGCTTAAAGCGAAGAAAATGGTAACTTCTTAGTTGCTGTGACTCAAGCCCTTTACTTGAAGGTCATTTGTTATTTACAAAATGAAGCGTTTTCCGCAAAGGCTCTCTTCATAGTCATGTAGCTCAGACTGGATGGACACCCTCTCCTTTGCAGGCTATTTCAGAACAGGAGCATAAATGATGATGTGTTAATTCTCCCTGTGGGCTTCCCACCGAAGATACTGCTTCACAGAATACTTGAAATAATGAATGTAGTAGCTGAAGAATGTAATGCAGAGTAAAAAAAAATACAAATAATTATACTCACCACTTCCTCTAGTCACAAATATTACATGACAATTAGTTTGCCAGCAGACGACAACTTTCCCAAACTAGTTTCTGTATTTTTTATTATTTGGGGAATAATTTTTCAAAACCATTATGATGCGGGATTGTAACTGATGTGCAAGCATCAGTTTTGGATATTTAAAACCAAGCTGTAAAGTTTTAGAAAGCTCACGCACTCTGTTTTGACTGTTGGATATAACTTTTAGAAGCTTGTATAGAGTAGTGATTACAAGCAATGCCTATAGGATGCTGTCCACACACAAGGATAAGAGTGATTAATAATGCTTGTGTGATGCCATTCAAACACAAGAGGTTTATATTAAAAAACAAGCCTAAATATGTAGTAAGAAAGAAAATCAACCTAAGAAACTAGCCTTTCCTCCTTTTTTCCCCGTTTTTGGAAGATGACATTTAGTGCTCAGTTTCTTGCACTGAGAAAGTGAAGCATGAGGAAAATTCAAAACACCATCCAGACTGTCTGTTTGTTGTTCTTTTTGTTAATTTAAAAAAATATAAATGAAGGAAAATATTCTTCCTGCCACACAGACCCAGTGTAACAAATACCATTTTTACCCATAGCTTAAAATAATTACTCTAAAAATACCTGGAAGTGTTAGATTTGCTTCCAGTGGAGATTCTGATGGCCGTTTCTTAATACCTGCTCATTTCATTACCTCTCTCCATACCAACTCAGCATGCTTTGAATGCCCAAAACTAATGTTCTTTAACAATTTATTATGGGAGAACTTATGCATATATTAAATTACTCTCTGTAGAGAAGTACAGGTTTCCTTACTTTGGGGACTTGTTTATTTCCTTGCAAAACAATGTACTGCCCCTCTTTCATACAGTACTAGGATCTTTACAATACAGCAAGGTAATCACCAGAAATGTTTTTCAATAAAAGTATCACCAACAGACTAAGGAAACACAGATTTATTTTCCCTTTTTAAGCAGTCTTATATTCCAGTAACACCAATGTTTCTGAACACTTGAGGGGGGAAGATTTGCCTCAGTTCAAAGGTATTAAGGACTTGTTACTGATCTTACTTGCACCACAGTAAAACTAGAACAATCTGGCTAAAGTACGGGTATCCTGGGCACTATTACACTGGCAGCAACAAAAACTGGTGGGGTAAGACTTTGCTTGTGCATGTTAAGTTCACAACTGAAGTTATCAGATGTTTGTACCAAAAGCTGCTCCTTGTTGTTTAATGAGAACTGGTCTAGAAAAGCAAAGCACGCCAAAAGCTGCTGTTTCACGTGTCTCTCTGTGGATAAGGCATCACATGTCATTGAAGACCGACTGGGGTCTTTTGCACTTTCTTAGCCCCTGCACCGTGGTTGCTGAGCTCAGGTCCGCCTGGGAGCTGGTACAGAGCCAGTTGAGACGGTCGCATCAAGGAGCCCTGCTGCACACATGAGACCTGCTCATGCCTCCTAAAGCTGTGCACTGGCTTCAGAAGGGTTTATACAGCTTTGGGGTTTTTATGGCGTGCTGTGCTTCCATTATCAGGCAGTTCTTCTGCTCTGTTCAGGGTAAAGAAATTGAAGAGCAGTACCCAACAAAATTCCTGGTCCTGCATTGTTACTTCTAATTGCTTTAGAGATAGATCCTACAAACAACCACATCCTTCTTTTGTAGCAATTTATTGCCAATTCTTTACCATCACTTAGATCACTACTAACTACTACTTCTAACCAACCATTTTTTGCCTTGAGATGTTTAATTATTGCAGGATAAATGGTACTAGTGAGGGATTCATGGGGAAAGAGTAATTAGCAGTTCCATCTATCTCAATGAAAGAAAATATTGTTATTAATTAATATCCATACAAGGCAGCAGAAGGCGTTTTAAAAAATCTACAATAGAGATATCTACAGGGGCCACATTTGCTCTGAGTGTCTCTTTGACAGGTACCCATTTATTATTTTAACAAGCTGAGATTGTCTGCATCTTCAATCACAGGAGGTCAATCCTTCATTCCTGTCAAATGTTTGATAACTAACGTGTCTGTATTAATAACTAAAAACTGGAAAGAACAAGCTAGGATAGCTATAGTGGGGGGTCACATTGCTTGAAATTGCCAAACGGCAGTCAGTTCCTTTTGCATGAAGGAAAGAGTTTATCACTGTATGCCATGGTGGTGATTAGTTTAGATATGCTTTGGCAAAATTTGGCTACCCAGCAGACCTTTACGTCCAAGCAGCCCTCTTTCCTACCACAGCAGCTTACTTCTGCAGAGGAAGCCATAGCTACCTCTGTGTGAAAGGAAGGGAGAGGGAGTTTTAAATGCCCAAATAATATTTGATCCATCGTAAATATTTATCATGTGTAAAATAATCATACATCAGACACCTTAAATAACCCAATGAAAAGGACACCAAAAGTTACAGGCTGTCCTGGAGGAACAGGTGAATGTTTTGCCCAGATTTTTAGGTTATTAAATTGTGTCCCGAGGGGACAGTTTGCAACTGCCCCAGGAGGACTAAAAGGATGGCAAATACATAGATTGTATATGCCCTTAATGAGAAATTTTCTTACTTCCAAAAAAATGGCATGTAAGTTTCCTATCCCCTGACTGTTTTTGGAGCTAATAGCTTTGAAAGAAAGTTTCTGAATGCATATGTGAGGTCAGAGGTTAGTCACGGACAGATCTTGGGACCAAACCTGAGGCTATGAGCACCTGCAGAGCTTTGTGTCCTCACAGGTTCCCCAGACTGACCCGTCATACTCATCACCCACACGTTAACATAACTGGTCTAAAAACTTCAAAATAGTATGCCTGGTGCTTTTCATTTATAGAACACAGCCTAAGAAGCTCACTCATGCAGACACCCTCTCCTCTTCCCATGACACTAACTCATGGTGTCAAAAATGCTGTCAAGTAATCCTCTCTTACACTGCGTCCAACCTTACAAATTAATTTGATGCCCCAGCTTAACTTCTAGAGATTTTCCCAAACCCTGCAGATTCTTTCTGCCGTTCCTTTCTTTATCTTTACAAGCACCCCATTTTTCTCATCCATCTAAACAAAATATAAAAGCTATTGGGTTTTCAGAACCTCCCTCTGTGGCTGCCCTCAGTGTTGGGGTGGACAAATGCAGCTTATTAACCGCAACCCTGGCACAGCTACAGCTTCTGGGGGGCTGCAGATTCCTCAGCCTTGATGGTCTCTCAGATGCACAGGAGTTCTGGTGAGTACCAGCAGTTTCTGAGCAGGCAATATAAAAAATAATGCAATGTATATAACAATATAGAAATAGAAGGAAGTTAGGTGTCTTATATGATCTTAGTTATGGCTACTTGCTTTAACTGCCTAGGAATGCAGAGTTTAAAACTGATCGAGGCTTCTTTATTACCCCATTAGTCATCAGTTGGACTGTGTTTAGCAGTGGGTATATTAACAAAGTTGATGTTAGCAGTAAGAAGCTGTAAGTCACAAGAGAGACATACAGCTCAAAAACTGTCTAGGTACAAATGTGGCTAAAATCAGAAGTGAACTTGAAAAGTCTTGGATGTGCCTGCATAGGTGCAGCCTTAAGTTTTGTTCTTGACTTGTCTGGTGGGCAGCCAAGTAATTTCTCTGTCTGACTTAGTTTCCTCCTTTGTTCTGTAAAACAGCAGTAATAACATTGACCTCTTCTGCCAGGCATGACGAGTACTGGCTATTTTCATTGTAGTTCTACAGAAATTGTTTATATCACAATTACAGATTTATTTTTAATGGTATTTAACGGTGCTAAGTATTATACAAACACATAAAAAGATACAGTCCTAAACCTGAATTAATAAAGTGGCAATCTGATATAGAGGGGAAGTTTATTCTTAAGCATGCCTCAGCCTCATAGTAGAGGAGAAGAAGGACAAGTCTGGGTTCAAAGTGGGTAGACAACTTTGTATAATCACCCCTGTTTCTTAGCTTACAGATTTGACCTGGAAAACTCCTGAAAGAAAGCCTTCTAGACAGTGTTTGATAACATTTTCAAATTTTTGGGTATACATGAGTTTTAAAGTCAGCGAGGAGCTCAGCGGCGGCAAGGGCGAGTCTCGTGGCTCAGCGCTAGATCGGGCCAGGCAAAGCAGTTCCTCGCACCCGAGAAGCCCAGGGGTGAGCTGAGGGACCCATCAGGAGCCGGCAGCTCTCGCAAGTGAGGCTGACGTGCAGCTGATGCAGCGTGGGGCGTTGCCAGAAGCAACAGCAGGAGATTCAAACGACCCCTAGGGAGTGTGAGCTACCAGGAGCGCGGCGACCAGGGCGGGCAAACAGGGCGTGGCGCGTCAGGAGGGCGCGGCGCGTCAGGAGGGCGTGGCGTGTCAGGAGGGCGTGGCGCGTCAGGAGGGCGTGGCACGTCAGTTCGCACAGGCAGGGCGAGCAGGAGGGACGCCGCAGCCCACTTGTAGGTCTACAGCTCAGGCAAGTGCTCTGGCCTTGGGCAAAATGGTGGGCACTCGCCTCAGAGCTAAAACCACTGTTCGTTCAGCGAAAGCCCCTGAGATGCCAGACGCATCCACCCAGACAGGTCTGGTAAGGAAGGACGCATCAGTACAGGCAGTGGGTTGAGGCAATTGCCCAAACCCCTCTCCTGATGAAAAGGTAAGTACGTGCATGAGGTGTGCACAGGCTGATGACCTGTTACATCAGGGGGCTGAACTGCAGGAAACGGTGAAGAGGCTGCGCAGTATTAGAGGAGCTGAGGCAGAGATAGACAGGAGAATCAATCACCAATGATGCAGAAAAGGCAGAGGTCCTCAACACCTTCTTCATCTCTGTCTTTACCAGCACTCTCAGGTCCCAGGCTTTGGGAACAAAATTGCTGATTGAGCTAAAAACCGACCCACCATTGGTGAACGACGAGTTAGTGTATGACTTACTACAGGAGCTTGACCCCCACAAATCAATGGGCCCTGATGCCATCCACCCGAGGGTGTTGAGAGAGATGGCTGACGTCATTGCAAGGCCACTCTCCATAATCTTCGAGAAGTCATGGAGAACGGGGGATGTCCCAGAGGACTGGAGCAAGGCAAATGTTACCCCTATCTACAAGAAGGGCTCGAGGGAGGATCCAGGTAACCATAGGCCCATCAGCCTTACTTCAATGCCTGGGAAAGTTATGGAATGAATCCTCCTGAGGGCCATCACAAGCCAACTGAAGCATGTGATTGGGAAACGCTAACATGGCTCCACTAAAGCCAGATCGTGCTTGACAAACCTGGCGGCCTTCTATGACAAAGTGACTTGCCTGGTTGACATGGGGCAGGCGGCGGACATTGTCTACCTGGACTTCTCCAAGGCCTTTGATACGGTCCCCCACAGTCTCCTCCTGGAGAAATTAATGCGTTATGGCCTAGACAAGTGGTCTGTGCAGTGGGCGGGGAACTGGCTGACAGGCCGCACCCAAAAGGTGGTGGTTCTTTCTCAAACTGGCAACCTGTCACTAGTGGAGTCCCCCTGGGATCGATATTGGGCCCAATGTTATTCAACATCTTTATAAGTGATCTGGATAACGGCATCAAGAGTAGCCTGATGAAGTTTGCTGATGACACCAAGTTGAGTGGGCAAGTAGACACTCCAGAAGGGAGAGCTGCTCTGCAGGGAGATCTGGATAGGCTGGAAGAGTGGGCCAGCAAGAACCTTATGAAGTTCAACAAGGAGAAGTGTAAGGTCCTGCACCTGCGAAAGCATAATCCAGGAGTGCAGCCCAGACTGGGATCCACCTGGCTGGAGAGCAGCTCTCTGGAAAGGGACCTGGGGGTCCTGGTGGACAGAAAGCTCAACATGAGTGAACAGTGTGCTGCTGCAGCCAAGAAGGCCAACAGGATGCTGGATTGCATCAAAAAGGGCATCACCAGCAGCGATAAAGAAGTCATTATTCCGCTCTACTCAGCGCTTGTCAGGCCACACCTGGAGTACTGTGTGCAGTTCTGGTCCCTGCTATGCAAAAAGGATGTGGACAGGCTGGAAGGGACCCAGAGAAGGGCCACCAAGATGATCAAAGGACTGGGAAGCTCCCATATGAGGATAGGCTGGGAGAACTGGGTTTGTTCAGCCTTGAGAAAAGGAGGCTCAGAGGGGATCTCATCACCATGTACCAGTACTTAAGGGGTAGCTACAAAGAAGATGGAGACTCCTTTTTTACACCAAGTCACATGGAGAGGACAAGGGAGAAGGGACACAAATTGCTCTTGGGGAGATTCCGACTGGACATGAGAAGAAAATTTTTCACAGTGGGGACAGTCACCATTGGAATAATCTCCCCAGGGAAGTGGTTGACTTGGCCACGTTGGACACCTTCAAGAGTCGTCTGGACAGGGTGCTGGGCCATCTTGTCTAGACTGTGCTCTTCCCAGAAAGGCTGGACTAGATGATCCCTGAGGTCCCTTCCAACCTGTGATCTTGTGATTCTGTGATTCTGTGTGATTCTGTGATTTAATTAAAAAGTGAACTGGTCTTCACCGAGGTTACTTTAATGAGCATAGCCCAACGAATAATAGAGACTGTTCTATTGCAGAAGGAAGAAAATAAGAGAAAGAAAATGTCCTTGCTTTTACGCTGCTCAGAAGGATTTTGTCCTTCTCACGCCTCTCACATTACCTCCTCATTTCCATATTTTTGTTTTCTCCTTTGCTTCACTCCATGGCAGTAAATAATGCTGAATACTGATGTAGTTGTACTCATTCATTTACAGATCATTTCTCTGAGTACCACACAGAAGCACTCAGTTTTTCCAAATACAAATCAAGGCTGGTTACCTTAATTACTCATGGATTTCTGAGGTGCACAGGTGAGATGGGCTCTCATTACCCCGCCTATGTTAAAGGAAATAGCTAAATCTACATATTCTTTCAATGACTGCTCAATGCACAGTACTAGCACAGATGAATCCTTGTCAGAAATAATTCAGTTTGCCTGAACAAGGAGTTTCAGGGGGTGACATTACTTTTAAGTCAGCAGTTGAATAATAATCCAACTGAGTGCTTTGGGAGGAAAATAATAAAGGAAAATCCAGTGACTTTTTTACCCAGTTTACTGTTTCTGGGAGTATCAAACCAAAATTTAGACATGTTATAATAAAAAAAAATTAGACATGTTATCCATAAAAAGAGGCTCTGGCTTCTCTTTCAGGTAAATTGGTAGCACAGTATTAACAACAACAACAACAAAAAATTCACCAAGCAAAATGGAAATGCTAGCAATGCAGCAGTGCTTAAATTTTATGAGAGTTAGATTATGACTAGGTACATAAAAATGAGTGGGAAATCTGCAGTCGACAAGAGCTTGGTGCATAATTACTTTTCCTCTCTCACCAAATGGCTCCAGGTCGGAAGACTTCATTTAAACAGAAAGACAGCGATGAAAATGCTGACTTGTAGTAAATGTGTGCAACTCAAGCAGATTTAACACTGCTAAAGAAGATAAAAGAAATGTGAGACTGTAGGGGTGCTTTTTAGGAAAAAATGTTTCTCCACAGAATAATTTTGGTCAAAAGGGACTACTGGTGGTCTCCAGTCCAACCCCCTGCTCCAAGCAGGTACAGGTAGAGCAGGTTGTTCAGGGATGTGTTCAGTCCAGTTTGGGATATCTCCAAGGACAGAGAGGCCATGACTTCCCTAGATCCCTCATTGATCACCTACACAGATGCTTGTTGCCTCTTGACCTTCCACTGTGCACCGCTGAGAGTAGCCTGGCGCCATCTTCTCCATATCCTCCTGATAGGCAGCTGTAGATCACAGCAAAACCCTCCCTGATCCTCCTCTTCTCTGGGCTGAACAGACGTCTCTCTCAGCCTCTCCTCGTACCTCGTGTGCTGCAGCCCCTGGTCACTTCAGTAATCCACCACTGGGCTTGTTCCATTTTGACAGTGGGTTTTTTGTACCCACAACAGCACTCATGCTCCAGATGTACTCTCACTAGTGCCAGACAGAGAGGAGGGATCACTTCCCTCGACCTGCTGGCTACAGTCCCGCTAACACAGCCCAGGATGCTCTTGGCCTTCTCTACCGCAAGAGCACACCGCTACCATGTGTCCTGCTTGTCCCTTAGGTCCTTTGACAATATTGTAGCTTAATGAAAAAGAACTGCCGTTTTCAAAAAGGAAAGCAAGTTCATGATCATTCCGGCAAAAATGACTGGCTCACCTCTCTCTGCATCCAAGATTGGCGCGCCTTTCCCTGCACCTGAGACCTCTCAAGAGTGGCGCTTTATAGGGTTGCAAGGTCCATTTTGATGGTTTGTAAAATGGGCTTGTCTGAGGAACAAACTAGATTTCTTCTCCTCCCCAATACTTCTTTTTCAGACAGAAAGGAAAGAAATACTGTAGTTTCCATTAGTCTGAACAGACCATTTTTTTAAGTTCCAAATAAGCAACTCTCTTCATATCTCAGTGTAAGCAAATGCTTAAGTCCAGTCTGAGTCAGCAAAACTTCTAAGCATGTATCTAAGTGTCATTGCCTTCAGAATGAAAGTTAAGTGTATGCTGCTATGCTTTGCTGAATTTTGGCCTCATGCTATAACAAAAGGATAATTTTGTTCATTATATTTTGTGAATGACACAATGCCCCTGAACATTAAAGTTTTTATCTATTTGCATATATATGTGCAACATTAGGTTTGGCTCTCAAATAACTCTGTAGAGATCAAAGTACACACAGATCCTTAGAGACTATCAGAGAGCAATTACACTGCAAAATAAATTACAGGCAGTCTCTCTCTACATCTCACCACGTCCAGCTGCACATTTGCTTGGGTTCCTCCACTGCCCTTGAACATGCCTCAGTTTCATTTGTTGGATAAAATACTGTTAAGATGAGGGCTGATGAAGCAACCACTTCACTCCCAGCAGTGAAATAAAGCTCACTTTTAACAAGAATGTTTTCTGGAAGTTGAAAAAGCAAAAAAAGACAAACTTATTTTGTCAAGGGTTATGCCCAAGTATTTCCAAAGTTCTTGTTAGGGCTTTTAAGTAACTTTCTGCAGAGGACAAACAGAGGCTTGGGGGTTGTCTCTGAGCAGAGCATATCTTCCCATTTCTGGGCAAATTTGTTGCCTTTCTGCAGTTCTCAATTTCTGAGAGTGTTAATTTATTTTGAAACTCTGTGTTACTGCTTGAAGCATTCCTGTCACAGATACAGCACGCAGCAGGTGTACATTTCCACTCTCACTCACAGAAAGTGCTTCTGACTAGAAGTGCAAGAAAGTCAAGTCAGAGTTACTCCACCGCAATGCCTAATCGAGGAATGCCTCCGTGCCAAGTCTTTGCATAAGGGCTTTTGCACAGAACACTGATGTGGTCTGACACTCTTTTTCTCTATCAATGTCAAACGGTTATTTGTGACTTTAATGATAAATTACCAGTATTGGCATCGTGATTATATCTGACCGCACTTGGGATGGAAATTTAAGAACAGACTGAAGAACCAAGATATTCATCTCCTTTCATCTGTCTTTACGAGGTGAAGCCCAGCATTTGAAAACTCTGGGCTCAACTGTTCACAATGTTTAGCTGATTTTTTTAAAGTGAATTGTTAGTCTGTGATTGTGATCCTAGAAGAATGAAGTTATTTTTTTCATCTGCTGAAAAATATTGATCAGGAAAGAAATGGCCCCCTTGCCCAGTCTCATACCTGCATACCAAGTACAGAAAAACAGGCAACGGCAGCTAATAACAGCAAAGTTTGTGACCCATCTGGAAAGGTAGTCACCAAAATACTGTTTTTTCCAGTGTTTTGAACACCTTTCTCCACCCACTGAGCTCACACCACACAGGCACTGAAGATGCCAGACCTGCACTACGACTCCTGACCATGGCAGCTTCCAGCTGGCAGGACAGTGCTGCTTGTAGGCAGAGCAGGCTATTGCAGAGGGCAGCAGAACAATGAGATGGCAAAATAGCCATGGTTAATTTGCTTATTTTGCCTAGGTAAGAGCCCTGGAGAGTCTGAGCCCTCAGTAGAGAAGTCCAGTATATGGTTCATGTTGTGGCAGGGATTAGGACCACTGGCTTGCAACAGGGCAGTCACTGACCCTGTCTTTCTCATCCTGCAGTGGCAGCAGGAGGAGCAAACCCCACTCTCCATCCCAGCTCCATCCTTAGTCAGTTCCTGGTGTAAGACACACAAACAAAGAACCAGTCCTGCATAGTACTTAGGCAGGGCTTAGGAAACTCAGTCTCTGAAAACTAACCTCTTATTAAACCATGTAATGCTCTACAAATGAGTACAGGTATTGGAAATTCAACCAAACTAGGTCACTTCTGGATTAACACTACTCCATCTAACAAAGTCTGGATAGTGTCATTGGTGATGCTAGTAGCTGTCGCCAATATCTAATCTGTTATTTCTTAACATTTCAGCTCCTAACCAAGAAAATTTTTCACCAGTTCTGTTGCCTTCCAAACATTCACAAGGTCACCTCTTGAAAGTATTTCCAAATATCCTTTAGAACTAAAAACAAACACACAAAGAAAACAAATCCCTCCGTGGCCTGATGGTGTCCTGATACCACTGCATGTCTCTTACTGCTTAAGATTTATCTCTTGCTCTCTATTTCTCCCTTAAGATGCAAATTTGAAGTTCTTTGAGAATAGGAAAATTTTTTCCCCTGCTATTGTCCAATGTCTTGCAAATGTTATGCTGGTGTTTGATTAGGGCTTTAAGCTACTATAACAATAGAAGTAAATGGGACTAAAAGTATGCAGTTCACTATTTTATAGCAATGATAGTCTCTGAACTCTGCAATAAAAGTTTAACCCAATATATGTCTAGAGAGAACCTCTGTAAGCCTATGGTACCTAGAAGTACCTGAAAGCTCACATGAGTTACGATCCTTTACTATAGCTTTCTGAGGTTTTTTGAACTTGCACAGTGTGAATTCTTTCTAAGGACAAATATCAAAAGATGAAGAGGAACAGGCTGATTTGTGATGAATAAATCTCAAAAAGTTCAGAACCTATGCTCTAATGGGATATGCGCCACTGCTTTTGAAAAGCTATCTGAAACTGAAGCAAAATTCATATTTTATAAAGCAGAGTTTAGGGGACCATAGTCTCTCTTGCCCAAGATGAATTTCGTTGTGTCATTCCATAGAAAGCATATCATAATTTAGATTAATGCTCATGACTGAGACAGAAACATTAGGTAATACTAAGAAAATGAGGGAAGTGAATTTTGGAGTCCAAAATAAGATTTCAATTTTCAGTAAAAGCTACAGATAAGAGAAGGAATATTCATGTGCTTTATTATTTTATTCAGAGTTTCCTATCTATCCCTATAAAGGATTTCTCTTAATTTAAGAGAAAGAATAAAAGAGCTTTGGATTGAACTGCATAATCAGTGAACCAGACAATCCCAAACTGCTCAAGCATATCCGACATCTGCTTGAAGATCTCAACTGCAAATAGCAGGAGAGAGTTTCCATTACAGTACAGACAGAGCTGGGTTGGGAGAAGCAGCATTGGAAAGTGTTTTTCCCATTTAGTAATTATGCCTTGATTGTTGTTTATATGTTTGCTCTACTATAACTTGCTTGCCTTAGGGTGGCACTACTGCTAGAGAGAACACAAAAGTAATTTAGCTTTAAAGGGGAAATGAAAGTTTTAAAGTAGTTTAGCATTTCTGTAAAACTGTAGTGATTGGAGATGACTGGATTGAGTTGATAAAAAGTACTAATTTCAATAGTAATTCATGCCTTAATTCTCCTCACAGCAAACAACCTCCCTCCCTCCTTTCTGGCACACAATATAAATACTCTTTATACCACAATCAATAGAATCCGGGAGGAAAAAAAATTATCCCTCAGAGGCTTCATAAAGACCAGATTTCCCCAAAGCTGTTATTTACTCCTATGTAAATGACATTGGTTCTGTAATGAGGTGTAATCACCAACACATTGTTCATGTTCTCTTCCTCTCTTCTAGATTTACCACAGAGTTTCTCCACATCTCAGAAGAGTTAGGATGTGATGATAAGTCTGTTGTAGGTAATGCATTGATACCAGTGATCACATAGAAAAAGTCAATATTACCAAGACACAACTCTGCAGAGGACAGTCAGGGACACCAACTGACCATGGAGAGGTGGGAACATGCTGTGACATTGATTATTCCTTGGATGCCTAGATAAATGCAGTGGCTGAATGAAAACTTCTTGAAGGTCTCCCCCCACCCCAAGATGCTTTCACCTCTATATCTAACACAAACTTGAGCACGTGTGGTGTGGGTGTGTGTACCAGTGACCATGCCTGCTGGGTAGCTGCCATTCCTTGCTCCATTTTCATTTAGATAACGGCATTTGCTCATTTCCACAATGTGTTACAGCAGTCAGCATTTGTCCCCAGAGAATATCATGTGACTAATACATCAAAAGACTTCTCTTAAAATCCTCCTCCCCTCGCTTTCCAGCTTTTTATTCTCTCGGTTACTTTTTCCCTTTGTTCCTTTCTGCAAACCTTAGTGTAAATGTTTTTTGAGTAATTAATGTGTCAGATACCAGACCTGAATTTTCATGGGCAATTAGTGGGCTGAGTAAAGCCAGCAAAATGCATCTCAGTCTTAGTAGTGAATTGTGGCTCATTTGCTGTTTTGCAGAAATATATCCTGAAATACAGAGAGCTTCATATGCCTGTACACTTTTTATTTCTTTTTCATACACCACAGCTCCCTCTCCTTTTTTGTTTTTTGTTTTGTTTTATTTTTTCACCACATACAAGATGCTGCTTGTAGCCTATTACAATTTGCATATTGTCCTTCTGCCTCATCGATAATTGATCTGGTTAACATCTGTTTTCTGCTGGTTTCAGGACAAACACGTTTGTTTCCACAGGACTGTGTAATTCCTCAGGCCCCCACAGAATTGTACTTCCCAAAAGAGGGTTGCCTTGTGCCCCCCATAGCTGCACAAGGCACAGCAGGAAACATGCAACATGCCCATGTGCGCTGTGCTTCTGCATGGGTACCTCCCTGAGGAGGCACAGGTGAGGCTTTGGGAGTGTATGATGGTTTACCACCTTCCTTACACAATTACACATCGTGGCATAGTAATGAAAAGGGGTAAGTCTGTTGCAGGCAATGAAAAAGCATTATAAGTAGTCTAAGTATTAAGTAGGAACCCTACACTCCTGAAGTCCTGATGAAAGCATGAGACTGTGTAAGGAGAGAAGGTGAAGGCTTGAAAGACTGCCTGGAGAGCAGAGCTAGTGTGCAGTTTTACCAGTGGGACATATATTTCCAACGAAATTTAGAAGTGTGGAAACTAGATCATGTTGATATTACAGGACTATTAGAAAGACTTTTATGCTCTCCAGTGTTTCTGGGGATTTAGCTGTCCAATTCAAAAAATACCTGAATCCAAATCAGTTCAGCTTAGAGAAAGGAATCAAAATGATTATCCAGGGAAGGAGATGGTTCAGTCTCAAAGACACAGCATGCTAGTCTGACTGGCACAATCCATCACAGGTTGGATGCATCATAACTGTACACCACAAATTTCTAAATAATCTCTTTCTTAGTGTTGTGTTGACAATATATGAGAGATCCCTTGTTAGGTTACCTTCTGTCTACACAGCCCATCCTGACACTTAAGTGTACCAAGTCCATCTTTAGGACATGTCTAAGGAGCATCAGAGAATGATGAGAGATCAAAGAAGGCAGAGGCATGCCATGACCTCAAGGGCAGTCTGACCTTCCCACTGAAAAGAACTGCCTTTCCTGGGTACAGATAAAAGGGTTAAGCTTACGATATGAAGTATATAACTAGGCTTTCAGTGCACTGTCCTATTTTCCTGAATATGGGGTACCTTTGAAGGAATACATTTTCCATCATTAAAAAGTTTTCCACTGTCATTGGAATCTATGATTTCAAGCACATCTAGATAAATTCATATCAGCATCAAAATACAAATCATCACTGCAACACATAAGTGAGTGCAATATCCCATCAATGCCATTGAACCCAAAGTGCTTTCACCCAGAGGTAGGTAGAGTAAGGTAGGACTGTCACACAAAGTTGAGTACATGGGAGAGATAACTGTGCAGATCACATTCTGGCCATCCATAATAAAGAATGAAGATTAAAAGCACAGCCACTGACTGAGGAAAGTACAATGATTGCTATAGTTTTAGGGAGATAGATAATATGTCAACAGTCAGTACAAAATGGCACATGGATTGACACAATTTCTAAATGCAATTAGTAGCTTCAGGTGAACAGTTTGAGAAAAAACGCGACCACTATATTGCTTTGGAAAGTACCAAGCACCCATCTTTGAGAGTAAAGGCGTCTAGAGGCACTTTGACTTGCCTGACTCCACATCACTGCCCCTGGGTCCTCCTGTGCAGGACAGTATAACTGGACTCTTTGCCCACCTGGATGAATCTGTTGCTGCGAGGTACCTGGTGTTGTGGTGTCATAAAACTCCTGTATTTTATATACAGAGGGATAACAAGGTTACTTTGCTGTATTTCATCTACTCCATGTGTGGCAGTATAGGTGTTTCTATACATATTCACATTAAAAACCCCCAGAATTCATTCCGGAAAGGAGAAAATTTTCCTCCTCACTTTGGGTACATGATTCATAACTAGCTCCTTCTTCCTCAAGACCTGTACTGTAGGCTATAGCACCTCTAATAAGCTTAAGGGAAAATAAAATACATCAAGGAGGATCAAGCAGAGTTGCAGCAGTCAAACCCCGACAGGCAGGTCCCTGCTACATAGCCAAGAAACAGACAAAGAAAAATGAGTTGTCAAGGAGATGACTCTACTGAAGAGACTCCTCCTGGAGCTGGACATCTGGGTGCTTCACATGCCAACTTTAAATCATCAGTCAGCTTGGGGGTGTGGGGGGGGAGCAAAACAGGAGTAAATTTTACATTGCCAGCATTGGGATTGGTGGGCATCTGCAGCGTCAACTGTGCTGCAACTGCACGCTGCTCCCTCTATAAATGTGTGTACAATGGTGAGGGGATGGGCCAGAGCAACACCCTTGCAGTTAACTTGCTCTAAAAGACTTTCCAGCTGCTTTTTGCAGATCTAAGTTTCATTTTAAAGCTATAACTTGTGAGTGTTTAGCCATTATGAGAGCAGATCTCTCTCTTTTTTTTCTTTTATTCCACAGACCTGAGCTAAAGCTCATTTGTATGGATAACAGGAAAAGACTAATGAAAACAATCATTGCTCTGGACAAATATGAACCATATCCTGAGATAGGCATGCCTCCTAAAGAAGAGCTCCAGGCCAGTTACTCAACCCTTTTTCCTCCCATTTTCCAAACTATTCTGGGTTTTGGTGTATTTTCAATGCAGTGCTTTTCAAGGACAGGATACTTCTGAACAATTAAGATAGTCAACTGTATGTACAAACCTTCTTCAGAGAAGCCCGCAATGAAATTGTCTTATAAGCCAATGTTTTTAATCTACGATATAAATTTTCAGCACTTGGATACATGTAATACATGTATGCAAGGAACTTCTGATCATCGCATGCATATCAGCAATATGTGTATATCTGTGGTACGATACTGGGGTCTCAGCTTTACACTCTCAAATACAGCCCTTGAAGAAATAAGAAAACAAATAAAAAGTATAACCTTAAAACATTAAGCAAAAAGAAAGTGCACAGGTACTTTGTGTTTACAAGGATCTGCAAAACCATGCAAGAGTTTAAATATCTTGATAACTGCAGCTGGGGAAAAAAAAAAGAAAGTATAGCAGAGGAAAAATATCATGGTTAACATTTCAGCTTTAAGAGAAGTTTAAAGTTCTTTCTACAATGACACAGGTAAGGATGCCATTCATCTTCAGTTTCAGCAATAAGCCTGAATTTGCTCCCTTTTCAGGCTTTGTTCATCATAGGCACCATGCTCAGAGCTTGTGTTTTCCCTTAGCTTACTGATGGTCTTATTATATCCTTATTCATGAGAGAAACACTTTATACCCCTAGTATTAAAATTGTCTTCTGTGAAAGGGAATAGGTTGTGAAGTGAAGCATAATTTACAGTTTCAGAATACTGGAATAACTTCGGTTATAAATCTGCAGCATTCATGAGTTTCCTACCTGAAGACAGGGAGACTTACAACCAGGAAAAGCAGTGAAATAGCAAAGGCCCAGTTAACATATTCACTTACATAAGGGAAGACTGACAAATATACAACAGGGAGAGCACTACTGTACATGAAATGTGTGTTGAAGATGAATTAATAGGAATGGCTTAGAATGACTGTGGTTGTCTGCCTCAATTTCATGCTCCACTCAAAACCCACAATATAAGTTTCCCAGTATGTCTATTTGCTGATCAAGTTTCAGTTCAAGGTTTGAACTACTGAATATTTCTATTTGAAAGGAAGGGTGTCTACACAAAATAACATTTGAGTCAAATATACACTGGCTATCCCAATGTCTTTCTAATTAATGCAATAACAAATCTGAAACCTTTAAGGTGACCCTTTAAGCTAAGATATTACCATTACCTTCATGAAGACTAAGTGTTACAGCATTTGGCATATAATCCTTAGCTAACATTTCCAATTAAATCAATGGGGTGCTTCCTTTGTTCCAATCCAAGACCAGCTGATCCTCTGTCCCTGTTGCTGAAATCCACATTAGAAAGATTTTTAAATCTGTTACATTTGTCTGCCAAAAAGGAGTCAGTTACCACTGGCAGGACAGGACGTTGAAATCACCAGTTTCTGCTGACAAGGTTATCAGCTGTCTTTTCCATGAACTTTGTTTCTTATGTTTTCATAACCTTTAAGTTTCATTTTTGTTTGAACTCAGAGCTATCAGGCTCCTGGTCAGCTCTGGAACCCTCATAGTAATCAACACTTCATCCTACTGACAAAAATCCCCTGGAAGTTACAATAACATATGAGAAAAAAATGCCAAACTGCTGCCCCCTGAAAAATATTTCAGAGAAATAGAAAAACACCAAGACTGAGATGAAAAAGTTTGAAGACATAAATCAGACTTAACCCTCACCTGCACCATCTATTAAGGCTTAAACCTAAAACTGTGTTCTATTAGCTTGGTTTTTGGTTTAAAAATGAGCTAGCAATGGCACTAGTAACCAAGCAACAGTAATTGCTTCTCTGAGATTAAACCACAACATGACATTAAAGCAATGCTACTGAACTTCCCTACAAAGGTGCAAAATTTTTGCAGGCAGTAGTTAATTATGTAGAAGGGCAATTTCAATTCAAGTTGCAAGTATCTCTGAGCTGTACAGAGGCAAAAACAATGAGGTCAAGAGTTCAGTCTACCTGAGTTTTAAATCTAGAGCAGGATTATTGTAGCTTCCAATTATTAACTGATGCATCCAGCCTCTCAAAATAACTTCAACTAAATCAAACTAAATGACCTCTAAATAACTGCTATCCAATAATATTATTGGACTTTACAGACTTTACCGTAGCTGTACTCGTTAGAATTTCACTTTTAAAGTGATGATACGACCATGAACAAGAACTAGAGGGCATTGTGTGTCTTATAAACAAACCAGAAAGTTCAAGCTACTCTTCATGAACATTCAAACCTATTTTAAGACAACTAGCATGGTCCTCTTGTTTACAGCTATGAAATGATTCCTTCGGGGCTAATTATCTCAACTTGAGAGTACCATCACTTTCAAAAGACACCCAGCTTTTCCATTTATGCATTTATATCCCTTCATTTTTTTTATATTAATAAATTAAGAATTAAGGCTACAAGCAGCTTTCTTATTTGACACTTATGTAACTCATGTGATTTTCAGGTATGAAAAACTTAAAGCCATATCTAGGTTTTAGGACAATTTTCTGAGGTTAGCTGGAAAAAGGAAAGTAACGTTTTGCAAACGACAATATCCTTTGGTTTGATCTAGCTGGATGGACCAGAGCAAATATCATCTGGAGCATCAGCTGAGTGTAAAGAGTGTGAGAAGGGGATGAAGGTGAAAGGAAGCACTTCTGACAAACACACGCTGAAGGCAAACTAGAATCCTGGAATAGCTAAAGCCTTGTGAAACTTGGACATACTTTGCCATGGTTTTCCTTCCTGGGTTTTGACAAGACTATTAGTTTTTTCTATGTGTCTGGTCTCCATCTGAAAAATGAGAATACCACTTCTTGTTTCTCTCCATTAGAGGACAGGGTGAAGATAAACCTACAGAAATCATGGCAAACACTATGTTAGTAGAAGGTCCTATGAAATCTGAAGTTCCTGAGACAAACAGGTTGGAAAGAAAGATAAGACAAAGCTCAAAAGAGCTTGAGGAACAGACTTATCTCAGAAATAAAGTAGCAGTTGATGGTTTCAACACTGGAATGCTAATTGACACCACTTTGGCACTTGCAAATCAATGGCACACTAGGTGCCACACTCAGCACAGTGAAACAGGTAGGTGTGGGGTTACACTTACCGTGTTTGCTTTATATGGATTACAGTCAGAGCTATGGACCTGAAGTCCCTACCTCTGCAATAGGCTGAGGTCATATTGTTTCCTGCTGAGGAAACCATGAGTTTCACCCCAGGTAGCAGATGTTTTTTGCTCCCCAGCCACCTTCATTGCTGCTGAGTGCAGGAGTGACTCCTATAGACAAAATGAGCCATGCCAAGAGTCTGTTGCTTAAACAGTTTCCTCACACCAGAAGGCACAGAAGCATTTTTGTCACTTGCACAGCAGTTGCCATTAAGAAGTCAATGTTTGCCAACATTTCAACCCAGCAGGCTCCAATTGTTCCATATGCTTAGAATATGGCATTTCTGTGGTAACCGTCAAATATCCAAATGCTAATAGTGACTGTACTGCAAATATTGTTATTTTAATTCCTTTCTCAGAGCCAAGAAGTAAACAGACTCGTCAGTCAGAAACTCCTCAGCCCCCTACTGGTTTTCAGCAGAATTATCATCTTTTTTTTTTTTTACAGGGTCAATGACACAACAATTCTTATCATCTTTCACTGTTGTAGCAGTTCCTTTTCATGTCCACTTTTAACAAGACAGTAAACACTTTGCTTCTGAAGTATTGGGGTAGAAATCAACATGCACTCTGCCTGATATTCAAGTGATAGTACATGATGAACAGATGAGACCTAGAAAACTCGCTTTGCTATGAAAGGCACCACATTATTTCAAAAGTAAAGGAAGTATCCAATATTTCCCAGCTGAATGTAGACGATTATAATGTTTAGCCTTGTAGAGATGAAACATCAGAATACATATCCAATTCATAGCTCCAGATCACATATATTAAAGCTTTAACATACCAGTATTAGTATTCTAGCATCACAGCTAATTTAAAGATCTCTGAGAGTTTGAGTTAGAAAGAGATGTGACCAACAACAAAAATATGTAGCTGAATGTCATATTGGCTTGTGGCCTTACAGTGAAGACCGAAGGAAACCAGTTTCTCAAAGGTGTGTTTATGTTCACAGATATTTGCTTTTGAAGATGTGGGAACGGCACTAAAACCTGAATGAGTCTGAGTCCTCTGATAAGTTCCCCACTGTTATGCTGCACAGATGTGAATTAGTTGCTTACAGGCAGAACATGGGAAGCTATGATCAGAAGCTGAACTTTTAACTTTTTATTTCCTACAAATGACCAGAACCTTCTTAATGATATTAAGCTATCAAATTTTAATACTCTTATCTTGCATGTTGTCTTTATTATTTGTCATATTAAGTTTGTTGAGTTTTGTATTTGCCCTCCTTCACAGAGGTAAGCTATTCAACTTAAATTTCAAGCATAGATTGCAAAAACATCCCCACTGGCCTTAGAGCTAAGTAGTGTTCTTAATGGAAGGTAAGCAAACTGGCTCAAACTAAATAAAAACTAGCCCAGATTTCAGACCAAAGTTTAAAGTGAAATTTATTATCAAAGAAAATTAAATTCTGCCCAACTCCTCACTTTTTCTTTGACATCTCTGACCTCTCAATTGTTTCTTTGAATCTTTTTTTGTCTGATACTCTGTGGACAGAACACCCATCTTCTTTGTCTATTAATGTGTTAAAAATATAATAATTGTGATATATGGTTAGGCTTCCTGGTTCACTGGTTAGCAGTCATTGTCTATAACACCTTGGACATTTAAATTTCTTTGACTTTAGCTTTACTCCTTACATTCTTGGTATTTATCCAAATGTCCAGTTCTGTATTGACTCATGCTTCTGGCACTGGTGATACCCTACTGCAAAGGATTATTTTGAGTGATAAGAATGTGGAAAAAAATTCCCTTGTACTAAGGTGCTTGTTTGTTTGTTTTTTAATATCACATCACCTGCTGAAAAACCTCCTGACTTTGACCCTCACTTCCCTGAAGCTTGAGGTCTGCAACAAAAGATGTGGGATTTAAATAAAGGAACTAAAACATACCCTGCAAAACATGCCAGGCCTTTTAAGAATGGGATGGCTGAAGAAGCCGTGTTAATAAACATATAGAGACCAAAGGAAGAAAACATATTTGAAATGTGTTTCCCTGATTCTGGCCGTGTGAAATAATGTTTAATGGCTTGGGAGAGGGGGCAGAGAAAGCTGGAGTGTGCATCAGTGAGCAGCGCAATAGAAGCTGAAACTTGGCAGTTTCCACCCTCTGATCGCTGTTTGACCATGAGAGGCTCTCTGCCTCCTTATCCTGGGCAGAAAGGGTTCCACTGTATTTTCTAAGCTACTTTAAGATCTGCATAGGAAAGTTGCTATTACACAATTCCCATTCATTGGAATATAAGCAAAATCAAAATAACCATCAATGTCAGATTATAGTTTTATAGCATGACAACACAAATAATGTTTGCTCTCTCTCTAACACAAACCCATAAATCCTTAGTGGATTAACCTTTCAGAAACCCTTGCCAACTGTTCCTGTCTCTACAGCACAATTCAAAATCTCAAGCTGCCAAAGAGCTCTGTTGCTGCTTTCAGAAGACCGCAATCAATCATGTTAAGGAAGGGAAGACAAGAGAGCAGATTAAGTGGAGACAGAAATGTTAACTTTAGAAGCAAGCATTTAACTTCAATTTTTATTAGAAAGAACCAGATATAACTCAGAAAACTATGAGAAGCTCCCTCAATTTCCCCTGCTTGTGTAGAGGATCACTTCAGCTTCAGACTCTTCAGCACAACACAAATGTACCTCTGTCGTAGAACAGAACTTGTGCTTTGAGGACGTGCAACCAGTGCAAAAAGTAAATGCAACAGGTGATAGCACCCCCTGCACAAGCTTCAGCTCCTGGAAAGTATAAATTCTTCTGGAAGAGCTCACATTTGTAAGTGCTCTGATCCATGTTTGTTGATGCTAAATCTGAACTGCCCACCTGTGATTGTGTTTAAATTAGTTAGCTAGTTTTGCAGTTGTGCCACAACAAGGTCAACGTGAGCTGCAGTTCCTGCCCAAAAGCTGGATAAGTCCTCTAGGTTAGGCTTCTCATTCATGCCAGTGGGAGTTTCCTGGAAGAATTTCCTGCAATATCAATCTCGTTATATTTTCTTTCCTAAATCTGCTAATTTTCCTTTGTATTACATGATCCTATAGATAAAGAAGGATTACAGCCCCAATCTCTCTCTGCATGTGTAAATAAATGCTTTATATTATCTATGCTATGTATAAAATACATGCAATAGATGCACACATAAAGAGATTGGCTTCCTATTTTTTATACAGAGAAAATCTGCATATGCATATAAATGTACACACATAGGCCTGTTACACACACAGAGCTCTTAGAACACCAATGTAATGTAATTACTCTTGGGCAATGATATTCCTTTAACTGAAGACATTTTCATTCTGAGATATAAATATAGTATTTTCTTGTTTAAAGCATACATGAGCTCTCCTTAGTTCCATCAAATTTTTATTTTCCTTTTTCCTCTAGGGGGAGAATGCATGAATGCTACTGTCATAAAAATTAATGGAAAGGAAAATGAAAACAAACCAAACCTAAACCAGCCTGGTCAGACTAATGATCTGGGTGATGTTAAATGAAACCAGAGGAGTAAACATGCAATGGTGACCAGCATTAATATGATAACCCATGGTATAAGGCTTTCACTAGAGGTTTGCTGCAGATCCACTCCTGAATTGGGTTGAGGAACGATACCAGAGCTTAGGCTCACAATAATACAGCCTGAGAGCCACTGATATCAGCTCTTCTTACACCTTTCAATATCTAACTTCTACTCCATGTGCAAAGGAGAAATTGCATATATTTACTTGTCTCTTGGAGGGATCACACAGCTAAGTTCATTAAAGCTCATGAAGGACTTCAAAATTAGGAACAATGTTGTGTAAAAATAACTACTAGGCCTTATAGAGTACCCATGGGAGTATGATGAAAGGAAGAGAGAGCAGAAGACTGAAAGCAGCTTTTGTATTTCTAGATGTGCTGAGATCATTTGTTCTGACTATAAATGATCACCCTACTCCACCCTTTGTGGAAAAAAACAACACCAAGACAACACGATCGCTGGACTAGGGATGTGAAAACTACATCGTACATATCAAACCTTTCTCCTGGATGTGTCCAAAGACAGTATTGTCTTACTTGCCCCATCTCAATACCAGGGCAATTCCATGGTCTTCAAGGGACTCACTGGTTCTTTAAGTCCCACTTTGGCAAACTGTTTACACACATAACTAATCCCAGTGAACTCATCCTTGCTGGGATCCCCAGACATTGAGCCATGCTGCCTGCAGGCAAAGGTAATGCATAAATCTGGAGGGCTCAGTAGATCTGCTCAAATGTTTAAGCAGAAGCATGTACCAATGCATCCCTTGGAGACCATGGCACAAGGGAGGACTGGCCCAATGAGCAGAGAACAAGACTCATTCACATAGTAAGCGTAAATCTTGCAACCGAATAGCTAGAAGTGATTATACATCTTGTACTATGGGTGGAAGTTATAGTAAACCTCAGAGGTGCACAGACTATTATGATTAACTGATTCACTCAAAGCTGATTTCAACTACAGAACTTTTTTATACACACTATGGTTTCTAAAACAGTATTTCCTTTCTTTAAAGACCTAGATAAGGTTCTTGGTAAATTCCCCCGCTGTATCAGATCTAATAGATGTTATACATTGCTGTTACACTGTGTCACTTCACAATATTCAAGAAATAAAAACAGCTTACTGTAACCAATAAACAGCCAGGTAACCCTCAAAGTTATATATTACAAGTGTATCTGTTTTAAAATTCTCCTAAGTTCAAAGAAATAGCAGAGGTATTACCTAGCAATCGTCATGTGTTTCCTGTTTTCAATGTCCTAATGGCAACCCTTGCATCTGTGGATGCAAGATTTCCCACAAATTTTAGTTTCCCTGCATTGTAAATACCTGCTTTAGCATCTGCCTGTGTTCCCCTTCTGCTCTGGGAGGATCTGAATGCTGCGAATGGACTTTGGGAACCGCTCTGCCTTGTTATCAGGATGCAAACGGCAGGTTTGAATTCATTTAACTGATGCATGTATCATACAGAGAATAGCTGTGGCAGATATAACGATGCATTAGTAGTCAAGATGAGCAACCTTTTCATTCCAGTACATAGCACTTATTGTAGCTGCCAGGCACCTCTGTACTGATTCACAGTCACTCGGCTTTGATGAGAGTGGGGGAGTTCTGTTTCTTTCTGAGTTGGACCAAGAGTGTAAGTGTGAACTTACAAACATATTGATCCAAAACACACACTCACAAAAGGCACGGGAGAAGGACAAAGTACCAATTCAAGTTACGTCTCTTGCTAGGAAATAGTTTTTAAGACTTAAAAGACAACAAACCCTCGCAGTCTTATAAAAGACCATAGAAAGAAAGAGCAACATGCTTGCTAACACACACACACAGAGTCGGAGCTGTGATGCAAACAGTTGGATTTCATTTTAAACATGGAAAACATCACTGTAATTTGTACTTATAAAAGCAAAAAAAAAAGGTAGGTTGTCTCCTGTAATGTTTGTGCAGCACAAAAGGATTTGCCAGCTCAAAAAAATGAAACAGGAATAGGTAATTTTTAGCTGGAAAACACAAAAGGGGAGCTAAATCTGCTCACTTCCAAATGGCTGCTCAAGGACTGCAGTGGCTTGGACCTAGAGAACCACCTGCAGAAATGCATGTCAGGAAGCTTGGGAAGAAGGAACTGAATTTAGGGAAACAACTTTGCATTTGGAGGAGCTAAATCAGCTGAAGCTGATTTGAAAGACCAAACCTCCCTGAAGGCCGATGAAAGACGAGTGGGGATTTCAGTGGGGAGTACAGACCTGCCACTGGAAATGGTGCATTCAGGTGATACTTATTGATCATCATAATAATAATTTTCAAATACTCTTTCAGAAGTTTCAGGTGTAATTTCAGCACTTCAATAGTTTAAGAGGCAGGTAAGACAGCCTCCGGGACAGACTCCGTATCAACTCACATCTTCTGTAGTTCTCTCTACTTTTTAAGTGCTGATAAGCTAATTTCCACATCTAAATTTTAAGTGGACATATTAAACTACTTTAAAAACTGTCTTCTATGAAGACAAAAATATGTTATATTTTCTACAAAGATAAAATTATTCTTAGAAAACCTGAATATCTTTATTTCCCAACTCTGTAGCTGCAGAATTTCTGCATCTGAGATACACCTTCCAAAGACAGAACAACTCTGATTTCCACAGTCCTACTGTCCACGGTGCAGTGGCTGGGATCGATTCTTTACTCACTTTACCTTACAATATTGCCTGCTCCTATGCATTCTCAGTATCTAGTAAGCATGAACACAATTTAGACCCACATGGTTTTATATTGACGCACTTAGTATAAAACAGGAAAAGATCAAGCTCTTTAAAAAATGTCATTGACCCACATGTGCAGTTACACCACTACAGATCCCTGTGGTAGACGCAGCAGAAAGGTAACCTGTGTGGCACTACTGCATAGCCAGCATAGTTATATTTGTGTGGGTGTGAATGTCAACTCCCAGGTCTCCAATTATTCTATTTTGCCATTATTTGAAAGGATTAGAGTTTATCCTACTTACATCTTGCAGGTTATCACTTATGTCACTTCTTTCCCACCACAGAGAGGAGATGTGCAGAGCGAGGAGGACGGCTTCTACATGTGACTTATGCATATGTGAAGGCAACAGAAATAGTTTATGCCAAAGCCTTGTCCTGCTTTTAGTCAAATTTTAAAAGTCTGCTCCTAACTTTGAGTGCCCTCTGGTTACACATACACCACTATGCCTCTCCAGGTATGACTCCTTTTTGTCTCTCTAATTCAGTGACGATTACCGAGGATTTATTTGCACTGCCTGCACTATTTAATCTGAAAGTTACCCATGGTAATCTAAGACAGATGCCAAATTGAGTACATAAAATTAAAGTAAAAAGTAAAATTTAAAAAAAAAAAGGAAAAAGGCAAAAATAGCCTTCTTCTTGGAAAAATGGGCATAAATTATAATAAAGAACAGAATTACTGGATACTTGAATGAATATGATATTTTGTGAAAAAGTCAACACAGCTTTTGCCATGACACTCACAGCTACTGCTACTCAACACTCCTTGCTAAGAGTACTCTGAAGAAAACAACGAGCATGGGGGTAAGGCAGTTTGAGCTGATATAGTCTATTTGTATTTCCAAAAGATATCTGACAAGGTCCCTTATCAAAGACGTTTGAAGAAACTGTGCTGTCATGGGATGCAAATGAATGTTCTCTCATGGATAAAGAGGTGTTTGAAAGATGGGGGACAAAAGCAGGGCAGTTTTCACAGCAGCAGTGTGTCACGAGATGATTCCCCCAGGTAGCCAAACTAAGCATGTCCAAAACTGATCTAGAGAAGGGCACGAATGGTGAGCTGACAAAGTTTTCTCAGGATACCAAGTATTTTAAGGTAAAACTTTTTTTCCAGTAAAGTTGAAAGCCAGATGTGAAGAGATGCAGGAGGGTCTCGTGATACTGAAAGGCAAATGAATTTCAATACTGATAAAGTAATGCATATAGGAAAAGCTGCTAAGTTTTACATACACAGAAATAGATTTTGAACTGCTTATCATTGAGAAAGAGATCTTTAAGTTATAAGAATCTGGTTTTATGAAAGTGGCAGCCCAGTTCTCAGTTGCATCCCAAAAAGAATACAGTAAAAATAGAAAATTAATAGAGAACATGCCAAATGTCTTCAAAAGTTTCCACTCAAAGAACTGTTACACAGGTGAAGACTCAGATGAGCCTGCAAAAGAGCTGTCCTGGTTTCAGCTGAGATAGAGTTAATTTTATTCATAGTAGCTAGTATGGGGCCATGTTTTGGATTTGTGCTGGAAACAGCGGTGATAATGTGGAGATGTTTTAGTTGTGGCTAAGTAGCACTTACACTGGTCAAGGACTTTTTCAGCTCCCCGTGCTCTGCCGGGTGCACAAGAAGCTGGGAGGGGGCACAGCCAGGACAGCTGACCCAAACTGACCACAGGGATATTCCATACCATATGGCGTCATGTTCAGTATATAAAGCTGGGGGAAGAAGGAAGCGGGGGACATTCGGAGTTAAAGTGTTTGTCTTCCCAAGTAACCACTACGCGTGATGGAGCCCTGCTTCCCTGGAGATGGCTGAACACCTGCCAGCCCATGGGAAGGAGTGAGTCAACTCGTTTTGCTTTGCTTCCACGTGTGGCTTTTGCTCTACCTATTAAACTGTCTTTATCTCAACCCATGAGTTTCCTCGCTTTTACTCCTCCAATTCTCTCCCCCGTCCCACCAGGGGGAAGTGAGCGAGTGGCTGCGTGGTGTTGGCTGCTGACTGGGGCTAAACCATGACAAGAAGACAGTGAAGGGATATGTCAGAAGTCTATAAAATCATAACTAGCACAGAGAAAGTGTTAACAAAGGAAACTAACAGCTGTTCCATCTCTCTTCCACTGCAAGAGGGAGGGGCAACAATAACAAAAAGATGAGGTGAGTTTAAAAGAAGCAAAAGGAGGTACTTCCCCACAGAATATGTAAATATTCTGGGATGGTGACTCTATATGGGTTCAAAATTCAGCTAGAGAAATTAACGGAAGAAAAAGCCACAACAAATTATAAACAGAAAGGAAAACAATGAGCCAGAAGTAACTGGGAGAACATTCCAGGAAGTGTTTGCCTTATTTCTGATTCTTCCTCTGGGGACTGAGCTTTGGTTGCTACAAGCTGCTTGACTTCCAGCGTCCTCCCACTGCCAATTCTAAGGATTCAGTGGTGTATGTGTTACTGAGAACTTATACACTAGAGAAAAATATAATGTTTTCTGGCAGCATTTTAAATTGTAGAAGGAATGAATCTGACCCCAAGTGTGACGACAGCAAGATCTGACTCCTTCACCCTTACCCTTCTGCCTGTGCGTCTGTTCAATGTGCTGGTTATAGCAGTCAGGACTGGAATGGAGCACTGAGTTCTTTCCTCACTTATACCACTGATATCAATGGGGTTCTGTGTTTGTAATAGGAGACTGAATTGGGTGGTCATTGCTCCACTGAAAATGATTTAGACAATTTATTCGTTTTAGTAGCAGTGTGACATACGAAAACTACACACCTCAGCTCCTTAACTTTTGGAATTGTGCTGCTCTGTAATGTTGAGATCAGAACATAAAATGAACACTTAGCAGTTTAATTCACCATAAAGAAAGAACTTCATTGTCATGAAATGTTCTTATCGGAAATGTTGTTTCTTCTTCATTTAGCAAAAATAACAATACCCCAAGGGGAATGTAGTATTGTGAGAATATAAGCTTCAGACTTAAATAAATAATCAAAACCAAAAATAGTTCTTTAGACTGATAGTTCAACTCCACAATGGAAAGATGTTATTGTTAATACTAATTTTAAGACAAAATCTGGATGATAATTTAGTGGCTCTTAAGAGATCGCATAAAAACAGATTGACATCCAGAGGGTATCTTATTGGTCTTTACCCAGTTCTTTCATTTTTCTTTCTGTGCAGTAATGCCTGTTTTCACTATTTAGAGTACGTCTGATCAAGACAAAACAGAAATACAGGGTCTAGAAGATCAAATTCATACTTGTCCCAGATGTGATTTCTTGTCATAGATTCCCCAACTCATTAATTGGGCAAGGAATAGTATCAGCATTATCATAAGGTTCATCTTAGAGTCAAGTCTCTTGTATGAAGACATGGACACTAACAGAATCAATACAAATTATGCATATACTCAAAATCAGAGTTTGACATCAGTATGGTCAGGTCTGGATCTCTGTGTTCAATTGTAATGAAAAATATTTCAGTGGTATTTTCCTGGAATATTTGTGAAAAAAATGGAGTTGGTGTTACTTAAAGCTGTATATTGCTTCCTTTTTCCCCTCTTGAATTATCAGAAGCCTGAAAATGCAGTGCTGTGCTAGTGCTTTTTATACCAGAGCACTGCATTTTTGCTATTGACCAACAAACAATTTATTCTCCATATTAAAGTATTTCTTTTCAAAAGACAACGGAAGATCTTGTCTGCTTCTGTTATGAGCAAATTAAGAGTAATGGCAAATACTCAGCTTCACACGCTTATAGAAATTCATTGTTCTCCTCTTAAAAGCAAGCCTTTTATTTCATAATAAACAAGGACAGTCATTGGTATTCCAGCACTGCACAGTTGCCTACCTTCTTAACTTCCACAGCATTCTTCTTAATTTATGTGAAGCCTTCTGATAATCCTTGAAGGCCAAAATTAATTGCTGTCTGTTTTTCCAAACTCTTTTAGGTTCCAGATTCATAGCACTGTGATAAAGACTCCTTGCCCTTCTTCTTGACTGAAATATATCTATATTAGTCTGCAGGTTGACACTTAAGTAAATCATTTATATGCAAGGCTGAATATGCTAATTGTAAAAGAATTTTGAGACTCCCTCTCTTCTGCAAGATAATTATTTCACTGTGTATAAAAATATTTTCAAACAGAATTTCATGTAGAATTCCTAGCCACCCTCAAAATTTTCTTTTGGAAGAGCATATTTTGACAGCTCTTGCATGGATAAGGATGTGGGGGTTTTAGCACAAGATAAACATAATTTAACACATTCCATCCCAAATAAATGCAATTCTAGATCTAGTAAACTTCTGTGGGGCAGCATTTGGTTCTTCCTGGTCTTTCTATAAATCAAATAGTTCTTTAAAATCAAGAAGGTGAAAATGTCATGCCAAGCATCATAAACCACCTTACACTCAGATTTCTCCAGTTAAAAGGAATCCTCAAAGAACAAATCAGGTCAACAACAGTGGATTCTCTTCTAAGATATTTCTTTGCACTTTCCAGTTCCTATACTATAAATAATCCCATGGAAGTCACAAGCATTTGGTGGAGAACTCTGTAGATGGTCTAATATGCAGAGGTGGATCTGTCAAGCAAAGAAAAGCCCCAAGATTAAGAGACTTTATAAGCAACAGAAGGCAGGCCTTGTTGCTACATTTTTGCCATAGTCAGAGCTTGCAGAATGCAGGGGTTTATGGCATGGGAGCAGGACTAGACCCTTTGTTTATGTATTTAGATCAGGGAAGGAAAAAGGGTCATGTAAGTGGCTCAACTAAGAAATACTTTGTTCCCCCAAACCACTATAATAAGTACTCTGAACACAACAACATTTGGGGTCATGAGGAATTATAATTTATAAAAGAATATAAGAAAAAAAATATTTCTGACTTCTGGTTCTAGCCAGATGCCCTTTATTGACAGTGGTACCAAGCTTGTTATTACATGGACATGGTCTTTTTAATGGGGTTCAGTTTTTACCAGATGCACAGTATGCAGGCCTTAAAAAATCTCAGGCTATCTTCACTACATTCCCATGAAATCAGAGAAGAAGATCTCATTCCCATTAAGCTTTGCAAAGTTCTCATTTGCTGTGAGACTGAGATTTCAGTGTTCTGTTTTGCAGGAGCTTAAATTTTCCTAGTTTTCAGCAAGTGAAATGCTTAGTCATCTGTCATGATCGCATTTCATTTTTTATGGGTTTTTCCATGAGTTTTTTCTAAATGGCTTTGTTGCCCTTCACCAGATTAAAATTAGTCTGTGATCAGGAGAAAATGTGCTCCCAAGGAAATTTTAGGATGCAAAGTTAATGGAGTGTCCCAAAAGCCTCCAAGTATCCCGTATAGTATCCATCAAGCAAACCCCAAAGGTTTTGTTCATGTTACTTTGAACATGATAAACAACTCCCTTGCCTCACACCATTCTGCTTCACAGTTCTAAAACTTGTGCTGATTGCCGGTGCATTTTTCATCAGCTTCACTTTGTCTTTCCAAAGTTCTTCAGTCATTATTTTTCCCTTCTGTGCTAAGCAAGATGAATATTCATCTTGCTACTCACAGAAAGGCTTGATATCTTTGAAGACACAGTCCTTTCCGACTGACAGTGACAGTTATTTGAACATTAAACTGAAAACGCGGTTGGTTTGATCTTTGCCAACATTGTTCTTTTCTTTGTAAGAGTCAGCTTGGACGTGCATCTCTCCATTGTACTCGATATTATCTGTTCTTACTGCTTCTACAGTACACAATCTCTGTCTTGTCAGTGAGGTAACAATAAGTTATGTACATTGTCACTCATTTAATTAACATCAGGTCTTGTTTTCATCTTGAATTTTTCTCTATGCATTATTTTCCTTTATATCAAGTCTTGTTACAAATAGCAGCCGCTTTCTGCAAACAGAGTTTTCTTTCTTTATTTCTTTTTTTTTCTGTGTTTGCACTGCAGTAGCACAGTGGAAAACTAATCAATGGCTTGGTTCCAAGATGCTATCATATTACAGACGATGACAATAACTGTGTGGACAGCTGAAATCTGCTCCCTATCTGCTCCTAGTGGTTTCATTTTTGAAAGGCACAGTGTATTACTTTGGTCTGATTTATTTAAATATTTTTAAAGACTTTATAAGGTTGGAATTTTCAGAAGCAATCAGTTTGGCTTAACTGCATTCCCATCAAAAATCCCCATCAAATTCAACAGTGGTTATATCGGATTTAAAACCAGAATGAACAGCTGAAAACACTGTTCACTGAAGTTATAGAGGAGTGAATTTCCCCAGTACTCCAAATGATCACAATTTCATTCTTCTCAAGATGAGAATATGATGATCTACCCATGTTGTATAGAAAAATCCTCCCAGCGTTACCACCATATATCTTAATCCTGTTTCTTATAGCCAGGTCTCTGAATTCATTGAGTAACAACACTGTGGAAACAGATGCCCTACTTTTTCATTGTTCTTAAATCTTGCAATTTTTTTTTCTTTCTAGGAATGCATATAATACACATTACATGGCTTAATTTAAGCAACAATAAAGGGGAAATTGTATGTCATACAGAACTATGCTAAAATGTGTTTCAAAACACTACACTGTATTTGGTCATATACTATCATTTAGGAAAGATATTGAATGCTTTGGCAGTTCATTTTTTAAATTCCGGGATGCTAAACAGTGCGCTGTCAAAAAACACCCTTATAATCCAATTCTGTATGTTTGATTTCAGTCAGAAACATATAGAAAATGTATTTATACATATTAAGCATTCTTATTCCTTTACCTATATACTTATAATATTAGGCACCAAAAAAAGTAGAGCCCTTCATCACAAGTTGAAGACTTGACTGATTTATGATTGCCTGATTTATGGATGATTTATTTAAATTAGACTATTTATTGCTGCAAAGTTAAGTGTAGGCTAAAGAGGTTTATCAGGCCAAATGCAGATTTGTGGAACTTAGTGGGTGTTTCATCATTAAATTTAGCCTTGCAAAGACTTTATCCACTGACTATCTCTAGCTGCTTCCCTATGCTAGTCAGTTTTCAATAGCACAGTGAACAGTGTTCAGAAAGACATTGAACCCTTTAACTGCAAATTTCTGATTTCCTCATGTACACATGGAAATTTGCCATTAGGAAAACTGAAATGAAAACTTCCTGAGTGCCCTTTCCTGCTGCAGTGCTCTCTGTGAATGGATCCTGGTCCATTTGAGTGAACTGCTAAAAGCTGAAACTACAAGAAATTAAGTTCAGTGAGCACTGTAACAAGTTCTTTTTTTCCTTATAGTTAGCCAAGAAATGTTTAGAACTAGTGTTGTCTTACACAACCTTACTTTGATTTTCTCTAATCTTGAAAAGTAATGAAGACTACCAAAACCCTGAGGAATTTAAGATGAATTCTTTTGCAACAATCATAAGGATTTCCTACTCAGGATTATAAAAAATATTAAAGAAGCCACTACCTAAAGTACTTGATTTTTCAAGGACTTTAATAAAATTATTAAAGAAAAGTCAATGCAGTAATAGGAAGATCAAATGGAAAAACTATTACTTTCCACAGACTTTAATATTCTGTGTGTATTTATAGAAAAGAAGATAAACAAACCCAAAAGTACATTTATAGTAGGATCATATCTTAGACTAGCTGTGTTCAACACAGGGAGATGAATAGGCAACAAGAGGGGCCCGAAGAAAACAAATCTTACAGTTTGACACCTCTTAAAACCTTAAAAGGTCTGAACTGTAACACTGCTTTGGGATTCAAGGCAAAGTATCTAGACTTTGTCTCCCATTTCAACCACCCCTTGCCCTGTAAAGTCTAAATACAGATCCCATGTGACAAATAAATTTGACTCTAAAGAGAGTCAGGAGAAAATATGTATTAATCATTAAGAAAAGGAGGCTCAGAGGGGATCTCATCACCATGTACCAGTACTTAAGGGGTAGCTACAAAGAAGATGGAGGTCCCCTTTTTACACTAAGCCACATGGAGAGGACAAGGGAGAAGGGACACAAATTGCTCTTGGGGAGATTCCGACTGGACATGAGAAGAAAATTTTTCACAGTGGGGACAGTCACCATTGGAATAATCTCCCCAGGGAAGTGGTTGACTCGGCCACGTTGGACACCTTCAAGAGTCGGCTGGACAGGGTGCTGGGCCATCTTGTCTAGACTGTGCTCTTCCTAGAAAGGTTGGACTAGATGATCCCTGAGGTCCCTTCCAACCTGGGATTCTGTGATTCTGTGAAGTTTTAAATGTGGTGCTTATACAGGTTCAAAAGCAATGAACGTATGCAGGACAGCAAGGCAGTCCTGAAACAATGTATACATTTTTTGCAGAAAACGTGTTGCATAAATTTTCCTCTGATATTTCATGTCATTCTACTTATTGATCGCATACCTAGTCTCATGAGCAAGCACAAAATTTTAATCAACATACTGGACTCAGTCGCGCCACTGCAGACTTCAGTGGAAATTGGATCAATCCCATTATCTACCATATGACTCCACAGGGCTTCCATAGGGAGAACCTCAATTCTAGCTCCAGCCTGCAGGGCCCCCGAGGCTACATTTAAAGCAGTGAGCAATGTGAATACCAACAAGCCTAAAATAGCATTAAACGTGTTTAAATAGGCCAAGATAATTTGGACAGCTACAAAAGCATAATCTGCACTGAAAGCCCACCAATATTTCCCACACATTTGTTACAGGAAATAAGCTATAAAGCCCAGATGTGTTAAAAATATTCTACACATTCTGAGAGTGAAATGCTGGCCAGGAGGGTGTCAATGGCAGAAAAAAAATCCTACTGAATTACTCAGGATAAAATTCAGACCCCATTCGTCCCAATGGTATAAGACGGCACAAGCTAAAGAACATCTTGTTCAGCAAGGAGAGATTCTACCTGTCTTGTTTCATTGTGATGCCATGACTAGCATTGCTAATCAGAGAAATAAATGTACTGCTGTACATATAGAATTAGGTTAGATCCTTAGCTGGTGTAAACTAGCATCATATTCCCTCTGGCTCAACTTCCCGTGGGATTTTGAAACATGATAAGCCATGGTGTTGAGATGGGCTTAACACAGCAAAAATGTGGTTGGTTTCCATCCAAAAGATACTGCTCTGACATAGGCCAAGTGAAAACTTCCTGAAGCCAGTGGGCTTATAACGGTCCCCCATTCTAGATGAGGGATTCAGTCAAGCTCTGTTTTGCAGTAAGATAACTCAAACGATGTGATTTATGCCAAAAACCCAAGAAATGCCTGTGGGCAGCTAAGGTGGGCTGGAGGGGGCACTTTCCGGAGAGCAAGGCTGAGTGCTGTCTGACAGCCCTGTGGGCTTCTGGCAATGAGACCAGCTGCCCGCAGCAGACAACAGAGGAAGCCCCAGCAGCATGATGTCACAAAACCCCAAATGTTTGGGGAGGATTGTGGTGCTTGGAAAAAGGCTTGGAGCTGGAAGGAGGGGAAATGTACTGTTTAATTACAAGTCTGTCCAGTAACTTCAGGAACATAAAAAGGAAACACACTTCCCTCAATAAATCCAGAAAAGATGGGCAGACATCTGATTGGTAAGCATCGGGCTGAGGGACAAAGTTTCTTGATGGATCATTAAAAGGAAATAATGTTATGAACAAAACCAAAATCTAGTGTTCTGAGTGACTTTCTAAACAGTTAAAGACAGTGCCACAAGAATGATTTAGAAGCCTAAGATTTAGAAGCCACATTTAGACCCTTTTGAAAATTAAGTGCTTTTAATAATTTTATTTCTTGTTCCAGTTGTCTGTAAGGCTAAGTAGGCAAAAAAAAATATCAGAAATTTTAAGTTCTGGGACTACATGAAACACACCCAGAAGTGAAATCTGGTCCGTAGGATGGTTTGGACCGGTTTGGACCAGTTTGTCCCAGTGTCCTCAGGAGAAAAAGGGAACAAGTGTCTTGGCACCTTGCAGCTCTCTGGCAGTCAGACGCTCCCTGCAGAGCCTCCACTCAACGCTTGGGACATCTGTCACTGCTGCCACCTCTACACAGGGGAAAAATGGGTGGTGTGGCAATTTACCTGACATATTCATCCCCATGACACTAGGCAGGTCTTAGAAGGCAATGTGGTGCTGGGATGAACGTAGAAAGCCTCCCATCCTCAGGTACAGCATCCCAAAACCTGCATGATGGGAAGGAGGCCATGCACAGCAGCTACTGCTCATTATTCCAGATAATGGCTAGAATTAACTGCAACATTTTTGTAATACTCTTCAGGAACTTCATTCAATCTACCAATCCCTAGAAATTAATGGTATGAACTTGCATTAAATCAGTCTGTCATTAGCTTGGCTTGCTTTATGGCAACTCATTAGGAGGTATTCCCTGCAAGCTAGAAGCCAAAAGAACATCTATAGACACAAGTTAAAATGCATTATGGTACACTAGCAGCTCCCCTGCAGAGCTTGCCTTGTATCTCACAGCACGTGACAGTCACAGGATGCAAACACAGGATGACAGAATGGAAACCGCCATGGCTATGGACCCAGCCATAACCAGGATTTGCTCCATTTAAATCAATTCACTTGGTACTTTTGAATAGGATAATGTGACCTTGTGTTTGATCCTCTTACTGATCCATGCCTCAGTTATCACAGGGAGAAGTAAACCATCTGAAACAGGAGTTATCCAGTAAAGATCTCCTCCCTCAAAATGCAGGTCAGTGGGATATGAGTCCAAATATTTCTCAGTACTGTAGAGAGCAGGACATACACCTGAGTAAACTCCTGCATCTTCTGGAACTCCCATTGACTTCAACAGAGGTCTCACCTGCAACGATAGTTAAGCCACCCTGAGCATTTGGGTACTAAATATCAGGGCCCTTATTATTTGTAAGGAAAACTGGCCTAGAGAAAGAGTCCAGTTCCTGTGAAAGCTCTGCAGTGTTTTGCGAACATCAGATCAGACAATAATATAGGAAGCAATTGAACTTGATCAATTACGCCCTATACATATATATGTGTGTGTGTGTGTACATATACATTCTTTTTTCCACACATGTATTTGCACAACAATCTAGAAGAAAGAAGAAGGAGTTAAAAAAATTAAGAGGAAACTAATTTGTAACATCTATACAGTAAGAGTTATGTTTTTTGCCTCTGCCTTCTATAAGAAGCACACAAAGGAAGTTAAACAGTTCTACCAGCCCTTAGTAAGCAGGCTACAAAACAACCAAAATTGTTTTTCTTTTTTTCTTTTAAGGCTTGTATTTTTATTATTTATCATACCCAGTGAAACTTCACTTACCCTAATGTCTTATCTGAAAAAAACACTCTTGTTTGAAATGAGGTCATGTCCTTTGACATACATTAAGTGATGTGAAAAGCCCCCATTTATTCTAACAGCCATTTATCCATGTTAATATCATTTGAATAAAGGAGGTTTCACAATTTGTCAGACTTTTCTTTATTTTTTTGAACAAAACTCCAAGTTAATTAAACCAAACCCTACAATATTTATTACTCTTTTTTTTTGTAGCTCAATGTGGTTTAGAAAAGGTGATGTTAATATTGACATTAATTAACGTCAATCTTCATGTACTATTACATTAATAGGCTGGCACATCATTCAGCCTAAGGCAACGTACTGTGCTGCTCAAGCTATTTATAACAAAAAGTATTTTAAACAGCTTTGCCCCCACCAAAAAAAAAAATCAATTTATACTAAATGTTGTTGCAGAATCAGATTCATCACCCTAGGGATTAAGAAAAAAATGAAAGACCAATTTAATGACAGATTTAGTTCATTATTTATCTTCTAGCATGTAAATTATAGATTGTCATGAATTTTTCATCCTTTTGGTGCCCACTACCTAATTCATGCGAAAAACATAAGTCTGTGTTACAAAGAGCGAGCTCCCTGGCTCTGTGTACGAGAAACATCTCCTCTGCCTTTTGACAGACGATAATCTGTCAAAATGAAAAATTAATGGAGGCTCCCTTAATTCATCATCTTCTGCCTCTCTTCTATTAATGGCTTTTTTTTTTTAGACTTCTATAACTCTGCTCGCACTGAATAGAGCTGGTGGGGTGAAGATAAACAGGTCAGCTGACTGCTTTAGCTTATGCAGTGCACTATAATTCAGCTGATAGATGGATGACATGTGTTATTTATTAAATGCATTGAGGAATCCTGTGGTTTCCAACATAGTCTGTAAGCGTGCTGAGATAAAGCTCATACCACATGTCTTACTGCTCTCAGCTTGGCCACAAAGAAAATTACTTTGTACAAATGATCATAAAGAAGTTGCATGAGCAAAATATGTTGTACTACATACAATTCAAGCCATCCATGTAGCAATCAACAGAAAGAATAATTAGGATTCAGCCTAATTATAAAATATATGTAAAAACAAATCAATCCCTCCCTCAAATTCACCTTCGCTGAAATATTTTATGTTGCTGAAAAAACACCCACAGGTCTTGAAGCACAAAAAAAAGCATTTAAGTAGTGCAGAAATATGCTTTTATGAATACACTTCATAATTTTCCTAATCACTAAAATCTAAAAATGGAAAGCTGCAGCAAAGGTTTTCTTCTTTTCACAACTCATGCACTTTTGCATGTCTGATGCTTTACTATGGTTGTGACAAGATAAAGCCCAGGAAAACCATGCCTCATCACAGACGTGATTCTGACAGTCGCGTGATGTGATTGTTAAGGACAGAGAAGCTTTATGGAAATGGATCAGCCTACAAGTTGAACGAATATTTTCTAGAAATATCAGAGGGGATTATAACAACAGAAAAGCATTTCCTTTTATAAAGTGCATGCAGTGCACATCTATACATGCTTTGAAAGAATCATTTTCTGCTATGGAAATCCCTACTCAAACATCCATTTTTAACACTACAGTAATATTGTGGGCTAACTCCAAAGCTATCTCAGAGAAAAAAAAAATGTAGCCTGGCTCTGTGTCAAGCTGAGTGGTACTTAGAATTAACTTCTGAACTAGTAACCTGCAAATTCCAGAAGGAATTAACAACCTATTACATATTCATTTTAACCTGCAGCCAAACCAGACTATTTTCATTGAGAACTTGCTGTCCCTCACAGAGCAGTACAAATATTGCAAACAAATTCATTATCACAATAGCTAGAATATGATTATGACACCAAAGCCTGGCCAACATCTCACAGATATTTCTGGAAAGATATCCACTAAATTCATGAGCAAGCCTTGACCCACGTTTTGCAATTTGCTCAAACAGAGGCTGCTTCATTTAAGTAGAGCCAGCTTGAAGCTAGGGAGTCTTAGCTTGGAATGAGAGAGGCCAAACTGACAATCTGTTACTGAACCATGTTTACTATAGCTACAGCATGCAGGTCTGATGCACTAAATAAGAGAACACTTAATATCTCATCCCTCTGTGGCGGGGAGAGTAAAAATGACTAGTTTTTCCAAATTTTTCTTTTCTTTGCAAAGTGTCTTGGTTAAATATATTAACTTTTGGAGACACCCCCCAGCCCCCAGAATAAAATCATAAAAACCTGACAAACATTGAAAAAAATTTTGATGATCCCTAATAGAAACAGGAGTAACCTATCATTACCAAACAGGTTAGCAAGTGAATTGATTGACCCTGCACATTCAAAAACGGCTGCGAAGTCAGACATCTTCACAAGAGCGACTGGTCAGTGGATCTGGTACAAGAAACCTCTAGGGCCAAAACTTGTTAAGATCTGAAAGATGTAGTGCAGCCTCCATACAACAGGCTGATCACCATTTACTTAATGTGTTCACTTCTCAGGAACCACCATTTAAAAAAACCACTGTTCCACTTTTCTCTCTCAGTCTCAAAAAACATCCAACAGCTTTGAAGCCTGGAATACTATAACATGTTAGAGAGAGCTCTCTCACACCATGGGGCAAGGAGATGAAATTTTTATTGCTGCTCTCCATGCTGTACTTGGCCTGGAAGCCAAACACCTTTCTCCAAAATAGCTTTCCTTCTGTTCATCTAAACTAGTTATTATTTCTTAATAAGGCATTACCATACAGATAAGATTGCACCCATGCCACACAGCTATTTCCCTTTAAAAGCTTGATGATGGAGAATAATGCAAGGGGGAGCAACAGAATAATATTCCTACCTGCCATGGGTCATAAAAGGAGCCCCCAACATCTTCTCTCTTGATCAAGCATTAAATCCTTCAGATACCTAAAAATTATTATGCTGATATGGCTGTTAAGGTCAAGGTTTAAAGTATAATGTGGATCTTAGAAGAAATTCCAGTGATTGATGTAACACATCAGACACTTACCTTGAAAAAAGTATTATTCAGCTGCCTCCACTAGAAGATTAAAAATGGGGGAAAAAGAAGCTGCAGAACTGGTTAAATGACAGGTGGTTGTTCTCAGTGGTCAACGTTGCAATGAAATTACTGTAAAAAATAGCTACTGATATTGAAACTTTCCTGCAACATCTTCTGATCTCTCTAATACATGTCCTCCAGGCAGCAGTTCTCTCCTCACCTCAGTAACCCTGTTACACCAGCTGGTTTCAAATATTAGCAATTTTTAAAATCATGTCTGAAAGATGCCTCCTGTACACTCTGCATGTGAAGTTTCTGAAAGTTTTCTAACAATAAAACTGGCTCTCTTTGCATTTGCTTAGAGACCAAGCCACCTTCACAGAAATTGCTCCTTTTCTTCTGAAATTGTATCTCATTATTTTTAATGGTTGCGTAGGGTTTGTGACCACCAAGCTTTTCAACATCATTAAGGGAATTACAACATTGAAAGGTGGGCAAAATTTTGAAGAAGACACATGAGCTATAGAAATATGGGATGAACTCTGCTGCGTCGAAATCTTAGCTCACTACCAGCAGCAGTCGGATTTCTCCACAGCCAGTGCTCAGTAATGTATGTCAATTTATATCAAAGCTCCAATGCTTTATGAATAGCCTAGCTTCTACTTATGACAACAATATTACATAAGCACCTTCATCATCAAGCCCATTACAGAACACTGATATTAAATAGACGATTTGCCCATATTCTAGGGAGTTACAGTTTAGAACATGTTCATTTCTACTGTAGGGCAGAAAAGAATAGACAAAGAGAGGCTATCGTATCTCCACACTTGATGCAGCTCTGGTACAACCCTGGTCTCAGGATGGCAACAGGAGAACCTGATCACCCCCTTTAACAGCCTCCTCTGTCAACTTCGGTCCCACAGAAGCTGGGAGGACAACAGTAATATCTGCTTTTTGTTGTTATGTTTATGCTAGACACAACCAACCAAAACACAAAAGCACAACAAATAGAAAGTAAACAGAAAAATCATCTTCTATTCATACGACTAGAAAAATTCAGATCCAGTTGCACACGTGTAAGTGACTGAGTCATAAAGAAACTGAAAATCAGGCCCTAGACAATGTGGTTTTCAGCAGAAAATTCACCTTTTCCAGAAACTTTTAAAGAATGAACTTGAAATTAAGAGGGAGAAGCTGGGGAAAAGCAAGACCTGACCCAGGGTTGCATCAGTTCAGGTTTTTGCTGCTCTAACACCATAACATTGCCAGACAAGTTGTTTCATGTTCATAATTAGGGTCTTTTACACCACACTTTTGTCACAATGTGACATTAATGAAGTTCTTATAGCCCCTTGAGGTTTGTTTCATCCAGGTTACATCTGTTCATATCCTCATGTGTCCTCACTGGAGCTATTCCTGATTTACAGTCACATGAGTGAGAGCAAGATCAGGCCTTCTCCAGAATCAGTATATAACCATGTTGTGTCCACAAGGATGTATTTATGACTGAGACTGGCTTCATTAAAACACAAACTCACGGAAATAAAAATATGAGACACCTGATTTTAGAATAAATTACCCTAATGAAATTATGGTCTTTTCTTTGCACCGCAGTATTAACAGGAAATTAATGAGGTTGTCAGATGAATTCTATGAAGATTTATGTGCTGATTAGGTGACATGTCTTAAAACAAAATAAAATAATAAAGAACCTCTTCCATTAAAAAAGCAGCATACTTAATTTGAATTCAATCTTTTATCAGATTACTTCTGTTTAGTGGCAAATAGTTCCTTTGTTTAAAAATCCTTCACAAAGACAAAGCCTCAGGAAAACATTTTGTAAAAGTATTCTGAAAGTCAAAGTCATTTTGACAGAAATCAAACCAGAAATAATTTCTCCCCGAAGGAATCCTGGTTTATTTTAATGATGTCTCGATTGTTTCCATTTAAATAGTATGATGGGAATTTTTTAAAAATTTTGATTCAAACTGTCTGTTTTAACAATGATCTTTCATGTAAGCTTAGTCAGTCATTTGTCATATACATTTTGTTCAAGTAGAGAAAACAAATATTAAAGGAAAACAATTTGACTAAAAACATCTTCCCTTCATTAAGGAGCTTTATGTTCTGATGTCTGAAAGTGAAAGTCTGCTTTAATGGCTGCTGGGAGCTAGGGATCTCTGTCAGACACTTACTGAGGCATTCTTTCTGGGTAATAGAGGCTATTTATGGGGCTTTTCATGACCTTTCTTCTTGGTACTACCAACAGAGGAATACCGTAGGCATCTCTTTTGCATCCACATATCTGCTTGCTCACGGATTATTGTCTCTATTGTTTTCTTCATTTTGAAGAAAAATGTTGCATGTAATTAAAACAAGATAACAGCACAGTACTGTGTGTTCTATCACACTTCTAACCAGTCCCTGCAGTCATTACACATACTAACGTACATTACACTGTGGAGACAGATATATTGAAATAAAACTTCTTTTATCATCTGGTGCATTACAAAGCCTGTCCCACATTCTGGGAGATACTTCTTCAGTAAGAAAAGTACTTTCTAGTTTTTAATAGTACAAGGCAGCACTTCTTTGAAAATAAAAACCAAAGCCTGTAATTGTTCACTCAAATCCCACAGTCTTTCCAAGTTAAATTGAAAGCCCGTTTACTTAAACTAATCCATTTAATTTTGCATTGTGAGAACCAGACATACTCGCTTTGATTCAGAATTCAGTTCCAGAAAACCTCTCTGCATAAGCTCCTGATTCTGAAAACACCTACCATCTTAACTTTAAACGCAGCCACTTTGGGTGCAATAGAAGAATAGCAAAAAATTTGCTAATTTCAGGAATTTCTAATGACCATCAGCAGCTATACAGACATATGCTCTAGCACCAGCTAGCAGACTCCCAGCGTCTCAAATTTCTGCGTGTAAAATCAGCACCAGTCAGCTCACCTTTTAAACAGCATTCTTGTGATGATTTCCTTTTTAAAAAGAAGTATTTTTACAGTGATGTACAGTGATTTACAAAGTAATTGCCTTTGGTTTTCAAGTTTAAGAAGAAAATGGGTAGTGTGTATTCCACTTCAAATACATTGATATAATACTTTAAGTAGGAAAACTGTTACATTACTATTCTGTCAGAATTACTGCTAATTAATAGCTCTTCACCTAATGACAATATATTTGGACCCAAGTAATGAATGTCTCAACTGGACCCAGATGCCTAAGGCCATGCAATTCCATGCTACAGAACTACAAATGAGTCAGGAGTTTGCTATGTGGCAGCAACAAGCAGTTTGATTTGGAGGTGGCTTTTTTGTGTAACAACGCAACCAAAGGTTGAAAAAACAAGCTTCTGAAGCACCACTAGTCAGTACAATCTCCATTAGAGCAGAAACTGGTTAGCTAAGCTATCATATAAATGAGCAGGACTGGGGATAATTTTTACTATGTCCTACTGCCCAAGTTTCCCCTATGGTTCTAATTTGATACAAAGGTTGAGAGCTACATAAGATTCTAAAAAAGAAATAATTCAGAAGGTTATTAAGGCTTACAGTCCATCACACAAAAGTTTTGAGACACTAGGTAGCTGGTTCCTTTTCAAACCTGAGTGAGGCTATTTGTGTGTATGTCCACAATGGGAAAATAGTCTCAAATTTCATGAAAGAACTTATCACGCAATTCTATCAATCAAAAAAGACTCCTCAAGCTGGTGTCTCAGAAACCTGGGTATATAGAACTGGTTTCTACTACTGGCTGTGATGACACGTCTGGCAACAATAAGCAGACTGTTATCACCACAAGGGAACAAGTGCTTGAAGCAGGGAGGGTTTCACTGTCTCCCTGTTCTCTGGTTCAATGCTTAACACCATAATTGTCTCTGCATTTGCTTCTTCCAGCTGCCAGGGTAAGTCCTACGCAGTCCCTGCAGTCTGGTGATGCAGCACGCTCAACACAGACAATTTCTGGACTGAATCCAGAGAACTTTTATTTTGTTTTCAGGTGAGCATTAGAATAACCAGATGAGCATGGTTAGGCTTAACACCATTGCAAGTATTTGCCCATATCCCTGCTCTGTCCTCACCAGACCCCTCAGCAAATTATTGCGAAAGACTTCATCCTAGCTAAAGCTGCCGCTGCCAATTGCATGCAGAATGTTGGTCAGGTGCATCAAAGGTGTTACAGCCAAATATAAACAGGTTGGACATCTCTGAAGCAACTTTAACTTTTTAATATATATATTTAAATACCAGCTGCTGATCTATAAGGTATGACTCATGCTCCTCAGTTTAAGACACAGAACAAATGCAGCTAGGGGCCACCTGGATGCCTGGTAATAGGAGATCTCACCCCTCTGGGAAATGCTGAATAAATAACAATGCCCACTCCCACCAGATTATCTGTAGGCTGGAATAAAGAATAATTCTGGCCCTATGGATATCTACTAGACAGACAGAAAGCATATATGGATTACTATGATTTCCTTTGGCTGTTATTGCAAATTAGACAGGTTTGTTAGATGGCCATGACGCTGCACAGTACCTCAAAGGCCAATAGCAGAAGCTACCTGGAGAACTCAGTGACTATTCCAATGTACAGTCACTGACCATGATGGGGTCGAGGCTTTTCAGAAACTCATCTTGGATTTTCAAGGAGCTGGAGATGACAGATTTCTGATGTTAGAGCAAATCTCTCTGCCAATTTTTAAACAAAGAGCAAACAAACCTTTCTAATTAAATAATTTAAATATTTTGTTTATCATGAGGATAGTATTTTATCATGAGGAAAAGCTAATCTTCTCTTTTCCTCAGATTTCTGTACTCTTGGATGGAGCTAAACTGTTTGCCCTGAAAGTTCTCTAAAACATTTAGCCTGAAGCAAATATTTTCATAAAAAGTTTTAGTTTGAATAATTAAAACCTGGCAAGTGAAAATGCCAGATGCTGGACTACCTTAAGACTAAGCAGCGTTACCAACTCCATCTCTAACAGGCACTTGCATAATGTTTTATGAAACCCTTTAGGACAGAAAAAGCTTGCACTCTCTCTGCTGACATACTAATAATTTTATATATGAGAGCGCTACAAATCTTCTAAGTCAGAGACGTCACTGATAAAAAGCAAACAAGGACCAGAACAGATCATAGCCCTACTTCCCAAACATCATAATATAGCTGCTACACAAAAATCTGGCTGTAAAAAGCCTCTGAGACAATGGAAGTGTAGCCTGTTTTTCAGACAGCAGTCTGCAAAATGGAGAGGCTCATTTTTTTGCTTTAAAAAAAAACTTCATGAAAAACAAGTTTGAATGGAAAGACTTTAAGTTAAAGATTTTTTATTTGAGCACTTATTCTATTAAATGTGGATGTGACTCGATTTCTAAGTGAATAACCATGGATCAGAATGTTACATATACAGATAGCTCTTAATACATCAGTGGAAGTTATTATAGATTACCTCAGCTTATTAATTAATGGACTCTAAACCCCTGACTAATCTTTTATTAAGACATACAGGAATAACTTATTTATAGGCAATGTATAAATGTGTTCTTTCTACTATCTGTAACCAAACAATTGGTGGATGAAATGAATAATAATAATAAGAATAATAAAAAAAAAGCAGCAAAAAAGAAGCTGTAGAGAAAGACAGAATAAGGGACAAGGTTTATAAATCAGCCCTGTCCCCAGAATTATAGGTTCTCTTTAAAGATGGGTTAGATAAATATCTTTCATAAAAAGCTTAAACATGTGGCTGATCCTGCTTTAGGATAGGGGGAGGATTAGTCAGCCCCCATGAGGTTGCCTTTCATCAGAACTGTCTATAATGCTGTGTTTGTAAAATGTTAGGGATTATCTTGGCAATAAGACTGTCTCCTGTTAGAACAAGACCTTAAAGAGATGAATTAATGACTCTGACTAATTGGATAATACAGCAAAGAATGGGTCATGTTCTGTATTGAGGTCAAGCTCTGGTCCTGTTTGGGCTAAGCAAGTTGGCATAACACTGCATTACAGCTAGCTCTTGGCTATACATGTTTAAAAGTTGTGGCCAGCATGGTGTTTGGTAAGTTGATCCTTCAAAGGTCATCTTCTAACATGATAAATGCCAGTAGCGAGGACAGGCCCTAACTGCTGTCTGGTGCGCTGAACACTGTTCTGAGATAAGCACGATGAATTCCTGCACTTGTGGGCTAGAAATATCAGCTAGCTGTTTGATGTGCTGTGACAGTATGGGAGGTGACCTTTCCCCTTGCTTGCTCTTCTCATCATCTGCTCGTTGATAGAGCAGCATCCGACTGCAGACTGAAAAGGCAACAGCATTTATAGCATGTAACAGCAGCTGCTACAGCCTGCACTCAGAGCAAGCCATGCAAGAAGTACCCACTCCAGATGCCTTGCTGCTCAGTCACTAACATACCCAGAGGGATGCCTTTGAGCAGCTACAGCAAGAATTCATTTTTGTTGTCATGCTCCAGAACAGGTGCATGTCTTTAATAGGGGTCTTCAGGCCTGACCTAGTCTCAGTGAGAGCAAAAGGCTGGCTGCACACCAGGGTGCATCCCCAGCTGTGGCAGCAGGGGTGGGGCATGCCCCTCTCAGGCTGCATTTCACCAAGAATGCAATTAACACCCAAATGACTTCAGGGGAACCTCTGTCATGCTATACTCATCCTTTCAAGGTTTTAGTGGGAGACTCCCTTTTCTCCCTTCCAGTCCCAACCCAACCAGACTAAGCAGAGCTTGGCCTGGAGCATCCTTGAACAGTTCAAATATGACTCTACTGTCAATGTATTTTCCAGTTAGTCACAGGCAACACCATGGTGCTTAACTCATCACCTCAAGGTCATTTTCCAGAGTGAGGCAGGTTTTTTGCAAAGATACTCATTAACATTTGACAGACTTAGCCTTATAGCAAATGTCCCAGACCTCAGGAAGTGATCAAAGTGTTCCTCTGTCCCAGTGCAGGCTCTCCTGGCCTTATAAACAGTTTGATAAGGACCCAAACAAAATAAACCTTTCTGCCGTGCCATTATTTCTTCTGTTTTCAAAAAAACAGAGCTTCAGTGGGGTTTTTTATTTCTTACACTCATCTGATTGCATTTAGCCTTATACTGCTTTAGTGAACTAATTTTCAATCAACTTAAAAACAAATTCCAAATGCAGGGTCTATAATTAAAAAGAAACAGAGTTAATCCTTTGTGGCAATCTGAGTCCAAAATTATGCTTCTAAAGTATTCGGACAACCATTTAGGGAAAAAAAAAGAAAAAAATCTCTCTCCCAAGCCCAATTACATCAATTCTCTAAAGAAACATTTCTTCCTTAGGTCTCTGATTTCCCTGGTGGCTGTGATATACACCCTAAACTTCCTAAATGTCATTTAATTTATATGATTTTTCTATTTACTCTTTTAAAATGGCAAGTTGTTCTGTAGTATTTATGTCTGTTTGAAAATTAGATATCATGGCAATCCAGTGCTGCAGTTGCATTTCTGTTAGCTTAAGCTTAGCAAGCACTTACCATAAAAAGAGAAAATAAAATTATGCCTGCTCTTACTTTTTCGGTCTTTCCTCTTTGTTAAAATGTCCAGCAACTTAAAAAAACCCAACAGCCTACTCATTTAACTTTTTACATGTTGATTCTTAACAGTGTAAGAAATTTAAACTGATTATTACCTTGGTGAGCAATTGAAGAAGTTATGGGCCTGCTTTTAACTCTCTATTGCTGACATGGGTTAATTAATTTCACACCAGCATGTGGTCCCCAGTGAACTCTCCTCATGTGGAATCACCTTGTGGTGGGCAGCAGTTTGCAAACATTATAATCTTTTCAGAAGACCTTCTGACAGTAATGAAATTAAATTGACCTGTGTTGCATCTGGTCTCTGAATTAAGATGGCAAGATTTGTAGGTATCCATTTTGACTAGAGAAGCATAGCCCAACTCCCCCAGTAATGCTGAATTTTAAACAATCTCTCCTTCACATAATAATTTTACAGTCCTTCCAAAAGGCCATCCCCATTAACACAGGAAAGGCAAAACAAGTTTATCATACATATGAGCACATATGAGTTATCTCTGTGTTTATAACCTGTGTTTATAGTTATTTTATATCCGTGAAAAAA